>NC_138346.1:67072890-67672890 GCF_046562875.1 Panthera onca | reverse complement strand
ATGGCTCAGTTGGTTAAGTGTCCGACTCTTGATTTTGACTCGGGTTGTGATCTCACGGTTAGTGAGTTTGAGCCCCATGTTGGGCTCTGCGCTGATAGTGCAGAGCCTGCTTGGGATTCTGTCTGTCTCTCTTCAAGGGACAATAAAATACAGCCTTATTTATAAAGGCAGGGCAGCACTATCCTTTGATAATGACACAGCTCACTCCAGGGCATTCTGGAGTTTGCTAAAGGAAATGACAGAAGGTGTTGATGATTTTCACTGGCAATTCAAATTGGAAAAGTATCTAAATTTTCCTACCAGAACAGAAACCTCTCAAATGATGCAAGAAAGCTGAAAACTAAACAAAAGAATGCTTGTACGTCTTCTGAATTTCTACTTCATAATCAATTTGGACTCATGAAATGGATTCCTATACCTTAAAGAGAAATTCTCTCTAGCTCAGGAGGTCTTTGGCAGCTCCAACTATGCCTTGCTCACCCTGATGACTGTATCTCTCCTCGTTCGCTCTCACTGGGTAATTGGCTTGCTTGCTTCCTTCTACTTTAAGCTGTACACAATGCTTGTTGGGCTGGTTACTCTGGCCACAGGCCCCAGCTGCTTCATCTTTTCTCTTTGTACTGCTGCAAGTAGAAACCCATAGGGCCCAATTACTGCAGATACCTCTTTTCTCTAATAGCAACATCAGTGCCAAGAAGCTGGATTTTTATTACCAAGAATGGGACTTACATTTATTTTATTTGCTTCTAAAATGAATCCTTTAAAATTGAGGGTGCATTTCCTTTGGAAAATACGTCATTATTGTCTACTGCCATAAAAACAATGTAATAAAAGGGAAGCTAAGCTCTAAATAGGGTTTTGCTTTTTATTAAATAACTAATATACCCCCAAATAATTTATCCTCTATTGTTTTAGTTACAGTAACAGCATTTCCCTAAATTTGCAAACCGAAGGTTTGATTCTATTACATTATCTCATCAGTGAAGATCATTACTTAGTGATGATTCAGAAGCCACAGTAGAATTCTTAAAGTACAATTATTAACTAAGATAAAAGATATTAGTGAAACATCAATTTAGATGAAAACTTTCAGTCCCATTTTATTTCATCTGGTATTTATTTTAACCCATTATTAAAGTCTAACCATATATATATATTATGGATTACACTTAACCTCACTTATAGGTAAATTCAGTGCATCGATTTTTAACTTAAAAAATGGATAGAGTGGGGTGCCTGGGTGGCTCAGTCGGTTGAGCGTCTGACTTCGGCTCAGGTCATGATCTCACAAATAGTGGGTTCGAGCCCCGCATCGGGCTCTGAGCTGTCAGCACAGAGCCCAGAGCCTGCTTCAGATTCTGTCTCTCCCTCTCTCTCTGCCCTTCCCCTGCTCATACTCTGTGTGTCTCTCTCTCAAATATAAATAAACATTTAAATTTTTTTTAAAAAATTAAAAAAAAAGTGGACAGAGAAATGAACTTACTGATTTTACGTAATTTAAAGGAAGTTTTTTAAAAAAATGTGGACTACAGTCTGAAAGCCTGTGTTCACATTTAGATTCTGCACTTACAACTAGTGTGAACTATTAAAAAATTTTTTTTTCATGTTTATTTTTTGACAGAGAGAGAGAGAGAGAGACAGAGCATGAGCAGAGGAGGGGCAGAGAGAGAGAGGGAGACACAGAATCTGAAGCAGGCTCCAGGCTCCAAGCTGTCGGCACAGATCCTGATGCAGGGCTCGAACTCACGGACTGTGAGATCATGACCTGAGCCAAAGTCAGATGCCTAACCGACTGAGCCATCCAGGCACCCCTGAACTATTTAATTACTCTATTTAATCACTCTGTGCCTCAGTTTCTTCATCTGTAAAACTAATACAGATCAAGGAAGATAATGCATGCAAAACACTTTGTACGGAGTAAATAATCAGTACATATTAGCTCACACTGTCATTCGGAAGTGGAACACAGCATACTTGAGGTACTTCCAAAGTGTTGCATGGTCCAGCCTACATTAGTTATTGAGAGAAATAACACCTCATCTGGCTCTATTAAACATGACAAATGTCCACACAGAAGGGAGTTGAGTCAAGACCTGCACATGTTCTGCATGCCAAAAGACTTCTGTCGATTGAAAAAACATATGCTCAGGTGATCTACAAAAGAATGGAGATCCTCAATTTTATTACATTCTCACAAAATGCTTTATTTTTTTTTTTTGCCCATCTCAGCTTTCCTTTTTTAAAATTTTTATTTAAATTTCAGTTAGTTAACAGAGTGTGATATTAGTTTCACGTATACAATATAGTGATTCAACACTTCCATACATCACAGGTGATCATTACAGTAAGTGCCCTCCTTAATCTCCATAACCTATTTAACCCAATTCCCTGCCCGCCTCCCCTATGGTGACCATCAGTGTGTCCTCTATAGTTAAGTCTGTTTCTTGGTTTGTCTCCCTCTTTTTTCCTCTTTGCTTGTTCTGTTTCTTAAATTCCACATGAGTGAAATCAGATGGTATTTGTCTTTCTCTGACTTATTTCACTTAGCATTCTATTCTCTAGCTGCATCCATGTCATTGCTAATGGCAAGATTTCATTCTTTTTTATGGATACATAATACTCCATCGTATATGCATATCACATCTTCTTTATCCATTCATCAGTCGATGGACACTTGGGCTGTTTCCATAATTTGGCTATTGTAGGTAATGCTGCTATAAACATTGGGGTGCATGAATCCCTTTGAATTAGTGTTTTTATATTCTTTAGGTAAATACCTAGTAGTGTAATTGCTGGATCATAGGGTAGTTGTATTTTTTATGTTTTGAGGAACCTCCATATTATTTTCTAGAGAGGCTGCACCAGTTTCCACCAACAGTGCAAGAGGGTTACCCTTTCTCCACATTCTCGCCAACACCTGCTGTTTCCTGTGTTGTTAATTTTAGCCATTCTGACAGGTGTGAGGTGGTATCTCCTTGTAGTTTTGATTTGTATTTTCCTGATGATGTGTGATGAGCATCTTTTCAGGTGTCTGTTGGCCATCATTTATATGTCTTCTGCCCGTTTTTTAATAGTATTATTCATTTTTTGGGGTGTTGAGTTTTGTAAGTTCTTTATATATGTTGGATATGAACCCTTTATCAGATATGCCATTTGCAAATATCTTCTCCCATTCTGTAGGCTGCCTTATAGTTCCGTTGATTGTTCCCTTCGCTGTGCAGAAGCATTTTATTTTGACGTAGTCCCAACAGTTTATTTTTGCTTTTGTTTCCCTTGCCTCAGGAGACATATTTAGAAAGAAGTTGCTATGGGAAATATCAAATAGGTTACTACCTGTTTTCTCCTCTAGGATTTTTATGGTTTCAACTCTCACATTTAGGTCTTTAATCCAATATGAACTTATATTTTTGTTTGGTGTAAGAAAGTGGTCCAGTTTCATTCTTCTGCATGTTGCTGTCCAGTTTTCCCAACCGCATTGGTTGAAGAGACTGTCTTTTTCCCATTGGATATTCTTTCCTGATTTGTCAAAGATTAATTGACCATATAGTTGTGGGTTCATTTCTTTAAAACTAGTGTAATTGTCTTGGGTTAGTACATCATAACAGACAACTTAGCACTCTTCTTTAATTGTCTTTTTATGAATAACTATATGTCCAGGTTTTTAAAAAGCTAAAGATCTAGAATCATGCTTTAAATCTGTAAAACGTTTTCTAAAAACAGCTCAGATATTGACCTTATAATAGACATTCACCCAATATTCTTCTCTGATTATTCTACAATACTAGAATTCTGCCTTAACTGCAAATAATTTTCAACATAAGGACAATAGGTACTCTTTAATTAAGTGCTTACAATTTTATTGTGCAAGTATCATGGAGATAAGCAATTAACAGAAGGTTATGGTGAAATTTACAAAAATAGATCATTCCTAAAAAATCAGTAATGTGTATAGGCTTGCTTAACTTAAAGGGAACAGTTAGGCTATCAACATGTACTAAGTGATCAGGCAGTTGATAAACATATTTTTCATACCAAAATCCTACAATATTAAAAAAGCCCACACACAACCAAATATGAATTCAAATGAGACATCTAACAAAGTAAGAAATAACAGACCTGGGGATCATTATGTTGATCATATCCTCAGCACAGATGAAAGATTAATGTCACTGTCAATACCATCATTTTTTGGTAACACTTAGTATCCTGGTGCTATGCTGATGAATACCCCTTATGTTCAGGAACAATTGTAGAAATAGTTCCTGATCTGTGATCCCAAGGGGCAATAGCCCATGCAGTAATTTGAGCACTGTGTTCTTAGTACTATGCCATATACTGTGGAGGATGGATGAAATAGCTAAGTATCATTCTTGTCTTCAAAGAACTTACTCTCTGGTAGGGAAGGCAAGCTTACAGACAGTTTAAACAACACACGATACATGATAACAATACACAAATCAAGTTAGTGCATTAAGGTAGTAGTCATCCACTTACATAGATCATAGATCAAGGTTGGAACATAAAATGATTTTGAATGAACCTAATAGTCTTTGGTTTATGCAAAATTGGGAAGTAGGTGAAAGTTACCTTTAATATTTGTGTATCTCTCCTATGAGCTTTCTTTCCACTGATGGTGGGATAGATCATTCCCCAGGATCCTGTGGTTTTGAGAAGCTGTCTACTCCTCACTTTTCATATATTCTGCTATAAGAACATCCCTAGTAGTGTATTACTAACTGAATTCTCCACTGCTTTTGTCTGGAACTTCAAATCCAAATGGCATTTGGAGGGAACAGTGTCTTGCACAGACAATAATGCCTTCATCTATCCCTCAACTCTCAATAGAGTGAGTAAATAATGACTTGGGATTCCATCTGTAAAAGTCCGCCCTCCTTGTGGTGCATAATTAATAAATGCCAAGTGGTGGGATTCTGAGCAGAAATTCCATAAGGATTGTAGAAGAGGAAGATTAATGACTCTAAAGTGGTAGATCCATTTCGATTCACTTCACATCAGGTGGCATCATTGTCCCAGCTCCACAAAGTAGAACCAAGGAGTCATTCTTGATGTGTCCCTCTATCCCTCTTTGACACCAAATCCTGTCAATCTTTTCTTATAAATGTTTTCTGGGAATCCATCTACTTGCATTTCTCTTCTTCATGACTTATATAGTAGTTGAATTTTTCATGTTTAATTGTGAGACTGTATGTTCCGTGAAAGCATGGATCCTTTCTGATTTCCTCCCATCACTGTATTTCAATTATATAGGAATAATATATATTTGATCAACAAATACGTGAATTAGAAGTTGCACTAGATCTTAAATCTTTGTGAGATTTGGATGGAAATGAAAGGAAAATAATAATTATAGGAAAGAATATATATAAGCCAAAGGATGAAAGAAAGAATTAATATGGCTTACTCAGAGGCCCAAAATAAGATTGACTAGAGCTAAGGGTAGATTTGGGGAAGTAAATGGTAAATAACTTCCCACAGAAGGCACGGCATCAGATTATAGAGGCAACAGAATTTATGCCTGCTCTGGTAGGAAAGTAGACATTTTTAAGCATTATTATGATACACTGGAAGCAGAACTTAAATATGTGCTAGTTGAAGCAAAAAACCAGTATTAATTCAGATGTGGTATCACAAGCACCTAGATTTGGGAGATGGCAATACAGATTACAAGGGAAAGGTCTAGAGAAGGAAAAAAAATATGTTATAGAAAAAGAACTTGGGCTGTGGTAAGTGAATGTGGGGTATAACTCTTCATTCACACATATTTAATGAATCTCTCTAGACCTACTCTTACTTAACAAGGGAACTTCCAGATCCACATAATATATAGTTATTTTTAGTAATATTTTTTAAATGTGTATTTATTTTTGTGAGAGAGAGAGGATGCGAGAGAGCAAGCAAGGGGTAGAGAGTGAGCAGGAGAGAGAGAATCCCAAGCAGGCTCTGCATTTTCAGTGCAGAGCTCGAGTGGGGCTCAAATTCACAAACCATGAGATCATGAGCTGAACCAAAGTCGGATGCTCAACCGACTGAGCCACCCAGGCCCCCTAGTAATGTTTATTTATTACACAAAATTAAATATGAGGGGTGCGTGGGTGGCTCAGTGGGTTAAGCATCTGATTCGTGATATTGGCTCAGGTCATGATCTCACTGCCATGGGATTGAGCCCTGTGTCAGGCTCCGTGTGGAGACTGCTTGGGATTCTTCCTCTTTCTCTCTCTCTCTCTCTGTCTCTGCCCCACTCGTTCTCTCTCCCTCCCTCTGTCTCTCAAAGTAAATAAATAGACATTAAAAAAAAAGAAAATAAAATATGAAAAAGTGCTCCAAACCAGGGTGTCTCAACCTCAGCACAACTGACACTTTGGATTGGGTAATTCTTTATGATGGGGGCTGTCCTGTGCATTGTGGAGTCTTTGGCAGCATCCCTAGACCTTGCCCAATAGATGCCAGTGGTACCCACATACCCAACTGTGACAACCAAAAATGTTTGCTGAGTGAGGAAAAATTTCCCCCACTGGAGAACCACTGCTCGAAAAGTATATAGTCCTATAGGGGTGCATGGATGGCTCAATCGGTTAAGCATCTGATTCTTGATTTCAGCTCAGGTTGTGATTTCATGGTTTGTGAGTTCAAGCCCCACATCAGGCTCTGTGCTGGCAGCATGGAGCCTCCTAGGGATTCTCTCTCTCCCTCTTTCTCTGCCCCTTCCCCACTCTCTCCCTCTGAAAATAAAAAAAAAAATCAGTAAACATTTAAAAAAGTATATAGTTATATAAAGTAGACAATATCATCACTCTAATATTTATTATAACATAATGAACACATTTTCATTCCATTTCAGAAAGCTCAACCTTTGTTAAGGAAAATAGAACCTTTGTTAAATGTAAACATTCTTTTTAAAGAGATTTTTATTTTTAGGATAGAAGGTGTAAATTTTAATTGTACTTACATTGAGCTCTAAAACTATTCCAAGGCAATCAATCAGCAATGACACAAGCATGGCTATGGTAATAATAACCACTGTTACAATAATGTGGAAGACCAATGAAAGATTCCCACCAAAAAACACATTGGCAACTACCTGCCAAATAAACACATTATTTAGAGAGGGATTCTCAGAGGCATGGAGGACTTATTAAGTAAGTATATCATATTATAGCATTTAGGACTACATAAAACACTACCAGTAAGGCAATCAATCAAATCTTAAGCCATATGAACATCCTATATTTCTGAAGTACTTGCACACATATGCATACACATTTCAACAACAAATATTCTTTGTTGAATTATTATATAGGCAGTAGGTTATCTTACAGCCTCAGAACATGGTATAATAATGTATGAAAAAAACTATTTCTTAAGTGTAAGAATGATGTTGGGAAGTTACCTTAAAAAGTATGAGTTCAATAAGGCTGCCACTAATAGAAACTACAGATGCTATTTAGATTATTTGAATGAAAGTAGATTGTAGAGATTCAACCCATCTAAAAAAGCAAATAGTGATCAATTTATGACTGGATAAAATAATCAAATAGAATTTAGAACAGAAAGAGCTTTAGTTACTTAGATCCATCTTTCTTAGAGAGTAATTGGCTCTACAGCAATTCTGAAATATGCCTGTCTGACCTTGGCTTGAGATAGGGTTTGAAACACGGGTAGGATTTAGAGCAGAATTACAGACTGAGGCAACAATGTGAAAAGAGCAAAAGAGGTAAGAAGAACAGGAAAGATACCTATGGGAGACAAGGAGGAGACAGTCTGAACAGGGTTGACTCTGTGCAAGGGAACCTCTGAGACAAGAGTTGAAAATGGTAGAAGGTCAGATGCTAGAAATTCTTTTTTTTTAAATTTTTTAAATGTTTATTTGTTTTTGAGACAAGAGAGACAGAGCATGAGCAGAGGAAGGGGAGAGAGAGAGAAGGAGACACAGAATCTGAAGCAGGCTCCAGGCTCTGAGCTGTCAGCACAAGCCCGACGCGGGGCTCGAACTTACGCACTGTGAGATCATGACCTGAGCCAAAGTTGGATGCGTAACCGACTGAGCCACCCAGGCGCCCCTAGAAAGTCTTAATGAAGCCAACCCTCCAAGCTGTACTAAGTAATATTCCTAGATAAGTAGCATTCCCCACAGACTGGATACTGCCATACTCTGCTAATAATTAATGGGGATACTAATAACTTTTACTTATTTATGGTTTTACAATTGGTAATGTTTTTCCAAATATTTAAAATTCATTCTTGTAGATGCCTCTGACAAAATTCTAAGAGTAGAAAGTGCAGCAGGCTAGTGAGAGACATTCATTAGGGGTCTGGGCAGGCTTTCTGGCATCCTTTTATGTGGCTGGCTACTTAACCTATGAATAGAAATGGCTTTGACTGTGTGTGTGTGTGTGTGTGTGTGTGTGTGTGTGTGTATAGACAGAGGAGAGAGAAAAAGGAAGTGAATGAATGAAGTATATCTGAGGTTCCTCTGCCTCGTATTTGCTACCATGGCAGAGATCTTGATTTAGTTCTGTCTTCCTGTCATGGCAGCTAGAGAGGAAACACAAGTTCCAAGTACTGAAGACATAAGCTGTGCAGGTGGAGTGACTCAGATGGTCCATAAGCAGTTCACCAGAAACCACACGAGAATGTACCATCTGTTACTGCTGATCTAGAGATCAGATTTGAACCCAAAGTACTGGGCAGAAGCTAAAATAAAACCATTTCCTGCATCCAACAACAGCAAATACTTTACAGGCCCTTAGATTTTAAAAAGTCTTCATAAAAGTAAATTTCAGTATACTTCTCTCTTATATTCAAGTTGGAGAACGGGCCTGTGATTTACACATTTGTAAGTGAGGACAAGTGCTAATTGTAAAGGACATACATAGTGCTTAATATTTCCTTATTCCATTTCCCTGAGCAGTTCCTTACCCCAGAAAAGGCGTGAGGTAGGCACTGGTCTTCCTCTAGAAGCCAGCCGATCAGTTAGTGTATTTAAAGCTCTGTGGCGTTTAGGCATTTCACTTCACACATTAGACCCATTCACATGGCGCACTGTGTAAACAGCCTCTAGGAATAGATCCTAA
Organism: Panthera onca; assembly: GCF_046562875.1. Lineage (NCBI taxonomy): Eukaryota > Metazoa > Chordata > Mammalia > Carnivora > Felidae > Panthera > Panthera onca. The sequence goes on along the minus strand of NC_138346.1, from coordinate 67,663,798 downwards.
AACTAAGCCCTTTTCAGTGTGATTGCTGAAAGAACCACTGTGAAACAGGATCATGTTTTTCTGCTGACTCGTACAGTGGATTTTTCGCTGACTGTATAAGGGATTCCCAACAAGCCATGTTATCCAAGTTTACACAAAAAGAGTGAGTTCTTTTTTCACTTAATCATCCTTCACAAATCCACATATATATATATATATATATATATATATATATATATATATATAGTACAAATACATCACAAAAACATATATATGTAATATACCATCTCTATCATTTTACATGGTGTAAAATAGAGATAAATATACTTGGATAAATATATAAATGAAATATATCTGTAAAACTAATGGCTTAAATTGATTTTGGTTTTCCATGTACAGTAAGATATTTTCATTTTTTAAAAATAACACAACTGATCAAAATCTGTTCCAAGGTGCCTGAATACATGTTGACTTCTAAAACAATCTTAGCAAAAGGACAATTCTGTAAAACATGTTTTAAATCTCAGTACTTAATTTCTCTGTAAAAATGTTTTTAAGGAAAAACAACTTAGTTTGGCCCTATTAAAGGCTGGCATTCATTTTGGAATGCAGTTGTATAAATATTTATACTTATGCTAATATAAACTAAACCACCAAACGTGATCTTCAAATCCAATTTTAGAAAAAAATAACTTGTAAGCATTTGAGTATGAAATTCTCTTTACACTGGTTGAAAAAGAAAATTTTATAACTTCTATTCCTCATCGTGCACTTGCAAATTTGCAGAATTAAATTATTTACAAGTCTTCCTGAATTAAATGTAGTAGAGGGATCAACTAGATAAAGTGTTGGAAAGGAATTGTGCTTACCTCTCTAGTCACAAAGCATTCAATTGGGTACGTTAAAATGACAGTAACTCCATAACAGAACCTTCCAAATGTTACCAGGTCATCGTTTCTGCAATAGTTTTCGAATAAGTCTCCTAGAGAATAATATAAAATAGATTTATTTCAACTGAATATTCGAGATAAACACCTAACAAATCAGATAATGGGTATTTATCATGTAAGTCGAGCTGCAGAAACTTCATTTAATCAATGGAACAGACTGCCAAGTCTAAATATAGCATGTTTGCATTCGATAACTCTATAATTATTGACTGATATTAAAACTAGTACCTGTGCCAACTTGAAGATGATTTTATAACTAGTAGTTTTTCCCTTACTCTCATTGTTTGTTTTTAGTAGATCTGCCTTAAATTTGTATCAACATCTGAAAAATACTTTTATCCATTGTCTTCTGACACCTGAATCAACTCCCTAAATTCTTGTACACTGGTTTTATAAACTTGCTTCTGGTCTTTGTTTCTGGTAAATAAGTGACTTCGTTATTAAAAAAAAAAAAAAAAAAAGTATGTTAAAATAAACAAATTTCCTTTTGAAATGTTATTCTTAGATCAAGGGCAATCCTGAAAGGAAGAGTAGACCCGTACATCTGGGGAGCTGAATTTCCTGTAGACCACGCTATAGGGTTCAATCACAAACCCCCTGTCACAGCAAGAATTTACCTTTCATGGTATCGGATCAACCTTGGTGTAAGAGCACTGATTTAAAACTGTGGAAATATGGTTATTTCTGAGGAAAAGCATTATATTTAATTAGTTCCACACTAAACAATGGACCATGTACACCTTGAACCAATTCTTTTTTAAAAATTTTTTTAATGTTTATATATTTTTTGAGAGAGAGAGAGACAGAGACAGAGAGAGAGAGACAGACAGCATGCACACGGGGGAGGGGCAGAGAGAGAGGGAGACACAGAAGGAGCTGTCAGCACAGAGCCCAACACGGGGCTTGAACTCATGAACCGTGAGATGGTGACCTGAGCAGAAGTTGGATGCTTTAGCTGACTGAACCACCCAGGCGCCCTGGACCAATTCCTATTTCGACACTGTCTTTTCTCAGACATCTATGAAGAAATGGAGGGATCTAACGAGGGCCCAGAAGTCATGGCGGCAAAAATCTTCCCAGAACTGAAACAAACAATATTTGGGCCTGTTCATTTCCTAAATATAACATGCTTACATTTTAAAATTTTGGTCATGTTTTCCAATTAGACTGAACAGGATATCAGATCAAAGTCACACACTACCATACTGTTTAAAAAGAAAACAAAACTGTATTTCTGTCCTTTTTTTTTCTTTAAAAAGCTAAATGACTTGGCTCTGCCAAGACTCTAATGACTCTTCTCCCCTCCTCCTGTCAATTAGAACAAATGCACATTCCTGTCTAGTGTCCCTTAGGGCAGAAGGGATTAAACCACAGAGCAGTCGTGGCAGAGGCCTGTTTCAAGGTTGACTGAAAAGGTTCCACCATTCTGAGAAAAGAGGACTAAAAGTCCCTGTTCACTAATCTTCTCTACAAAATGGGCCCTGCCCCTTTTCAAAAGTGCCTGGAACGTCCAGAGCAACCTGCAGTCCTTAGTGCCTCACAAGCTGAAATTTATCTACTAAGAGGGAAAAGAAAGGAAGCACGCAGCGTGCACAGATAAGACCAGATTTGCCTCAAATGAAACAGCCTGAAGGAACAGTGGCAGCTTATTCCAGCTTGAGTCTAAGTGTATTTTCGGGAATTATAGCTAGGTTAAAAAAACACAAAAACCCAAACCCAAACCAACCTGTCAGCATTGTTATATAAAGATTTAATTATATCTAAGCAATTACCACTGATAACAACATTAGGAAGGTGTGACTAAGATAAAGGATTTATGTCTTACAGAGAAGGCATTTAAAAACCAAGGTTTTGTACAGACTGGAGCCTACAGGCCATTCACCTTGGCAAATGATACAGCAACAGTGATATATGGCAATGTTCTAAAACACAATTTTTATCAGGATGTTCACAATCACTTTGTTACTGCACTTTCATGGCATATGTGTGTATTATATTTTTGATGGCACTGGAATTATACTAACCACTTTGTTCTGAAGGCATTTTTACTTTTTTTCATTATTTGAAAAATGCCCGCCTATCATCATAGTCACCAGTAACCTCTATTTGAAACGATGACCATTCACTCAAGACTACCTAGTGTCATCTGACAACTAAGGGAAGAGGGTCTGGAGGAAAAGAGACAGCTTTTAATGGGTCACACTTGACCAAAATGGGGTAGACAGCAAGAGAGAATGGAAAGAAAATTGGACTGGGAGTCAGGAAACTTGTTTTCTACTTTGTCACCATCCAGCTTGGGCAAGTTCCTTCACCTCTTTGTGTTCTAAGCAGGGGGTAAAACTAGTTATTCCACTTACCTTCATAGGGTTGTTTCAAGGTCAAATGAGATAATAGACCTGCAAAAGCTGTGACATGTTTGAATCACAGCATTTAGCGGGCTGTCAGATTACCCTGGATATTACACTACACGGAGGGGTGAACGCACAGGTCAAAGGAAGCAGAAGAGAGAGCCATTCGGTTGTTGGGCCTGGGTGAACAGGGAAAAGAGAAGTAAATTCAGTGTGGAGTGGTGCCCTGAGGGAGGACGGAAGGAGGGGAGGGCTGGTTTTGTGTGAAAGATGATGTTCTGTGTTTAAGGTAAGAACAGGACAACTAAATAGGTATGTCCTGCAGGCAAGAGACTGGAAATGAAAGGCTAAGTCTGGACTAGAGTTTAAAACAAGGGCAATCTCCAGAGAATTTGTTCAGAGAAAAGAAGGCAACTTGCCTGAGTCAGTTAATGGAGAGGGTGGGGTGGGGGGAGAAGGGGAAAGAAGGTAGGAAAAAGCAGAGAGCAATCACTCCGGGAGTAAAAAAAAATATGAACAGAGTGAATGATGATATGATGGTGCTCCTTCTCCTATGGGAGAAAAGACAGGATGTTCAGAACCGTTAAGTGACTCACAGAGGTGCATGAGAATCAGAACCAAGAAGATTATTCACTTTGAAGATCAGGAAGATACTGATATCTCTGAAAGTGAAGCTGCAGGGGGTAGTGGGGAGGGAAGCCAGAATTCAAGTGCTTTTAAGTGAAAGCATGGAAGAAGAGAGAGAATGAACTACAGAAATAAGTTTAGCAGTTTAAAAGGGAGAGAATCACAAAACAGAAACAGCAGAGGCAGGAAGGTTGAGGAGAGAATGGGTAGAAGAGATTAGTGATACTTCGGAGTAGAACATTAGGTATAATTGTACCCAAAATGAGAAGTGACAGAACCACTCCATGTAAATAGCAAAATATGATGAGACTGAATCTCTCATTTTACCTTGGGTGTAGCCAGTAAATGTCAAGTATCCACATGTAGAAAAGAGAATACTGATCAATACAGAAGCCAAGGTGGAGATGTGGATGATGCGGGACCACTTAGCTACTGTGGGATCTTCCAAAGAACCATAAACTAAGAAGCAGTTATGGTGGCAAATAAATGCTGCAAAACAAAACAAAACAAACAAAACAAAACAAGCGTCATTAAAACAAACACTAAGGTTCTCTTTTTCTTCTGAAAATTCGGAGATGTATATGACTTTGGAATGCTACTGAAGTTCAAATACATTAATTTACTAGCTATGTCAGAAAATAACTTTGTAACGGCTTTAGGAATGAGAAATTTCACTCACATTGGGCTTATGTAGTCTATTCATGTCACTCTTGATATAAACCAGGCCTATCCAACTTTTCTCTCCTATTTTCCATTTCCTACTGGCCTTCCAGTTTTAAGGGAAATCTAAACAACACTATATTTCCAGTCCATGGCTTCTTTTCCAATCTGGGATATAACAGAGTAGCTTTAGACATCTGGCCAATTTGTAATACTTTGTGTGCAAGGTTTTGAAGAAGCACATAACAACACTTGCTCCATTTTCAAGTTAAGAAACAAGATGACTTTAATGAGTTGTCTGCACGAGGAAGAGACTTGTCCAAATTAAATCAAACTTTAGTGATGAGTGAGAAAAGTTTGAGCCTAATTTTATGTTGGCACAAACTAGATCATATGCTGCTAATAGGAAGTCTAAAACTTAGGACATCTGCTCTCCAGACACAAATACGAAACTTTTTTTTCATTATACAGAAGACTCCATATTGAGAAAGGGCCTTTGAAACCATATACTCACCAAACGACATAACACCAACAGCCTGAATGGCGTTGGGCTTTGCAAATACCCAGGCATCTTCTGTTTTTGGTCTAGAAGATAAATCAGGTATTTAATGAATGATCAAACAAACACAAGCCTAAGCATATCAGAGAACACAAAATGCTGTCACAATGAAAACTGAGTCAGAAATTAATAAGGGGCTCCCATTAATCTTCCTTAATTGTGAATAATTTCTCAGGAACATGAATGTAATGGTAACCTTGGTCCTCTAAAATGCATGTCAAATGCTTGAAAAGACTGTACATACATAAAATATCCACTGACTACTTAATTTTGTGACTTTATTTAGTCATCAGCTTAACAAGATACATTGGTTATGCACTCATCATTTAAGATACTCACTGAGGGAAATACAAAAATTCATAATGCAATGTTCTTCCTCAGTTAATGAATACTTCCCTTCATTCCCCTTTAACTCATTCTCCAGGCTCATCCTACCCAAGGGAAATCCATAGTTGGCACTACACTTTACTCAAGAAGGTGGACATGAACTAATATTAATTGAGGATGTACTCAACTGTATTCTGGGAACTATCCTATGATATCTCAATCTTCATAATAACACTCAAGAGTTATTGTCACCATTTAATACATTAGGAAAGTTAACCTCTGGGTGGTGGTGTAACTTGTCAAGCTTCCACAGATAGTAAGTGAAGAAGTTGAGATTTGCTGCCCATCCCTTTCATACTGAACTGTTAGTGGCCTCAAATTCTTACCTGTGGAAGTACTTCTCAAAGACGTTTTGGAATATATGAACTTTAAATTACCCTATTCTTTAGCGCAATTAAAATATTTGTCAGTCTGTCTATTGGTAGAGATTTGTCTCCTGGTTAACATATCCCCGAATAATGGTGAAGAGCCTAGGTTCCAAGGTCAGATAGCTGGTATTAGTCTTCTAGCCCCTTCTACCTATTAGTTGGGTGACCTTAGGCAAGTTATTAACCTTTCTGCATTTCAGCTTTGATATCTATAAAATGTGGGTAATAATAGTAGTAACTACTCCATTGAATGATTGTGTGAATTAAATGAGATAAAATATGTAAGTTTTCTGGAAGAGAGCCTTACATATAATAAGTGTTCAATAAGTGGTCACTAATATTATCAGCTTATTATTATTGTAATTCATTGTCATTTAATAAAATGTAGGGAAATGTTAAAAGATGTCCGGCTTCCCTGAAAAAGTAAAGGCTTGAGTGAAACCCAAAAGAATACACTAGGACAGAAGAGGGGAAAAGAGGAAGGAGGGTCGTAGAAAGCATAAAGGCAATAGCTGTACACCCATCTAATTCATAAATTTGTTATTCATTCTCTGCGTAAAATAGGCACGCAAAAAAAAGTCTCATTTGCTTTGTCAAAGTTAGTGGGATTTATGCATTATATCGATTTCCCCCCCATATTTGAAATGAGCAGTTACACAAAAGAACCAGCTAGCCTACAAGGGAGGCCTCAGGCTGTTACATGGCTTGCCGTGATTCCCAGTTTTTTGAGTGGGAACTGCTGCCACCTGCTGCCTCCACTGTTCTTACTGCAGTGAACATCGACTGGGAACAGAGTACCTGTCAAATTCCAACGTTAACATGGAAAAATACATAGTTTGTCCATGGTCTTTAAGAAATGATGTAGAAAAGCAGCACTAAAAATTACAGAAACTTGGGGGTGCCTGGGTGGCTCAGTTGGTTAAGCGTCCGACTTCAGTTCAGGTCATGATCTCGCGGCTCGTGAGTTGGAGTCGGGCTCTGTGCCGACAGCTCGGAGTCTGGAGCCTGCTTTGGATTCTGGGTCTCCCTCTCTCTCTCTGCCCCTTCCCCACTCATGCTCTGTCTCTCTATCTCTCTCAAAAATACATAAACATTAAAAAATTTTAAAACCAACAAAAATTACAGAAACTTGGAAGATTTTAAACTTTTTAATAGGTTTTAAAATATCTATTTTCTCTTGCTGTATTTGCACATGGATAATACAACTCATTTTTCCCTTCAGTACAGATTATGGTACTGTTCTACTTTTTATTTCTTTTATTGGTAATAAAAAGGTATGAGTTTGATTTTCATTCTTCTTCCTCCACTTAAGTTTTTAAAATCTTTCCTGGTCCATATGTTTCATTGAATATATTTTTAGATAAGATGGAGTGTGAAACAGTACAAAGAGATAATTTTGATTTTTTTGTATTCAGCTTAGCGATGTTGATTTCATAAGATGAAAAATACCAAAAAAAGATGTTACTGATAGAATGCATGTGGGTCCAAATCTAGGTAAAGAGAAAGAAAGAGGCATTAAATATAGCTTTCCAATCTTTTATAAAGGAGCCTGAAATTAGTTCCAGAATCAACCAGCTATAGACACATGTACGTGCAAGTGAGAGGCAGGGAGAGGGAGAGAAAGTTTCTCAGTATATTTTGAGATTTCTGAAAACTTGATACCCATCGTGATTGAGAAAATGAAGTTATAAACTGTTCTGATTTTAGACTAGAGATGCTGAAATACAAAATGAAATATTATCAAATGTAACAAGCAATGTATAAGAAAAAATCCTGAGTAGGCAGAGTTTTTCAAATAAATGCAAGGGTTGTTCAATAACAAAAATCTATTAATGTTAATTCATCTCATCAACAAATTAATGGAAGAAGAAAGCTTATGAGCATTTCAGAATCTGTAGAAAAGCCTACAATCCAGTATTTCATTTGAAAAATACGCTAAGCAAACTATTAATAAAATAGAACCTCCTTAACCTGATAGGAATACCTACCAAAATCTATAGCAAATGACACACTTAAAAGTGAAAATTTAGAAATATTATAATTAAAGGTGAAAACCAAGTAAAGATCTTTACTATCACTGCCTCTGGACTATATTCCTAGAATTTCTAGCTAACGCAATAAAACAAGAAGTCGTAAGATATGTAATCATTGGAAACGGATAAATTATTTGTACCCAACAGAATTGTGTACACAGAAAACTCAGGGGAATTTACTGACAACCTGTTGAAATTAATAAGAGTATTCAGCAAGGTCACTGGATATAGGATTGATACACAAAAATCAATAGGGTTGATGTACATAAATAAGCAAGTAAAATATTTTTTAAAAGGCAGTGTCAATAAAAACACTACATATTTTAGAAGATATGCATAACCTTAATGGCATGACATAATTTTAAGGAAAGATACAAATCAATGGAGAGATGTACTGTATCCATATATATGAATAAGAGGACTCAATATCATGTAGATGTCAGTTCTCCCCCAAATTAATATTTAAATTTAAAGAATAAAATATGACATTCAAGGAGGAAATAATTTTTTAAAAAACCCATAAAAGCAATGTAAAGATTGGTAAACATGAGAATGTTTGTATAATAAAATAATCCATATACAAAGTTAAAATATAAAGATAAGCTAAACACTTGGAAACAAGATTTGTTGTGTATATAAGACATTCCAATAAGCAATGAACAACAGTCAATTGACAGAAAAGAAAATGAGAATAATTATGCTACAAGTTGCTCAGTTTCCTTAATAATCAAAGAAACTCAAATAAAATCCATACAAACAGGCATTTCACACTTAATTCAACCACAGAAATGTTGATAAATTGCTGGGAAAGGACAACTTGCAATTATTATGGAGAGAACTGTAAATTGTAAAACACTTTGGAGAAGAGCTTGATAATATCTAGTAAAGCTGAAGGCACTCAAAACTTGTGAGCAAACAATTATATTTCTACATATATGACCTAGGCTAGGAAAGTGCACACATGCACACACACAAAAATATGGATAAGGATGCTCACTACTACGTTGTTTATATTACCCAAACTTTGGAAACTCTCTCAATTTCAAGCAATAAAATTGATAAATAAATCCATAAGTAAAATATGACATAAACAAAATTGTGTGCTATAAGAACAATGAAAAAGAGTCACTCAGTACTAACTATCAAAATGGAAATATATGAAAAATAACACTGAAGGAAAAATCATGAATTATAGAAGAGAATGTGCAATATTTTCACCGTAGTGGTTATTTAAAAAAAAAATTTTTTTAACGTTTATTTATTTTTGAGACAGAGAGAGGGAGACACAGAATCTGAAACAGGCTCCAGGCTCTGAGCTGTCAGCACAGAGCCTGACATGGGGCTCGAACTCACGGACTGCAAGGTCATGACCTGAGCCGAAGTCGGACGCTTAACCGACTGAGCCACCCAGGCGCCCCTACCATAGTGGTTATTTATATATATTTTTACAAACATACTAATCAATACTAGATATTATTGTCAATACATAAATGCATAGTAAAGTATAAAAGCATAAACAGGAATGATTTAAACCAACTTAAGAATAATAGCTATCTCTAGAGAAAGAGAAATGAATTGACTTTTAAATATGATAATCTATTGCTGGCAAATATTGGCAATAAATATAGAAAATTATTTCAAAAGAATCTAGCCCAATTTCCTGCTTCCCAAACTTTGTATGATTATACAATATTTACTGCATAAAACCTTTCTGGATCTGAACCTAATTTTTAACCATAAATTTCCACAAATATTCTACAACTGAAACTACATTCTTCCTGTTTTCCAGTCACTCATTCAATTCATTCAATTTTCAACAAGTATTTATTGGCCACTACCTAGCTAGCAATTACTGTTTTAAATTGCTGGGGATCGTGCAGAAAAAAAAAAAAAGATGAAAGAAGTCATCTTGGTCTATATTCTATATCATAATTTAGAACAGCACTATATAATAGTGCTTTCCATGATGACAGAAATGTTCTATATCTGTGCTGTCCAATATGGTTACTACTAACCACATGTGGCTATTGAGACTGTGAAATTATGGCTAGTATGATAGAGGAATTAGTTTTCAATTTATTTAATTTTATGTAATTTAAATGAATAGCTACATGTGGCTAGTTGCTACTATATTGGACAATACAGATCTAGAAGGAGTCATATTGATAACTTTTGTTCAGAGACGTAATTATTTTCTAATGTCTAAAAGAATTAAAGAAATTACCCAAAGAGGTTTAATTTTTTTTTCCTGTAGTGTAGCTTACGTTGTAAATTTCAGCTGTTATTTACCACTTGAATTTTCTGAAAGGCAAGTAGAAGAATGGAAGAATTGAATATAACAATAAACAGAAAGAGTACTTTTTTAACGTATAAAGAATCATGGATATCAGAGAGTCTTCAAAATAAAGCAAAAAGCAAAAGCAAAAAAAAAACAAAAACCAACAAACAAAATTGTTATCATGATTACAGACATGGCAGAAAAGATATAGTACATTGTAGTCATGCTGAAATACTATGAAATATGAATCAATGAAGTGAAATTTAATTTGTTATTACAAAATGATTACAGGATTCCTTTTTTTATTAAAAATTTTTTAAATCTTTATTTATTTCTGAGAGAGAGAATGAGAGAGAGAGAGAGACAGAGCATGAGCAGGGGAGGGGCAGAGAGAGAGGGAGACACAGAATCCGAAACAGGCTCCAGGCTCTGAGCTGTCAGCACAGAGCCCAACATGGGGCTTGAACTCGTGAACTGCTAGATCATGACCTGAGCCAAAGTTGGATGCCCAGCCAACTAAGCCACCCAGGTGCCCCTCCTTTTTCTTTCTTGAATTTTAAAGTATAATTCACAATAAATTACCTGTCAACTGGGAATGGCTTTCAAATGATCATTCAAATTCAAACATATTAATTAACATACAACTCTTCTAGAATATTTATTTTGTACAAAAGGAGGCAAGTCTTCTTCTGAAGAAATCCCCAAATAAGAACTACTCCCCAGTTGTCTTTGGTTTAGATTCTTCTATTGCTACCGTTGAAGTTTATTTCCCTGAGGAACTGAAACCAACTGCATTCACTGGTGTGTGTCTAGAGTTTGCAATGGAAGCCAATAGTTCTGAAATTAGTCCACTGAGGTCGATAGTGTCTCTTCAGTGTTATTGTTACCTGCTGATGAATGGACTAGCTTTTTACCTCTATTTGGCTCCTACCTGCTTCTTTTATTTACTGTGATTATTTTCTGGCTACAGACCAAACTGTGGTTAATACTAATAAAGGACAACTAAAACAACAATGAACTTAATTTCCTCTATGAAGGACAACCTTACTCACAGCTGAGAAAAACCATATGGAATACAGAAAGCTGTAATGGAAAAAAATACGGGCTTTGAGGTCAGACAAACTTGGATTTAAATTTTAGCATTATGATATACTAGCAGAGTGCCTTGGGGCAGATTACAATGACACTGGTCACAATTTTCTCTGCACATTATTAGTAATTCTCCACATTATTATTAATAATTCTCCACATTATTAATAATTCTATTTACATATCTGGCACAGGGTTAAATAAGAAAATAAATGAGTGTGTTATATAGTGGACAATCAGTATTGGATAAGACCTCCTTCCCACTGTTTCTCCCTTTCCTTGTGTTATCATTAAAGTAACAATGCATGTCTTAGTCTGGCTGTAAGAACCTGCAAATACATGAAATGCCATCTTCATCATAGTATTCATAATTCCTTCAGAGAATAAAGGGACCTTGAGGAGGTTGAGCTATTTTATTTAAAATAAGTGAATGATTAATCTTGAGAATAGACACATATGCTACCAAATAGGCAGCCATTTGGTTGATAATGATGAAAAAGATGAAAAGGCTCATTTATGCTTTGGATATTCACAGTAAATATTCAGTATTCTGTCCCATATACTGATATTCTGCACAACTGCATCTGTCAAACTGGTGCACCTTCCAGCTGCCTAAGGCCATTTTAGACAACCTCAGGGTACGTGGAGCTGCTCACCTTACTCCAGGGTTTATATCTTAGCGCAGCCATCAGTCTCCCCAGCTGAGCTGGGGCTCTGTGTCGATATGATAAATTTTGCTACCGTGGTGTGGAGACTACCACCAATGGAAGATAATTAAACGTTTGAATAAAAGAGGGCATTCATTAAACCTGAAGATATGTGACATCTAAGATGAGTAGAGAGGCAAACTGCCTGATTATTTAATCACTGGATAATAGACTAATCGCTTAAAAGAAGAAAAAAACAGTTAAAAATTAACCTTTTGCATTTTAAAGCTTCTATCTACACATACATGCACGCATGAACACATACACAAATTAAGGATTATTCTTATTATTTTTTTGTTATTTCAATTTCAAATTATAGAAAGGGTTTATTCTGTCCATATTACTAAAAGTTCTTCCTTTTGTATTTTACCACAAAGATTATAAAAGAATATAGTTATATTTTATCATTGGCATTGAGAAAATAGAAGTACAGTGACATTTAAGTTTATTTCTTGAACACTTACCACTACCTTCTTAGAGACAGTCAGAGGCTACCTACCTGAACAGGAAACTTAAGAGTTTCACTTTGTGGAATTACGTAGGGGGACCTGCATTTTGTTTTAAAAAGGTGAAATGTCCTTACACATATTATAAACTCGAGGCGTGTGTGTGTGTGTGTGTGTGTGTGTGTGTGTGTGTGTGTAATAGTTTTTGGAAGCAATAGGAAATAGATCTCTCACAATTTTTACCATATTGAATACACAGTAACTTTTGCTGAATGCATAAATGACAGGCAGAAATAATCAATTCCCAATTTTGGGTGGTAGAGAAATACCCAGTAAAACAAGATAAAATCCTAGTTTAGTCATTGGTTTTCACAGCTATCTCTTCCCAAAGCTATAAGTTAATTGCCAATACATACGATAGTTGTTCTTTCTTTTATTTCCTAATCTCTTGATCAGGAACAGCATAATAGCAGCTGTAAACTAAGAGATAGGGAAGGGGATTAGATAATCCAGTAACTGGATACATTTCGAGATGGGACTTTCTAACCATCCCCTACCTGTACACCTGTATGGTAAGGTCTACTCCCTTCATGGCATAGTTGCAAGCCCCACAAAAAAGGAAATATACCTTCTTTCTCTCCTCAGACCTTATGAAAATGATATTAAAGGAATTTAAAATGGGAATAAATTCATGGGGGAGGGGATAATGGAAAAGAGACATCAGTGGAGAAGACATTTTGAGAACAAGAAAGCAGATGCTTACGTGGTTAGCTGCTGAGAATGGAAGAAGTAACAACCACAGAGAGAGAGCTAATGATGAAAAAGAATTGATTCCTTTTGCAAAACTTGTGTGTGTGTAAGACTCAGAGACAACAGAAAGCTATGTGGGATGCCCTGGAAAATGGAGAAAATAAAGAAAAATGAAAGATATGAGATCCTGGATATAAGGCATCTAACACAAAAAAGAGGATGACAGTGGGGCTGCAAACAGAAATCAATCCATTCAGAAAGGAACAACAGGGTGGAAGGCTAGAAGGCTCTGAGTGGGAGGTCTCCAGGAAAAAATAAATAAATAAATCGGTAGATTATCTAACATGTTTGAGCATTTGAAGAAAGAGTAACAAAATGATCAAAATCAAAAGCTAAACTAGGAAAAAATATTTGCAAAAGACACATCTCATGAAATACTGTTATCCAAAACACACAAAGAACACTTAAAACTCAAGAATACAAACAATCCAATTAAAAATGGGCCATAGAGCTTAACAGACACCTCACCAAAGAATACATACAGATGGTAAATAAGTATATGAAAAGATGCACCACATCATATATCATCAAGGAAATGCAAATTAAAACGATAATGAGACACCGCAACACATTCACCAGAATGGCCAAAATCCAGAACACTGACAACCCCAAATGCTGGTGAGGATGTGGAGCAACAGGGACTCGTTCATTGCTGGAGGGAATGCAAAATCACGCAGCCACTTCGGAAGACAGTTTGATGGCTTCTTACAAAACTAACATACTCGAAATATTCAACCCAACAATTGAGTTATGTGTTATTTACCCAAAGGATTTGCAAACTTCTGTTCATACAAAACCTGCACACGATGTTTGTACCAGCTTTGTTCATAACTGCCACAACTTGAAAGCAACCAAGATGTCCTTCAGTAGGTGAGCAGATAAATTGTGGAACATCCAAACAATAGAAGATTACTCAGTGCTAAAAAGAAATGAGCCACCAACCCATGAAAAGGCATGGAAAAATCCAAAATGCATATTGCTAAGTGAAAGAAGCCAATCTGAAAAGGCTGTATACATATTGTATGATTCTATATTTCATTATGGAAAAGGCAAAACTATGGAGACAAAAAAGATCAGTGGTTGTTTGGTGTTGGAAGGTTAGGGGAAGGGGTGAATAGGTGGAGCACAGAGGATTTTGGGGGCAGTGAAAATACTCTGCGTGATAATACGATGTGTACATGAGACTATACATTTGTGCAAATCCACAGAATGTACAACACCAAAAGTGAACTCTGATAGAAACTACAGGCCTTGATGATTATGATGTACTAATCTGGTTCCATCAATTGTAACCAATGTACTACTCTGATGGGGGGTGTGGACAAAGAGAGGCCACACATGTGTGTGGTTAGTGGGTATATAGAAAATCTCTGTACCTTCTTCTTTGCTGTGAACCTAAAACTGCCTCAAAAAACTCAAAGCCTTACCAAAAGAAAAAAAAAAAAAAAAGCTAACTTGGACATCCAGCTAAATCTGGTTAGAAACACAATCAAAAGCAAGTATTAATTCTGGGGGGAAAAAGTATACAAGAATAGAAATATAACTAATTTTGAACATGGTGTTATATCTCCATGTATTAGGATATGGTCAAAAGGAAAGATAATTTGAGAGAGATAAATCTTCATCTACTATATAGGCAAAGAGTGAGAATCCAGAAATAACAGTTACAAGCACATTATGCAGAGGTAAAGATGTAAATGTCAAAAGATAGAGATGAAATAGAAAAGGATTTGGTAAAAAGGTTTCTCTATTTCATTAAAAGCCATTTGTAATATTTGATTTTGTAAAAATATATGAATGTATTCTTTTGAGAAAAAATAAAACCAAATAACAGCAGTACTGGAAAGAAGCAGGATCCTATAAAATGTCTTACAAAGTTTCAAATGGATCATGGCAACATAATGGAGGCTTACCATCAGGTTCAGAGGATTCAAGACATAATGCTTCAAGTGTTTTAATATATTTTTTTATTAACACAAATAGAGACTGGCTTATGGCAATTTGCAACCTTGGTACAGCAAATTACTTTCAAAACAATGACAGCTTCTCTTATTCCGAAAAAAGAAAAAAATCCAGTCAGATGCTTAATTATATTCTTTTTAGAAACGTTTTGTATGTGTGGAGGGGGATGGGAGTGGGGAGGTTCAGGGACATAAATTCACTTTGCAACATCATTTCCACTTGGATTCTTGGATTCAGACATTTCATCCTATTTTGAAAGGCAAGCTCCACCTTATCTTCACAACAGCTAAGCATTTATAAGGCAAAGCAGCAGAAAGCCGGTCCTATCCAATGTATCTCTAGTCTTCACAGACTTAATGAAAACAAGCTTCAAGGGGATTGCTTCTGATCCTGAGCACATCACACCTCTGATCAGGAGGATCAAACATGATACCTCTCTGTGGTACCTGCCCAAACTCTTTTCGGCTACACATAGGCATACAATCATACAATCTCGGCAGAGCCTGCTTTTCTGTTAAGAGATCCTTACATATTAACCTTGTCAGCCAGACACATCTGAGAGTTAAGTGCTCTGGCAGGCACACAAACAAAGGCTCCACATTTCCCGTCACACCACAAGCTATTAATGATATAGGCAGGTCTGCCCATTTCCCCGGCTTGGGCATCAGCTGACAGCTCTCTGCCACCTCCTTGCTCCCAGCTCACATTTCTTCTGATTCTCTTCTGTAAACAATTGTGGTCTATGTGGACACACAAAGCTGTTCAGGAAAGTTCTTGGGAATCACTCTAAACATCAAAGCTGATCCTTTTTTAAAAAAACAAATTTTACACCAAGCTGATCTTGAACTAAAATTTACATAAAACATTATGCTAATTTTTTTTGCCAAAATATAATTTTTATTTTTTATATGAATTATATGAAAGTTTGCACAGTGTGGTACCATTAACATCACAAATACTTCTTGTTTTCCATTTGGGATGCCAATCACTTTTGATTCTTATTCTATTACCTACTTATTTCTTCTTTCCCACTATTGGCTCCAATTCCTCTGTGAACTCTTCACAAGTTGGTGTTAACTGTTTTTGTGAGTTGGGACTGAAAGGGCAGAGAGTGGGTGGGAGGGGACAGACTGAACTTTTGGGTAAAATGAAAACTTGTTAGTATTATGAGTGTTGTCTGGGTTCTCTACTTTGTTTTTCATGAAATGTTTTTAAATTAAAATATAATGTGGGTTCATATTAAAATAAAGGTAATTTCAGATGTGAGCTCCAGATAATTGTTTCCAGTGGGTTCCACTTGGGTTACGCCATTCTTCACCTTACACATTGTTCCTGTACAATCTTTGCCATACCAGACTCTCCCTAAACTCAACCTGCATTTCCAAAACACTGAATGACTTCTACTCCTTCATTTTCTTCCCCATTCCAAGAGCTACTCAAAATCAAGATATTAAAATATTAAACGTTTCCTATGATTTTCCCAGACCTGCTTCCTCTCTGAGTTAACAACTTAAAAGAAGCAAGCGTCCTTCCTCTGTGTTTCCATAACACCATGCTCATAATTCTATGAAATAGTCTATTGAGGTTATCTTTTATGTATTTGTCTTCCCTACCTCACTCCCCAATGAGTTATGTGAGACCTGCAGAAAGGAACTGTGCTATATTGATCTTCACAGACGTATATCCTAAGAAACTGACCTGGTAAGCGAATGCTTACTGACTGAACTGACTCTCCCATTTTCTCCTTTTGGTGGTGAGTTCTAGACCATCTAACAGTCCAGTTGTCCAAGCTGGACACTCTGACATCAATCTCTTCTTCTTCCTCTTCTTCACTTCTGCCAGCCTTTTTGTCTTTTGCCTGGATGCTTGCTATAGATAGACTCCTTCCGAGTCTTTGTACCTCTATCTATACTCACCTCTGCTGTAAGATTAGTCCATTGATAGGGAGACTTGCTGCAGTTGCTCTCCTGCTGAAGAACCTCCAATGCCCCATCAGCTAAACAACAAATTCAAATTTCTTAACACTACACATGAAGCTTTCCTTCCATGTTGGTCTCTGCCAGCCTGTCTATGGTCATTTATTTGCATAGCCTAGTCAAACTCTCAGCTCAGAATCACCAAAGTCTAGTTACTTCCTAAACACAGAGGGCTACGTAGGTGGTGGAGATAGGAGAATGGGGGTCAGTGGATTAGGAAAGCACCATCTTCAGTAATTTTTCAAATGAGGTAACATGAGGTTACCTTAAGGATCTCTTAAGGTAACATGGAGACATGGCTGTTGTTAAAACTGTGATAAAATATATATTTGAGGAATGATTTAAAGCAAGATAGAGTTTTTGGGAAAATTCTCAAGGGCAGCACTTTATTTTCCTTTGATAGTTCCCAAACCAATGGCAGTATCCCTCTTAACCTTGAACTGCTTCTGCCATTCTACACATCACATGTTCAAGACATCACATGTCTGGGCCTCACACACTTCGGCCAACAGTAGCTTCCAACCTCTCCCCGTTTTCCTTTTTGACCCAACTAACATTAGTACATTTTTTTTCAAGCAGGAGATCATATATTCTTTTATCTTGAAATATTATTACCTGCCTGCCCAGGTTGGGCTAAGGGCCCTGTCTCTATTTCTAAGTTCTTTCCCATAATTCTACTCATCATTATATTGAAATTATCTTTCAAATGTCTGTTGTTGCCATCCATAAACTATAGGTATTTAAGGTCAGGGACTGTCCTTTCTTCATCTTTATAGCCTGAACACCTAGAAGAGAGATTGACATTAACTAGACTTTTCATAAATGCTTGTCGACTGGAAGAACAGACTACTCTATTTTTGCCCTTTGTTTGTGAATCACACCACATGCCAGTCTGGCTTCTCACTGGAAATAACAGACAGGTGAAAAACTCACTACGGCAGCCATTTAAAAAAATAATTGATGATGAGTAGAATACATTCTTAACACCGAGTAGCCTAAGCGGTTTCTCCAGCTCTGCTAGCACAGTGACTGGATGAATCTTTCCTGAGAATACATTGTCTTGCAGCTGTTTTTTCCTATTTTCATGTAGACTCAAGTCAAACGATGGATCTACTTGTTGCTTCATGTGAGCAATCTGTCTGGCAAAATGTACCAGTTCTAACACTGCTGCAGAACTTGGAATCAAATGGTATTTTAGTAAATCAGTTAGCTAATTTTGCTGGCATGGAAGTAGGCTTAGTAAATTTTTCTTTGACAGGGAATGTTTTTGCATGAAATTTTTATTGTCTCATGATAATTTTTACTGTCTCATTACTTCAAAATTATAGTTAATCTCCAAATTGAAGCAATTAAAAGCAGAAGGCACAAAGTTTCATTCATTTATTCCACTGATCATTCAACACTCTTTTGCTGCAATTCTAATTCTGTGTTAGGTTCTGTGCTGAGTCATGGGTATATGATGTGAAAAGAGCTAATGCAATCCTGTTCTCATGGAGCTTGCAATTGTGGGAAAGGGATAAAATACACAAAGATAATTTAACATATAGTGTGATTATTTCATTCCTATGCACAGATCCCTTCTTACTTTCCATGGTGAAACTTCTAAATATAACCAACTAAAATATTCATGTTCTGAACATACCTTTGTCTACCACACTTTCAGATAATAATCTCATCTCTGAAAAAATATGGGCATGCACATTCAAATGCCCTTCTCTGGTCTTCAGAATGTATCCATATTTTACTCTCCATACTTGATCTTATTGTTTCAAGAGGAAGAAGCATCCCAGTTCCTCGTCAGGGATTACTCTATATTTTAAATTCCAAATTTTCAAGATCTCCTGGGGGACTTGGTTCCATTTTTTGGCTTGACCTGTAACATGCTCAATATCTCCCATTGTAAAAACAAAAATGTATCTGTTAGAGTTCTTCCTGTCTCAAGCTACTGTTTTGCCATGTTACTTTCATTCATTGATGCTCTTAAAAAACAAAAAGAGGTGGGTATGTATTTGCCCAATTCACTTCCCTACCATTCACTTACATCTTACTTTTCTCTAACCTGATGTCCACTAATATCATTTGACTGATGTTCCTAATGGTTACCAGTAACCTCCTGTCACCTGAGGTGGACATCCGTAGCTTGTATCATACAGTGGCTACTCCCTCTTCTCCTGGCATCATTGCCTTGACTTCTTTTGGGACCTCTTTTTCCTCTACTCTCAATCCATGTGCTTTAGTGGGAGTGACCCTATCCTTAGCATTAAGGGTAGGCATGTAACAAACACGAGCAAGTCAACACAGGCTATGATGATAGAGTTTGGGATCATCACCAGTCCCCATTAGAGGCAATCAGAACTAACAGTGGAAGTAAGGTCGGAGGTAACCTAAAAGAGAAACCTCATTTTCTTTTCATGGACTGGGACTTGAATGGATGTAGGCTGGTTCTGCTACTGCCATCTTGTCACAATGAGGAGACAGCCTTTCAGAAACTGGAGCCAAAACAGGAAGCAAAGCCAAGAAGTGGGAAAAGAGAAACTGTGTCTGATTTCATTGATTAAACTGCTAAATACAATCAAATCTAATAACGGGAATACCTTTGAACTTTGTAGTTATGTGAGACAATAAATTCTCTTTTGCTTCAAGCAGTTAGGATTCTGTGGTTGCTGTCATTTGCAACAAAAAAGGATAATAATTTAGTCATAAAAAATCGATGGCTTGTATTTGACAGAACTAATCATTGCCTTTTTAAAAAATGCACTATTCCTCTGTCTTTACCCATTTTTTCTAATCCTTCCTTTAATCCCCTCCAGGTCCTCTTTATGTATAGCATCAAATTGTAGAATTTTAGGATCAGAATGGATAAGGGGCAAAGAAACTAATACATATTAAGATCCTTGAGGAAGGCACATTTCATATGCATAAAAGCCTGTTGAAAGTATGGACACACTCTTTGGAATTATGTTTGGAACACCACACTAATGATTAAACTGCTATAAAAGAGATGTTATATGAAGAGAAAATAGTTGTAAATTTGGACTGCATGCTATCATTTCCATTCTGAATGTAAACAATGGAATATTAATGAGGCACAGAATGAAGGTTTTCATAGTGATAATGCCTCCAATGGTAGTTTGAAAAAAAGGAAGAACTGTCATTGCATTTTGATACTAGCACACTTTCTAGAAAGCAATTAAATTGCCTTGCCACCTCAGTTTTTAGAAAGCAAAAGGTTGGAAAATGCAATAAAAATGAACATTATTTCCAAAGAGAACTGAAAGTCATTGGACTATAAGATATTTGAAATCATATCAAAAAGCAGAATTTATAGCCTTATGAGTTATGAAAAAGGAAATTGAATCGTGTGTTTTATTTTTAAAACACAACGACTAAAAAGGTGTTTCCATAGTAACAAGGTCAATACCAGTAGCCATTACAGACCTTCCTCTTTGCTGATAGTGGGTTTAAAGATCTTTTCCAAATACCATTTTAAAAGCCCTATGAAAAAGTACAGCTTTTCTGATCATTCCTCTGAACCAAAAATGAGGAAAAACACACATGGAGTATTGAGTTTCTCATGTTTTATGGATTATAAGCATTTATGGTTGTCATATTTTCAGAAAGAAGACTGCCTGACTAGCTATTATGCCAGCCCTCGAACATGGGATTTGATTAGCCTGATTGTAAATCTGGACAAACAGAAGTTGTTTGCAGTAGTATTCAAACAGAAATAAAAGGCAGCACAATATTAGAAAAAAAATACTTTTTTAACATCTAAATATTGAAAGAGTTAAGTAAATAATCCCTGTTATTAGAAAAATTGCAAAGGCTCAGATGAAGCATGATATCACCACTAGAGGAAGGTTAGAAAGATACCACATTTTGTTTACAACAGAAATAAATAGCTCTTTGGCCATAAAATCAATTCATTTAGTGCCACCAGGAAATGGCCTCTCCTTCCTCTTTCCTTTGTATCAAGATACACTTGCCCATATGACAGTCATTTGTGCTGCCTTATCTTCCCCAATAACTGCGAGCCCCTTGAGAACAGAGATATTTTCTCTTTGTATTCACAATAGTATCTCACATACATTTTGCATTTAAAAACTAAAAAATAAGTAGAGAATGAATTGTGAAAAATAATGGCACAACAGTGCCTAAAATAACACAAAATCTGTGGTGTATTTTTAGAAATGATACGTCAGTAAAAACGTGTACTCGTGATTTAAATCTCTTTAAACCAAGAGGCTCTAGATCCTTGTTCACAGACTCAAAACTGTTAAATAATGAATTGTTTCCTAGACCAATTCCCTCAGAGTCCCTGCAGCTGGGGTCCTGGCATCAGTATTTTTGACAGCTACTCGGGTAAACCTAAAGCGATGCTAGAGTTGAAAATCATTGCTTTAAACTGTCCACTGGGGCTCAATTAAAGATTAATTTATTTACCTCCAACTTTTAGCTACTTGTTTTTTTTTTCCTCAATATTGCCTCATAGTACTGTATTTGCCAAATCTATAAGACTTTTTTTTTTTTTCTTTTGAGGGAGAGAGAGCACACACACAAGCGAGCAGGGGAGAGGGGCAGAGAGAAAGAATCTTAAGCAGACTCAAAGTTCAGCGCGGAGTCTAACACAGGGCTCAATCCCTGTGATCCTTGGGATCATGACCTGAGCCAAAATCAAGAGCCCAACACTCAACTGACTAAGCCATCCAGGCAACCCTATAAGGCCTTTTATTATAACCTAATAATTTATTTTCTAGAGTCACTTTTTATAATAAAAGCTCCAATTAAAAAAGTTCTGTCTTACACAATTAAAAATGTTAACCAACAATTATCTATTGTATTCTGTTCAATATACTTATTAGTTTTTTGTTGCTGTAAATTCAGCTTCTGAAAAGCAGAGATGAATACAGTTCCATATAGTAGATACTAATCAAGGTCAGTAGAATTTAATATATGATGTTGTGCTTTTATGCTTACCTTTCCTGGGCCTGGAATGTCTTTCACACTTTTATCTACCTGAAAAAATTCAGACTCATCTTTCAAAACACCCAGATCGTATCTTTCTTCCTCCAGGAAGCCCTTCCTGATTCAAACTATTAAGCCCTCTCTTCTTTGGCACTGCTACTGCATTTATGCCTGTAGTTTGCACTTCTCCTACTGCACTGCCATTTCTTTTTCTTTTCTTCTTTTGTTTTTAAAATAAGTCCATTTGCACTACTTGATTGTGAACAACTTACACCAGGTGCTGACTTATGCCTCTCTGCTCTTTTACTCTCAGGGTGTGGCAAAATAGCTAGAAACAACAGGCATTCAGTAAGAGTTTACTAAATGAAAGAACGAATGTCCACAATGAAGTGAACTGGGTGCATTTCAAAACCACGATTTCTGAGGACTAAGTTGTGTCTCCTTCAAAAATTCATATACCCCACGTGATGGTATCTGGAGATGGGGACTCCAGGAGATAATTAGGTTTAGAGGAGGTCCTGAGGGCAGGGCTTTCTTGATGGGATTAGTGTCCTTATAAAGAGCTAAGTTATTGTTGGTATTAGTATGTAAATGTTTGTGAAAATCATCTCCCAAATATACAAGTTACTTTAAAATAAAGCTAAATAGTTTTTCTTTATTTTGACTATATATGTTAAAGCTTATATAATAATTTTCAAGCCCTTACTGAATATGGAATTTTTTATTTGTTAAGATGCACATTTGGATTTTTTTTTTTAATTTTTTTTTAACATTTATTTTTGAGACAGAGAGAGACACAGCATGAACGGGGAAGGGGCAGAGAGAGAGGGAGACACAGAATCGGAAGCAGGCTCCAGGCTCTGAGCCATCAGCCCAGAGCCTGACGCGGGGCTCGAACTCACGGACCGCGAGATCGTGACCTGAGCCGAAGTCGGACGCTCAACTGACTGAGCCACCCAGGCGCCCCTGGATTTTGAAATCCACTGAAATAAATATAAAAATTTTTAAGTTTTTTAAACTTTCATCTGTCTCATGCATAA
This sequence comes from Panthera onca, assembly GCF_046562875.1. Classification (NCBI taxonomy): domain Eukaryota; kingdom Metazoa; phylum Chordata; class Mammalia; order Carnivora; family Felidae; genus Panthera; species Panthera onca. The sequence continues at coordinate 67,640,614 of NC_138346.1, read as the reverse complement.
GCTAGGTGTTTTCTAGAAGAGAGATATGAGTGCCATTCAGAATTGCCTAATACTGGGTCTGTGACTTGTTGAAATCAAATAAATATCTTGATCAGTTGAAAAAAAAAAAAAAAGAGATACCAGAGAGCATGCTGTCTCTCTCCCTCTCTGCCCTGTGAGGACACAGCAGGAAAGCAGCTTTCTGCAACCAGGAAGAGATCTCTCGCCAAAACCTGAACATACTGACAGCCTCTAGAACTATGAGAAAATAAACTTCTGTTGTTTAAGAACCCCAGTCTACAGTATTTTGTTCTGGCACCCCAAGCTAATACAACTATGAACTGGGATTAAGTTATTTGATGAGAACATTAATATAAATGCTATATTAATACTTATGCTTACTTATGCTTTTTTATTTTAATCCTTTAAAAAATACATTTTTTTTCCCAAAGGAAAGGCTATATCAAATGCAATTAGACTAGATATTTCATAATTCCTCCCAAATAAATTAGAGGCATAATTTTTGGTATTTTCCTGGTTGACTAAGAACCCAGACATCAGCATATGAAGTTGAAAATGATGTGATCTTTCAGAACAATTAATCAATAGGAAAGAATAAGTTATCTTGGGGACCTTGTTATCAAAGATAGTTATTTATCAGGATTCCTTTTTTCTCCCTCACAGGTTACATTCATTAAAGACCCAGTACAGTCTTTGTACTGTGCTATAGACACTGTCTTAAGTTAATTTTATTTGTCTTAAGACCAATTTAAGCTTGTTTCATTCCAGCATTCTCTTGGGACTCTGGATAATAAACTCTCCAACCCTTATCTGGAGAATCTACTCTATAATCAAGGCATAAAAATGGAATTGTTTGAAATAGCAGTATCCACGCTTTGTCTTATAGATAAGTAATATTTTTAAAACTTGGGGAACCAATACTAAGTTATCAACATTTTATTTGGCCAAATAACATTCAAAACAAATGAATGCCACGGTCAGCAATTAACATCAGTTCACAAGTGACAAAGCATCTTCACACAAATTAATTAAAGAATATAATCTTAGTAGAGAATAAAAGGTGGTTTTCAAAGTGACTATATTCCTGTAGTGGGGAAACATCTACTATATTCCTTATTCTCATTTCGGCCTATGTTGGTGAAACTTCGTTAAGGGCAAATTTCTCTCGGATAGATAAAAAGTTTCTGCCATTTACCATTTTTCCTCCTGAGTGCTGGACTTCATTCCTATTTCTCACTATTCAAAACCCTTTCTTATTCTAATTCTTAGGATTGGCCATTAACATAAAAAGTAACCTCAGTTTAATCACATCAGCATGCAGGGTCCAGATGAAAAATGCCTGTCTACTTAGATGTAATTATTTTCTCTCATTTTGTCAAATACTAAAGATAAATAATGCTTCCAATGCCATGATTACTTTATACTTCAGTATTTACAATATAGTATATAAATATCTACTGAAGGCTGTAAATTAAAAACTAACCAAGATAGCAATAAAACTTACATGTATGGACTCAGTGAGACTACCCTTGCCATTACAATTCCAAGAATCAGAGTTGTTAAAACTGTAGACAGAAGAGAGATCTGCAAAAGAAAATGTAAAGATGTTGTCAGTTTGGAAGAAAAATCGTTGTATTGAAAATATTAGGTGTTTCTCTTTTTACTTGTATAAACACATATACAGTTTTTGTTTACACAATCCTATAGTAGTTTATTCTTACAGACTGGTGTTGATAATCTCAAGCATGTAACTTTTTATCAGATCACAGTATTACTTTTTTTCTCAAAATAGGGGACAAGTACCATATATGAGTGCTCTAATCTTGCAACAGGGCTTGAAATGTTTTTAGTGGCTTACTGTATAGAATACAAAACTGGTGATTTTCATTCATGAAAGTGAAAGGGAAGTTGTTTTCTTTTTTCTTCAGGTCCTATTTTGGTGTTGGCTTGTGCTTCTTTTCTACCTATAATTACTTCTTCTGCTTCTGTCTTTACCTTCTCCTCTCCCTTTCAACATAAGACCCTCCCCACACATACTCACTTTCACACATTTTGGGTGTCCTCTCCCTTTTCCCTTCTATTCTCTAGCTCTGTTAGTCTATTTTTCCTATTTGGCTTTGCCCTTTGGTCTGTTTCTACAGTCTTTGCTTTTTCCCCTCTCTTCTGTCACTATTTCAATGGTTAAAATATAAACCGGTCTGTGTGTATATGTGTTCTGTGCACTCAATATTAGATCTGTGTTTCTGCCCTTAATTTTTTAATGGATACGCCCATTTTAGACTTCTTTCTCTAATAAGAGAAACATAATATGAAACTGCTTTTATTTCATTTGATTGTCATTAACCTTGTTTCCTGGGTTGCTAGTTTTTAACTAGAAAGAAGGTTGTATTATGAGTCCTCTGATCTACTGAGGAACAGAGATTTTAAATGACATTCCCCAGGTCACACAGCTAGAAGATGGCAGAGGGAGAATTCAAATGCAAGCATCCTGACTCCAGATCAGGACTCCTAACTACTGTGCTTTGCTCACTGGGAGGTTTATTTAGATATTTCAATATGAATCTTTTAAAGGGAATTTAGGGAAAATGTCCAGGTATTAATAATATGATAGAATATTAGCTTTCTTTTTATGAATGCCCAGCCTTCTGCTCTCAGAAAATAACATTTACGTCTATAACATGTGAAATGGAAAATTGTTCAGCCATTTAAAATTTTTCACAAAAAAGCTCTTGTTTATTTCTGGAAGTCTGTTAGGGAATGAAGGTAGAGTGGTCAGGATACTTTGGAATATCATCTCCACTCTCAGCTCCATCTGGAAGGACTGTGGGTAACAGGACCCATAACATGATCCTTATGGAAGGATCCATAACTACAGATACACATGAAACATCACAGTAAAAAGTAAAATTCACTCAAGTGTTGAACTCTTCAAATTAGAACATAAAAAATATATAAATAACTCTCTTTAAAAATGATTCATCAGAATGCTTGGCAAAATATAGCTATAACACCAATAATATTTTGCATAAAATACAAACACTCCTTGAGAGTAATGAAATAAAAATATAAGTAGATAAAGGCTAACCCATGCAGATGAGCGTATATGGTGAGATGAATAATTACTTGTTTGGTTTCACTAAAAATAAATCATAATTTCTCTTTAGCAATAAGAATCATACACAATGGCCAAATTCTCATGAATCAATCAACATACTGACATTTAAATTCACTGGATGAAACACATTGTAGTTTACTAAAAAATTTTTAGCCAATGAAGTGAGTTATCCTTACTTCTTAAACTTAGTCTAACTTTAAATTGTTTGAACTACTATCTGTAAAAATGATAGAACATTTTTTCAGTAAATTAGACTTGTGCAAGTATAATTCTTTTTATTTTCTAAATTGAAAGTATGCTGTCTGCTTTCAGAGTATCTACCTTAAAAAAAGGAAAGTAAAGGACATATTTATTTCATAATCATTAACTATTTAACCATCAATTCCCACAAATAAGATTAATATTCAAGCACAGTTTACTCTAGTATAATTATAAGTAAACTAAAAGAAATTAAGATAAATATTATAATTAAGAACTTGGCCATAGAGAAGATAGTTTCACAAAATTAGTACAGGTAACAAAGTACACTTCAGTACCTTTTTATTTTTTATTTTTAAAATATAATTTATTGTCAAATTGGCTAGCATACAGTGAGTAAAGTGTGCTCTTGGTTTCTCATTTCTGCTCTTGGCTTCAGTCTGCACCTTTTTAAAATGTAAAAGTTACCTTTCCAAGCTTGGCTATATCACGATACAAGGACAAAGGCAGAGTAAAGGCAGCCGTGGAAAGCACAATAATGAAGTGGCGACCAATAAACAAGTTTGCAGGGTCAACTAAAACACAACAAATATTATAAAGTCTTTATGGATATGAGTAACACACCAGGGATACAAGTAATTAGCCAAATACTTAATTGCAAAAATAACTCAACATTAAATGTTACCTAAATGACAAAGATTTTGAGTAAATCCCATAAAATCGTGTAAAAATAGAAATTATTCACAAAAATATAAATACAAAATAACTTAAGGATGAACCTATAGTTCAAATAATCTTTAAAAAATTTTTTTTAATGTTTATTTATTTATTTTTTAAAGTTTTCATTTATTTTTGAGACAGAGAGAGAGACAGAGCATGAGCAGGGGAGGGGCAGAGAGAGAGAGGGAGACACAGAATCTGAAGTAAGCTCCAGTCTCTAGCTGTCAGCACAGAGCCTGACGCGGGGCTTGAACTCACAGACTGTGAGGTCATGACTTGAGCTGAAGTCGGATGCTTAAGTGACTGAGCCACCCAGGCACCCCTTAATGTTTATTTTTGAGAGAGAGAGAGAGAGAGTGAGTGAGTAGGGGAGGGGCAGAGAGAGAGAAAGACACAGAATCTGAAGTAGGCTCCAGGCTCTGAGCTGTCAGCACAGAGCCTGACATGGGGCTCAAACTCATGAACCATGAGATCATGACCTGAGTTGAAGTGGGACACTCAACCAACTGAGCCACCCAGACACCCCTAGTTCAAATAATCTTATATGTTTCATTCAAATCATTTTAATAGCCTTCTAGTCAGTTTTCCTGCTTTACCTTTCCTTTGTCCCCCTAGAGTATACTTATAACCCAGAAAGTACAAAGATCCTTCCCAAAGGTTAAACACATGATGTCACTGTTGGTTCAAAACTCTCTAATGACAAATCCCTTCAATAGGAAGTAAGCTACATGAGGACAGGGCATGTTCTGAGGATTTTTCTTTTTTTTTTTTTTTAATTTCAGTATTCTAGAGAGACGTGAGCAGTAAAACTTAACATTTCAAAAATCAAGCTTTAGGTAAAGATATTCTATTTCTACACTTTTGTTGAGAAGCAGTGGTCTCCCTGAAGAAAAGTAGACAGAAACAACTTGTGTAGGGAAGTCTTTGGGAAGCTCTGCAGAAACCAGTATACACTGCAGACTCTTGGCTATCATAATGAATAAATAATTGTGTGTGTGTGTGTGGGGGGGGTGTACGTGCACACGTGTGCCTGTCATCAAATACAAGCAAAAGTTGTAAACATAAAATAAAACATACTTGCAAGGGTTTATATCATTTTAAAGCTGTGCTAATCATAGTGTTAACTTCAGGAGCTATATATCCATTCCAAGGAAGACACCACTGCTTAAACATTTGAGCTCATATTGAATTCTTTCAGAGATCCTACCACTAGGTTTTTGAAAGGTCCCCAGTGATACCAAGTCTTTGTTCATTAATTTGTGCAAAGTCTAAGGTCTATAGAATAAGTGAGTGAGTGTGGTTAAAAAAAAAAAAAAAAGCTATTACTGGGAAAAGTGAGACTCATTTTCTAATTTTCTCATATGGCTAATTAACTTATAGGGAAGTTCTCAGATGCAATTTCAAAGTGGTATAAATATACACACAAACACACACACGTACATACTGTAATAAAAAATAATCATGAATATTTGTTTAACTCAGACATAATTAAACAATTATCATAAAGTTGTGAAATCAAAATACTAAAACAGGAAGTTCAAGTTCCTGAGCCCTGAGCTCAAGTACTTACATATTTCTGGTGAACATAATTTGAATTAAATTATTTGCATATCTGTTTCTGTTTACCCTTTCGAATAATTTGCTCTACTAATATGTTTGGTAGAAAGTATAGGTTCTCTTCACTAGGAAATTTTAAGTCCTTAAAAAACACTGAAATAGAATCCTATGAATAGCAGAGACGAACCTAGTAACAAAGGCTCTCTATTACCATAAAGGACATTTTTTAATAAGGATCTAATGATGAGATCTATTATTTATACTGATCTTCTAACAAAAATACACCTGAATAAGTATTTTAAGTGTTTAAACTATAGTAAGATTTTTTTAAGTCTATTTATTTTGAGAGAGAGAGAGCACAAGCAAGGGAGCAGCAGACAGAGAGGGAGAGAGAATCCCAAGCAGGCTCAGCACTGTCAGCATAGGGACTAACGTGGGGCTTGATCCCAGGAACCATGAGATCATGAGATGAGCTGAAATCAAGAGTCAGATATTAACCGACTGAGCCACTCAGGCACCTCTAAACTATAGTAAGATTTTTGAGAAATTTCAAAATCATCTAAACATACACATTCTTATACCAACATTTCTTACTACTTAGACTTGTACCAAAGCTTTGGTTATCTGAGAGAAGTATAAGCAATTCCCACTTGCCAGTCTAAGACATTGGTGATATATTTCAGGGGAAAAAATACAGCTAAGGATTTTATCTACTTCTAAAAGTATTTTGGCATCATCTTATACTTTATAAAATATACAAACAAGGCACACATTATAAAATATTCCATTCAACAATGATAAATAAACTGTGATAAGGGGCACCTGAGTGGCTCAGTCGGTTGAGCATCCGACTTCAGCTCAGGTCATGATCTCATGGTTTGTGAGTTCAAGCTCCGCGTCGGGCTCTGTGCTGACAACTCAGAGCCTGGAGCGTGTTTTGAATTCTGTGTCTCCCTCTCTCACGGCCCCTCCCCAGAGTTCATGCTCTGTCTCTGTCTCTCTCTCTCTCAAAAATAAACAAAAAAATTAAAAAACTGTGATTAGAATAAAGTGTGTTCTTTGCTATGTGGCCTATTTTTTTAAATTCATTTTTGATTATTAAAAATTTAATAACCAGGGAGGGAGGTTTAAAGGGAACTTTAGCTTTGTAGAAGGTGTTTTATTTATGTGAAGAGTATATATCCATATATTATTTATAATTAAAAAACAACAAAAATGTGATCAAAATGTTTCTCTTTTGGGGAAATTTAAATTAATTTTGGTCTATTTTGTTGTACAGCCGATATTATACAGAATACTGAACTGCCATCAAAGCAAATAGGATAGGTATCTATAATTTGATATAAAAGTGTGTCCCTACTATACTACTAAGAGAAAAAGCACATTATAGAATGAGTTGTATAGTATTATCTTAGTCATGTGAATATCTGAAGTCATACATATTCTTAAGACTCTGGAGGTATATGTTAAAAAGGAAGGGAGGAAGGAAAGTAGGGAGAAAGTTGTTGGAAGAATTGTCCCTACCTGGTTTTCCCCAAACAAAGAAATTATGAGTATGCTCTATCTCCTCTATTTTGTCTGTTTTCTATTATTTCCTAGTAAATATATATATTTTTCAAATAAGAAAATGAAGTGATAAAAAGATTTTTCTAAATTAATATATGCTCCTTTGAAGACATAAAACGTAACAAAGGAAACGAAAAAATCTTCATGAATCCAATTAAAAGATAATCACAGCTGACATGTGAATGTATTTTTTCTTGTTTTTTCCCTTAGTTGTTGATTAAAATAGAAAGTTTACATAATTAGATCATATTTTATACACGGCATTCTTCCACTCACATGATCTCAGTTTATGAAAACATGATTTGTAGGCTGGGGGCTAGAACAGAAGCTGCTGATAAGAGCTAACAGTGTTGGGTAATCCTGCTATCTGCCAAGGACCATCGGTATTACCTCTGTTGTTTCACACAATTCTATGAAGCAGGTGGTACTCTACTTCGTAATTGAGAGATGAAGAGACTAGAACTCAGAGAGGGCATTAACCTTCTCAAGGCCACACAGCCAGCAAACAGTGTGTCTGTGATTTGATGGCCAAGTCTCCCTGATCTCCGTTTCCACTAAACCCTGTGAAAGGAGTAGGTGTGATTTCTAGTTTTAGGTTTTGTTTTCTTTCGGTTTGTATGTGTGTAGGATGAGTGATTCAGCACTGAGAGGAAAGGTGTATCTGCATCACTGTCAACGATGATAACAACCGTAGAGTTAGGTCACCATGAACTGAGGATTATGTGGCTTGGACGGGAAGCTCTTCAAGACAAAAAGACTTGTGACCTCTAAGTTATTTAACGTGCCATGATATAGTGCAAAGTCAAACAGGGAGTGGGGTTGTGGCACATGTTGAAAAGGTCTGCTTGAAATGTTCATAGTGGTTTTTCAATATCAGGCCAAACGAAACAACCCAAATGTCCCTCAACTAGGTGACAGATAAACTGCTGTACATCCATATGATAAAACACTCATCAGCAATAAAAAAAGAGCAAACAACTGATACACCCCCAAACTTGGATGAATCTCAAATGCATTATATTCAGTAAAGGATGCCAGACTTGAAAGTCTACCTATATATGATGCCATTTATCTGGCATTCTGGGAAAAGCAAAACTAGGGAGAGAAATCGTATAGTGGTTACCAGGAGCTGTACATGAAGGAGGGTTTGACTACATAGGGAAATAAGGAAAAATTTTTTGAGGGGATGGAATTGTTCTGTATTTGGACTGTGATTGTGGATATATGGCTATGCATTTGTCAAAACTCACAGACCTATACATTAGAAAGGGCTAATTTTACTGTATTAAATTATATCTTAATACAAATAATGGGGGAAAGTCAGCTTGCTTATTTAAGAAACAGCATAGTAAAAACAGTACATGAAAAATGTTACTACAGAGAATTGGTGATATGTAGCACAAGATTTTTAAAATACAAAGTATTCTAAGTATATGAATAGCAATGATATCCTTTAAACAGCTAAATAAGAACTAAACTGTCTATAAAGGTAGATTAATACTTTAGGATCAGAATGGATCATGGATATTGCTAGATATCTGAAGTCATCCAATTCTTCCACTTGCAAATATTTTGCTTGTAAGTTATTATGAACAACATTAACTATGAATAATACATAAATAAATATATTGACTCACCTCCTGGGATTCTTTGGAAAACTTTACTCAAAGTATCTCCAGTTATTATGTTGTAACTTATCATAGCTAAAAACATAATTAAAATAATACAGTTACTGATAAGCCATCGCATATCTCATCTTGAATATTTAAAATTTTGTTTTGCATTTAGCAGTGTTTTCTCCAATTTTTTATTTAAATTCCAGTTGGTTGACGTACAGTGTAATATTAGTTTCAGGTATAGAATTTAGTGATTCATCACTTATATACAACACTTGGTGCTCATCACAACAAGTGCCTTCCTTAATACCCATCACTGATTTTCAAAGTAATGTTATTCCCAAATATTGGCATACTCCTACATCTTTCAAATATGTATTGTGATTATGAATATGTACAACTTCAAAAATAACTAGATAACAGATTTATGGGCGAATATAAATTTATATTACAAAAACATTTTCACCTTACAAATCGATTCTTTTCCAGACAGAACACCTTTAAATAATAGTGAGTTTTGGTAGTCGTTTAAAATGTGATTTGTTGGACACCTGGGTGGCTCAGTCGGTTAAACATCCAACTTCAGCTCAGGTCATGATCTCACTGTTTCCAAGTTCAAGCCCCGCATCAGGCTCTGTGCTGACAGCTCAGAGCCCGGAGCCTGCTTAGGATTCTGTGTCTCCCTCTCTCTCTGCCCCTCTCCCGCTCACACCTCTGTCTCTGTCTCTCTCTCTCTCTCAAAAATAAACATTAAAAAATTTTTTTTAATTAAAATTAAAATGTGATTTGTTTTGTTACTAAAGTTCAGTTTCCAAACATGTTTTCTGTAACACATGCATTACTCAAAACAAGGAACAATAATAGAAACTTGTGAAGGCTCCCAAATACCCCCTCATTTAAAAAAATAAGATTTGGGGGAAATAATAGTCTTAGCCTTCCATGAAGACATAAGGAGCTACTGGTTTGAACAATAGCTTCTATATTACTGATTTTAAAAATCAAGTCAATTCGACCACTGGCAAACGTTAACAACGCACCTAAGAAGACATGCTCACCAGTATGGCACAAATTTTAAATTGCAATTTGGCCTTGTTTGTACATGGCTTCCACAGACCCTTAGGTTTTCAAAAAATGTATTTCAGCTTTAGAAGAAATCTATTATTTCACCTATTCACTTTTGTTTTTTTATTATTTTGTTAAATGTTTACTTTTGAGAGAGTGTGCGAGGGGGGAGGGGCAGAGAGAGGAGCAGGCTCTGTGCTGACAGCAGAGAACCTGATGCGGGGTTCAAATTCATGAACCATGGGGCTCAAACTCACGAACTGTGAGATCATGACCTGAGTTGAAGTAGGATGCTTAACCGATTGAGCCACCCAGGTTTCCCTTACCTATTCACTTTTAATCTACTATTAAAGCTACTTTCTTCAAAAATAGTTGTATGCTTATGAAATAATTCCAATATTCATTGTCACCTTACCTATGAGGATATACCTGTAAAAGGAATCAACTTACCTATAAAAGGATACAAAAACTGAAGAACAGAGAGGAGGAGATATCCCGGAAAGCCAAAGGTTTTATTGACCAAAGACTGGTAAGTGTCTGTTCCAGAGAGGGCCCCTCCTTTTATCAATAAAACAAGGGAAAAGTCTGCAGCAAAAATAGCAATTAAACAATGTCAGATTGCATTTAATACACAAGTTTTAAAAAATATTTTGACTTAAAGACTTCAAAGAAACTTTTTGAAGAGTTTAATTTAATGCCACAGTAGATTGGCATGACAAGGCTCACTTTCTTCTCATAAAACATTACCTTTCATGAAACAGTACTATTTCCAGTCATATATTTTTCAATTGAGATGCAAATACACTTAACATATCTGTGCAATGACCTGGACAGAAGGAAGTATGCAGACTAGAAACAAAGCATCAGTTTTCCATTTTACTTTCCTAACCTAACCAATGTAATGACTTTTACAAGGATGTGGCTCAACTGTCCAAGGAACAGAATGTAGGTAATCAAATATTTCATAGACATTCAATGTGTGAAAACCAAGAATGAAAAATGATTCAAGCATTCAGGAAAAAAATAGATTGAGGAGAATCAGATCATTTGTTTTATACCAAAGTACAAGTAGGAACTTTATTTTACAGTTATTGTGGTTAAGAGAGAACCCCAAGAATTTTTTTTGTAATTTATATTTTAAAGATTTAAGCTCTCATTTTAGAGTTGGATTTGAAGACACAAATATATAGAAATTATATAATTAAAAGTTGATCTCTCTTTCCTTCCCCCCCACTTAAATCAATGTTTTTTGAATACTAAATGAATGACATTGAAGGTGCATTGGGTACACAGCTATGTACAGGGTATGATTCTTTCTCTTCTGTTGCTCATGCTTCCAGCACAGGTGATTTTTTTTATCCCTTAAGTAATTTGGAAATGCATTAAAATACAAAGGAAAGAACAGAAATCATTGCAATATGCTTTCTACCTTGATTCCCTCCAACATTCTTGAATCTTCTTTCAACAAATTCACCAATAAGCTTCAAGTTGATAAATCCAACTGACATGTCCTAAATCTTAATCTAACTTGCTATTTCAAGTTTTTTCTTTTATTAAAACTTTTTAATGTTTATTTACTTTTGAGAGAGAGAGACAGAGACAGAGACAGAGCACAGGTGGGGAGGGGCAGAGAGAAAGGGAGACACAGAATCCTAAGCAGGCATCAGGCTCTGCGCTGTCAGCACAGAGTGGGATACGGGGCTTGAACTCATGAACTGTGAGATACTGAGCTGAGCCAAAGTGGACACTTAACCAACTGAGCCACCCAGGCGCCCTAGCATTTTTTTGTTTATCATTCCCCTCTTCCTCAACCACCTTCCCTTGGCCTTCGTGACTTCACTTTCTTTTGGATTTCCTCCTACCATTTTTTTTTTTTTTTTTTTTTTTTTTTTTGGACAGAACAATAAACATGACCAAAGCTAGGAAGCAGGAAGATTTATTTGCCTTTCCGAGCTTTGATTTTCCTCAGATACAACTTTAGCTTCTTGTCCCCTAGCACATAGCCACCTACTCCGCCACACTGTCTGGTCTTGAAGCTACGTATGCAAGAAGCTTGCCCTGCTGGAACCGCTCCTTCAGAAGACCATTGATTTGGGCATTCTTTCTCCTTTCATCATATTTCTTCTGAATTTTCTTTGATTGTTTTTTGTTTAAAGCTTCTCAGGAGTCAGGTTGGTCCCCTTCTTGCAGCACAGGGACAGTGCACAGTAGGACTCCTACCACTGTCATAGGGTGTGCTGTCAATGAGCACGATACAGTTATTCACCAGGGTTTTGGTGCTGACCAGTTCGTTGTTAGATGCATCACAGACAACATCAATAATTCTTGTTTTGAGTGTACAACACTGGGAGCCTCAGAAGAAGTTCCCCACGGCCAGTCTCAAGGCACGGTCCTGCCTTCCCCAACATGGACTGTGTGTATGCGGCAGGGCCAATCAGGGTTTGCAGTGGGCATCCCAGCTCATACTTGTGCTTCTTGTAGGGCTTTCTCTTGCCCCCTGTCTTGTGGTGCTTGTGCCACTTGTCCCCAGAGATGTGCATTGCTCTGAGCGCTGACTGCAAAAGAGCGGATTTCCTCCTACCTTTTGACCAATCATACACTTTTTTGTTTTCTGTTTTTTTGTTTGTTTTTACCAGTTTCTTTCATTCTGTTTAAAACCTGGATTCTTGGGACTTTTTTCTCACTCCTCAAAATGAACTACTGTGATCTTACTCATGCCTGTGGCTGTAATTTTCATACAGCTGTTATTAACCACCATCATTGTATCTCTAAACCAGTCTCCTCCAAACTCCAATTTCTATATCTAGCTGGCTAATAAGCATTTTACCTTGGACATCTCATAGACATCTTTATTTTTTGTAATGCCCAAATGTTAATTTATAGATTTGTTCTGGAACCTGCTTCTCCATCTATATTTCTCCAAATTATTAACAATATCAGTAGAAATTTGAGAATCACCATAGACTTCTCATTACCCATCACCTGCTATATGCTTTTGGTCACCAAGTCTATTAACTACTGCACCATAAATTATTCAACAGTATCCCCTCATTTCTAATCTCTAATATGTTTTATTTGAGGGCTTAGGCTTTTACCATTTCTTTCCTTGATTACTGCAAAAACTCCTAATAGTTCTCCCATCCACCCATCTGGCCCCTCTTCAAGATACTTTTGACATGCCTTCCCTACCAAGATTTTCTTGACGTCTCCCCTCTACCAGATGGAACTGACCACAGCATACACCTGATCATGTCTTCTGCTTAAAATCCTCCCGGGGAATCCTCTAACGCTTTTGGATTAAAAAATCCTTTTCATGAGGCAGAAAAAATTACTTATTAGCTGTGTGATCTTGGGTGAAAGACTTGATTTTCTCAAATCTCAGCTGTAAAGTAAGACAATACACCAAATCTTGAAGAGTCTGTGAGGATTATGATATTTAAATGTCTACCACCATGCCTAGCATGCTATACAGGCTAAATGAACGGGAATTTGTGCTACTTTTGGTTATTTTCTATAGGCTGCATGTGGTGGTGGAGAAAGCTCTGTATTTGGAGTCTGGTAACAATAATGATAACAGCCAGAAAAATACTAGCAAATACTTTCACAGCACTTTTTTCTGTGCCAGGCTTTTTCCTAAATGCTTTATGCATATTAACTTGCTTAATTCTCACAGCAACTCTAAGCAGGTGCAATTATTACCCACCGCCTTTAAAAGATGAGAAAAGTGAGCCACAGAAGGGTAAGCAAATTGCTGAACTTCACAGGGTTAGAAAGGAAGAGTCAGGACTCAGATCCTGGTTGTCTGGCTCCAGAATCCATGCACTTAGTCAAAGTTACAATTTTCTTGTCAATAACTGCTAACCTGGGGCAAGTCTTTTAACCTATCAAAGGCTCAATTTCCTTCTCTGAAAGAGTAGAACATACTCCATGAAGTAGAATATCTACTTATGAAGGATTAAGAACAGTGGCTGCATTACGCTTAGGATCCAGCCAGTCTGCAGGAAGCAGTAATGATGATCATTACATGGGAGCCTTCATAAATGCCTCTGCAAACCTCTAACTTCATCTCTCTCCCCTTCGAACATCAACCCTATGCTTTAGCCAGATAGAATCACTTACACAGCTTCCTTTTGCACTTCCACATTTCCCTCTGCTTAGAGTACCCTTCCATTTTCTTTGCTCACTCATCAACAGTCAGTGGAGGTGTCTCTTCATTCCCAAAATATGACTGCTCCTTTGAGACTGGGTTAAGTGCCAGTATCCGTATCATAATGCACATATTTATGTATTTTTATTATGGCATTTTCATAAAGTATTATAATTCTATGTCTTTGTCTGCCTGACACAACATCGTGAGCTTCATACAGGCAGGAATAATGTTCTTCATTGGTATAATGACAGCAATTGTCACTAAATATTTGTTGAATGAATTAATATAGCAGGATTGCTAAATGTCTACATAACTGATCAAAATTCAGTGTAATAAATGGCCTAATGAGTATATTTAAAAAAATTCTAAAATCACAAAAGACATAGAAATTAATTATATTGCCTTTGTTTAAAACCAGGAAAAGCTTCACAGAGGCGCTGAGTAAGCCTTGGAGGATATACAGGATTTCACCAGGTAGAGAAGAAAAAGAATGTCAAGCAGGGAGACTATCCATGGGAAGGCAGCATGACAGCACAATCTGCAGAGAATGGAATATTCCAGAATAGCTAAAACATAACTTCGACACATGGTAATGTTCGTGACAATGTGAAAGAGATGCTAGATTAGTTGGAGATGAAACGAAAAATTCAGATTGTGGCTGATCTATGAAGGAATTTGAATGCAATATTTTTTTTTTTCTGTTGTCATTATGCAGTCTTGGAATGTCTTGACTGGGGAAGTGAGAGACCAGGCTGAGGTTTTATAAAGGTAATTCTGCAGCAATATGGACGACTGATCAGAAAGTGGACAGATGCTATATGTAGGAAAACTCAATAGCAACTTATTGATCAAGAAAGAGAATGAATGAGGACCTCAGTAACAGAGAGGGGGTAATGTTTCATAGATATTGTCAACTTTTGGTGAACAACTATATGCTTGGGATGAGAATGCTGAGTTTTATAAAAGTTCAAAATATACTGCTTAAAGTTAACAATTTGCTAAGAATCTAATCAATAAAAAATGTGTTTATCTGCCTGTAAAACAAGCTATATATATATATCTTAAAAGCTTTAGGAATCTTAAGTATCAATCACCATAACATTGCGACCTCACTTTAAATATACTGCATACAAATTTTAGATAAATCCATGAATGAGTCTACGTTATCCAACATAAAAATTTTCTTTTAAATCAGTATATATGTTTGAAAAATAAAAATTATTACACTCTAATCAACAAATATAAAAATCTTAAACAAATTAAACTAAAGCATTTGTTGTAAATATTTACAATTTGTTTTTATTTCCCAACATTTCAAAAATATGAAAACAGAAAAACCACCTCCTAGCTGGACATATCTCATTAGAGGCCTTAAAAAGAAAAAAAAAAAAGAATAATTATAAAGAAAAACAATTGTGTAATTACAGTGTCAATTTATTTTTTTAAGTTTATTTTAAATTTATTTATTTTTGAGAGACAGCGCGAGAGCATGTGTGCAAGTGGGGGAGGGGCAGAGAGAGAGGGAGACACAGAATCTGAAGCAGGCTGTGCAGACAGCTCAGAGCCTGACATGGTGTTCGAACCCACAAACTGTGAGATCATGATCTGAGCTGAAGTCAGAGGCTTAACCAACTGAGCCACGCAGGCACCCCTTATCTATTTTGAAAGAGAGAGAGAGAGAGAGAGAGAAAGGGAAAGAGAATCCCAAGCAGGCTCTGCACTGTCAACAGAGAACCCATTGGATTGGGGGGATGTGGGGGGTGGGGTGGGGCTTCAAATGACAAACCGAGAGATGAGAAATTGTAAACTGAGCCAAAATCAAGAGTCAGAAGCTTAACTGACTGAGCCACCCAGGGGCCCCTACAGTGTTAGTTGAAAGAAAAATTCAGTATTATATCCTACTTGTAGATTTTCCTCTTTAAGGCCTAATTAAAAAATAAAAGGAATCACAGTCTAATTTTTTTTTGCTTCTGTGTGGTCATCCTTTATTCATCAAAGTTACTTAAATATTTTGATCATGCAACTGAATAAGAGTAACTAATTTCTACTGATTAGTAACTTTGCAATATATGGCTTTGCAAAAAGGCTGTTCATAGTCACTGCTACAAGTTTATGCATGGCATTAGTTGAGACAGTTATTCACATTATGATTTATTTATGTATAATGTGATTTGGCTTGGGTAAATTGTCAATTCTCAAGTATTTAATTCTTAGGTGATATATATTTTTTAATTTTTTTCTATCTACTGGCTTACAGTGTGTGTAAATGTTTACAGCGCGCTTAAATAATCCACGGTTATTATGCCTGGGTGGAAATTATTTGTCAGTGATGACTGACTGGGAAACAGGAAATTAAAAACGACAAGAGTAATCCTTGAATGGGATTTTTTAGTGTGATGAATGTTCTCATGAATAGAATGCAATTTTTAAACACCAGAAACTCTGAATAAGCACAACGTTATGGGTCCCATGGGTTACTCAGTTTTGGGTCTTAAGCTACAAAATAAGAGCTTAGAAGCTCAAAGCAGCTTAGGTTTGGGGAGAGCAGGTGGTGAGAAGAAAGCAGGGAGGAAAGCAGCCCAGTGCTCCTGCAGCTACTGTGGTAACTACTGTGTGCTTTACTCTCTCTTCCTCAGCCTGAGGGAAAAAACAGCAGAGTTAAAGGCTGGTCTTGGAAACCTGAGATTTTGTGAGGGGATGGCATTTTGGGCTCCAGAAGCAGAGCTGACCAGAGATTCCTGGGCATGGGATTTGAGGGAGTACCCTCGAGAGAAGGGGAAGAACAGGACAGGGGAAGGGAAACAGCTCAGCCAGCGCATGGTCTCAGGTGAAGACTATCCTCAGCCCAATCCCTGTGGTGGAGGCCCTCTGGAGCTACACCTGCAACACTCACTGGTGTCTCCCGGAGGCTGGGAGGTCAGCTTTTGTGTTCCTACCAGTCAGTCATTGGCCAGAGGCTGGGCATCATTACCTCACAGGAAGGTGGCACCATCGAGAGCCAGGTCAACTGAAGAAACAGACAGCTGAGGAGTTCTGCATTGCCTGGTAAAAGGCATCCAAGTGACCACACACAGCAGCCACCATACCAACAGCCACCGCAAGTGGGTATCTGGTTTTGATCACTGCCTCTTTCACAGTGACCCTAAGGTAGAGGAAGGACCCTGTGGTTGTCATGAGGTGAGTTGGGGGGGGGGGTGGCGGGTAAAAGGGCAGGGATGAGAACAACAGGAAGAGGAGGTGAGTATGAGTTGTAAAGTAGCAAAACGTGAGTGTGAATGAACATGTTACATGAAAAGGGGGAAGCAGAAGAGAAGTGATAGAGAAGCACCTTATTGCTGCCCTCTAAGATAGTGGTAGGTAGGGAGCCTGGGCAGGCACCATGGGGAGCGGGTGGTGGACACCCTGAAAGGTGCTGGTTGAGCACCAGGCCTTTCGGTCTTACCTGCACAAAAATAGCTAGAAAATATTGCTCATTCATGTGCATCTGCTTAAGGTATTTGTGGGAGAGGAAGGCCTGATGTCTACACTTTCAGAGCAGTCTCTCCCAGCCTTTAAAATGACTCCCCCATCTACCGCTCTCTGCACAAAGTGAAAAAAGGCACATGAAAAGGATTTAGGCTTGGTGATATATAATGCTTTTCTAATCTGTTCAGAGGATTAGTAGGCAAAGTAAATCTTCTCGGACATAAATGTCTAAATTCTTTAGGATTATTTGATGCACTTCTTAATTAGGAAATTCAATTATGTGTGTGTGTGTGTGTGTGTGTAATCATCATTGCACAATTTAAGTTGCAGGAAAAAGCAATTACATAGTATTTTACCTGTAACATATGAAACCCAGAATAAAAGCAATATTCCCAGAGGAAAGCCAGCTTGCTTCATTGAATAAGGTAATCCTGGAAAAAACATAAAATGCCCCACCCATCACATTAATAAAACATACAGAAATTTAGAAGTTTCCCCCCAATTCCTATATATAACAAGCTCATAAAGTGACATATTTACAGGACATGGTTGTAAACAGTGCACAAGGCTACTCAAATGTTAGTATGTTAATACTATTTCAGAATAAAATGCAAGCTAAGGACATGTCAAGAAAGCAAATTTATGAGGTGACAGAATAAGAATAAGAAAGCAGCAAGATGCCAGTTCACACAAATAATGTTCACTTCAGGGTGAGGGGAACGTGACCTTGAATATGTGGAAAGTAATGACCTAAAGCTTTCCTTTCGTGCTAGCTGGGAAAGCAGAGAAGGTAATAAGGCTACAGAAGGGGATATGAGGAAAGACTAATGCCAGAATCAAAATGGTAACCATGTAGGAAAAAGAGAGAAAGATGAGAAGGCAA
Organism: Panthera onca; assembly: GCF_046562875.1. Taxonomy (NCBI): domain Eukaryota; kingdom Metazoa; phylum Chordata; class Mammalia; order Carnivora; family Felidae; genus Panthera; species Panthera onca. The sequence goes on along the minus strand of NC_138346.1, from coordinate 67,622,282 downwards.
AAGTATTTTCTATAAAGCTGAAGGGTTATATAAAAGTATTTCCTATGAATTTTTTGGGAAATGGTCAATTTTAGATTATGGGCAATACATATTTAAGATAAAATGTATTTAAAATATTTCCATCAAGAATTTATTCCATGAAAAATTTTTCCTTAAAAAATCTGCTGTACATAATTAAGAGGCACTTTTCAATGCTGCTGACACGAATCAGCTTAAAAGTGTTCACATTAGGAATTAACTCCGGAATTCTGCCTGGCAAAGTTGCCCACACCTCTCTGGTTCATGGGGGCAGAATTTCAAACAAATCGTTGCCCCTACTTGATTACTTTGCCTCACCTACCTCTATTCTGTGTACCACCAAAAAGAATTGTCTATATATGGAATCAAGTAAAATCAAGAGACACATCAGCTTGCAACAGATGAAAAAAGTAACTCAATTCAGATGAACATTCAATGATGACTATAACTAAAAGGTCAAAACTTTACAGGAAAAAGTAGTATTCTCAATGAATTTTGCAGGATTTTGTTTTGTCTTGCTGTTTCTTAAATTGGATGTTTTCCAAGAACAAATAGAATGATAAGCACTGAAAAAATAATTGCCTTAATTACTCTAATGCAACGCACCTAATGTTGTCAGAATTTTCCCCTTGCTTCAAACTGGGAAAATATGAGCTGCTCATTTCTTTCAATTCTGATTATTTGGCTCCTTCATTAAAAAAAATCTATGTATTTTCATTTAACCAATATCTACTTATTAATTAAATGATACTTAAAATTAATATATCATAAGTTTGCACTTTAACTCTAGATAGATAGGCAAGGAAATACTGTATGATTTAATTATTCACAAGATTATTATGTTTTCACATTAAACTTATGTACCTTCAATATTTCCAAATATCTGGAGATTTACACTATAGAAGGTCATAGAAAGGTGGTTCAAGTAATGGTGGGCACTTCAGGAAGATGGAAAAAGTATATTATTATTTATTTATTATCAATTGACCATAGAGCCCATAAAAATAAATTCAGCAGATCCCATATGCAGCTCCAACTTTATCTGCCACTTATGGAAGATGCTCTCAAATGAGGAAAGAGTGTGAACAGAACCTCATCTTCAGCATAAAAGTGCACATGGTTACACTGGGAAAAAAGGAGGTGATTTTATGGGAAAAAATTACCAATTTTAATACTTAATATTTTTTCCTCAAAAATAATCCGTGAATACTAGCAACAGAGTAAGAGCCTTAAATTTTGTCTTTTCATTTAAAACTTAAAACAAAATAAAACAACACTTACCTATTATACCAGATCCTATAATCGAGTTGACAACATTAAAAACAGCTGTAGACTGACGACAAGTTTTCCCTTTGTGCTTATGTTCAGAAACGAGCGTTTCTCTGTCATCCAGATTGCTCTATTTTGATATATAAAATGGCAATTAAATATTTACTAGGTCAAATATTAGAAAAGTGTCAGATAAATATGCAATGTAGGATAACGGTAAGAAAATAATGAGAGTAGGATAATAATAATATGACGTATAATAATAATAAAGAGCAACAATAACAGCTAGGAACAGAGCATTGTAAACAAATTCCATCCTAAAATGTCCCAATTATAGCTGCACCAAGTTCACGGACTGCTGAATGGAATCCCAGAATACAGGCTCAGTTAGGGAGCCAATGATGCGATTTTGTAAGATTAAAGGGGTATATTGAAAAGTAGCTGCCAAGAAAAAAAAAAAAAAAAAAAGTCAGAGGAAGGCAAAACTTTTTCTCCTGGAGGACTTTCTGCAGTGCTAAAACCCAAGGCAGCAGACCTCTGTTGCAGGGTGAATGAAACTGGAAGGGACCTGGCTTCAGAAGCTGCCCCAGTCCCCAGCTTTACCTGAGGCAGGATGACGGGCCCCTGCGCCTGGTAGCCCATGGCTGCAACAGAGTCCTCGGCAAGCGGAAAGCTTGCGGGCCTGGGAAGCCCACTCTTGCTCTCCCAGCCTCCCCTGCGACCTCGCACATCCGGGGGCCCGCGCGGCGGGAGAGGGGAGCGAGCGGTCCCGCGGCCGCCCCTGGCCCCACCTCCGCAGTTCAGCGGGGGCGCGGGCTGCAGCCCAGAGCTTTCTGGGCTGCAGCAGCCCCGGCTGGTTTCTTCTGGGAGCTCGTCCAGCCAATGCACCCTCCTTCTCAGGCAGGATGCTACACGGGATGCTTCTGATCTGGGCAGCCCTCTCTCCCCTCACCAGTCTTTCCCCACCCGCGCCCCACCTCCAGTTGGAAAGTACAGTTTGTTCTGTGCTGCCCTACCCAGACTGTGCTAAGAGATACGATGGCTTCATTTTAGTCCACTCCAAAGTTAGCTGCTGCTCTTTGGATGGAGTCTTACGTCCAGGTAAGAACGCAGTAGCACCCCTGCTCCCATGGAGCATCTTTTCTATTCCCACCACCTCCTCCTCCCTACACATCTTCTGTGTTAGAGAGGACAGACGAAAATGTAGGACTTTTATTTTAAATGGGAAACAACCAACCCAACAAAAAACTTTTCTAGAGTTTCAGCAAACTTGATTACTGAGCATGCTTTGGTCAAATGTTTCCTGATGACTTTTCGGAAAAGGAGACTTGAGAGTGGAAAAGATGGATTCATGATGGATTCAGGTAGTGAATCTTAAAAACAGGGAAGTGGGAGGTGTAAGGAGGATGGGAAAGAGAAAGCACTTAGAATATATGAGATAGAATCTTCATGGTCACCTATTCACTCTTACATTACAGATGAGGAAACTGGCCCAGGGAATATTCAAATCACAAAAGGAATCCTATAGAGAAAGGTTTGAGGGACAGTAAGAGTGGTGGTAATATAATACAAGTACTTATCAAATGCTTATTAAAGAAGTCCTTTTACTTAAAATCAAGAAACATTTTCAAAACATGAAAAAACTGAAGAGGATTATAAAATAAGTTCTATATCAAACTGAATGTTAACATTTTGTCATATGTTCTACAAAAATAAACATTTAGTATTGCGATAGAAACCCCTTCGCCCATCCCCATTCCTTTCTCTTCATCCCTGATGTCATCTAATTAATGAAATTGGTGTGTATCTTCCTATCCATACTTATATTTTAATTCTTTCATTTGTAGTCATAAATAATAAATAACATTGATTTGTGTGTTTTCAAGATTTACAGAAGATGGTCCCATATTGTACATGTTATTTTCCCCCTAGCATTAGTGTTTGTTTACCCAATATACAGTTTTCAAGATGTATTATGTAGATGTGAGCAGGACAGTTTATTTATTTTATTTCTCACAGTTCGGTTAGCCATGCTCCTACTGAAAGACAGATGTTAAGGTTGTTATAATTAATTAAGATTGTTAAAGTTCTCATTTTACACCCTTCTGGTGTATATTGAATGACAGATTTTCTAGCAGTAGAATTGTTAGGAACTAAGTCATGCATATTTCAACTTCACAAAATATTCCCAATTGCTCTACAAATTAGTTGTACCAATTACACTTCTACCAGCAGAGATGGAACTCCTATTTTTCTGCACTGTCTACCACACCAGGACTTTGTTGTTTCCTTGTTTTAAGTTTTGTTGTTCTGATGGGTTTTACAATGCTATATAATTATTGTATAAACTTGTATTGTCCCAATCTATGGTGCAGTTGAGAATCTTTTTATAATATTTGATGAATGTAATTAAATATTTAGGTTGTCCTCTTTGTGAATTTCATTTTATATCTTCTACCCTTTTGATTTTGGTTGTTAGTCTTTTTTTTCTTATTGATTTGTTTGAGTTATTTATATATTTGGCTTGCCAACTTATGTCAGTTACATATTTTGTACATATCTTCTCCCAGCCTTTTTTTTTTTTTAACTGTTTGTGGCAGTTTTTTTGTTAAGCAAAATTAGTAATTGTGACATACTCAAAATTAGTAATCTCAATCCCAATACAATTCATTAAGAGGAAGAAAATTCCAGCATTATTTTACTAAAAAATATAGATTCAAAAATTCCAAGTAAAGTATTAGCAAATTGATGCTAACAGTGTATGAAAAATTAACAATATCATGACCAAGTTGGGTATACCCCAAGTATGAAAGGATGGCTTAACTAAAAAAAAATCTATAAATGTAATTTTGCACATTAATAGATTATAAGAGAAAACCATGTAATTATTTTACATATCATTATGTGATTTTTTTTTTCCTATTTACCCTGTTGATGTGATGGATTACATTAATTGATTTCTGAATTTTGAATTAGCCTGGCACCTGGGATAAATCCCACTTGGCCATGGTGTATAATTCTTTTTGTACACTGTTGGATTCAATTTAATTGAAATTGAATAATATTTAATTGAACAATATTGAAATGATTCATTATTTTGTTGAGAATTTTTGAATCTATGTTCCTGAGAGATATTGGTCTGTAGTTTTCTTTCCTTGTTATGTCTTTGGTTTGGTAGTAGGTCAGTGCTGGCTTTGAATGAGTTAGAAAGTAGTTCTTTTGATTCTATTTTTTGAAAGCAATTGTAGAGAGCAGGTATAATTTCCACCTTAAATCCTTTGTAGAATTCGCCAGTGAATCCATCTGGACCTGGTAGTTTCTGTTTGGGAAACTTGTTAATTATTGATTCAATTTATTTAATAGATACAGGCCTATGCACATTGTCTATTTCATCTGTAAGTTTTGGCAGATTGTATTTTTTAAGGAATTGGTCCATCTCATTTAGGTTATTAAATTTGTGGGCATTGAGTTGTTCATAGTGTTCCTTTATTATCATTTTAATGTCCATGGGATTTATAGTGATGTCTGAAATTGCTAATTTGATTTCTGAAATTACAAATTTGTGCCCTCTCTCTTTTCTTATTTAACCAACCTATAGGCTTATTTATTTTGTCAGTGTTTTTAAGAACCAGCTTTTGGTTTCATTGATTTTCTCTATTGATTTCCTATTTTCAATTTCATTCATTTCTTTTTTAATTTTTTAACTATTTTTTGCCAACTTTGGATTTAATTTGCACTTGGTTTTCTAGTTTTCTAAGGTAGAAACTTAGATGTTTGATTTTAGCTTTTTCTCTTTTCTAATACATGCATTGAGTGCTATAAATTTCCCTGTAATCACTGTTTTTACTACATCTCACAAATTTTCATAAATTATATTTTAATTTTTAATATAGTTTAAAACATTTTGAACTTTCTCTCGAAATTTTTTGTTTGACCCATGTGTTATTTAGAAGTGTGTTGTTTAATCTCCAAATATTCGGGATGTTCTGGCTGTTCGTCTGTCATTAATTTCTAGTTTAATTCTGTTTGGGTCTGTTAGCAGACCTTGTATGATTTCTATTCTTTTAAAGTTGTTAAGGTGTGTTTTATAGCCCAGAAGGTCATCTATCTTGATGAATGTTCCATGTGTGCTTGAGATAAATATGTATTCTGCTGTCGTTGGGTGTAGTTTATAGACATCAATGATATTCAGTTGATTGATTGTATTTTTTGAATACAACTATGTACTTACTGGTTTTTTGCCTGATGGATGTATCAATTTCTGATATAGCTAAAATCTTCAACTATAATAGTATATTTATCTGTCTTTTTTTGTAGTTCTATCTTGCCTCACATATTCTCATGCTCCATATTAGGCAAATACATGTTAAAGATTGTTATGAGTCTTGGAGAAGAGACCCCTTTATCATTATGCAATTCTCTTCTATCCCTGATAACTTTCCTTGTTCTGAAGTCTACCCTGTTGAAATTAGTATAGCTACTCCTGCTTTCTTTTGATTAATATTAGTATAGTATATTACCATTCATTTACTTTTTTTAATTTATTTTTCTAACATTTATTTTTATTTATTTATTTTTATTTTTGAGACAGAGAGAGACAGAGCATGAGGAGAGAGGGGCAGAGAGAAAAGGAGATACAGAACCCGAAGCAGGCTTCAGGCTCTGAGCTGTCAGCACAGAGTCCACCATGGGGATTGAACTTGTGAACCACGAGATCATGATCTGAGCCCAAGTTGGGCACTTAACTGACTGAGCCACCCAGGAGCCCAAGCCATTCATTTACTTTTGATCTATACATGTATTTATATATGAAATAGGTTTCTTGTATACAAAATATAAGTCTTTTATTCACTCTGACAATCTCTGTCTTTTCACTGATTTTCAAAGTGTTAGTGATATCGTTGTTTTAATATCTACCACATTTATTTGCTTTTTTCTGTTTGTTGCTCCTGTTCTTTGTTCTTATTTTTGCCTTCCACACTTTTTCTGTCTTTTATGGTTTATTTGAGAATTTTGTATGATTCCCTTTTCTCTTCTTTCTTAGCATATGAGTTGTACTTAATTTTTTACTCTTTTAAGTGGTTGCCATAGAATTTACAAAATACACTTACACCCAATCCAAGTCCACTTTAAAAAACACTATATTGATTTATAGGTAGTGCAAGTACCTTGTAATAACTTAAAATCCTAATTTCTCTCTCCCATCCTTTGTATCATTTCTGTCATTCATTCACTTATACATTAGGATACATACATTTATTACACCTATAAGCATATATGATTGGATACATTGTTGCTCTTATTTGAACAAATTAGTATCTGTTAGATCAATTAACAATAAGAAAAATACTTTTTAAAGTTTATTTATTTTGAGAGAGAGAGAGTGGGAGGGGAAGAGAGAGAGAAGGAGAGCAGAGAGAGAGGGAGAGAGAGAGAGAATCCCAACTCTGTGCTGTCAGTGTGGAGTCCGATGTAGGGCTCAAACCCATGAACCCATGAGATCATGACCTGAGCTGAAATCAAGAGTCAGATGCTTAACCAACTGAACCACCCAGGTGCCAGAAAAATAAGTTTTTATTTTACCTCCACTTACTTCTTTTCCAATGTTCTTCTCTTGTTTATGTAGATCCAAGTTTCTGACATATCATTTTCTTCTCTCTAAATAACCTATTTTAACATTTCTTGCAAGGCAGGTCTACTGGTAACAAATTCTCTGAATTTTGTATTTTTCTTTCACTTTTGAAGCATATTTTTTCAGGGTACAGAATTCTAGGTTGGTGAGGGTTTTTTTTTTTCTCTCAATACTTTAAAGATTTCACTCCACTCTCTTCTTGCTTGTATAGTTTCTAAGGAGAAGTTTTATATAGTTCTTATGTTTGTTGCTCTATAGGTCAGGTGTTCTGTCCCCCTGGCTTTTTTCAGAACTTTATCTTTGATTTTCTATAGTGTGAAAATGATATTCCTAGTTGCAGTTTTTGCATTCTATCCTCCTTGGTGTTCTCTGTGCTTGCTGGATCTGTGGTTTAATGTCTGATATTAATTTGGGGAAATTCTCAGTCATTCTTGTTTCAGTATTTCTTCTGTTCCTCCCTTTCTTTTCCTTCTGGTATTACTGTCATGTGTATGTTACACCTTTCATAGTTGTTCACAGTTCTTAGATATTCTGTTCTGGGTTCTTCTCATCTTTTTTCTGTTGACTTTTCAGTTTTGGAAGTTTATATTTACATAGCCTCAAGGTCAGAGATTATTTCCTCAGTAACATCTGGTCTACTAATAAGCCCATTAAAGGTATTCATTTCTGTTACAGAGGGTTTTCTTTTTTATCACTAGCATTTCATTTTGGTTCCAATTCTCTGCTGATATTGCCCATTGATTCTTGCATGTTGTCTACTTTATCCACTAGAACTGTTAGCATTTTAATTATAGTTGTTTTAAATTCCTTATCTGAGAATCTTAACATTCTTTTTGTATCAGAGTCTGATCTCCATGCTTTCTCTGTCTCTTCAGACTGTGTTTTTTGCCTTTTGGTAGGTCTTATAATTTTTGGCTTGATAGCTGGACATGATTTCCTGGATAAAAGGAACTTCTATAAATAGGCCTTTAGTGATGTGATGGTGAAGAGGCAGGAGGGGAAGCATTCTATAATTCTATGAGTAGGTCTATGTCTTTAGTGAGCCTGTACCTCTGGATTGTGAACTCCACATGTGTTTCTCAGTACTCCCTCCCCCTTAGGTGGATAGGATGTTTAGAGGAGGTAGAGTTATTTATTTTCTTTCCCCCAGGTCAATTAGGCTCAGATAAAACAATAGCAGGCTAGGCTCTGGTTAAATAGCTTTTCCTGAGGGCAGACCTTGTTAAGAACAGAATGCTCTCAATATTTAAAAATGATTCCTTTCCCCTCCTCCTGCAATAAACAAGAGGAGATTTTTCTTCAGTATTTATTGTGAGAACCTGATTGAGCTCCTGGAGGTAAAATTCACAAAAGTATGGGGACCCCTGATGACTGGGTCTCCCTGGACTTTTTATCTCTCAGACATGTAATGCTAAGCCTCCAGCAATTCATCAATTATAGTTTAGGTTTCCCTACCTTGGCACTGGTTCCCATGGGGGTTAGTGATTCTCTGTATTTGTCTGTTGGTCTGTCTAATTTTGGGAGACATCAGTTTGCCCTATGACCTCACTTCCCTGAAGGATCTAAAGAGTTGTTGATTTTTCAGTTTGGTAAGCCTTTTACTTGTTTTTAAGATGGATTGACTTTTTCCAGCTTTTTATATGCTAGACTAGTTTTCTAAAGAAACTGGAAGTTCTTTATCCATATTTTAATGTTTATTCATTTTTCTGAGAGAGAGAGAGAGAGAGAGAGAGAGAGAATGAGTGGGGGAGGGGCAGAGAGAGAGGAAGGCACAGAATCCAAAGCAGGCTCCAGGCTCCGAGCTGTTAGCACAGAGCCCGACAAGGGTCTCAAACTCATGAACCATGAGATCATGACCTGAGCAGAAATCAGACACTTAACCGACTGAGCCACCCAGGTACCCCTATTCATATTTTAATGATCTTTCTTAAATACCTTTTTTTTCTAATTTCAAAAGTATTATTTTTTATTATAATTTCAAAAGTACTATGTTCTCAATGAGAAGACATGAAAAAGTAGAACACAGAATGACTGGAAATCCTCTCATGTAGAGGTAAACACAATTAGTGTTTTAGAACCCTGCAGTTTACTCAGATTGCACAATGTTTGATGTGCAGGGTAAGTGCATATTCACCTGCACAGAGACAGTTCTATTGTGTCTGTCTTAGCCCCAGATAAAACCCATGGGAGCCAAACTTTCAGGAATGTAGAGAGCCTTAATTCGAGCTTTTTTATCAGATTATATAATTATGTAATAGTATTCTGTGCTTGTGGAGGATTATTACTTTTCTTTATTATTTGGTTATAGTCAAACTAGATGACCTCCAAGAGCAACTAGCTGTCTCGGAAATAATCAGAGAAGCCTCTATCTTGGCAGAATTCCGAACTTACAGAGTTCTTTTCTGTCGACTAACCTGACTCCTTTCTGACATTGTTACAGCTCAAGTTTGTGTGAGACTAGAGGTAACAATTTTCAATCCACATCCTTGGGGAAGTTCCTTTTTTTTCAACCTTGGAAAGGAGTCTAGAAGAGAGGCAATTTCATCTTTTTGTAAAAATGTATGCTTGATACTCTCCATCTTATTAGGTTACTGGCTTAGTCACTATTAACAGCACCTTAATATGCAGAGTCTCAAACAAGGTAGACTGCTTTCTTTCTTGTTCAGCTTTCCAGAGATGGAGGTCTTCAGTCTTTAGAGGTCTGGAAGGACTTCTCAGATACTTTTGGCTAAATAGTCAAGATGTATTATTTCTTTTTATGGATTAATCATCTTACAAAATCATTCTTATAACTATCTTTTATGACCTGTATATTGCTCCTTATCAAGAAATATTTTTGTGGTGCCATGTTATTATTATTTCATAGTTAAGGTATTTTTGATGTTTTATAACTGTAATTATTAGAATTTGGTAAAGTTACTATGTTGTCATTTCTGGTTTGGAGTAGGGGGAGGGCACACTGAGGAATGAGTTAAAAATAGTGTGACTGTAAGACCTGGTTTTCCCAAGGCAGTGCTTGCTTCACCTTCTTGTTCCAATGTACTTATGAATAGCATCTTTTTCATTCTCAAACGTGTCCCAGTTTGGAAGATAGGCTACAATATCATGCTACAAATGCACTTGGGGGTGGTAAAACCACCTAATGTCTGCATAGCACTTCACGGTTTTCTCTAGTGATGTCCAAGTTGACATGGAATGGAAGATCCCAAAACACATTTTTTTTTTTCTTAATTCTTTAGTTAGTGTAGCAGATCAGGAGTTTTGGCTGTGGAATCAGAAGAACCTAGGTTTGAACCAAAGCTCAAGGGATCTTGGCAAGTTGCTTAGTTTTTTGAGCCTTAATTTCTTTATTTGTACAAAGGGGAAAGAAAACAGTACCTCTTTCATAGCAGTAGTTGTGGGAATTAAATGAGATAACCTATGTGTATTAGTTTCCTATGGCTGTTGTAACAAAGTACCATACACTGGGTAACTTAAAAAAGCATAAATTTATTCCTGCAGTTCTATGAGCTTACAGTCTGAAATCAAAGTATCAACAGGGCTATACTCCCTCTGAAACCAATAGGGGAGAATCCTTTCTTGCCTCTTCCTAACCCCAGGTAGTTTGCCAACAATCTTTGATGTTTTTTGGCTTGTACGTGCATCACTCCAACATTTCATCTTCACATGACATTCTCTCTGTGTGCCTTCACAGACTCTTCCGTCCATGCATGTCTGTGTCTTTGTCCAAGTTCCCCTTTAAAAACATTTTTTTTTTTAATTTGAGAGAGAGAGAGAGAGAGCGCAAACACGAGCAGGGGAGAGGGACAGAGGGAGAGAGAGAGAATCTCAAGCAGGCTTCATGCTTAGTGATCACCCAGGGATCATGACCTGAGCTGAAATCGAGTCGAACACTCAACTGACTGAGTCACCCAGGTGCCCCCCAAGTTTTCCTTTTTATAAGGACCTCAGTCATATTGGATTCGGTCCCATCCTAATGACCTCATCTTAACTTGACTACACCAGCAGAGATCCTATTTTCAAATAAAGTTGTATTCTGAGGTACTGGGTCCAGTCACATTCTGAGTCCGTATTGAGATTAAGACTCAACATATCTTATTCGGAGACACAATTCAATCCATAATGACATTTTAAAGTACTTTGTTAGTGCAAAATTGCATAATGTGGAGGGGGTTTGGGTTACTATATCAGAAACTGCCATTTGGCTATAAACAGCTGTTGTCTCTACTTCCACCATGATAGAGCCTCTTATTTTTGTCTGGGCCATGGCCACCATTCCTCCTAGAAAGAGGAATGGGGGCGCCTGGGTGGCTCAGTCGGTTAAGCGTCCGACTTCAGCTCAGGTCACGATCTCACGGTCCGTGAGTTCGAGCCCCGCGTCGGGCTCTGGGCTGATGGCTCGGAGCCTGGAGCCTGTTTCCGATTCTGTGTCTCCCTCTCTCTCTGCCCCTCCCCCGTTCATGCTCTGTCTCTCTCTGTCCCAAAAATAAATAAAAAACGTTGAAAGAAAAAAAAAAATTAAAAAAAAAAAAAAAGAAAGAGGAATGAAATTCACATCTTCACTTACAGCTGGTTGTGGTTAAGTTCTGACCAGGAGGATATCGTTGGAATGAATGTCCTTAAAGAGGAGGTTACTATTTTTTAACTCTCTTTTGTTTCTTCATATTGGATGGAGTGCAGAGACATGATGATTGAAGCTGGAGCTTTATCCTGGAACAACCACCTGTTGGACCTAGTGAAGATGGCTGGGTGACAAGACAAAGGGGCCTGAGCCCCTGCTGGATATGTCAATCGGGATTATTCAGGTAATGTGAGAAGGAAATAAACTTCAGTCTTGTTTCTGTCATTTATAGACAAATCTAATCCTTATTAATTATCACACCTCCTCTGGGTACCAAAACTGTGATTGCAGTTGTCAAATAAGATTCATCCAATTCAGATATTTATGTATAACAGCCCCTAAAGAGGTTTTTTAATGGAGGCCCTTGTGGAATAATAAGAGGGTTCACTGTGCTTAAACTCTATATTAATAAATGTAGGCAGTTTACTATTTATTCATATGTAATAAACTAGAAGCCGTTAGATCCTGATATTTTTAGTTTTGCCTCACTACAAACTGATAAGAACCTTGGCTAATATATACTCTCTCTGTCAACATGTCGTAGGTTCCCTCTGTGTCCCATGTTGGTCTTATTTTTAGGTACGTAGGTGTCTGCTCAGCTCTGGTTGCCCATGTCTTGCTTCAGGGTCTGCTTCTCTTACCACAGAGAGTCATTGGTCTTTGATTATTAACCTGAGGACTGACCCAGAAAAACTGCATCTCTGACTCTGCCTTGAGTGCACTTTTGGTATCTTCTGCCCTAGTGCTGACGTTCTCTACATATGCGATACACAATGTAATTTTAAGTCTCCACGGAGAAAATATTTGTACTGGGAATAAAAACTCAAGTTTGACCCTTCGTGCTTGCAGCTGAGAATATTTACTTTGTAAGATCAGAACCATTTCCCAAGCTCCAGAAGCTGGAGGTTATAGAGGCTCTTACAGCTTGGTCACTTCATGCCCACTGTAATGTGAACGTGATATGAAACAATAGGCGGGCAAGCTGTGATTGACCCTCAGATAGTGCCAGTTTTTATCACCCATTAATAAATATTCCCAAGCACCCCTCAAGTGACGGAGGTGAAGAAATGAAATTGGCTGCTGCGTACTCTTTAGTCATTTTAGTCAAGGTAATCTATGATGGTTACCCTAGAATAAGAGCTCATTTACCTATTTTGATCTTTCTTTTTCTTTTGTTTTAATAAAGTTCCATTTGCCATATTTTATGCCTGTATCAGTTGAAATAAATTGTGAGTAAGGATACTGTGTATGCCTCGGATAGGCTGCCTAGGAAGACCAGAGATTTGGCAAGATTGTATCAGCTTGACTGTATCAGCTCCAGGACTGGAGCAGAGTAGGGTGGGACCATGGCAGGTGAAGTGTTAGGGACAGCTGTGGCTGTGTGTCCTCTTCTAGCTGGATCACTGCCTTCTCCTGTGTGATGTGTGCCAGAAATACACTTTGTCATGAAAAATGGCTAGTGGGGTTAAAATTAGGAAATGGGAGTAAAGGGACCAAAAAGAACTTGGTGAGTAGAGCCAGAATTGCCCACAGTGTAGAAATATGGGGCTGGCAAACTTTTTCCACATTTCCTAACCTATGTCTTTTTCTTTCTGGTCCTGGGTAATTTTGTTTGTTCCTAAAATGCAATTTCTATTCCTTAACTTTGTGTTGTATATAATTGTGGACTGTCTGTGGGAATGGTAAGCTACTTGAGGGGAAGGATCACATTTATAGTGTCCTTATTGTTGATGTTATTTTTTCTTCACTGAGCCTAGCATAAGGATTCGTACAATTACTGCTGCTCATTAAAAATGTGCCAAATAGAAGAAATAATCTCAAGAGGAATCAGCTAGTAAAAAGCCTTGTTAAGTGAGAATAAGTTTAATGTGGCTGGAAATAAGGGCTGTCAGGAGAACATTTCAGTAATGAGATTATCATGCTCATTTGCCTTTAGGGCTTCTGAGAAAGGCCCGCTTCATCTCCATTTATTAATGCAGTCAGAATATTTAAAAATAATATTGATATTCAATGTTATATATTGAAATTATAAAAACTGGTGATACACAGTTTTCACATGGTTTTAAATGTTTTCATTTAACAAATTAATTCTTTGATTTTAATCCCCAAATATAGTGTGATACCATTCTGCTGTTCATATGGTAATTATAGGATATATTAAAATATATTTATCCATAATGTGTAACATTGGGGTGGTGTTTTAATGGGACATGAGTTTAAAATTGTTTGAGTGACAGATGATTTAATCTCTTTAGTGAAACTGTATGTATAACTTCAGTTAGAGTGAAGTCTAAATCTGAGACTCTTTAAGCCAAATTGAAGACTCAAGCCAAATGACCTTGTCAACCTGTGACAGGCACTGTCTGTCTTACAAATGTTTAGTCGAAATATCTAGGAGCACCTGGGTGGCTCAGTCGGTTAAGCGTCTGGCTTCAGCTCAGGTCATGATCTCGTGGTTCATGAGTTCAAGCCCCGCGTCGGGCTCTCTGCTGACAGCCTGGAGTCTGGAACCTGTTTCAGATTCTGTGTCTCCCTCTCTCTCTGGCCCTTCCTCTCTGTCTGTCTGTCTCTCTCTCTCTCAAAAGTAAATAAACATTAAAAAAAAAGAAATATCTAAAAAAGTGTCAAAATATCCCAAATACTAAAAGTTGAAGGTACATATTATCTAGTCATGTTTCGAGAGGATGGTCCACTCATCCTGTATGAAGAGGGGAAAGAATGTACTAGGCTGTACTGCATAGCCCCACTCTGGTCATATACAAGGAAGCTCACGGGTACTGACTAGAAAACAGTGTATGACCCGCTGAATATACTTTTTTGTTATTGTTTGGTTATTGCTTTACTATAAGTAAAGTCTTTGTGTATAGCACTATATAGGTTGTGAGAGTGAGGTATATCAGCTCTTTACTTTGGAGACAACCTTCATTAAAAAGAAGAATAATTTGACTAGGTAATATAAATGGTACACCAAGTGAGTGAAACAGATCTATTTGCTAGAGCAATTCAGAGGATCGAGTGATCACAAAGACTGTGGTTGGTGGTGAGGGGCATTTAACGGGAGACTGGAAACGCAAAAGTTTAGCCTAGCAAAGATTTAAATTGAAATTGTCAACCTAAATCCTGACCTGGGATCTAAAAAATGAACTACATGCATGTAAGGTGGGAATATGTGGGTTACTTGAAACTCATTTCAAAACAAGTTAGTGCTTACAATTAACAATAAGTTTAAAGTGATTCAACAATGTCATTGAAAAAAGTCTGCTTCCGTTTTAGGCAACAGTACTTGAAATGTATGACACAGAACAAGGAAGGTGGTAGTTCATACCATCTATGTTGGTTACATCACTCGTGGAGGAGTATTATTTTCAGCTGCAGAAACCACAGTTGGAAAATTTACAGATAAACGATGACATTTTCAGAAGGGAGGAATCATAATGATGAGAGCTTTCATGAAGCTCAAACAGCTGGAGAATACAAGATTGGTGGATTAAGGGTTTACTCAATATAAGAAATAGCGTTATAATCTAATCACCTAGAAATATATTGGGATAACTTTAGTGATAATTTCTACTAGAAATCTTTAAATGACCAAGGGGCAGGAATGTACTATGAGTGTTGTAGGCAATGGTGAAGGATGGGAAGGGTGCTGGGTATATTTTGCTTGTAAGTAACAGAAACTTGTGTTCCCTAGGAATGGGGAGGGATAGTTGTTAGAAGAATTTATATACTGGATTCAGGACTAGAAACCTGTCAGGGTTCCGGATAGCCCTGGATGTTTGCTTTCTCTATCATGGCTAGCTTATCTTTATCTCATGGAATTCTGGCTTCTCTCTGTGGCTTTATCCATTCTTCTCTTGCAACTGACCAGCTAGACACTTAATTCTCCTAGGTAATTTCTGGAGGAAGTGAGTCTGACATGCTCAACTTAATGCTTTCAGTTCTTGCGCACAGACTTTTTTTTTCCATGTTTATTTATTTATTTTGAGAGAGAGTGAGTGAGCACAAGCAGGGGAGGGGCAGAGAGAGAGAGAGGGGGGGAGAGAGATAGAGAATCTGAAGCAGGCTCCTTACTGCCATCCCAGAACCCAACACAGGGCTCGATCCCACGAACCATAAGATCATGACCTGAGCCAAAGTCCAAAGTTGGACACTTAGCCAACTGAGCCACCCAGGTGCTCTTTGCTCACAGCCCTTTGAACCACACCACCTCCTGGGATGCTGCCAGCAGAGGGATGTGCTCTTCTTGAGTTAGGTTCCAGTCCCTCATCCAGTCAATAGCCTGATCATTGGATCAGGTACTGTGGCTTCTCTGCCAAGCATTGGGGAATAGCGTTGAGGAAAGTGGTTTGAGCTAAAGGTGGGCCTGGGCAGTGGCCTAAACCATGACCAGTATATATGGAAACACTAAGTAATTTTAAGTTTCTTCTGAAATTTGTAACCCCCCAATTCCATGATGCTACGTAGGATTTGAGTTGGACCTTGATGATTGAAAGTAAGATAAGGGGAGGTTATGGCAATTTCTAATATTGGAAATAAAGCAGAAACATGTATTATTGAGCAAAATAAAATAAGAAAGAGAGGCACCTGGGTGGCTCAGTTAGTTAAGCATCCAACTTTGGCCCAGGTCGTGATCTCACAGTTGGTGAGTTCAAACCCCGCATCAGGCTCTGTCAGCACACAGCCGGTTTAGGATCCTCTGTCCTCCTCTCTCTCTCTGCCCTGTTCTCTCTTTTTCCAAAAAATAAATAAACATCAAAAAGAGAGAGAGAGAGAGAGAAAGGGTTGTTTAGAAATAGATAAGATAGATTCCAGTTAGTTTTTTTTGTTTTAAAATTTATTTATTTTATTTTAATTTTTTTAATATGAAATTTATTGTCAAATTGGTTTCTACACACCACCCAGTGCTCATCCCAACAGGTGCCCTCCTCAGTACCCATCACCCACCCTCCCCTCCCTCCCACCCCCCATCAGCCCTCAGTTCGTTCTCAGTTTTTAAGAGTCTCATGTTTTGGCTCCCTCCCTCCCATTCTAACCTTTTTTTTTTTCCTTCCCCTCCCCCATGGTCTTCGGTTAAGTTTCTCAGGATCCACATAAGAGTGAAAACTTATGGTATCTGTCTTTCTCTGTATGACTTATTTCACTTAGCATAACACTCTCCATTTTCATCCACATTACTACAAAAGGCCATATTTCATTCTTTCCAGTTAGTTTTATTATTATTTCTTACTACTTTTTGGTTTGTAATATTGTCTTCTCCTACATGCTTTCTTCCTGTTAACTATGAAGGTACCTACATGCACCATATAATACCATGTATTACTAGACAGAAAGTAGAAATAGTGTCAATTTTCAAAGATATAAAATGTTTTTTTTAAATATAAAGCACTGAGAGTGTTTCATGAAATTGAAAATGATATATTGCAATAAGCAGTTTCATTCTTATCGGTGGCTGATTCTCTCTACAGAAAGCCACATGGGAATATGAAGTGAAAACAAGAATGAAGCAAGCATTTTTTTTTACTTGAATTCTTTTTCTTTTTTTGAAAGACACTTGTTTTTAATTTCATTTCATTTTGCTTTCATTTTCCCTTCCTCACCTATGTTTTTTTCTCACAACTTTTTGAACCTCTCTTGTTCTCAGCGCAAGACTCTTTATGTAAGAGGTTTTCTAGAAAAATATCAGTGTGAACAAAGTAGCCTCTTGCCACACAGCCAGTGAGGAACTCAACCTTATTATAAAAAGTAGTTTTTGAATAGTATGAGCAAGAATGATAAGAATCCATGTGTGTTTGTTCTAAATACTACTACCTTCTTCAGCCTCATGTCCAAAATGGACTGCATTTCCCTAAGGACTAGGAAGGAGCAGGGTGGACAACAGCCACATTCTCACGACCTTGCTTTGCAGGGACTCAACCCAGATGTGGCGGGAAGCACAGTGCAGTAAGGCCCATACAGAGTCTTTGCCTACGTGACGTTGGCTTGACCTTAAATGTCTCCAGTATAAAAGGCAGAAAAAATGGTAATTAAATAATATAAAACATATTGCAATTAAAATGTAAATTATCTGAAAGGAAGAAGCCACGGACCTAAGGATTGGAAATGTAGAATAGTAGCAACAACTAGAATAAATACACTGTGTGCATTGTTGTGTGTGTGTGTGTGTGTGTGTGTGTGCGTGTGTTTTAAAATTTAATCATAACAATCTGAGAACTTTTTGGTATGAAGTATATCTCATGCAAAAGCCTATAGAATTTCCACCTGGGTAATGTTGGTAAAAAATAAGAGCAAAAAATAAGAACAATCTAATAATTTTAAAATACATACTTTCCCTCATGCACGCGCACACGCACACACACAAACACACACACACATCCCAAACTACATGCGGTCAGAGAATGAAAATAAATCATGTGCACTTTTTCCTTTTAACTTAAATAGCCAGTGTTTAGCAGGGTACCATGAGTCCACTGATTTGGCTACAGGGGAAAACAAGTACATTTTTTAATTTGTATATTTTCTGTGCTCTGGTTAGAAGAAATATTTCCTTGTTGGAAATTCCTTTCAGAAAAATTTTCTACTTTAAGTATCATGTGACTGTACATACTTGTTTTATATGTCTCTCTTGTTATTTACTTCCCAAATATTATGGGGAAAGGTATATTTTAAAATAATGTTAAAATGAAATGGAAAACATAACAGACTGAAATCATTAATATCCCACAATCCTGATAAGATTCTGTGTTGGTTCAGGTTATCTTTGGTCACTTTTCTGGTATGCTACTAACTGAAATCCTTTTGTGTGTGATGTGTCAGCTGATAAGATTCAAAAGCAGCAATTTAACTGCTTCAGTGGTTTCAGTGATTATAAAAATATTCACAGTCAGAGAAGCATGGTCCTTAGTAGTTAAATGATTCACAATTCATTTTGCAAGACCCATGGTCCTTAAAGAAGTAGAAAGCTCAGGTCCTGGGATTGATGCTGTGGGGAGCTCAGACCTTCTAGGTGGTCCCTTTGGCTACACAGTACTTCTGGAGAGATGTGTTTGAGGTCCAGAATGTGGTGCAAACATTAAAAAATTTTTCTCATCATGTCACTAGCCAGCCCAAATAAAGTTTACCTTAGATAAGAATCTGTTAATTCCCTTTTTTCCTGCTTTCCTCCTTTTTTCTTTCTTTTTCTTTTCTTTTCTTTTCTTTTCTTTTCTTTTCTTTCCTTTCCTTTCCTTTCCTTCTTCTCTCCACCAATTTCCTTAATCTTTTCTTCCTTCCTCATCTTTTCCCAGAGACTAGATTCCATTCTGGTGGGACTTGTATCAAGTCTTTACTATTTCTCAGCAGGAGAACTTAGGTCCTTCTCATTGTACTTTAAATACAGTAGAATAAGAAAAAGGTTAACTCTTCTTAACACTATTAGTTGCTACCTACAGCCTAACTCATGTGCACAGTTTCTATTTGCTGTTTACTCCCTCAGAAGCTCCTGGCAAACTGGCTGGCAGTCCACTTTTGAAGTGCATGCTCTATGAGTTTTGAAAAAGATATACATCCTATAACCTCTTGCCAATTAAGATATAGAATATTCCCCCATCACCCCCTGTGAATTTCCTTGTGCACCTTTACGGTCAATTTTCCTGCATCCCTAAGTCCAGGCAAACATTAATCTTCTTTCTGTTGTTATGGATGAGATAGGTTTTCCTGTTATAAAATTTCATGCAAATGAAATCATATAGTATGTGATTATTTGTGTCTGGCTTCATTAACTTAGGATAATGATTTTAAAATACACTGATATCAATGAGTGTATTATTAGTTCATTAATTTTTGTTGTTGAAGAGTATTCCATTCAACTGATATGGTGCAATTTGCTTATTGATTTGCTTTTATATTGGAGCTTTATTCAGTTTTCAGCTATTATGAAAAGCTGTGAACGTTCACGGACAAGTCTTTGTGTGGACAATTGTTTATTCTTAGTAAATACTTGGTAATTTTAGGTAATATGGTAAATGTATGTTTAGCCTTATAAAATGCTGCAACATTTTACTCTCCCATCAGCATTGTGTGAGTGTTTCAGGTGCTCTACATCCTTTCCAATATTTGATATTGTCAGATTTTTAAATATTAGTTGATCTATACAGTGATATCCCATTTTGATTTTAACTTATATATATATATTTTTTTAAATGTTTATTTATTTTTGAGACAGAGAGAGACAGAGCATGAATGGGGGAGGGGCAGAGAGAGAGGGAGACACAGGATCAGAAGCAGGCTCCGGGCTCTGAGCCATCAGCCCAGAGCCCGACGCGGGGCTCGAACTCACGAACCATGAGATGGTGACCTGAGCTGAAGTCGGACGCTCAACCGATTGAGCCACCCAGGCGCCCCGATTTTAACTTATATTTAAAGAAATTCTTGAGGGTTATTTATTTATTTTTGAGAGAGAGAGAGCATGAGCCAGGTAGGGGCAGAGAGAAAAGGGGGAGAGAGAATCCCAAGCAGGCTTCACACTGTCAGAGCAAAGCCCACTCCAGGGCTTGAACTCATCAACTGTTAGATCATGACCTGAGCCAAAATCAAGAGTCCGATGCTTAACTGACTAAGCAGCCCAGGTGCCCCTTAATTTGTATTTTACTGATGATTTATGGTACTGAACATCATATATCTTCTTTTATCAAGTATCTTAAAATATTTTTCCCAGCTACAGTATTCACAATATGAAAGACCCAGAATTTAAAGAAAAAATAATTAAAAAGACTATTTCAGTTTAAGTAAACCAACCAAGATTATACAATATGTATTTGGTTAAGCTGATAGACCCAGACTTGGCTAATTTGGAAGTTCATTCTCTGTCCAATACACCATGCAAAAATTTACATAATATCTCATGAAAAGAGATATTTAACAATTGCAATATCCACAAGAATTTATGATTTATGTCAATAAATGTCAATAAATATTTGCTGAACTCATACAAATTAGATATAGAAAATATAATTCATAAAGAATTTGAGTTAAATTTAAATAGTTATCTCATATTTATCAGTTACTGATCATGTTGTCAAAGGGGAGAGCTAAAAATTAATTCTCCTCAACAATTTAAAAAAGTTGCTTTTTCTCATGTTTTCCAAATATGATTCCAGGCAGTTTGCTCAAGACATTAGTAGTAGTGGCAGAACAAAGATTAGAAACCACACGTTCTCAATTTCAATTTAATTCTCTTTACATTTAAATCTGGATAAATTTAAAACACTGATTTTTCTATAGCATTTTATTGAATTTATGTTTTATTCAGTTACTGTTTTGTCACAATTATTTCTTCCTGTTTATCATTGCAAACTTTAGCTCTGTGATGAAAATAATCATCTTTCAAAATTTATTTCCCTTCATGAGAAAGTTCCAGATAACTTACTGAAAAAAATGAACCTTGAAACAAGTATCTATTTTGGGACACTTGCATATTAGGTAGTATCCTTGTTTCCTACGTTGTTATTATTTTATAAACAGCGAAGGGTTAACCAATTCAGAGATGGATTGCTTAGAAGAGAAGTGTTCTGCGTGTTAGTTTTGAATCCTGTAATTGCGTTTAGCCCTGACACAAATGAGCTGGATGTGTGGTGTTCAACTAACTGGTAGGCTGGGACACCCCGTTGCACAGGCCATCAGTACCATCTCAGTGCTTTGTTAAGATCAAGTAGCCAGTGAGAAACAATTCAATAAGAGTCTCTGGTTTTTACACACAAAAGTTCCGATAAAAAAGTTGCCTGAAGCATGATTCTATTTAAGCAAGGAGATACAGGAAATAGAGCATTATAATAAGGCTTAGATGTCAAGAACAGGAAACTCTTGTAAGCATCACTGATTTGGCCATTTTGATTAAATTGTTTATCAAAAAAACCCCTAAAACCCTCCTCTTTAATATTTGTAACAGAAAAAAAAGGGGAGGGAAGAGCCCTTGAGGCACATTTTAATTATTATTCATCTCTAACACGGCACATTACATTGACAGCTCGTTTTAAGTCTGAATTTTTCTTATTCCTAAGTACTTGGTTTGTGTACTCTCTTTTCATGAATTATAGTGTACAATGAGAAGTGGACTCTCAAATTACTAGATAGACTATGTGATCATCAGTTTAATTTGTAGCCAGTGTTCATTATTCCTCTAGAATTCTTTACTTGAGTAGTTTAATCACAACTTTTAACAACTGACTTGAAATTTAGAGATAAAAGCAATGTCTGGTTTTGGTATCCTTAGTCACAAAAATAGTTGTGGAACAAGCTGTAGACTAAGATAGATGAGCGAATCCTCAAATATCCTATTTTATATGCGTTGAAGAAAGTTTCTTAAAATGTTCCTTTCTCCCTGTACATTTATTAGAAATTTGGGTTGAGGTAAGGTTAAGTAAGGGTTGGTTAGCAAATACTTGATTTCCGGTAGGTGCTTTACCTGTATAACTTTATTGTTGCATCATGGACACTTTTCTTAATGTGTCAACTTACTGGATGTAATTGAATAACCTCATTTATTGTTTACAGTGTCTTTTAAAGGTAGTTAATACTATCCCCAATTTAGAAGTGCTGATGATGAAGCTCTTCAATTTAAGTAGATAAATTATCCAGGGTTAATACAATATGTGCTTAGTTAAGCTGGTGTGGGGGACAGAAATGTTTTCCTGGACTTGAGGATTCTTGGCTGGGTCTGAAAATTAAAGTGACAAGGGCATACTAACAGGAGGAAACCATATGTATTTTATTGAATTTTTACATGTACCTGAAGACCTGACGTGACCAGGGTGGGAAGATTTTATTCCCTTTAGACAAAGAAACAATTTGTGAGGAATTGACAAGGCAGAGGGATTTGGGTTAAGGGTATTAAGTGGTGAAGAAATAACTAGGAAGATGAGGGTTAGTTTAACAAGGTTCGTTTGTACAGATTTCTCAGCCCCAAATTATCCATCTCTGGTGATAAGAATGCCTTCCTTCCTCCTTGTACAGGGAGGATACCTTACACACCTTACACCTGGGAGTTTTGTGATCTGTTTCAGAGAAGAAGGGTGAGGTGGTGGGGAGATCTAAGTGACCTTCCTTCTTCTGCCATTTTCTCAAACTCCTTCAGCTTAAGATATTCAGTATGCCAAGGTGCCATATTTTGGGGTAGTGTGTCCTAAACCCTATCACTGGTAAGCCCACCAGAATTAGCTTGGCTAATTCTGAAGCCCATGCTCTGTCCAATACATTTTGTGTGTGTGTGTGAAATATTTACAAATAGCTTATGAAAGGAAACATTCAACAATTTAGAAATC
This sequence comes from Panthera onca, assembly GCF_046562875.1. Classification (NCBI taxonomy): domain Eukaryota; kingdom Metazoa; phylum Chordata; class Mammalia; order Carnivora; family Felidae; genus Panthera; species Panthera onca. Next base: position 67,599,448 of record NC_138346.1, on the reverse strand, counting down.
CATAAGAATTTATGATTTAATATTTATGAAGACCTCTGCAAATCCATAAGTATAAAAGATTTTCAGTTCATAACACCCTATAAAATTGTATTTTGTAAAAGGAATAATTCTCAAATATTTACCCAGTTTTTGAAGAGTTAAAATTAGGTTAAAATTTATTGGGCTAAAGTTAATCACCTTTGATATTTACTTATAGTATAATGTTAGTGATGTTTTTATGTTTTAGATCATGTACATATACATTGGAAGACTAAAACCATAACAAATGTTAAATATTTTCTACCAGTTGGTAAAATAAAAGATATCATTTACACATATTCTATAAATGTAAAATATATAATCGAATCATAATCCTTAATTCACAGAGTTTGAAGATTTTGTATTTGAGTAAGTGCAACTTTTTTGATGTTTGGGACAGGGCATCAGAAAACACCTACTTCCTCTAAATATGATCTTCCTCTTTCTTTGTTGCTATGCTTTCTAAGTATTATGGGATTCTAGAGAAGAGATGTTCACTTCAGTTTGTATAAAAGTCATGAGTGAATAAATTCTACAATATGCTTAAAATACTCTGTTTTATGGGAAAACTCTAAAATCCTCATGGATTTACTCAGGGATGTTTAAAGTGTTAATAAAATAATAATATGGAATCTACTTTAAGTCTTTTTTGAAATAAGGTGGGAGTATAAATAAATAATCCAAGTAACATGGTAATTTTTCACTTTAAGTAAAAGGACTGTCAAGGGTTTGATCTTTCTTTTAGGCCTGGTTGTCCTGAGGTAATCTTATCCACACATGAAAAAAAATCAAAGCATTTGAATGAGCTGGCTAAAATTACATGGTTCTTGGTCTAAATACAGCTCAGTTAATTTATTCTTTAGTTACATGTTGTCCATTAGCTTCTAGTTCTTGGATTCCTTAAGATTAAAGTCTTTTTTTAATTATTTTTAAAATATTTATTTTTTTATTTTGAGATAGAGAGTGAGAGAGGAAGGGCATGAGGGAGGGGCAGAGAGAGAGAGAGAGAGAGAGAATCCCAAGCAGGCTCCACTTTGTCAGCATGCACTGGATGTGGAGCTTGAGTCCTTGAACCGGGAAATCATGACCTGAGCTGAAATCAAGAGTCAGACGCTTCACCAACTGAGCCACCCAGGCGCTTCTCAGATTAAATTCTGATGAATAATTTATCTTCATTTGATTGACAAAGAGACCAATACCTTCTACAAAACAGAACTTTTTCCTTTTCTTTTGAGGAGATAATATATATAGTAATATATATGTTATTAATATAATATATTAATCATATGTAGTAAATCTTTTTTCTAGTTGCTCAGAACTGATATATTGGAACTAATCAGGAACTAATGTGATGGGGCAGCTACTACCTAGAGAATTACAACTCTACTGTGGGGAAGACAGAAGACGGGTGGATTTCTCAACCATGAAATATTCTAGTGGAGAAGTGGCTTGTTACTTTTACTCATCACTGATTGGCAAGGACTAGCCCCACCCAACCAAAGGGCAGAGGAAATTCAGTCCTACCATATGGATGCAAGGGGGCAGGAAGGGGGTCAGTTTCTCTACTTTGTGTGTTTATATTAACAAAGAGTCCAGGTTATTCCTTTTACAGATTATTCTGAATTTGGATTTGTCTGATTATTTCTTAAAGATTACATTTAGACAAAATATTTGGGGCAAAAATACTACATAGATGATGATATATCTTTCTAAAATTGTTTTTTTCAATGTTTATTTTTGAGAGACACAGAGAGACAGAGTGTGAGTAGGGAAGGGACAGAGAGAGGGAGACACAGAATACAAAGCAGGCTCCAGGCTCTGAGCTGTCAGCACAGAGCCCAACGGGGGGCTCGAACCCGCAAACCGTGAGATCATGACCTGGCCAAAGTCGGATGCCCAACCGACTGAGCCACCCAGGTGCCCGATGTGTCTTTCGAATGTAGACTTCTATAGTTTAAAATTTTAATATTGCCTCTCTTCTGAGAAATGCCCTTACCTTTCAGCTGGCACTCAGATGAAATATGAACATGCTTTTTTTTTTAACTTGAATTTATCCTAATTTGTGCAAATTTTGAATGTTTTCTCCTGATTTTGTTTTAGTTTATTTGCCTGTATATAGGATAATAAAATTATATTCTTATTCATAAGAAAAGAAAGGGAAAGCCTTGAGGTGCCTGGGTGGTTCAGTCACTTCAGTGACCGACTTTGGCTCAGGTCATGATTTCTCAGTTTGTGAGTTTGAGCCCAACGTCAGGCCCTGTGGTGACAGCTCAGAGCTTGCAGCCTGCTTCGAATTCTGTGTCTCCCTCTCTCTCTGTGTCCCTCCCCTGCTTGTACTCTGTCTCTCTCTCAAAAATAACTAAACATTAAAAAAGATTAAAAAAAAAAAAAGGGAAAGCCTTTCTGATGTAGCTGAAATTGCCTTCAGTTACTCATCTCTTATACTGCACTTTGAGGTGTTAATAATAATTTCCTTCTGTTTAATCCCATTATCTATATTCTTCTGACACAAATCCATTGACATAAATTGTTGAAAACAACTTACTTAACATGTAAAGTACTTAAAATTTCATTTTATTTTATACACCTAGAAAAATAACCTTAAATTAAAAAAAAAAAAAATCAGTGTTTTTCTTGGATTCTTTGTGGAAGGTTCAAACCTACCATCACATCTTTCCTCAAAGTGACTTCTCTCAACAAGTTGTAATGGAATTTTGCTTTGTCTAGTGTTGTTGAAACAGAATTGTTTCTCTCTCTCTTTCTCCTTCTCTTTCTTCCTTCTTATACATTTGATCTCTTTTCCACTCACCCCTAAACTAGCAGCCATTGGTCATATGGCTAATGACTAGGGCTCAGAGCTTCACTCATCCCTAGGAAGCTTCCTAAACAATATTCCCCAATAATTGCAAATTTCTAAAGAAACCCTTTGAATTTATTTAGCCTTTCTCTCTTTACCTTTCAGGTTTTCTTCAGTTCAAATTAATTGGTAGTTTCTTTTCCCCAAAACTTTGAACTGTTTTTTCTTTGACTTCCATCACATGTTATTACATTAGTTCAATGCATGTTAAGTTTCTATGGATAAGCGAACTAGTAGTCAAGTTTTAAGCACTGTAGAAGCTTCATCAATTCCACTTATGCTGCCTTCTAGATGAGCCTTACAACGTATATTCTAAAGGCAAGACATGGGTTTTTGGCTTGCATTCTCTCTAATGCCTACCCTTCCTTGATTCTCTCCTTCCATCCCTCTTTCCCTCTCTCCCTCCCTTCCAGTATTAGCTTTAAAGAGGAATGGTAACAGAAGAAAACAGAAGGTCTCTAGCCAACTTGTATCTTTTGTTTCTAAGCCACTACTAGCAGCCGTATTAGTCATCGATCCCCCAGCTGCCCACCATAGTATTTAAATATCCCTCTTCGGGTATATTTTTTCCTGTGTTTCCTTTTCTGCTCCATAGTCATGACTGTGGAGGAAATGCTCTAGGCAACGCCTCCCACACATGACCATATAAATATTTATTAGTTTATTTGTATATCTGTGTTCTGTATAACCTCTACAGCCTTATTTATCAATTATTTCAAATTAAAGAATGGTATGATGGTTGAAAGACCATATCATTGCCGCTGTTTGGATGGTAGAGAGCGAAAACCATCACAAGCCAATGAAAATGTGTGCTTTCTTTTAAAACACTTAAGAGACCTAGTTTTAGAAGGTGTCCTTTCTTTAACGTGTTCAGTGACCCATATTCGATTGGAAATTATTTAAAGCTACTTTAAATCACTTAGGGGTTACATTTTCTCTTTCAGTGTATTAGTCAAATGCATATTTTCTTGAGTGTTTTCTAGGCACCAAATACTGAATCATACACTGGGAATGAATGTGAAATGGGCCCAGCTACCACGCACTTCATAATGTGGCTTAAATTAAACAAAGAATGGTTTCACAATAAATACTAGATCCTAATAAAAGCTCGCTGTGTGCTGGGACTTAAAAGCTTGCTGTGTGTGTACATTTAGATAAATGGTTTAATCTCTCTGGACCTCATTTCCTCCGTGTAAAATGGAAAGGTTGAATGAAACGATATTTCACATTATCTAACACTATAAAATTATTTCATTAGAGGGTGTTCTGATCCTGGGCCTGATTGCCCAGGCAGATCTGTCCTTTGCGCCTCTCCCGCTCTGCTCTGTACTAGGAGGGTACAGATGATCCCCTGCAGATCGACCCTAACTGGCTTAGTAGCAACAGGATTAAGTCAATTTTGGGAGACGGGAGGGCAAGGGAAGGGAGAGGGGGAAATCAAGACACTCTCTTCTCTCAGCCTGGGATGGCTTCTCTAGTGGCTTTATCTCCTCTGCGGCTCCAGCCTCACTGGATCCTGATGTACCTAGTTTCCTTAGGGCTGTCCTGGCCTCTTGGTTCTAGTAATTGCATGTTTTCCCATTGTCCCTCCAGCTTAAGGATGGTAAAGACTTCCTGCTATTGCCAATGCCCAGGCTTATTATACAGTTCCCTGTGTAACTTTTAGCCTCTCCATTCTCCATGGACCACCTGTGCTTTCCATTCCTTCTGTGAATACTAGAGATGGTTTCTGTTTTCCTAGCTAGACTATGACTAGTCCACAGTGTTTACCTCCTATTTGCTCAAGAGCATTGAAAGGACTTTAAATAATTGAGAAAGAAAAACATAAGCATGGATACATTAACTGAACTGGCCCAAACTTGTTCCTACAGTGGACGTTGGCATCAAAAGAAATGTTTGTTTTATATGCCTCCAGGTCCAATACTGAGGGACATAACAGGATCCACTTTTTCATTGAAGCTGTCATGTTGAATCTCCTGACAGGGTCCATGTAAATCAAGGTGGGGGAAATCTTTCGTGAAGAACTGCATGGTTCTTAGGGCAGTTGGCTTTATTATGGCCTCTACATCTATCAAATGCTTTGCTTTTCCACCAAAAGTATTAATTAAAAATAAAATTATGGTGCAAAATATATTAGCAATTTAATGTTTTGGTAAGAGAACAAGATGTACAGCACTCTTTTGAAAATGTTTAATGTTTATTTATTTTGAGGGTGTGTGCACATGTGTGCATCCACACAAGCAAGTGGGGGAGGGGCAGAGAGAGAGAGGGTACAGAACCTGATATGGGGCTCAGTCCCACGAACCATGAGATCATGACCTGAGACGAAATCAAGAGTCAGATGCTGAACCAAATGAGCCACCCATGTGCCCCCAGAACTCTTTTTTAAATACTTAGGCATTGTGTTCTTCTGACATCTCTTTTATCTCCATTGCCTGTAGGTTGCTAAGATGTGTTCTTCATTTTTAGCAGTTTCATTGAGAGAGGACAAGAATACAAACTGAGATAATTTTACTTTAAAAGGGTATGCAGTTGTACTTCTCTTGTGGAGATATTCTTTAATTTATTTCCCCCAAAGGGAGATGAGATAAAAATTGACTCTTGCCTCCCTCCCTCTCCCCCATTTTGGATATAGATGTAAGAGGGAGAGAAATTCATGGTGATTGAGTGACAACGAAAACAATGGTACCATTGCTGATATGTTGAGAGTCCCAGAGAGAGGAACTAGGTGGACATAATGAGAATGTCAGCATACTAATTCCTGTGGCAGGTGATTTAAAACACACAGTCGATAGCTTAAAACAACACAAATTTATTCACGCACAGTTCTGGAGGCCAAAAGTCTGAAATCATCATCACTGGACTGAAATCAAGTTGTCAGCAGGGCCACGCTCTTTCTGGAGGCTCTAAGATGGAATTTATTCCTGGTCTCTTCTGGCTTCTGGTGACTGTGGTATTCTTTGGCTCGTGGCCACACCACTTCAATCTCTGCCTCTGCAGTCACATTGCTTTCTCCTGTTCTGTGGTGAAATTTCCTTCTGCCTTTCCCTCATAAGAGCACTTGTGATTGCATTTAGGGCCCACCTAGACAATCCATGATAAACTCCTCATGTCAAGATCTTTTGTCATATTTGCCTAGTCCCTTTTGCCATGTAGGGTAATATTTATAGGTTCAGGATTTAGGATTGGGGTGTATTTGGAGGCCTAGTACAGTGAGGTAAAGTGCATAGAGAGCTGATGTGGGTTTTATTTGTACATCTCTAAGACCCTCAGGAGACAATGACTGAATCAGGGCTAACTCCTGGCATTAGGGCTAAGAAAGAACTTTTAAGCATTGGAGAATAGTGATTACTTCTTAACCTCCTGGGTTGCACATTAGATCTGGAAAGAATGTACCCTTTGGGCTGGTTGAGTAAAAATACTACTTTATCAAAACATAACAATTTTAATATTTGTTCTGTGGATGTTGTAGAAAAGTGTATATTCTCTGTATAAATGTAAAGCTTAATCGTGCCTTTGAATGATATTTTATAATTCTTCTTACAATTGTATAATTCTTCTGAAATTCTGTTTCATGTCCTTGATATATCTATTAGAGCCACATTAAATTTTAACTGAAATCTTCCTTTCTTTCTTAATAGTTTATATTGTATGTATTTCTCTACCATATGGATTGTTCATAATTATATTTACATTGTGCATTGTGACTTTTATACATCTATAAAATACTACATATAGTATAGTTACACATCTACCCATTTCATAGTTTTTGCCACAATACATGATACTTTGATTCTAATTTCTCTACCTCTCTTCTCCTCTGATGTTTTAATATTCATTTTGACTGGAGAAATTTTCAAAACCTCTTTAATTTCCAACATTTCTTTGTCATTTTGTTTATATGTACTCTTCTTTTAATAAGCAGTGACTTTGATTTCCCTTACGATGCCATCTGATGGTATTTTCCTTTTAAGTCATTTACATATACCATAAAAAGTGACATATGATCTTATTTCGCCATTTTATTTTATAATTTATGGTTTATACTTATCATTTTCTTCTCCCCTATGTATTATATATCATTGAAGATTTTCTTTGTTCCTTTTAGTTATTTTTTTCCTACAAGTATTTGTAGAACATACAGTACATTTGTCTCATTTTAAGTTCTACAGTGTTTAGCTTTAATATATGCATAGTTAAAATACATATAATATGTATACATATTTTACACATATTGTATACATGTATAACTTAATAAATACATAGATTAATATACAAAATATGTAGTTCTTATTGAAGTATAATTGATGCACAATGTTGCATTAGTTTCATGTATATATATGTAATTTTAAACCAATGACGAAAATACAAGATTTCTACTGATCTCATGAGACTCATATGCTTACCTTCCCCTTTTCTCCTCCCTCCTAACATGTATTAATTAATTAATTAAGATTTGTTTAAATTCTTTGACATTAAGACTTTCTTTTTTAGTATTGTATATGTTCTTTCCCAAGAAATATTTTTTATAGATTAATTATATAACAAAGCTGTGCTAAAAACTACCAATTAAAATTTAATGCTAATTTTATTTTATTTTTTAAATATTTTCTTTTTTCTAATGTTTATTTATTTTTGAGACAGAGAGACAGAGTGAGAGCAGGGAAGGGACAGAGAGAGACACACAGAATCTGAAGCAGGCTCCAGGCTCTGAGCCGTCAGCACTCACAAACTGTGAGATCATGTCCTGAGTCAAAGTCGGTCACTTAACCAAATGAGCAACCCAGGCACCCCTAAAATTTAATGATAATCTTAATGGGTACATTACACATTACCAATTTTTTAATACCATATCACCTCTTGTGATTTTGTAGTTTTTATTTATTCTTTTCATCAGCTGTAGATCAGCTGTGGTATTTTTTCAGACATCAGTACTTTTTTCCCCCAAAAGGGTCAATGGGGCCTCACACTTTCTGATTCCTTCTCACCGTAACAAAAGTTTGGCTAGGTTAAGATTTTTTTTTATAAGTAAACATAACGTCCAGTGCAGCACCCAACATAAGGCTTGAACTTATGACCCTGAGATCAAGACCTGAACTGAGATCAAGAGTCGGATGCCTAACTGACTGAGCCACCCATACGACCCTAGGTTAATATTTTATCACCATAAATTTTTTTCTCTGCATAACTCAGTAGACCAGTCTTATTCAAATAATGTGATTCTTGGGCCATCTGCCTCAGAATCTATGGAGATAAGGTCCAGGAATATGCATTTTAAACAAGCTTTTGAGTAACTTCACAATTTAAGAACTATTTGCATAGAAATCACTCTTAGCACTACTAAAATTTAGTATCATAAAAAGAATGTGTAATTTTAAGTCCCAACTATTTTTCCTTTTGTATGTTATTTGTAGTTTCTGCCTGTAACACTTATTATCCTTGAAAACCAAAGATATTTCAAAGATATTTGTAGCTGTGGGCTATCCTATATTGATTTTGCTTGATTGGCTCTTTCAAAATAGGAACAAATATTTGTCTTAGCATATTTTTTTCTATTCCTTCCTGATTATTCCTTCTTCCCCTTCTTCCTTTTATATGTGTCTTGGATCTTTTCCATTTAGTGAAAAAAGTAAATTTTTTTTTACTTTTTGTTTGAAATCATTCTAGATTCACGGTGTGTTGCAAAAATAGTACAGAGAAATGTCCTGTGTGCTTCATCCATATACCTTCAATGTTTATTCCTTATATAACTGTATTACAGTATCAAACCAGGGTGTATGCATAGCCCTGTGCCATTCTGTCCCATGCATAGATTTGTGTAATCACCACCACCATCAAGATACAGACAGAGCTATTCTACCAACACAAACATCTTCCTCTCTGTGTACAGTCATGACACTGAACCCTTACCATCCGTAGCCCCCGGCAACCACTAACCTGTTCTCAACTGATATAATTTTGTAATTTGAGAAGGTTATATAAGTGGAGTCAAATAGTATGTGACTTTGAGATTGGCTTATTTCACTCATCATAATGCCCTTGAGAGCCATCTGAGTTGTGGAAAGTATTAACAGCTCATTCCCTTTTATTGCTGAGTAGTATTCCAAAGTATGGATGTACCACAGTTTGGCAAAGCTCTTAACTTCTATATTATCTTCAACTACATCCTCTATCCTTTTAGTTCTCAAAGAGTTTCTCAAGTTGACTTTATAAATTACCCACCCACACCCTTTATCATTTAAAGGAGTCAATTTACTGTTACTGTTTCTGTTTGCTTTCTGAATGTGATATACACATTTTTGTCCTTATGAAGTTAATCGTAGTGATTTAGATTTTTCTTTTTAAAAGGTTTAGTGATTCTCAAATCATTTTAATATAATAATTATAATTAAAGTATTAATATATTGTTGATAATATAAATTATGTTTTAAAAAGTATTTTTGTGTTTCACGGAGACAGTATAGCAGAGTGGCTTAGAAGCATAGATCTGGACTCCTGCTGCTCTGTACAAATCCAAACTGCCATGTTAAAACTGGAGCACCTTTTGATGAGAGCCGGCTGTGAACATATTTGCTGCTAGGTGGATTAACAAGGCTGAGGTTCATTAGACAAAAGACAGATGGCTAGTCAGTGAGGTGAGTAAATATAAACACCAGGTGGGCAAGTGGTCACCAGCTAGGTTATTTAGGACTCTGCTGTTTTTCTTTTGTTATCTGAAGGTTTGGTAAGCCATCCTTCAGTCTGTACCAGGTGGAATTAACGGAAACTGTCATCCACCACTGGAATGAGTATATTTGAAATAAGAACCAGGATTATGTAGTGTGAGTGGGGTGTTTGAGAAGATGAGTACTCTGTATTATGATGAGAAAACATTGCATTGGGAAGGAATGAGACACCCTTGTCCCAGGATGACTGATATGGCAGCAGAATAATGGTTTTCCCTATTTTTTTTATTGTGGTAAAATACACATTACATAAAACTTAGCATCTTAACTATTTACATGGTCAGTGGAATTAAGTACATTCATATTATTGTACAACCATTACCACCATCCATCTCCAGAACTCTTTACATCTTACAAAACTGAAACTCTATACCCTTTAAAAAATAACTCTCCGGTTCTCCTCTAGCCTCTAGAAACTACCACTCTACTTTCTGGCTTTACAATTTTAACTACTGTAGGTAGCCCAGGTAAGTGGAATCATATAATATTTGTCTTTTTGTGATTGGCTTATTTCACTTCTTGTAACGTCCTCAGGGTTCATCCATGTTGAATCATGTGTCAGTATTTCCTTACTTTTTAAGATTGAGTAATATTACATTGTGTGTATACACCATATTTTATTTATCCATTCATCCTTTGATGGACATTTGGGTTGCTTTCACCTTTTAGCTATTATGAATAATGCTACTATGATAGAGTCATTTAAAAATGTGTGCTGAGCATTTTTCCCTTGAGATATGTTAAGATAAATTAACCATTGCAAGAGAGCATAATCATGAATGTGTATAAGTGAGATAGAACCTGAGGTCCTAAGCTGAAATTATGAGTTGTAGAAACTTATGGAATTAAATAATAACCCATAATTATTTGTCAGAGTGTCAGATACCAGGAAGATGAACTTTTGATGTAGAAACACCAAGTGTTTAGCTATAAAATATATTATCATCGTGACTTGGAAGAGTGAGACTTTGGTAACGTCTCCCACAGACTTTCGGGGTTCTGGAATCAGTCCTTCGTTGAGGTGTCACCTTCATATTGTACATATCCTGAACATGAAGCTATACAAGGCCCAAGTGAAAAAAAAATTTTTTTCTGAAAAAAAAATTACTGGGAGTGAGGAAAGAGATTCATGGTTCAAGCAGGAACTTCTCAAATGTAGCATAGCATGGGGGAATGCAATGACTTAGCAGAAATAGCAGTGACAATGATAGCCTGTATATAGTGAGACAACTGCTGCCCAGTTCAAGACTGCATCAACATTGGGCTACCCTGAAGTTCTCAGGTACGGTCATCATGGAACTTCTGCTCCTGGGTTTCAGGACTGTTGATAACACAGAACTGAAACTAAGAATAGATCCGTGGCTGACTTTGTTTAATGTGATTTTTCCCCCTTATCTTATTTAATGCCCAGGTTTCCCTTCAAATTATCCCACCAAGACTTAGCTGGGACCTTAGTTACTAGGTGTACGCTCTCACATGTTTCCTTTAACATGGCATTAATTCAATGTTATATGGGTGAATTCAAGGCAGAAGTGAGCAACGTCTGCATCTACTTCAGCAGTGAAAGGATTGTCTTGCTACAATTTTTTAAACATCTGCTTCTACCCCAAATGAAAGTTGCTATTGATATTCTAAAGGAGAAAAGAGATGCAGTGATATTTGTATTATTAAACATCCGTTAGATCTTAGGGTCTAATCAGGCTAATTTTCTTAGGCAGTTCTGTGAGGGGAGTTGTTATTGTGGAGAATTGTGGGTTTAATCTCCAGTGATAATAAAAATGGAGAAAGTATAGTTGAGAACAATATTGAATTTTTAGAGGCCCAGCGATAACCCTTTGTGGAGAGAGCATTTGCCCATTAACTCTCCAGTAGATAAACCCCTATTTTTAGGTGCATGGTGAGAAAAAAAATTCCCCATGTGCTTAAGTCTAGGAAATGTCAGAGAAAGGAGATACAAAATGTGGCCATGTGAACTACAGCTTATATATGAGAGAAGTGAGAACCAAAGAAAAACTCTTGTGAGTTGACAGCTGGGAATTGAAAAGAAACTATCAGAAAGAAATGCAGAAGATTGACCGGAATAAAACTGCCACAAAAAAAAAAAAAAAAAAAAAGAAAGAAAGAAAGGAAAAGAAAAAAGAAAAGTTTCAAGGAAAAGGAGAACATTAGTAGAGTTGAATATTGATTAAAATCAACTGAGATGAAAATGGAGGAAAAGTTGTTGGGTTCTGCACAATTTTCAAATGAATTGTAGGAGTGGAAATGAGGGATTAAGGGAACTATAGAAATCGAGGAAGGACACGTGAAGTGTCATCTTTGCATGTGATGAGATCAATGAGGGCAATGTAATTTAAGATAGTGTCAAGAAATCATCTTAAGTTGGCTGCTAGAGACTTGGGCATGTTTGTAGGAATAGATTATATTAAGAATAAAAAATAGAAGAGTAGAGAAAAATATATTAGAACTGATAATACATAATATAAATCAGAATGAATTTACAGAATTTTGCTAACAAATGTTAAATTATGCATTATATAATGCTATTTTCTTTTTACCATTTTTTTTTCTTACAGGGTAAATCCACCAAAACTTCCTTCTTTTGTTTTTAATGTTTATTATTTTTGAGAGACAGTGAGAGACAGACAGAGCACAAGATGGGGAGAGGCAGAGAGGGAGAGAGACACAGAATCTGAAGGAGATATCTGACTGAACTGTCAGCACAGAGCCAGATACAGGGCTTGACCTCACTAACCTTGAGATCATGACCTGAGCTGAAGTCAGACGCTTAACTGACTGAGCCACCCAGGTGCCCCATTCCTTTTTTTTTTTTTTAAGTTTATTTTGAGAGAAAGAGTGTGCATGCACAAGCGGGGAAGGGGCAGAGAGAGAATCCCAAGCAGGCTCTGCAATGCCAGCATGGAGCCCAACAGGGCGCTCAAACCCACAAACTGAACCATGAAATCACAACCTGAGCCAAAACCAAGAGTCAGACGCTTAACCGACTGAGCCACCTAAGCACCCCCCAAAGCTTGCTTCTGATTTGCGATGGAAATTGAGTTACAAATTTGCTAAGGTTAGAATAAGGAAAAATAATTTTCTTTGATAGAAATTTTGTTAGACTAGGACACCATTTTCTGGAAGAATCCAGCCACTTAACCCTCTCTGTAATCCTAATATGTCTCTTGGAGAAATATTTGTTGTCTACAAGTGAAATTTGATTTTCATATAGTTCATGTTCCTACATATTAAATATATATGTTTAATACAGTAGTATATTTGCTTGGTAAATAGAATTAATGCTTTTTTTTTAAAATTCTGTACTATAGGAAGATTTATGCAGAACACAGACAGTTAAAAATAAATTATCTTTAGTGTTGAAATAGAACTTACTAATTTGTCATATATAAAAGGAAATTCTCCTTCATAATTATATCTTGGTCACACTTAATGTTTGTTGTGTGTTTAATTATATAATAACTGATGATGATGATATAGCCCCAATAGATGGCTGGGGGACATCAGTCCACGTGCCCTAGGAAATGCCAAAATGTGGGATTCCTTTTTCCTTTGAGTCAGATCTGGTTTATTACGATGGAAGAAAAATTCCAGTATACTGAGAGATAGAGGCTTTACAAAGGGTTCCAGTTTCCCCTTATCTTCTACAACATTGTGTCATACTCAGATATTTTGTGCACTACTTCTGCCTCCTGTGTGAAGATAGGAGTCACCAATTATCTAAATAGCCTGGATTTTTATCTCATAGAGGCTTAGTACACTCCATCTTTTGGGAGTGTCCATTTCCTACAGCTGGGTTTCTAATAGTAAGACTGAGTGACTCTTCTAAAATAGAGAAGTTCTGACCTTTCTCATTACCTTTCTTAGGACATAAATTGTGATCCAATGGAGATGTATAATCATGATTATCTTACTTCATTTGGGGTACTCATTAGGACTTAAAGGAGCATATTTTTCTATTAAATACAAACCTCAGAATGTAACCAATCATAATGTCTAAACTAAGGAGGACTTTTCACAGGGAAGTTGCCAAATCATCATAATTTTCTTCCTTCTGTGCATATCATGCCTTTCATGAAGATGTTCAGGTGGCTGTAATAACTTGCTTAAGAAAAGCTATCCACTGGTTGGATCAATATCATCAATACCATGGATCAGTATTGGTTGATTCCATATATAGAAGGACAGATTATACATGGTGCTATGGATGATCTTAGAACATAAAGAGATCCCTGAGAGATCATTATAATATGGGGATTAAAAATGGCCTACGAAAATCCACAAAGTAAATAATTTATGGAAGGATAAGCAAAAGTTAAACGTAATTTAAAAATTGTATTTTTTAGCTTACTGCCATGATATGCACATAACTAATGCATAAAACTTGGATCTATGGCATGAAGGAGATGTCTTAAAAACTTCCTGCCTACCCATAACCTATACCCCAGTTTCTGTGTGAAGCTCAGAGTCTGCCCTTTACTCTGAGGGCTTTCTTGTTCTAGAATGTTATAACAGCTTATTTTCCATCACATTATGACTAGCTTTGCTTATCTGCCAAACGTCTTCAGATTAATCTCTGTTTCAGACCTATACCCAGTTCTGAAAGCTCAAATAGGATGGGCACCTTCTCTGCAGCTAACCCTGTATGAAACCCTCAGCTTCTGTTGAAATGAGATTTGAGGCAGCAGAAATAGAAAAGCTAATTTGCTACCCAGAGGGAGGCTGATGTGTTCAGTTTGCAGATAGAAAGATTTAGATGTTCTCTAGGACACTAGAGGTATTGGAACTAGGCTTGGGTTAGGTTTGGGAAATCAGTTGAGCAGCCATTAGTATAAATTGACAATTGGCCTTAGGAGACGGAATCAGGAGGCCAAAGGAAAGTAAGTAGAAGGGTGTTGGGACTGAAGATTGAGTCTTGCAAGCAAGAAGAGGAATAGGAATTGATGAAAGAGATGTAGAAGCCAAGGGGAGAGGTAGGAGAAGCCTGTATCACTGTCCTACTGCCATGGACCCTCACAGTCACACATGGCTTCAAGTTTAGATTTTTGACATGCTCTTCAAGTGAAATCATGTCACTATATTTTGTGAGGATGTATTAAAGCTTTAATTTAGTAACAGTATACATTTAAAACATACCAAAATATTTGGATTCTTAAAAAAAATGGAAGGGTTTTGGATTCCCATTAACTAACAAATGATAATCTTGGGAGGCAAATCAGGAGACTGTTCTAGGAATGGGTCATCAAAAATATCAGAAATGTCAGAAGTTGAAGAAAGACCAAAGAGAATAAGCACTAAAAAAGATCCTGGTATTCACCAAGGAGACCTCTGGAGTTTTTTATGGAAAAAAGTCTAAATATTGGGGTAAAAGGTGGCCAAAGAATTAGTACATGATAAGAAAATGGTACTGGTCTCAAACATTCTTTAGTAGAGTTTGGCAGTTAGAACCACACATGTGTCTGTGTGTTCTGTATGTGTTGTGTACATAGGCCGTTTTCCCTTGGTTTCTTCATTTTTGCCTCTTATTTCCTACCTCTTCCAGTACCTCCTGTTCTCTAGGGAAATGGAACCCTGGCCAAAAGGCAGGCCTGTCATCTATTTGTCACTATACCCAAAGAGAGCACCACAGTGAATTTCTTTTCATACTTATGGTCCTGGGAGAGAGGGAGATATGAAAAATTGTCCTGAAGTCTATCATGTTGTGACTGAGCCAAGTTACCTGTAAAAGAGCTCTTTAGAATACAGAGTCGAGGTACACAGTTTAAAGGAATGAGAACAAAGAGCAGAAATCTTTGCTGTGGAGGAGACAAGTGGAGCTTGTCTGGAGAAGTCTCTGGGCAAGTATACATACCTACTGCATACGTTGACACTTTTTTAGCTTGCTCCTTCAAGAGAAAGCAAAGAGCATTTAAAGAGTCTGAACCAGGTAGTCATCCAATATTATTGCGTTATTGCATTTCAACCACCAACATCACCCAACCATTCCCAGCCACCACCCACAGAGCGCCTGAACCAGAAATTGTGACTGAACCAGAACCAGAAACTCAAGGATTGACTGATTCAGTGGTGCCTACAGGAGCCATTGTTTATGACATTTCTACCCAGCTCCAAGGAAGCATTGACTTGTGTGTGTTTAGTTCTAACTGAACTAAACCCTGAAGAGTTTTCTGAGGATAGTAGGGTGAGGTACCTGTTCCAACTTTCTCAAGATTTCTTCTCTCCTTCTGTGCTCACATGTCTGTGTAATCCTTAGAGGGCCTCCACAAGGAGCAGACAGAGCTAGAGTATCCATTCCTCATGTCAGCAGAGTACAGTAGTAGCTTCCAGGCTTGATTTGGAGCCATTCTTGCCTTCCTGATATTCTTTATTAGTTGTATGCTATGGCCTCGGAGCCAGTGCAGTGAGCTTTGTGGGTGTATTTGTAATTGCACAACGAATACTATTTTTTTCTCTTCTTTAAATAAGGGTGATTATTTTACCATCTATCACATATCCATCTGTCCATTCATTCAAACTTTTTTTTTTTAAAGAACAAGTACCTTTTTTGTGAATTCTTGGTACTATTCCTTTTTTAAAAATTTTTAAAAAATCTTTATTTATTTTTGAGAGATAGAGACAGCATGTGAGCAGGGGAGGGGCAGAGACAGAGGGAGACAAGAATGCGAAGCAGGCTCCAGGCTCTGAGCTGTCAGCACAGAGCCCGATGTGGGGCTCGAACTCACAAACCGTATCATGACCTGAGCTGAAGTCAGAGGCCCAACTGACTGAGCCACCCAGGCGCCCCTCATTCAAACATTTTTTAAACGCACTTTACATACCATGCCCATCTCAGGGGCCACAAAGGAACTAAAAATATTGCTTGCCACCAGGAAACAAGACCTGAACAAATGTAGACCCAAGTCTTATTGGAATTTAGAGCAGGAAAAGAACACATGTGGCTAGGGCCAAGAAGAGGTAGATTCTAATAAATGTCCTACTGAACAGTTAGTTTAAATGAATGTGCTTTCACTACATGGTAAGGGTTGGACCAGGAGTCAAGGTTTCTGGATTTTAAGTCAAATTTTGAATTCCTTAGAGGAAAAATTTGCATAAATGCAGAGTCATGGTAGTAATTAGAGTTTTAGGCCCATTTTGAAACAATTTAATCTTCTCTGATTCAGAATTTCGTTTCTTGAAGGGTTTACTTTTATCCTATTAAGGTGCTCTAGTCCTTTTAATTGCAAACCCATTTAAAACCTGAATACTGAATACTGCTCTCGGCCTAGGCCTTGGCTACTGTTGAAAAATATGAAGAAACATGCTAAATTTTCACAGTTCTGCTCATTGGACACTAGAGGGTAGTGTTTTACTTCTTTTAAGATCGAATGTCCAGTGGTACACAATGCTGAGCTATAGCTGGAGGGCTTAATGGGTGTGGAAAATCTTCAGATACGTGCAGTGAAACCCAGCATCCCCTGACTGATCTTCAAAGAGCAGAAGAAATGATTCCGCCTGATTCACCAGTCCTTAGGCAGAGAATTTGACCATTGAAAAATTAAATTTATCACTTACAGAGGCCTTCATGGTTTGCTTTTTAAATAAATTTTTGATGTACTTTTTTCTGGCCTACATTATCACCTTCTGGGGTGGGGACACTTCTAACATGCTCCATACACAAATGTGTGTAAATCACAAAATCTTTGGGCAACAACACCAATACGGGTCCAATTTCCCTCTCACCAGGACCCGCCTGTGGACCCAGCCTATTCCAGCCTCTTTTTCTGTCCATCTTACTGCACTTGCCTACCTTCTGTTACCATTTATTTTTGTAGCTTCTCATTTAGCATATTTTCATGGATGTTTGCCTTAATGTGTTAACTCCACAATTAGAATGTAGACTCGTAAGGACAGGGGCTATGTTTTACATCCCTTTTCCTACCCTCCAGTGCTCACAATAGGGCATAGAAGACACGTTCAACAAAAACTTCCTCAGTCAAATGAAGTGGGAGGTGATACCAGCAGGACAAGCACAGAGTTAGTGGTAAATTACCTGAAGGGCGTCTTTGGGATAAAACCCTGTATCTAGGTATGTGGAATCCTGATCTCCCGGAACCTGTTTTTGCCACTCTATGTCACTATTCCAATTTTCCTGCTTTGTGTCTCATTTTATCAGGACCCCAGTGAGGGCACTCGTGGGGAGACTAGTCCTGAAACATACCTGTCTGTGCTCTTTATTTACTTCCTTTGCCCTTATAAATAGCCAATCCTAATGATGAGGATTTTTTGGCTAAAATTTCTGTTGAGTTCACAAGGGAGATATTTCAAGTGACCTTGTTTCTTAGAAAACTAATGCTTTCAGAGGGAGTTAATGGGGAGGAAAATGGATATATTTTTCTCTTTCCTGAATTTTTTAACCTTTTAGTGTTGTCATTAAACACTACATTTAACTTGATACTATACTTTGATATTCTAAATTTTTTTAACGTTTATTTATTTTTGAGAGAGAGAGAGAGAGACAGTGTGAGCAGGGGAGGGGCAGAGAGAGAGGGAGACACAGAATCTGAAGCAGGCTGTAGGCTCTGAGCTGTAAGCACAGAACCCAACATGGGGCTTGAACTCACGAGCCATGAGATCATGACCTAAGCCAAAGTCAGAGGCTTAACTGACTGAGCCACCCAGGTGCCCCAATACTGTACTTTGATATTCTAACACAGCCCCTTTGATGGAATTATGGAGGATACATTGGGTGGTTTGCGGAGACAGTGAAAGGGAAGGCAGAGACTAGCTTAAAATATCACTGTTGAATTTCTCCATGCAAGACCTAAGAGTCTAACCAAGGAGAGAAGGAGAAGAATGGAGGGATATAAAGAGGGCAAAACTGTTAGGATCTTGTGATCAATTGGATATGGAAGGTGAAAAGAAGGGAAGAGACTAGGATCACTTCTAGAATCCTGAATGGTTTAAGGAGTCTTTGTGAGTACAGGAAATGAAGGAGGAAGAACAGAACCAGGGCAAAGTGAAAGTGTCTGGGTCTATCATGAGCTGTCCGTAAGGCATCCAAGTCATGTGAGGAGAGTGTAGGAGATCAGAATGTGGAGTATGGAGAGAGATCTGGGCCACAGATAAGGATTTGGGACCCATCTGAGCTTGATGGTAGACTCTTAAGTGGGTATGAGATACCCCACATTAAATGGCCAATTATGAAACTTTGGGGAAAGCTATGTAGAGGGTAAAGAGAGGAAGATGAGCCAGGAAAGCAAAGTGTCCAGGACTGTGGTTATGGCATTTGTGCCAATGCCAAGGGAGAAGATAGATAAAAGGAAGTTGTGGTCAAAAGAGCTTAGCTAACAATAGGTCTGAGAGGAAAAGTAACACTTGAATAATGTAAGTAGAAGGCCAGATTCCAAAGATCCATGGAACAT
Source organism: Panthera onca (assembly GCF_046562875.1). Classification (NCBI taxonomy): domain Eukaryota; kingdom Metazoa; phylum Chordata; class Mammalia; order Carnivora; family Felidae; genus Panthera; species Panthera onca. The sequence continues at coordinate 67,580,432 of NC_138346.1, read as the reverse complement.
GTCTTGTAGTGAGCTGAGAATAAACATGCTGTGGGGGATGTTTGGATGGGTTAGTTGGTTAAGCATTCAGCTCTTGGTTTCGGCTCAAGATATGAGCTCACAGTCTCTGAGCATGGAGCCTGCTTAACATTCTCTCTCCCTCTCCTTCCCCTCCCCTGCTGTCAAGCACACACACACACACACACACACACACACACACACACACACACCACACACTCTCTCTCTCTCTCTCAAATAAAACAAAAACAAAACAAAACATGCTTTTGGATTCCCCTACAGAGCTGGGTATGGTATGGGGATGTACACAATGAATGCTCTACTTGTTGAACTGAGTTCCATGACAGTGATCATAAAACCTTATGTATTCTTAAATAGGGAAGGGAAAAAGGATCTACTCCCTAGAACTGGGGAATACTTTTCAAACTGCACAGGATCCTCACTCATTCTGATTCAGACCTCTATGACCCCTCACAAGTCTTTCTCCCAGATGGAAATCATTCCATGTAGTTAGAGATGATATGGAGAGTAAGGTTTTGAACTATGACTATTATGGACACGTAGAAAGAAGAGACAGGAGCCATAAAAACACAGCTCTATAAAGGGTTAATTGCATATATGTTTAATTATGTCAATTTTTGTATGTATGCCTTAGGGCTTTTATAATCCGTGTGTTAGTTGCAAATAAATATGTGGTACTCACTTTCAAAATATTTTAGCTTTTCTCACGTGCCCCATTGTGCCAAAATTCAACACATAGCCCTTTGCTAAGAGAGACGGAATAGCATGCATCCATGGTTGGATTCAATAAGTAAGTATTGAGCTTTAATGAAGTACCAATTAGACATTGTGATTCATTTTTAAAAAAATAAGCCAGTCTCATAAATAAATAAGAGACTTCTTGACTTGCCTGGAGGACTTGTTCCCTACTTTTGTAAGGCTGACTTCTCAACCCTAATAGATGAAATGTGATTTTCCCAGAGTGCACATTCCCAACTTCCTAATCTATAGAATGAAACCCCTCCTCATTATTTTCTTTCATAGCATCCTGTTCACAATCTCTAATTGTGTACATACCTGTTTGTTTATTTGATTGATGTCTGTCTTGCTCATGATCATGAGCTCCTTGAAAGCCAGCATCAAATCTGTTTTGCAGCATGCTCAGAATGTAGGGGAGTATCTGGGAAGTAGGAGGCATTTAATAAATATCTGTAGAGTAGATGTATATATTTCTTGTTCTGTATGTGAAAACAGTTTGTTTTGTAAATCAGTTAAATTCTACTGTTAGTATTATTTTTTGTCACATAAATATTATGCCATATCCATTAGCAGCTAGGCTCTTAGGGACAACCGAATCGTTTGTCAAAGGTAAATTCATTAGTGGGATATTAGATTCCACGTAGTGTAACATTTTCACGTAAAATATTTGAACTCTTTTAAAGATATAATGAGTCAACATATTTAAACTTTAAAAACAGCTGATATTTATCAGTTTCCAACAGATGTTTACAGCTGGAGGGCTGGTATCTATTCAGATTGAGAGGGTATCAGAGGGCTGATTGTTCAGTTTTTATTTTTATCACTATAAATACTACTACAATAAACATCACTATAGAAATACCACTACAATGATGCTTTTTTTTTTTTTTTTTTTTGTTAGCTATATTAAAAGTAAAGTAGGATTCCTGGGTCAAAAGTACGTGACATTTTCATTTTAACAGATAATTTTTTATTTCTTTCTAAAATGTTTGTGGTAATTTAGACTCCCAGCTTTGGTGTAAATAGTATCTATTTTGTTGCATCCTTGTCAGCACTGAGACTTTTTTTAAAATTATTGCTAATCTGAAGGTGATATGCTTCTTTGCTTATATTTGTATATGTGATATATTCCAATTAATGAAGAGTGCTTTTATTTTTAATACTTTTATTTTTAATACTTTTATTTTTATTTTATTATTAAAAGACATGTTAGTCTTTTAATGAGCCAGATTGTTACTGAAGACAACTGCATTTTCTTAATTTTAACTTTAACAGAGAGGTAAAACATGCTGAGGGTGATGTGGTACATTTGTATTTCACAGAGGGACTCATTTTATCTTGATTATGATTTCTATTTCTATATTGTTATTTCTATATTATTTATATTATATTAACTAAATTGACATTCTGTATTAATGAGTAGCTCTTTCAGCACTTGACTGTTTAAGATGCTTTCAAATTTCTCTATCATGATATTTACAAAGCTGCATGCATGTTCAGTAAGAAATTATATAAACCATATAAACCAACTTCCTTAATTGCACACTAATGAATTTAGCTCCTTTTGAAGAAGTCTTCTGTGTTTTGATCAGGACTGTGAAGGTGCTTAAAAAAAAAGGAGATGTTTAAAAAAAAACCTCTACAAATAGGGAAAGATTGAGGCTTGCTAATATGGAACCCAGTTCTAGTTGCTTAAAAAAGAAAAGCATGTAGGAAGAGCCTATAATTTTCACTACTATCTTTGGGCTTGGAAAAATGCCCAGGTTAGTGACAAAGGGAACTTTGGGGAAAGACTCTAAATCTACCACACTGTAAGAAAGAAAATGGAAAATCAGATGGATAGTTTCATTAAAAACATAAGCCATGTAAAATCTTCGAGAGTCAAAAGAGTAATAGCAGGATTTCTAATTTTTTTCCAAATTGAAATATTACTATGATTTAACAATTTAGATTATTTTGAAAATTGGTGGTGATGCAGCTGTAAGCCATTAACCATAGTCAACGTCGTTATGAATTTGTTCTTGGGGCCAGGTCTCATACACTCCCTGCGACCCAATCTTGAAACCTTACTGTCTTCTCTAACCTTACCCATATCTTTTAAATACAATTTTTCCTGCATCCAACTCTTCTTTTTTCAGCTGGTATTTTATGATGCCTAAGGCACTGCTTCTCATACTTTAATGTACACATAAATTTCCTGAAGATTTTATTAAAACGCAGACTCTGACTCCATAGTTCTGGGAGTCTGCAATGTAACAAGTTCCTGGTGATGCCGGTGAGGCCGATGCTGTTGGCTTGGGGCCTGTACTTTGACTAGGATGGGACTCTAGATACTGCAACATCCCCCTAAATGGTTATCACTGGATTGATCTTTCTATAACACTGTTTTAATAAGTCTTCCTTTGCTGGAAAACATTCAGGGATCTACCAAATCTAGTTTAGAGCCCAAATCAGATCATTCGCTGCCTTCATAATTTTGAAATTACTTGCTAGCTTTATCTTCCAGCACATCCTTTCAAGAATTCTGAGTTTTAGTCAAACCCATCAAATGTCCTTTCTCTGCTGGAGCTCAGTTCCGCCCAAGAGGTGGACCTAGTAGGACTGCTGGCTCTTCCCTTCCCCCTTCTCAAATCCACCCCAGAGGAACAAGGGAGGGAAAAATGGAGGAAACCATGAGAAACCCCTGAGTTGAGGGATGAGGGAGATAGAGTGGTTTGAACCCATGTGGAACTGTAGCACTGGCCTGGGGCAGGAGGCAGCTCAGCCTGGTTGTAGGAGGCTAAAGTAAAAACTTCTCCCTTGGGGCGTCTGGGTGGCTCAGTCAGTTAAGCGTCTGGCTCCAGCTCCGGTCATGATCTCACAGTTCAGGGGTTTGAGCCCTGCATTGGGCTCTGTGCTGACAGCTCACAGCCTGGAGTCTGCTTTGGATTCTGTGTCTCCCTCTCTCTCTCCGCCCCTCCTCCACTCACGCTCTGTGTGTGTGTCTCTCTCTCTCAAAAATAAATACCACATTTAAAAAAAATCTTCTCCCTTCATTTCCTTTGGAATTTGCAATGCCAGGCTGGCCCTGTGCCTGCAGCAACTGACACCTGGTTCAGGTATCCCCAGCAGGGCAAACAAGGGCAGTGTAGATACCTAGTGCTTGTGGGCAGCTGACCTCAGGGCTCTCCATTACTAATCCCTTCCCAAGCCTTGGGGCTGGGAACGAACAATGTCTAATGTCTTATGTTTGTAGTGGTAAGCAATTCAACTATGCTTTTCTGGTATCTTCATTACGCTTAATTAGCCCTGTTCTACTTGCTTTATTAAAAAAAAAAAAAAAAAATTTTGGAAGTATTCTTTCTTTTTCTATGTTCTGGAAGAATTTAAGCATAATTAGAATTATCTGGTATTTGTAGGTTTGGTAGAACTCTCCTGTGAAGCCATTTGGGCCTGAGGCCTTTTTAAGGAGGTGGGGTTTTTATAATTTTTTCTATTTTTTTTTTTTTCCCATGGAAGTTAGTGTACTTAAGCCACCTATATTTAATGGGATCAATTTTGATCAATTAAACTTACTGGGAAATTACTATTTCATCTCTGTATTATTTGCATAGAACTGTACAAAATAGTCTCTTTAGTGTTTTAACTACTTCTCTTTCAGTGATTATTTGTTATTGTGTGTATTATGCTTCCCCCCCCACCCTTTAAAAAAATTTTTTTTTAAGTTTATTTATTTATTTTGAGAGAGAGAGAGCACAAGCAGGGGAAAGGCAGACAGAGGGAGAGGCAGAATCCCAAGCAGGCTCTGCACCATGAGCCTGATGCAGGGCTTGAACTCACAAACTGTGAGATCATGACCTAGACCGAGATCAAGAGTCAGATGCTTAACTGCTTAAACGACTGTGCTACCCAGGCATGCCTCCCTGCCTCTGCTTTTTATCCCTAAATAAGTTATCAAGTGATTTCCACTCCTGAGAAACAGCATTTTAACTTATTAATTCTAATATTTTTCTGATAGTTAATTTCTGCTTTATTTTTACCATTTCCTTTCTTGTGCTTTACAACGTTTGTGTCTTTGTTTTTCCCAAGGACTTCAGGTTGGGATTTTAATTCATTTCTTTTCATTCTTTATTTTTATTGATGTAAGTGTTTAAGGCTATGAATTCCTCTTCAGTCGCAGCTTTAATCATATCCCATACATTCTGTTTTTATTATTATTATTTTTAAAAGAAATTCTGAAACTTAATTTAGCATTTTTCCTTTACCAGAGTTGTTCAGTAGCAAGTTTTACATTTTCAGCTAGAAAAGACACTTTAGAAATGTTGTTATTAATTTCTATTAATATTATACTCTAATCAGAGAATGTCATTTGAATTATGTCTGTATTATGAAAATGAGGTTTTCTATGTGATATAACATGATTAATTTATGTGAATCTTCCATATGCCTTTGAGAAAAAGGTATGTAAATTGTTATTGGTGGTAAAATTCAATATAGCTTCATAAGATCACCCTTATTCATGGTGTGAAAAGTGTTTTATATCCTTCCTTTATTTTTATTCACTTGATTTTCTTGGTCTGGGATTGATACATTAAAGTCTTCTATTATTATTTTGTTTCTGACTGTCTCTCCTGGCATTTCCTGGACTTTCTGTTTTATAAATGTGGTGGTAGTGTTTATGGCTATTTAAAAATACTATCTTTGTTATGAAGCATGACCTTTATCATTTTAACATGTCTTTCCTTGTTTCATTTAATGCTTTTTGTGATGATTTATACTTGGTCCAATATCAAGATATCAACCCTGCATTAATTTATTTTTATTAAAAAAAGTTTTGTTTTTTTTTTACTTACTGAAACAGATGCACCTTAGATCTATAGATAAAAACTACTCAGCAAAGGTCAATAACCATTTCAGCTGTACTCTGTTAGAGCCATATTCTGTACAGTCTTCAGGATCTAGGTTAACTGGTTATTTTCATTAGTTCATGTCGTCTGCAGTAGTAGAAAAACAAGGCATTGTATTAGTTTAAATGAAATGCACTGCTGGCAGCCAAATCCAGTCGCTTATATTCCATATTTTTTCTTTAGATCTTCTACTTTGTTGATGCTTTAATGGCATCTTCCTTGGAAGTCCCTTTTAGCTGATTCCAGGCATCCCACCTGGCCTTGCCTTTGAGATCCGACAGCCCAGCCCACGCTGTTTGTGTCATCTGCAGTTGTTTGTTTGTAGCGGCTGTAGGGGAACGTCATCGCATTATCTGCTGACTTGGTCTTGGGGTGTTTAGCATCCTCACCAGCTTTGTCAAAGTCAGCCTGAGACATGCCAGCGGGGCTGCAAGGATCCTAGGGCACCCTGCATTTTTATTACCTATATTTGCCTGATAAAACTTTGTCCAACTCTTTATTTTTAACATTCCTGAACCTCTTTAAGTTATGTTGATGGTATGTAGCATAGAGTTGGGCTTTACTTTGTGAGTCAATCTGAAAATCTCTTTAACAAGTAAATCAAGCTTATTTATATGTATTAATGTGACTAAGATGTTTGGTCACATCAATAATCAACTCTTATTATTTTTTTATATTTACTGTATATATTGTTATAGATACTATGTTTCACCATGTGGTCTGTTTCCTTGCCTTTCTTTTATCAGGGGTCTGGGGTAGACAGAGTATTTAATTTGGTTTAGGAACATTTCTTTTTTTTTTCTAATGATTACGTTTATTACCTTAGTCCCTTTAATTCCTTTTTTAGGCTTCCGCTAACTGATTTGTCAGCTTAAAACAATATCCTCTTTTCACTATTCAGTATTCAGTAAATGTAAACATAGTAAAACTGTGTAAACTGTGTAAACACAGTAAAGTGTGTTTCATTTTTTTCCTTTTTTTCCCCTTTTTTTCTCCTCCCATGTCTTTAGTTACATTTTTAAGTTCTGGCAGAATATATAACAGGTATATTCTATCTTTAATCTTTTCCCCCACCTTTATTGTAGTCCTAAATCTGCAATTAGGTATAGATGTTGAATATCTTCAGTGCTCACCAAAGGTCTTTTTGCTGAAGTTTCTCAACTCATACCTGACTGGATGAAGCTCACCCTCTAGTAGATTCCTAAGGGAAGGCTCATGAGGACTGTGTTCTCTGGACTGTTACAGGTTTAAAGTTACTTTGTATCACCTTGATTCCCTGTGCAGAGGTGAGAGATTTGAGCGGTTCACTAACATTTCTGGTTTGAGAATGCCTTATTCTGTTGGACCGAAAGTACAATTTTCTCTCCACAGAGAAGCAAGTTGGTGTGTCTTCTCGTCCTGATTCTCTTTGGTTTCTTAGTTTTCCTTAATTTCAACACTTGTTGCTACTTTCTCTTTACCACCTGGCCTCCAAGGGATGCCCCCCGGGGGGCCAAGTGCCCTCCCTTCCCCCAGAGGCCATACCTCTTCCAGGACTGCTGCATCCGCTCCTGTGCATTTTTCTGCCCCTTGTCTTCAGTTCTCTCGGAGCCAGTGCTCTGATCCAGCAGGTCTTATCTCTGTTCTGGCATTTTTCCAGGCCTGCTGGAACTTTCTTCTTCTGAAAGTGATGTTATATCTTGGTGGATTCTGTTGCTTCTGTATCCCACTCTCGCCTCCTTGTTTTTGCTGTGGCCCCAGCCTTAGAGTGGTTCTCCACTCTAAGAAGCTTTGGATGCTTCTACCCTACTTACATATAAGTTGCAATTTGTCACAATCTTTGTCTCCCAGTTATTCTGTAAGCATGGATGATGGATGGTTTTATTTGCTCCCTTTTTGTATCTGTGTGGTTTTTGGAGAAAGTGAGCAGAGATTTGAATTTAGGCAGGCATCTTCATCCTATGGGAACTCAAAGGGCAACAGATACCACTTTTTTATTTTAGTAATTTTAGCTTAATTGTATTGTAAGAAGTTTGAGGGCACATTTAATACATTATCAGGCATATAGTAAGTGATAAGTAAGTATCTGATGGAGGAAAATATTAACAGATATTATAACTCACTTTACTTTAGCAAAAGAGATTATGGAGGAACTCTTCCCATATTTATGGAAAAATGATCATGTCTAAATTTTATTAGTTGCTGACTCAGTGGCTTAATTGTTGCCAGTCTACTAAGGATATAATATTATGGAAATTAAATACAGAAATTGTTTGATGCATTTGGATACAATTCTGAGAGACAAGGTGAGGCGAGCACATATCAGGATAGACAAAATGGTAAAGGTGATGTTTTCCTAATAATGCATGACGTTAGATGAAACTTTTAGGTAAAGAAAACAATAAGCTATGCGTTGTATTTTCTTTGATTAAAAGAAGTATATATATTAAACTCTCTACTTCTAGCTACTTGGAAGGATGTCATGCAAGGCAAAAAAAAAAATCCACGGAATCTTGCCAATGATTTTGATCAGGGAATGTTGGCAGACTGAACGAAATGTCTGATAAAGTAAATGTTGCCAAATAATTTCAATGTTTATAGTAGATGGTTTCTTAAACTTAATTGTGTAGCTCTGTGATGACACAAAAATAGAGTAAATCAGAAAAGATGCGTCAGTACCACTTTCAGGGGACAGAACTGACAGTGGCTCCCGTCTTTCTCTAGAGCAGAAGTTTTTATGGTGGTGAGCAGCTCCCATATCTGTGCTGTCAGTGGCTACTAGCCACATGTAGTGAATGGACTGAGGAACTCAATTTTTAGCTTGCTTATTTTAATTAATTTATGTGGCCACTTGTGGTTCATGGCTACTATTTCGGACACTGCAGGTATCCAGAGAGACATTCATGAACTCAGGCTTGAAGTTATCCCGTTTGGGGGAGAGAAAAAGAACAGAAGAGAAATCTGGGTGGCATGAGGAAGTAAGGGTCATCTGTGTGTTATCTGTTTATCTTCTACCTGGCCATCTATCTATCGTCCGTCTGTTGGAGAAAGAGCAAGTGACTACTTTTTCATGGGGGTAAAAAAAGGAAACACTGTTCTCTACTCTTGGCTGAGCCTGGGACTACTTGTTTTAAAGTTTTGAGTCTTCTTGGGGCACCTGGATGGCTCAGTCGGTTAAGCATCTGACTTCATCTCAGGTCATGATCTCACAGTTGGTGGGTTTGAGTCCCATATTGGGCTCTGTGCTGACAGCTCGGAGCCTGGAGCCTGCTTTGAATTCTGTATCTCCCTCTCTTTCTGCCCCTCCCCTGCTTGCTCTCTGTCTCTCTCTCAATCTCTCAAATAAATAAATAAATAAATAAATAAATAAACATTTTTTTAAATGAAAGTTTTGATTCTTCTCAATTGTTGCCTCTGCTGCTTTATATCAGACTATGCTGTACACCTTTGTGTTTAACTCTTTGAACTCTTTCATATTAGTGAAATCCATACATAGACTATCACTTGGTAAGTTGAATATTCTGAAACTAAGTTAAGGAACATATATACACTCATATTAATCACACCTCAAATCCATGCCCGTATTTGTCCTGCTGTAAAGCCAAGAGCTATACAGAAATTTATGAACCGGGCTTCCGACCTGGAGTATATAGAATTTAAATCTTCTCTCACAAGTATATGGTAGAGCTAAAGAAGAAGAAGACAAGCAAGGGTCATCTGAAATTGTGATTGGCTCACTAATAATCGCAGGACAAAGTTGGAAATAACTACTCAAACATAAGACGCTACCAAGATGTTTGATATAAAGGCTTGGGCTGAGTATGTTGTGGAATGGGCTGCAAAGGACCCATATGGCTTCCTTACAACGGTTATTTTGGCCCTTACTCCATTGTTTCTAGCAAGTGCTGTACTGTCCTGGAAATTGGCCAAGATGATTGAAGCCAGGGAAAAGGAACAAAAGAAGAAACAAAAACGTCAAGAACATATTGCAAAAGCTAAACGACTAAAGAAGGATTGAAGGAATGAACAGGCTCTAGAACCAGAGAAAAATCACTTGGAAAATTAAGCAGCTCTGGAAGGACCCACTGAGGTTTCTTTTCTGATTTTTATGACAGTAATTTGTAGTCACTGAAGTCTGAGCACATGGAAGGATCATGTTAGCTGTGACCTCTACTACTGCAACTTTTAGGCTTTGGTGTAGAAGTCTGTTGACAGTTATTGTAAATTGGCATTTATTCTATAAATTCTTTATAACTGACTTAGTCATTTGCCATTTTGCAGCTTATGTACTGAAACGAAAACATCCTGTGGAGAGAAATGACTATACATTATGAATTCTTTTCAAATAATGGCTTAGAATGGGGCCCTTTCTGGACGAAAGGAGTTAAGAATGTAAAAATCAAAACTGTCCTGAGGTGAAAAGTGTGCTTTGGCTTAAAAGGCATATAGTATATTAATTCTATCTTTTATCATTATTGCTTATTTCTTGGAATGGAATCATTTCTGGCTTTCTCAAAGCCACATATTAACTAATGACTTTTTGTGTTCTGCATTTTCTCATTTTAACCTTTGAGATAATTATCAGACATTCTGCATTTTTTAAAATCTAATTTTATAAAGAATTCTCTTATTGACTATATAGAATACCACCTACCAGATATAACAGTTTTTGTACTTATGAACACTGCAATTTTCTTAGAGATGTCTTGTTGAGTAGAATAAGACTATGATTTAAAGCTTGCAGTAAAAATGCCAAACCTTGTGTTACCTTGGAACCAGTTTACTCTTTCTTGTGCTAAGTAGAAATGTGAAGTAGTTAAAATGTCTTATCAGATAATTTGCTCATTATATAGATGCCATTTTTGTGTTTTAATTCCATTCTTTGTTTTAACTTACCTAGTAGTGATATTCTGCTTTCTGATGAAACAGGTTCATGGTGAAAATTAAAATTTCAAATTTCTTTTAAGGAATTCTTAAAAAGTAATAGTTAAGTCATAACTCATAAGTGGTAAAGAAAGGTTTAACATTTGGAAAAATTTTGGTCATCATACCACTAATTGGATGAAAAAGGTAAATTATGTCAAAATGAGATATGTGTTAAAATTAGAAATAAAGAGCTAAAGGATCTTTCCTTTAGTTAAGTAGATAACTGGAACTTTTTACTATTAAACAGGCTTTTACAAATGCATAGTCCAGTAATTTTATTTGCTGTCAGTATATGATAGCTTATTAATGTTTTCCTCCCCTCTGATAATAAATTATAAATTACAAAAAATTGTCCACCAGCTTTAGTTTAAAAATGGAACTAGATATTGAAATAAATTTGATACTTTTTTATATAAAAAAAAGAAATATATTAACCAGACCTGTGGTTTACTGTTTTTTTTTCTTTGTTGGTTGGTTGGTTTGTTTGTTTTGGATTGCTTAAGCCTTTAGTTTCTCGGATTCAGGACTCAGCTGCCTGAGTTTCAATTCTGCATCGTCCATTTATTAGATATGTGACTCTTAGAAACAAACTTAACTTTTGCATTGGTTTCCCCGTCGGGTTGTTATGAAGATTAAATGAACTCATGGTTGTAAATTATATAGAATAGTACTTTACACTGTTTATTTATAAATTGCACAAATTATTAGTTTTTTATATATAATTTATTGTCAAATTGGTTTCCATACAACACCCAGTGCTCATCCTGACAGGTGCCCTCCTCAATGCCCATCACCCACTTTCCCCTCTCCCCCACCCCCCATCAACCCTCAGTTCTCAGTATTTAAGAGTCTCTTATGATTTGCCTCCTTCCCTCTCTGTAACTTTTAACTTTTCCCCCCTTCCCCTCCCCACTGGTGTTCTGTTAAGTTTCTCAGGATCCACATAAGAGTGAAAACATATGGTAGCTGTCTTTCTCTGCCTGACTTATTTCACTTAGCCTAACACTCTCCAGTCCCATCCACGTTGCTACAAATGGCCAGATTTCATTCTTTCTCATTGCCAAGGAGTATTCCATTGTATACATAAACACATCTTCTTTATCCATTCGTCAGTTGATGGACATTTTGGCTCTTTCCATAACATAGCTATTGTTGAGAGTGCTGCTATAAACATTGGGGTACAAGTGCCCCTATGCATCAGCACTCCTGTATCCCTTGGGTAAATTCCTAGCAGTGCTATTCCTGGGTCATAGGGTAGGTCTGTTTTTAATTTTTTGAGGAAACTCAAAATAGTTTTCCAGAGTGGCTGCACCAGTTTGCATTCCCACCAACAGTGCAAGAGGGTTCCCGTTTCTCCACATCCTCTCCAGCGTCTATAGTCTCCTGATTTGTTCATTTTGGCCACTCTGACTGGTGTGAGGTGATATCTGAGTGTGGTTTTGATTTGTATTTCCCTGATGAGGAGTGACGTTGAGCATCTTTTCATGTACCTGTTGACCATCTAGATGTCTTCTTTAGAGAAGTGTCTATTCATGTTTTCTGCCCATTTCTTCACTGGATTATTTGTCTTTCAGGTGTATAGTTTGGTGAGCTCTTTATCAATTTTGGATACTAGCCCTTTGTCTGATATATCATTTGCAAATGTCTTTTCCCATTCCATCGGTTGCCTTTTAGTTTTGTTGATTATTTCCTTTGCTGTGCAGAAGCTTTTTATCTTCATGAGGTCCCAATAGTTCATTTTTGCTTTTAATTCCCTTGCCCTTGGGGATGTGTCAAGTAAAAAATTGCTGCGGCTGAGGTCAGAGAGGTTTTTTCCTGCTTTCTCCTCTAGAGTTTTGATGGATTCCTGTCTCACATTCAGGTCCTTTATCCATTTTGAGTTTGTTTTTGTGACTGGTGTAAGAAAGTGGTCTAGTTTCATCCTTCTGCATGTTACTGTCCAGTTCTCCCAGCACCATTTGTTAAAGAGACTGTCTTTTTTCCATTGGATGTTCTTTCCTGCTTTGTCAAAGATGAGTTGGCCATACGTTTGTGGGTCTAGTTCTGGGGTTTCTATTCTATTCCATTGGTCTATGTGTCTGTTTTTATGCCAATACCATGCTGTCTTGATGATTACAGCTTTGTAGCAGAGGCTAAAGTCTGGGATTGTGATGCCTCCCGCTTTGGTCTTCTTCAAAATTACTTTGGCTATTTGGGGTCTCTTGTGGTTCCATACAAATTTTAGGATTCCTTGTTCTAGCTTCAAGAAGAATGCTGGTACAATTTTGATTGGGATTGCATTGAATGTGTAGATAGCTTTGGGTAGTATTGACATTTTAACAATATTCATTCTTCCAATCCGTGAGCACGGAATGTTTTTCCATTTCTTTATATCTTCTTCAATTTCCTTCATAAGCTTTCTATAGTTTTCACCATACAGATCTTTTACATATTTGGTTAGGTTTATTCCTAGGTATTTTATGCTTCTTGGTGCAATTGTGAATGGGATCAGTTTCTTTATTTGTCTTTCTGTTGCTTCATTGTTAGTGTATAAGAATGCAACTGATTTCTGTACATTAATTTTGTATCCTACAACCTTGCTGAATTCACGTATCAGTTCTGGCAGACTTTTGGTGGAGTCTTTCGAGTTTTCCATGTACAGTATCATGTCATCTGCAAAAAGTGACAACTTGACTTCATCTTTGCCAATTTTGATGCCTTTGATTTCATTTTGTTGTCTGATTGCTGATGCTAGAACTTCCACCACTATGCTAAACAACAGTGGTGAGAGTGGACATCCCTATCGTGTTCCTGATCTCAGGGGGAAAGCTCTCAGTTTTTCCCCATTGAGGATGATATTAGCTGCGGGCTTTTCATAAATGGCTTTTATGATGTTTAAGTATGTTCCTTCTATCCCAACTTTCTCGAGGGTTTTTATTAAGAAAAGATGCTGAATTTTGTCAAATGCTTTTTCTGCATTGATTGACAGGATCATATAGTTCTTTTCTTTTATCAATGTGATGTATCACATTGATTGATTTGTGAATATTAAACCAGCCTGCAGCCCAGGAATGAATCCCACTTGATCTTGGTGAAGAATTCTTTTTATGTGCTGTTGAATTCAATTTGCTAGTATCTTGTTGAGAATTTTTGCATCCATATTCATCAGGGATATTGGCCTGTAGTTCTCTTTTTTTCTGGGTCTCTGTCTGGTTTGGGAATCAAAGTAATGCTGGCTTCATAGAATGAGTCTGGAAGTTTTCCTTCCCTTTCTATTTTTTGGAACAGCTTGAGAAGGATAGGTATTATCTCTGCTTTAAATGTCTGGTAGAATTCCCCAGGGAAGCCATCTGGTCCTGGACTCTTATTTGTTGGGAGATTTTTCATAACTGATTCAATTTCTTCACTGGTTATGGGTCTGTTCAAATTTTCTATTTCTTCCCGTTTGAGTTTTGGAATTGTGTGGGTGTTTAGGAATTTGTCCATTTCTTCCAGGTTGTCCAGTTTGTTGGCAGATAATTTTTCATAGTATTCCATGACAATTGCTTGTATTTCTGAGGGATTGGTTGTAATAATTCCATTTTAATTCGTGATTTTATCTATTTGAGTCCTCTCCCTTTTCTTTTTGAGAAGCCTAGCTAGAGGTTTATCAATTTTGTTTATTTTGTCAAAAAACCAACTCTTGGTTTCATTGATCTGTTCTACTGGTTTTTTTTTTTTGTTTGTTTGATTTTTGTTTTTTTTAGATTCTATATTGTTTATTTCTGCTCTGATCTTTATTATTTCTCTTCTTCTGCTGGGTTTGGGGTGTCTTTGCTGTTCTGCTTCTAGTTCCCTTAGGTGTGCTGTTAGATTTTGTATTTGGGATTATTCTTGTTTCTTGAGATAGGCCTGGATTGCGATGTATTTTCCTCTCTGGACTGCCTTTGTTGCATCCCAAAGGGTTTGGATTGTTGTATTTTCATTTTCATTTGTTTCCATGTATCTTTTAATTTCTTCTCTAATTGCCTGGTTGACCCATTCATTCTTTAGTAGGGTGTTCTTTAACCTCCATGCTTTTGGAGGTTTTCCAGACTTTTTCCTGTGGTTGATTTCAAGTTTCATAGCATTGTGATCTGAAAGTGTGCATGGTATGATTTCAATTCTTTTATACTTATTAAGGGATGTTTTGTGACCCAGTATGTGATCTATCTTGAAGAATGTTCCACGTGCACTCGATAAGAAAGTATATTCTGTTGCTTTGGAATGCAGAGTTCTAGATATATCTGTCAAATCCATCTGATCCAATGTATCATTCAGGGCCCTTGTTTCTTTATTTATTCCCTGTCTAGATGATCTATCCATTGTTGTAAGTGGAGCATTAAAGTCTCCTGCAATTACCACATTCTTATCAATAAGGTTACTTATGTTTATGATTGTTTTATGTATTTGGGGGCTTCCAAATTCAGTGCATAGATATTTATAATTGTTAGCTCTTCCTGGTGGATAGACCCTGTAATTATTATATAATGCCCTTCTTCCCATCTCTTGTTACAACCTTTAATTTAAAGTCTAGTTTGTCTGATATCAAAGTATGGCTCCTCCAGCTTTCTTTTGACTTCCAGTAGCGTGATAGATAGTTCTCCATCCCCTCACTTTCAATCTGACGGTGTCCTCAGGTCTAAAATGAGTCTCTTGGGGCTACTGGGTGGCTCAGTCGGTTGAGCGTCTGACTTCGGCTCAGGTCATGATCTCACAGTTCGTGGGTCCAAGCCCCGCATCAGGCTCTGTGCTGACCTCTCAGAGCCTGTAGCCTGCTTCAGATTCTGTGTCTCCTTTTGTCTCTGCCTCTCCCCTGCTCACACTTTGTCTCACTCTGTTTCTCAAAAATAAATAAATGTAAAAAAATTTTTTTTAAATGAGTATCTTGTAGACAGCAAATAGATGGGTCTTGTTTTTTTATCCATTCTGATACCCTGTGTCTTTTGGTTGGAGCATTTAGTCCATTTACATTCAGTGTTATTATTGAAAGATACGGGTTTAGAGTCACTATGATATCTGTAGTTTTCATGTTTATAGTGGTGTCTCTGGTACTTTGTGGTCCTTGCAACATTTCACTCACAGAGTCCCCCTTAGGGTCTCTTGTAGGGCTGGTTTAGTGGTGGTGAATTCCTTCAGTTTTTGTTTGTTTGGGAAAATGTTTATCTCTCCTTCTATTCTGAATGACAGACTTACTAGATAAAGGATTCTCGGCTGCATATTTTTTCCATTCATCACATTGAAGATTTTCTGCCATTCCTTTCTGGTCTGCCAAGTTTTAGTAGATAGGTCTGCTACTACTCTTATGTGTCTACCTTTGTATGTTAAGGCCCATTTATTCCTAGCTGCTTTCAGAATTCTCTCTTTATCCTTGTGTTTTTGCCAGTTTCACTATGATATGTCATGCAGAAGATTGATTCAAGTTATGCCTGAAGGGAGTCCTCTGTGCCTCTTGGATTTCAATGCCTGTTTCCTTCCCCAGATTGGGGAAGTTCTCAGCTATGATTTGTTCAAGTATACCTTCAGCCCCTTTTTCTCTCTCTTCTTCTTCTGGAATTCCTATGATACGGATATTGTTCCATTTGATTGCATCACTTAGTTCTCTAATTCTCCCCTCGTACTCTTTTATCTCTCTTTTTCTCAGCTGCCTCTTTTTCCATAATTTTATCTTCTAATTCACCTATTCTCCCCTCTGCCTCTTCAATCCACACTGTGGCTGCCTCCATTTTATTTTGCACCTCATTATAGCATTTTTAATTCGTCATGACTATTTTTTAGTCCCTTGATCTCTGTAGCAATAGATTCTCTGCTGTCCTCAATGCTTTTCCCAAGCCCAGCAATTAATTTTATGACTATTATTCTAAATTCTTGTTCAGTTATATTGCTTAAAATGGTTTTGATCAATTCGTTGGCTGTCCTACTTCCTGGAATTTCTTTTGAGAATTCTTCCGTTTCATCATTTTGGCTAATTTTCTGTCCCTTATGCGTTTTAAAAGCTTGCTGTGTGCTCTGCACCTGAGAGCACTGCTATATTAAAGGAGGGTCATACACTGTCCAGGGCCTGGCCCTTCAGGAGGGTTTTTTTCAGAGATTATTACTTGCTCTCTGTTGTTGTGACTTTGGTTATTTATTACCTTACTCATAGTAATATTTTGGACCCTCCACCAGGCATGCTTTGATTTGTTCCTTGGAGTAGCCCTGTCAAGGAAAACAGATAGACAAAATGGAGACAAATACACGCAAATACACAAGTAACACAAACAAATACACAAAAATAAAAAACTAAAGACTAAAACCAAAAAACCCCAAATCACCAACTGCAAGTAAAGAAGAGGGTGGAGGTGGTGCTGATGGAAGAGCACATGCAAAGAGAGAAATGACAGAGGGGGGCTGGTGGGGAGAAAAAATAAGCATCAATTAGGCAGAGAGACTGAAAGGCTTAATCCAGAGAGAGAGAAAAGGAAAGAAAGAAAGAGGCAGGGAAAACAAAACGAAGAGAAAGTTACCCAGACAGAGAAACTGTGTGGCTTGATCATTCCAGAGAGAGAGAGAGAGAAAGGAGTGTAAAGATGGAGGTGGAGAACATGTACCAAGAGAGTGGATTAAATATGTCTGTTTAGACAGACCAATAACCAGAGTAACCAGCCTAGGGGAGGGAAGAGATAAGGAGGAGAAAAGGGGGGAGGGAGAATATATCTATATATCCAGAATCGACCTAGAGTTAATTCGGGCAATGCTGCATTGCTTGTGGGGAGGAGCTGTCTGCAGGGTCTGTGCGGCTGGGGTGGATACGCAGTTACCCAATGCAAGGGGGCGTGGTTTGGCGTAATCTGGATCCACCTCCACTATGAGCCCTGGGAGTGATCTCTGAGGCCCCGCCTTAGTGGTGGTGGTTGGGGCAGGGGTGGGGAATGGGGATCCCCCTGTCTCTTCTCCAGAGCCAGACCCAGTGGCCTCTGTTTGAGTCGTCCTCACTGTGCCGCAGGTGCAGATGGGGTGGTCCTTCTCACTCCACCAACTACCCTGACCCTACACTTGGCTAGGATTCAAAGTCCTGCTCTGTGTGCTCTGCACTGGGGAAGTACCTCTCAGTGCAGCCCTATATGTAGTCCCGGCTGGCTTTGTCTGTGCCGGGGCACTTGAGGGAGGACCAGCTTCTCCTACTGCAGACTGAGCCACTGCCCTCACAGACACAAGAAGATACAGGCAGGCCTTATCTTTTCCCACAGCACCCCAGGGAGCGGACCACTTTCTCCTACTGTAGACTATGCCACTGACCTCCCGAGAGCCCCCAAGGATGGCAGACACAGGCAGGCTTTGTACTATCTCGCAGCCCTCCAGGCAGGGAACCACTTTTTCCAACTGTGGACTGAGCCCCTGAACTACCACCACACGCAGGCTTGGCTCCCCTCTTCCCCAGGTGCCGAGGGAGCCAGCCCCAGTCCGAAGGAAGCTCTGCAGTTAGAGATCGGAGCCCTCTCAGTCTCAGTCCGAGATCTTTCTCCTGTCCAGATATGGTCCTACACTTCCCTAGCTGCTCTTTCTCTCCCCTTTGGCTCTCCGCAGAAGGGGTCCCTCCACTCCATACCCACGTGGCCTTTGTTTTTATCTCCCCCATTTCACAGTTAACCACATATCTTTTTTCCAGCTTTCCCATTTTATTCCTAGTAGATTCAGTCTCTTTTCCTCCCAGGCTCTGGTGTTCAAAGCCCTTTGGCTTCTACACTTCTTTGAGAGACACGGGAAGTATGGATCCCCCTACTTCTCCACCATGTTGGCACCTCCTATCTCTAAATTGCACAAATTAAATTAAAATTTAAGTAAAGATTAGATGCTACCCGTATTGACGTTTTCTCATTCAATTTTCTCATTCAGAGCTCGTTCAAATATCTGTCCCATGGTAGACATCAGAAACTCCATTAGGTGGCTGGCCAGGTTGGTACTGATCTAGTAGGCTTCCTGTTTGATGGACTCCATGTTGAGAGTCTCAAGATAGTAGCACAAGCTCTGTTGTTCTGTGCTAGCAGGCAAATAGCGGAAGAAATGTTGAGGCTTTTAGGGAGATGAGTTTGAAATCACTGCAAGTAGGACAGATATGTCTGATTTTGCCATGAAATACCTTCCAGTTTAGCAATTCTGAGACAGATCTGTTTGCAAAATGTGAGCAGGTACCTGGGTTAGGTTGATAGAATACTCAATATTCTGTTGCTAAGGTTCTAAGCCTATTCATGGTATTCTATTTTTAGAGTGGACAGGAATGAATCAGAGGCCTATGATTAATTATTAATGATTGTGAAATAACACTGTTGGATGATAAAATGTAGAAAGTTTTAATAACAGCTGCTCTGAGGATTACTTTTAACAAATGCATAAAAGAATTTTTGAAGTTATATTTTACCTCTTTGGAACACTGCTTGTTTTGAAGTAATTTTCTCTAAATGTCTATGGTTTAGTCCTATCTTGAAAAGACAAGACTGTGGTAACAAGAGGCTCCAAAAAAATTAATTATAGCTCTTTATTTATCATTAGCATGCAGACTAAATTCCTAGAATTTCTGAATGTTTAACAGCCTATCAGATTAACATAAAACTTTTTTTTTTTTTTTTTTCAGTTCGGTGTCTCTTTTAGTGTCTATAGTAATTAGTGATATCAATCATTTACTACACCCTGGTTCTGTTCTCAATGGATTACATGAGAAAACTCAAGGGTAGAAAAGTTAAATACCCAGGGGCGCCTGGGTGGCTCAGTCAGTTAAGTGTCTGACTTCAGCTCAGGTCATGATCTCAGTCTGTGAGTTCAAGCCCCGTGTCGGGCTCTGTGCTGACAGCTCTGAGCCTGGAGACTGCTTCGGATTCTGTGTCTCCCTCTCTTTCTCTGCCCCTCCCCTGCTCATGCCCTGCCCCTCTCTGTCTCAAAAATAAATAAAAAGAGGGGAGCCTGGGTGGCTTAGTCAGTTAAGCGTCTGACTTCGGCTCAGGTCATGATCTCACCGTTCGTGGGTTCCAGCCCTGCTTTGGGCTCTGTGCTGTCAGCTCAGAACCTGGAGTCTGCTTCGGAGTCTGTGTCTCCCTCTCTGTCTGCCCTCTTCCCCTCATGCTCTGTCTGTCTGTCTGTCTCTCTCTCTCAAAAATAAATAAATATTAAACAATTTAAAAAAATAAATAAAAAGAAAAAAAAGAAAGGTTAAATACCTGGTCAAGGTCATACAGTAAGTAAGAATGGATTTGATCCTGAGCAACCAAGAGTCTGCACTCTAGACAGTGATTTCTTTTCTAGTTTACATAAAGGACCCACCATATATCACTAAACAAGGACATGGGAAGATTTGATCTTGTATGGATTTTATTCTTCCATATCTTACTATAGCCATTAATTTGTTTAACAGACACCGAACACTCACTAAGGTAATGATGGATATGCTTTATCGAGCATTTATTGGCTAATGGTTTAAATGTATCATCTTATTTAAACCTTGTAGCTATCCATGATGTAGCTTAGAGACCTTAAATGGCAGGGTCTTATGGTGAGCATGGAGGCACGAATTGAATGCAGGGCCCCTGATTCCAGGGCTAATGCTCTTCAACACATTACAGGCAGTGGATTGTGCTCCGCGCTGTAGAGCATGGACGTTGCATAAATCACAGATCCTTCCTTCGAAGAACACGGAATGCAGTTTTGCTGATAAGATATGCATGCAAATAACTGATACACATGGGGAGAGTGTACTGCTCTAAGGGATACAGATACTCTCCTCTGAAGCTCAGCAGAGACAGCAATCACTTTTGTCAAAAAAAGGAGAGATTTAGGAGATAAAGTTCAGATAGTGAAAGCTACCAGTAGTAATCTGTAGTGATTTTGAAAAAAGAAAAACACTACAGGTTTGTTACTAACAGGCCTGTTTTCATTTTTAAAACACAGCACAAGAATTTTCTTAATTTATTAAGGATAGATTGAGTGCCTATTGGATACCAGATATTGCCGATGCAGGCATTGAAGATAGGCAATGTTCTCAGAGCCAGAATATTTCCTGCTCTCTTGGAGCTTATGGTCTAGTGGGGAGAGGCTGACAATAATGAAAAAAAATATAAGCAAGTGAGGTTTGCAGTCTGTGTAAGGATGATAGTGCTGCCATCAGACTCCAAGCAGGACAGGAGGTGGCGAGTCAAAGGCAGGTGTAAGGCAGCTTGCTACTTCAAATAGGGTGATAAGAGGTCTCACCAAAGAGGTGACATTTGATAAGAACCTAAAAACGTAAAGAGCAAGTGTAAAGACCCCGTGTTAGTACGTGTAGCTTTAAGAACTTCGTACCTGAGGGCATGTGCAGGATAGCTTGCTCTGACTCACCGTGCCTCGTTCCCCAGGATCTACTCTCTCCCCATCTCCTCCCTTCTTTTTGCTGTGCATGGATAGGCTGTGTGGAGCATATCACCAGCTAACTTTGCACTCTGGCTTACAGTTAGGTTCAGCTGCTAAGAGGTTTGGCATGAGGTCAGAGGGAGAAGAGAGTGAGGCCTGGCTATTTATTCCCGCCATCTGTCTCCAAGTGGAGACTCGAGTAATATGGGGCATAAGGAAATCAGCATTAACTCTGTTTTAAGAAGTAAACATTTGAGGCAATAAACGATGCAATGATTTGACCAAGGTATAACTGGGATGGTGTAATTGGGGTAAGAATGGAAACTATAAGTATCTAACCTTTTGCCTACTGAAGCTTGCCTACGGAGAGATAGTATTTCTCTTTACAGACTGCTGTAAGCAATGATGACATTTATTTATGCTATATAAGAATGTAAGGACCTAAGAATATAGGTCCACATGTGTGCATAGGGACACACACACACACACACACACACACACACACACAGAGTTGCTTGCATTTTCAAGGGGCTAACAAATTCCTTGCAGCTCTTCTGCTACTAATTCATGGATTCCATGAGACCCTTGGCTCCATGGAAATGAGAGAGGCCTCCTATCTTTGGGTGATTTGTTACATAGACTCTCCCAACAGCTAACATTTAACGATGTTTAATTTTGTGGTTTCAGTGAAAAAAGTAAAATAAATAATTTCCACTGTATATTTAGAGCCTAAGTGAGGCTTTAACATCAGTTCCATATCTAGTCATGCAAGAAAGCCATGCACTGTCAGGAAGCATTTTCACAATTAATGCTCTATACAGATTACATATCTTTATTAGGAGTTATAATATTTTTTATTTTTTTATTAAAAATTTTTTTTTACATTTATTTATTTTTGAGAGACAGAGAGAGACAGAGCACAAGTGGGGGAGGGCCAGAGAGAGAAGGAGACACAGAATCTGAAGCAGGCTCAAGGCTCCGAGCTGTCGGCACAGAGCCCCACATGGGGCTCAAACTCACAAACCGCGAGATCATGACCTGAGCCAAAGTTGGACACTTAACCGACTGAGCCACCCAGGTGCCCCAGGAGTTATAATTTTTTTTGAAGATATAATATACTTTTGAATTATGTCTCTAAATAACATATTCCAAGTGGACATGTATTATTGAAACAATGGCACATAGAATATTTCTATTCAGAAAAAATTACATATTATTTATTGGTGATAAGTGGATATGAGGAGCTCATGTTCCTATATTTAACAACACTCAGAGGAGGCTTTAATTCACAATATTATAAGAACGATTAAAGAATTTGTTGAGATGGAGGGAACCCACCATTGTGAGAATTTTAGGTATTCTATACAATAAACTTAGGCGCACACACACACAATAAAAAAACACCACTTCCATGAAAATCTTTAGCAGTATTTATAATCCACTGAGTCTGTGCTCATTTGTGATACCTGCAAGAGGAAACTAGTATGTTTACCTAAAAGTAAATCATGAAAAGACCTATCAGAGTCATTTAAAGTCTAAGACAAATATATTCATGTAATTCTGCATTTGCTTTTTGACTTAAAAAAAAAGCTGGGTATGTAATTGATACAGGAGAAGGAGAATAAAACAGTTTGTGGTAAACAATGTAATTCTCTCATGAGCCCACATCACTCTGACCTCTGGTTCCACTGGCACATCACCTTCCCTGACTCTGACCGTCCTGCCTTGCTCTTCTAAGGGCCCTTGTGAATATACTGGAACCACCAGAATAATCTTTATTTCAAAATGTTTAATTTAATCGCATCAGCAAAGCCCCTTTTATCATATAAGGTAACACAGTTGCACATTCCAGGAATTAGGATGTGGGCATCTTTGGAAGGCCATTATTATGCCTACCACACTATAAGAATGACCTCTTCCTTCAGGTCCTATTGCCTTTTGAGCCAGGACATAGATACCTTGGTTCAGGGCCTTAATTTCTTTTATTTTTTTTAATTTTATGTTTATTTTTGAGAGAGAGACAGAGCACAAGCAGGGGAGGGGCAGAAGGAGAGGGAGGCACAGAATCTGAAGCAGGCTCCAGGCTCTGAGCTGTCAGCACAGAGCCCGATGCGGGGCTCCAACTCACAGACCACAAGATCATGATCTGAGCTGAAGTCGGACGCCCAGCTGACTGAGCCACTCAAGCGTCCTGCAGGGCCTTAATTTTTAACCACATGATTACGAATCCTAGTCTGTGCTTAAATATTTATTACTGGATATATGAATAGGGTTTAGCTCTTTTTATTGATTCATGATTCATTCTAATCCTTCATGTAATTAGTAAACTGAGTCTTATGTATTTATTTGAGAGTGCTGCTTTTTTCCAAGAAATTATGTGAAATGTTAGCTGATTATTTTCCACAGAAATTGCTATCAGTTGCAAGCGTGAAATAATTGTAGTTGTTACTAGAGTCATTATTTAACAATAAGGGCATTGGATTTTTTTTTTCTTTGTGGGACTAGTTTGATGCTTAGAGTCTAATCTAAAAGCAACTTTTTCATATTTGGTGGTACTATGAGGCTATCTATGTAACCATTCATCATCAAACACTGCCTTACATTGCAAGCAGTTGAAGAGTATTATGGTTTAATCACTTCATATTCTAAAGGTGATAGTAGACTTTCCCCAGGAAGGACAATGCGGCTCACAGAAAATGAAAATATCACTCAGTACTCTTTTTCCTTCCCTAGTAAATGCAAAGAAAGGACTATAAATTGTAAGATCATCACTCTGTGGTCGCAATCTCTGTAATCCTAAAATGCCTCTTCACTCATAATCAGCCTCATTCTCAAAAAGAGATTTATAGAATACTATAGCTAGAAGGAAAATGAGAGATTATTTTGTCTATGTACTTTTTTTGTACAAATGAAGACCCTGCGACCCAAAGGGAAAGTGACTTGCCCGAAGTCAATTAATTAGGGCACTGGACTCAATTTTTCTGACTCTCTGAAGTGGCTTCTTTTGAGCATATGTCCATTGAGAATATTCTTTGAACATTCTTGTGGAAATGTGACTGTGAGTTTTAGCATGATGATGTAGCAGAAGTGACTTCCTAAAGACCTCTTGCCTTGTTTCCTGTTTCCCTTTCTGTATGACTGTTGCAAAATATTGCGTATCTGTGTGTGTGTGCGCACGTGTGTGTGTGTAATGCAAAAGGTACTCTACTACTTTCTCTTAGATACACCTACCAATGGAAGCATGGTGCCTGTGTGAGAAGGCATGCGTAAAACCATGAGAAATTCAACTGCAATATGAGTAGTACCTGTAAATAACCAAATGAGTGTTGTAGGGCTTCTCTGTGGGAGTCATTGGTGTAAGTGCGGAGGAAAGTAAAGAAGTGAACCTTGATCATTGATGATGTGTCACGATGGGAGTGGCAATGGCTTAGGGAAGCCAGGTTGTGTAAAGAAAGGAGTTTGGAAAACAGGGACAAAGGAGTGAAGGGATTTTGATGAGCATATAGCTGAGCTAAGGCCAGGTCCTTTGTTTTGACCTGGTTCTAACTCTTAACATCCAGTACATCTTCTTCAGTGTCCTTTGTAGTCGCTAAAGACGTTCAAGTGGAGAAATGACATTATTGATGTAGTTCTTTGTGATACATAATTTGTGTTGAATGTTGTAGAGTAGAAAGAGTCCAGTGCAGGGTGACCAGTCTGGAGGTTAACAAAAGAGTCTAAACCCAGAGTATTAAAGGCTTTGGGAACTGCCAAGCACAGAATCTGTGAGACCCCCATCATCTGCACCCCTCCTCTCCTAGGCAACACTAGAACTCTTCCTCCTCTGATTAAAGGCAAACCTCTCTTGTGTTCTCAATGCCACTTATTCCCACTTCCTCAAGAATCTTAAATTTTCTATCTTTTCTCTATCTTCTGTCATTACTTCTTCCATCATTATTGACCCTTTTCTCTCAATAGTCTCAAATGTGTCCTATCTTAAAAACAAAATTTCTTCTCACCTATAGTCTTGCCTCTTTTTTTTCTGTACTACAAAACTTTTTCAAAGAAGTATCTAGGCTTACTGCTTACATCCCAACAACTATATAAAATTAAACATGTCACTTTGCATTTTAAAATTTCTCAATAAATTAACAAATAACTCCAGTCTGGTTTTGACTCTGACTTCTTCCACACAACTCTACTTGCTAAAGTCACCCTGCTGTCCAAATCAATGGGTCAGATCATTTTCTGTTCTGTTTTGCTTGACCTCTGAACAGCTTTCAGCATGGTTTCGTGTTCATACGATTTTGAGACACTTTCTTCTTATGGCATCTAGACCGACCACCATATTCTCCCTATTTTTCTCATTCTTGGGTGCTAGTCCTTTTGTTTTTCTTTTTTAATCTAACCTTGTTTCCCTATACAATCATATTCTTTCTAACGACTTCAATTACCATCTCCACAGTAATAGGTTCCAAATTTTTACCTCTAGTTAGAACCATTCATTTGAGCTCTAGACATGCACAGCCATTTGCTTAAGTAATAAATCTACTTCAGTGTCTTGTAGGACTTCAAACATATGTTCAAAACTGAACTCGTGATCTTTTCCTGAATTTTTCTCCTTCCAAGTATGTCAGTATTCTGAACCACCATATGCTTCTCTTTTCATGTTAGAAATCTGGGCAATCACAGGTCTTTCTTGACACTTTACCCTCTACTACCTGACATCCAGTCAATCACTGAATCAGTTGATTCTGCTTCCTCAATATCTCATATGTGCCTGCTTACCTCCATTTCTGCTGCTGCCACTTTAGTTTAAGAAAACTTCATCTCTCAGGGTGCCTAACTGGGTCAGTAAGTAGAGTGTACAATGCTTGATCTTGGGGTCATGAGTTTGAGCTCCACATTGGGTAGAGAAATTACTTTAGAAAAAGGTAAAAAAAAAAAAAAAAAACCAAAAAAAAAAAACACCTTTCATCTCTCATTTGAGCTATTGCAATTGCCTCCTACTGATCTGCTAACTAAAAAACCTTTCTACCACCTGTAATCCAATTTCCACATAACAGTTGGAGTGTTACCATAAAAGCACATGACAACCCACTAGTAATTAAGATAAACTAAATACAATGCAGTTTGTGATTGATTGCTATTCTCCATCCTTCCCCCATTCCCAAACAGGAGGCTAACGTTTTCATATTTGGGGGCACCTGAGTGACTCAGTTGGTTGAGCAGCTGACTCTTGATTTCGGCTCAGGTCTTGATCTCATGGTTCATGGGATCAAGCCCTGTGTTGGGCTCTGCACTCATAGCAGGGAGTCTGCTTGGGATTCTCTCTTTGCCCTCTCCCACTTATTCTCTCTCTCTGTCTTTCTCAAAATAAATAAATAAACAAATAAACCTTAAAAAATAATAAAGTTCTCATCTTTTGGTGGAGAAGCCCAAAGAGAAGAAGGTAATGCTCATCGAGGAAATATCAGGAGCTCATATCTTGGGAAGTAGATGAGGAGCTTCTTCCATTCCCCCCGGTTTTCTTTCAGTTCAGTTTCTCTAGATGGTATCAGCAAAACAAGAGATTCTTGATATTGCTGCTACTATGTTGGAAATCCAAGCTGCAGCACCAAGAATCATCCTGACCAATATTTAATCTAGACTGGACAGCTGCCACAGGTGGTTGCTGAATGAGGCTGGGAGCCAGGCCCTGCTGTGGCTGAACTCCTTCTACTGTCCTGGTAGGCTCATCCAGGTCACTTCATTAACCTAATCATAAAAAAGATACATTTTACGGCAGTAAAAATTTTGGACTACACTTACTGTGTTATGGAAATGTTCTAGTGTATTTTATAAGCTCAAATCAGAATGTGTCACTTCCCTGGTTAAATCTCTTCCACAGCTTTCTTTGCTCTTAGGATAAAATCTCTAATCACATGTGCTGTAAGACCCAATTTCAATCTTAAGTTTCAAATCTCAAATATGGAATAGGCAGTTGGCATGAACGTATGATTCACCTGCTAAAAAAGCTATAAATATGCCAAAGGGGGATTTAAAAAAAAAAACAAAAAGCCTTCAACTAACACTCCAGTCTGGCACTTCATCATCTTTCCCTCTTCTCTCCTCTCCCCATGTTGCAGTTAGCTCCTTCCTTCCTCATAGGAGAACAGTCCATTCCCTCAGCCTGGAATGCTTTTCTCCTTCTTTTTATTTGATTAACAGCTTCTTATCTTATAAATATTAGCTTAAAAAAATCACATCATGAAGGCCTATCCCTGTTGTACCCCCACTTTGAATTGGATTCCATCTCCCTGTTACAGCATACCTATCCTCTTAGTTGTTTTTTTTTTCAAAATTATGATTGTCTAATGTCTTTTTCTCTCAGTCCATCTATCAAACAATCCATCCATCCATCAAAAATCCATCTGTGGATCTTTATTAAGCATCCACTTTTCACCAGAAATCTCCGGCCAATGGTACAAAAGCCCATGGCAGAATTCCTAGCATTGACAGGTTGGAAAATGAAGATAGAGGAAAGGGGAAAGGGATTCAAAAATAACTTTTGGGTGTTAAGCCTGGAAAGATGATAAGAAAACCCAAAATGTAGGAAAATCAGTATGAAAGAAGGTTTGGGAGAAGAAGGAATTATCCTTTTAATTTGAGCCAGGGGTGAAACATTCAAAGATTAATTTCTAGTATACAAGAAAAGCTGAGGAACCATTTGCAAACCATCTGCAGAGGAATGATATATGAAGGTGTAGGAATACTTACAATCTCTAAGGCACAGAATAGAAATAAAGAAGAAAGGATTGGCATATTTGAAAGGCACTGTATAAAAGTTAGCTCAAAAATAGAATTTTCTTTCACATTTTTTATGTCATACAAGTTGCCAAAAACAGGTTATTTTTTAAGGAAATGCATGTATTTAGCTTTAGTAAGATAAGAAAGCTAAATGAAATCCTCGATGTATACCATTCCACTAGCAAGGAACAGAAAAGCACTTCTAAGGTGGAAAGAAAAACCAGTAAGAT
This sequence comes from Panthera onca, assembly GCF_046562875.1. NCBI lineage: Eukaryota > Metazoa > Chordata > Mammalia > Carnivora > Felidae > Panthera > Panthera onca. Next base: position 67,552,534 of record NC_138346.1, on the reverse strand, counting down.
TTGGTTCTTGGCTGGGCAATAACTGTTCTGTAATTGTACAAACTGGAACCTTAATTAGCCGATTACATCTTGCTTTCTTATTCTTCATATTGTTTGAATATACATTTTGAGCTGTCTTTGGATATTGGAAAAACTCTCCTCTCTTTGAAACAAATCCTTAAAATATTAGTCAATAGAAACCCATCTGCGCAGCGATTGAGTCACAACCAATCCAGATTCCTGGAATCTGTGAGAAAGGCTTGTGCTTGTCACGTTGTCCCTCCTTTGCTGAAGTTCTGTGGCTTGGCAGGTTTGTTCTCAGGCAAGGTTTACTATGCTGCTATGTTCTGTCAATGCACATGGGGGCAGCAGAGAGGCAGAGTAGCCGCCCGGCTCTGAAGAGCAAATCAGAGAAGCCTGGAGCTCTAATTTTGGGCATAGTGTTTCCAGAACAGCCCTTCAAAAATTAAACGTTTTATCTATTGAAACAATCATAAGCAAATGGCATGCCTATTTTTCTCCTTTGAAAGAAAATTAAGACCAGCATCTAGGAATAGTAAGTCCATGTGAATACAAACATTTGCAAGGGTAGTATCTGGATTGCTCTGAAAACATTTCCTATTTTTTTTTCTTGGGTATTTGCAATTTGACAAAAGATTTACTAGTACGTACTCTATTCCACTGTCCTATACCCTTAAGAATAATTATTTTGAGTGTATTCCAAGCCCTGTCTCCTGTTTGGAAACATATGGAAACACATTTTGAATAAATGTAATTGGAGTAAGAGACTGGTGAAATACAGCAGCTTTTGTAATAGATTTGTGAATGGTTTTGGTTGTATGCTAGGTTGCAATAAAAAGTTACTGAGTCCGTTTGACTCGTAGCTAAAAACTTACAAATACTGAACTGTAAGGATATGACGGTAGGGTACCATACTCCCCTGGCTTCAGGATCCCACTCTCTTGTTGCCTTTGTTCTCTCTGCAAGATGTCTTCTTCCCCACCTCTAGTCCACCACACTTTCTAGCTACTCCCACCTTTTTGCCCCCACTAACTTCTGCAGGCTCTTTAGGCCTCATAGGAGAGTCATTCTCTCCAGGCAGCCTGCCCCATGGCTTCTCCTGTTTCCTCCCATGGAGTCCTAGAAGCTCCCACAGGAAGTATGTCTTGTTCCTGATTTTATCTCCAGCACCTAGCACCGTGTACTTACTAGGGCCCAATTACGACAACAAAAAAAGAATATTTAAAATCTTTATCAAGGAGGTGGAAGTGAAGGGTAAAAGGAGCCGAGGACTAGTCACACTGTGAATAAGAGGTTAAAAGAGGGTTTGCTACCCTGCCCAGGATAGGGTGGGGCTGGTGGGTGTAACACTTGAGGTCATAGCAGGGATGATGGAGTTCATTCAGTTCTTTTCAGCAAACATTTGGCGATCAGGTAAGCCCGGACAGACCTGAGGCCTGTGGTTAGTTAGGTAGTGAGTCAAGTGCCTCAGTACTGATGACAGCCAGGGGCTTAACTGAAGTAAAATCATGTTTGGTGAAAATGCTTTGTGTCGTGCTAACCACAGAAGCATGAACACTGTGTGATCTGCTTTAAGACAAAAGAAGCTTAGACCTCGTAGTGATCTTAACAAAACTCTCCTCCAGTAGCTTTCTGGTTGTTAAGGTGGTTCTCTCAAGGGCACTGATCTGTGCTAGAGGTCATTGCAGTGCAGTGGGGAGAGAGAGGGAGCTCTTTCTGGAGAGGACTCAGCTCTCCTTCTTAGCATCTTGTTGCTAGGCAATGGCTCCTCCAGTGAAAGCTCATCTCCCTCTTGAAAGATGGAGTAGGTCTGGTTGAGGGAAATGCAGTTTATATAAACTGGACCATATGCAACAGTATTTTGCTCTAATCCTCAAAATTGCCTTATTCTATAAGGAAGACAAATGATTCCTACTTAAAATCCTGTTACTTGGCAACCAGATACTATACCTCCTCTCTTTTTGTTACAAAGCAATATACTTCCTTTTTAATCTTGTTGATTTATTTTTACCTTTCCACCCATATGCCTTTCCAAATTGATTTAATGAGATTCAGTAAGGCATTGTTTGGTGGTAGTATTTCCCTAGATTGCTGAATTAATTTCCATCTGAAAAATTACTTTGGATCAGCAGCTCCTAGCCAGCACCTCGCATATTGCTCTTAGTGCATATTCCATAATGATAAAATATAATGGGTTGTCAATTTGATGGGCCAATATTTAAATAATATAATTTTTCAAAGGAAGTGTAGACAGATCAGTGCTATTTGAATAGATCGGAAAATCCTGACATGGTTTGCTAAATTCTAAAATTTAAAAAATCAATATAGAATAATTATCTTTTTCAAAAGTGCAAAATATCCATCAGAGCCTAAGAGCCTTTGAGATGCTTTTTTAAAAAATGTTTGTTTATGTTTGAGAGAGAGAGAGTGGGGGAGGGGCAGGGAGAGAGAGGGACAGAGGATCTGGTGAGGGCTCTGCGCTGACAGCAGCAAGCTAGATACGGGGCTCGAACTCACGAACCCTGAGATCATGACCTGATCCGAAGTTGGACGCTCAACCTACTGAGCCACCCAGGTGCCCTTAAGAGCCTTTTGTTTTAACCTTTCAATGTTTTAAATTGTTGGTCAATTTAGAAAGCAAAACTTGCAATTTGCCTTTATTCTTTTCTCATAATAATGTTGTAAACTTTTGGAAATTAGTGACCAAATTAGCATCACCACATAATACTAGTCTTTTTTTTTTTTTTTTATGGAAGACTTCTGAATTTATAAATAGAGAAGTTTTAACTTAAAACCAAAGAATTTTAAAATTCTTTTCTAATTGCTTTTTGTCTGATTTATATAGTAGATTCTTGCGTTCATTACAAAGGTTTTTAAATTTCATCCTAGAGGTTTGATACCTGATTGCTACCAAACACTAATTCTGATGAGAAGTTTGAAAACTCTTGCATACCGAGTGAGTTTAGTAAGGTTGAAAGGATTTCTTGTGACATTTGACTTTTTAATTTTCTTTCTCTCCCTCCCTCCCTCCTTCACCTGTCAGCTACCTCCCATTTCTTGATTTTTTTTTCTCTGTTAGTTAGCATTTTGGGATCATGATAAAACTCCAGTTGAACCAGCTTAAGAAAAAAAGGGGGGTTTCATTGTAGACATGAATAACTGCAAACCAGGGTCTGCAGTGCCCTAGGGTGCTTTTTTCTTTCTCATTTCTGCTTCTGTGATCATGCTTTATCCTCTTAAACTGTCTTTGTGTCTGTGTCTGTACCCATGACTTTCAGGGGCTTCCCAGACCACATCTTCCTAGTTTAAACAGAAAGGAAAGTGTTCTAATTTACTAATATTTATATCCCCGGAAAAGTAATCTTAGGTCACTGACTTACTCAAAAACCAAATCCTGTGGCTCTGAAAGGAGAGAAGTGAAAGAAAGGCAGTTCTGGAACTGTGGGGGAATGGTGGTGAGGTTGATTTCAAGGAGAGGAATGCTAAGCAAATAAAACTAAAAGTAACTACTACCCCCATCATTTGCTGTGTACTTTGAGAAAAAAAGATGGGTTAGACTTACTCTGGGCCCATAAGGAGGTCAACATCTAATGAGACAGCAAATTTATAAACTGATACCTTTAATATAGTATACTACTTGTGCAACCATTAAAGTTTTCACATAAGATCTGGGATCTTAGAGAAGGTGAACCAGCTATCCTATGAATAGAGAGATAGGAAGTGAGAGGAAGTGTAGCTGGGGGGATGGGAGGGTTGTTGCCAAGAAGGCTTTGGAGTGATACTTATGTTTACAGGGAATCTTGAAAAATATATAGGAAAATGCCAGGTCATTAAAGGAGCAGGACATTTAGGCAAATGGAACAGCAAAGACCAAAAGAGCATGGTATGTTTATGAAATGTTAGAGGTTTGGTATTGGCCAAACAAAGGGTAAATGCTGGGACTGGCTGGGAGATGTCTGCAAAGAGTAGCAGGAATGGTGCTAGGAAGGCTCTTTTGGGCCACGATAAGGAGTTTCAATTGCTCTTGTATATGGAAAGGCACCCTGAGAGATTTGAAGCCTAATATAAAAAATCTGGTTGGGCATTCGTGTTGGTAAGTAAAGATTATTGTAGATCAATATTTAAAAATAGGAGCGCTGGGTGGGTCAGTCAGTTAGGTGTCTGACTTCGGCTGAGGTCATGATTTTACCATCCGTGAGTTCAAGCCCCGCATCAGCTCAGAGCCTGGAGCCGGCTTCAGATTCTGAGTCTCCCTTTCTCTCTGCCCCTTCCCCACTCGTGCTCTGTCTGTTTTTCTCTCTCAAAAATAAAATAATAAAATAAAATAAAATAAAATAAAATAAAATAAAATAAAATAAAATAAAATAAAATAAAATAAAATCATAATTTTTTAAATGAAAATGGAAAATACACTGGAGTCTGTATTTTAAATCTGCCTGGGGATCACCTGCAAGTGGACCCCATAGTCCAAGCTCCTTATGATTATTAGTTTAAAGTAGTGTTTCCAATTTTTCAAGATGTTGCACACAGAGAAAATAATAACATTTTTATAGCAGTCTGGGAGAGCCTGAGGAGGGTGTTGATAGCCAGAGGTCACCAGCACAGGGGTCCTGGCTGCTCTGGGCCCCTTCTGTTCATCGTGAGGGGGTATAGAGATGGATCCCTTCTCAGACCAGAAGCCATTTGCTTTTCACTAATTGAGAGACTCTAGTGTAGAGATCTGAATTAGAGTGAGGAGATGCCATCTGTGGAGTGGCAATCATTTGTTTTGATAGGGAGTACAATTAATGTTAAGAATTGTTGATGGCAGTGGATTAAGATGGGAAACGTTTGGCCCCTTGAAGATCTTCCAGGATTTCACATGGTGTATGTGCTTCTTAACTAACAGGAAATTTTTATGGAGGAAAACTTACATGTAGGTGAAATGTGTTTTAACATGTACATGTGCATGTTTTGTTATTACTCCTGTTTGGCCAGGCCAATAATTCAGTTGACAGTTGTCATTGAAAGGGTAGTTACTCAGTTTCCAAGAGAAGAGAGCACGTGGCGGCGAAGTCTAGGGGTCAGTCAGGAGGCAGAAGGAGTAGGGGAAAATGTGGGCAAGAACCTTTATTTTAGTTTCTGTGGGAAGGAATGGGTGAACAGGCTTAGGATGGGTAGTTTGAATAATTTCAGGGGGCTCTGAAGTGTAGGGGCTATCTCTAGTTGTCTGGTGCTGGGCCTGGTGGGGTTAGTGACCCACAATGGGAAAGCCAACAGAGGAGGTAGCTGGGGTATGGACTCTGGATGCGTTGGTTGGTTTGCATATGAAAAACATGTCCCAGGCAAGTTGTTTACTTTTTCTAGGAATTAGCTAACCCTAAATAATCAGTCCCTTCAGTGTCAGCAAGCTGTCAAAGCATTAGAAATACACAAAACAAAAATCCATGATTAATACAAAAATGTAATACTCTTGGGGCGCCTGGGTGTCTCAGTTGGTTAAGCGGCCGACTTCGGCTCAGGTCATGATCTCGCGGTTCGTGAGTTCGAGCCCCGTGTCGGGCTCTGTGCTGACAGCTCAGAGCCTGGACCCTGTTTCAGATTCTGTGTCTCCCTCTCTCTGACCCTCCCCCATTCATGCTCTGTCTGTCTCTCTCTGTCTCAAAAATAAATAAACGTTAAAAAAAAAATTTAAAAAAAAATGTAATACTGTTGTACTATCTTCAACATTTTTTACATTTTTACATCTTGCTAAAATTTCTTAGTAGAATGAAGGCAAAAATTTAAAATTTAATCATATTCTAGAGATGTTAAAAGAAAGTATGAAAAAGATTTTGATAGAAGATGCATTTACACAATAACAATAAAAATTGTACAAATCATAAAATATCTTCTATTTTATTATGTAATAGTGAAAATAACCTTCATTTGCTGATAAAATGAGCCGCTTAAACTCAAAATATTACATGAAATTAATGTTTGACATCTCCATAAACTGGCAGTTGTCTTAAAATAGACATATTACCTATTCTTAGAGAAATATGTAATTTGAAATAGTAGTAAATAACTCAAAAATACTTTGGACATACTATGAATTTTTGGGCAGTTCTCTTTTTCCAATAATGCTCTGCTTAGGTAAATTTTTATTTTATTTTATTTTATTTTATTTTTATTTTTAAATTTTATTTAAATCCAAGTTAGTTAACATATAGTGTAATGATGATTTCAGGAGTAGAATTTAGTGATTCATCACTTACATATAACACCTAATTCTCATTCCAACAAGTGCCTTCCTTAATGCCTTTCACCCAATTAGCCCATCCCTCTGCCCAACACCCCTCCAGCAACTGTTTGTTCGCTGTATTTAAGTCTCTTATGGTTTGTCTCCCTCTCTCTTTTTATCTTTATCTTTCCTTCCCTTCCACTGCATTCATCTGTTGTGTTTCTTAAATTCTGCATATGAGTGAAATCACATATTTATCTTTCTCTGATTTATTTTGCTTAGCATAATACATTCTAGTTCCATCTACATTGTTCCAAATGGCAAGATTTCATCCCTTTTGATAGTTGACTAATATTCCCCTTTGAATCAGCATTTTTGTATCCTTTGGATAAATACTACTAGTGCAATTGCTGGATCATAGGGTAGTTCTATTTTTATTCTTTCGAGGAACCTCCATACTGTTTTCCAGAGTGGATGCACCCTTTTGAATTCCCACCAGCAGTGCAAAAGGGCTCCCCTTTCTCTACATCCTTGCCAACATCTGCTGTTTTCTGAGTTATTAATTTTAGCCATTCTGACAGGTGTGAGGTGGTATCTCACTGTAGTTTTGATTTGTTATTTCCTCGATGATGAGTGATGTTAAGAATCTTTTTATATGTCTGTTAGCCATATAGATGTCTTCTTTGGAAAAGTGTCTGTTCATGTCTTTTACCCATTTCTTCAGTGGATTATTTGTTTTTTGGGTATTGAGTTTGATAAGTTCTTAACAGATTTTGGATACTAACCCTTTATGCAATATGTCATTTGCAAGTATATCTCCCAATACATCAATTGCCTTTTAGTTTTGTTTATTGTTTCCTTCAATGTGCAGAAGCTTTTTATCTTGATGTGGTCCCAATAGTTCATTTTTGCTTTTGTTTCCCTTGCCTCCAGAGACATGTCTAGTAAGAAGTTGCTGTGGCTGAGGTCAAAGAGGCTGTCGCCTGTTTTCCTCTAGGATTTTGATGGTTTTCTGTCGTACATTTAGGTCTTTCATCCATTTTGAGTTTATTTTTGTATATGGTGTAATAAAGTGGTCCAGTTTCATTCTTCTGCAAGTTACTGTCCAGTTTTCCCAACATGCTTAGGTAAGTTTTAAAATTAACTTTTATTTCCAAAGTACCCACCAGCTGGGCAGTAGAGATAGATAAGCAAGGAGCATGCTGGGTAGGAATGGGAAGCTTATCTTCAACTTATGATCGCACAGGAGTCACCCATTTCATCTCTTTATAAAGTATTCATATAATTTCATCGTAAAAGGACTTTCAAACATTGCAAAACATTTAGAAGATTTAAAACCCTTATGCAGATCCATATATATAATATATCTATGTATCCAGACAATGTGTATATATATATATACAATATATGTGATTAATAGAAGTGCATTATTGTAATGGGAACTCTTTGTATAGTCTTACCTATTATAATTCATAGTTTGAGTATGTGTTGTAATTATCTCCCTGCAGTGATTTTATTTTTAATTTTTTCAGATTTTCTAAATAATACACACATCCCACATATCAAATAGAGATATAGTCAGAAAAATGACCCAGATAAGTAGGTCTTTGAACTAAACTCAGACATTTGCATTGTATATGCTGTTTAAAATTTATTTCTTCAGTATCCTAGGCTTAGTGTAGTGATACACATACAAAATTTGTCAATTTTCTGAAGTGTAGCTAGGAAAATTCTGAATTTATGATGTTCACAATATTTTTGCTGGCAGCAGATATGCATCAGTAAGCATATTATAAAAAGCACTTGAGTTTTTGTTCTATTTATTGTTAGAAATATTATAGCTCTACTGACTACAATTAACCTATGGGCTTTTCTCTGTTCTCCTTTTCTTTAAAAAAAATCTATTTACCAATCAATTAAATTAAAAGAAAAGAGAATTAAAGCCTTTATCATAGATTTATTATCATGATTTATTTTGTATATGTGGTTTACTGAGATCTCAATTAATGGAAACCTCTTGTTAGTGATACAAAAAGTTGGATAAAATGCTGTCTGGTCTCATGAGGAAGGTACTACATAAGAATGGTATTACGAAGTAAATGTCTTTAATGCACCTTGATTCTCAGAATTAAATGTTTAAACATATTCTCAAGAAGAGGAGATTTCATAAGAGGATCATTAGGATGACAGTGCTATAGGTACAGCTCAATTAGGAAAAAGTACAATATTTTGGAAGTCACATTTAGGCTAAATTGTAGAGCACATGAAGGAAATTACAGTGGTTAATAGCACAGTGCCTCCAATTATGAGGACCCTTTACACTGAATTTGTTTTGGAATCCGCATGCATTATGTTGCTAATGCAAATATTTTATTTGTGATGGCAGAGATGGAAATGTCCTGTTAAATCATCTCCTGCCAATGCAAAATAGACTCCTGAAGTCTGCTTATGATGGCTTTGTCCATACAGTACTGCTTTAACATTGTTGGGGCAAGTTTAATAATGTTGGAAAAAAATATTTTAACATAGAAGGTAGTTATTCTGATGTGACTGTCCTATTAAAAACAGCAGAAGAGTAAAGTATCACCATTGTAATTTTCAGATAACCCAATACATGTTAGGTGACTCAGCAGAGGTGTCAAAACCAAAAGTAGTTCTGCTATGTCTGATAAACTGCCTGTACAACACTCAGAACTGCTTCACAAATCTTTGATGCTATGTAGGTTGATATGTAAATTATCTAGCCCTGCATGTTCAAAGAGTCACTATACATCCACATCAAAGATCAAAAGCAACATGAGTTGTTATTCTACTGAACTTCAAAGACTAATAAAAAATCATGAAGAAAGTTAAATGAAAAATATTTTATATTTAATACCAGGAGCTCTTGAAAGATAGAAGGCGTAAAGTCTTTGCTGAACCAAAGCTGTTCTTATTTAAAAGTTCTCTAGTTGGTCTTCCCTAGAGACTCTCCTGATTCTCAGTCCCTGTGAGAGGTACAGATGAAGAGGAATCTGAACATGCAACCACAATATAAAACAAAAACGTAACCTATTGCCAAAATCTGAGAAGAATGTTCCATAACTGAAGAACAATGAAAAGAGATTTTATTTTATTTTTTATTTTTTTAAGTTTATTGATTTATTTTGAGAGAGGGAGAGCATGTGGACTGGGCAGAGAGAGAGGAGAGAGAGAGAATCCCAAGCAGGCTCCGCAATGTTTGTGCAGAGCCCAACAGGGAGCTCAATCTTAGGAACCGTGAGATCATGACCTGAGCCAAAATCAAGAGTCGGATGCTTAACCACCCGAGTCACCCAGGCGTCTTGAAAAGGGATTTTAAAGTCTAGGAAATATTCTCCTAAGTTTATGATGTTTTACTCTGATTTTATATCCTTGAAAGGGGTAGAAAAATGATATTTTTTTTCTTCTTGAGATCACCTTGTCACTTTTTCCCTTCAGGGGCACTCACTTCAGAGGATCTGAACCAACAAAAGCCTGAGGCAGTACTAAACTGCTCTTCTAGTCTCTCCCAAGTCCCATACACATGGTAGAGGTAGTCAGAGGGCTATGGGTGGTAGTGTACTGTACTTACTGGAGATTTCATGTTGTGTTCTGGCTACCATGTTCCATCTAAGTCAAGTCCTGTAGAGAGGATGCCCGGAGCCATGGTCTCAGTCCTTTCTGTGACTTGTAGTGTCCTGACTCCACTGTGAAGAGGATGGGAGAGCCAGTGAACATGATTGGTAGTGGAAGATTCCACTTCAGTGCAGAGGGACCTCACTGGATTAAAAGCTGCTAGTGTATTGAGAGTGGGCCTAAGGACATGTTTATTTACTTGTGGTAGCATTAGAGATCATAGAGAGAGATTGTATTAGGACAAAGCTGAGAGGGGGGCAGGGGTTATTTTGTTCATTTGCCATCACTAAATGTTTTCTATCAATAAATGTTGAGAGTCTAGACTGGCATGAATTAGTGTTGAGTAACTGAAAAGAAAAAGAAAATCTACCTTAGAGATTATGAACAATTACTTGGGAAATAAAGACCTAGGAGGAAAAAAAATTAGTCTAAAGAATTAAGAATTAGATTTTGGAAAAATTATTGCCATCCCTGATATGATGCCAAAAGATACCTCTATCTATCTATCTATCTATCTATCTATCCACCCCTCTATATTTATACCCATATCTAAGTCTATATATACAAGCTGAGATGATAATTCAATATCTGTATTAAAATTCATACTGGAGACAGTAAAAGACAGATTTGACACTGCAGAAATTGAATTAGTAATGTGAACAATGAGTAGCTCTCTAAGAATGTACAGATAAAGGCAAAATAGTAAAAAAGATGAGAGCGATAATGGGTCTGAAAAGCCAAAAAAGGAAAGTCAGTCTCAAACTTATACGTGTTCTGAAGAAGAGACTAGCATAATTGGATCAGAAGCACCAATCAAAGATAATTGTTGAGAAATGTCCTGTGTTGATAATGGTGGTTAAAAGGGTTCTCTATGTTCCAGGCAAAAATCAATACAAAGAAATCTATAGGTAGGCACATCTTGGTAATACTTAAAAACATTCCAATAGAGTTATAAAATATTTCAAAAGCACTGACATCATAAAAAGCAGTCTCTTTGTAACAATAAAAATCATGATGACATCAGATGACTCCTCTGCTATATATTGGTAGAGAGAAAATGAAACAACTAACTTGTACTAATTTTCTATAAAATTTAGAGGGGGAAAAGATTTAATTCAAAATTTTATAGAAAACCAATTCTTTTATGAATAAAGACAGCAAAGGTTATTTTTACATAAGCAATTTCTCAGAAAATACATTACCAATACAGTTTTTATATTTTTACATGAAAATACACATCAGAGAACCAAAAGACAAATCAAATTAAGAATTCAAAAGTGATAATGTTACATGAAAAGAATTTAGGGTCCAGCCCTTAACCTTTTGAGACCCCAAACATATTAATGAGATGGAATTTAGTTTTTACAGGTGGCTTTGGAGTCCAGGTTACCATGGTAGCTTCTCCATATGTCCCTCAGTTCTTCTGATCCCTCTGAGGTACCAGGACATCTGAAGTGCCTTCTTATTCATTAATAAGTAGTTGAGAAGGGCCGCCTTTACAACAAAGTTTAACAACACTGAAGCCAGACTATCTTGGTTCAGTCCAGTTGCTGAAAATCTGATTATATGAGAAAGTTGTTTAACTTATCTGTGCCTTTTTTTCCTTATCTGTAAGATGGGAGTAATAGCAGTACCTATCTCATAGACTTAATAAGAAGTATATAAATCAGTGTACATTGACATTAGTTATCGTGCAGACTTTGAAATAACTTTATATTATATATTTTACATGTTTAAATTAGAGAAGTGAATCAAAACCTAACAGTCTTCTCTGATAGAAAGAGAATATAATATTCTCTTTTATATGGTGTAATACAGACCAGGCACAATATGAATCCTGTCTCTGCCTTCTTGGTAGTGTGAATTTGCACATTACTGCATCTCTCTGAGCCTTAATTGTTTTCATCTGAAGAATGGGGTAAATGATATTTAATATATAGGTAGGGTGACCAGCTCATCCTGTTTTGCTCTGGATGTTTTCAGATTTTGCATCTAAAGTTTCACATCCTAAAAATCCCTCAGTGCAGAAAAACCGGGACCACTGGCCACTCTAGGATAGGGTTGTTAAGATCTGACAAGTACTTAGCATGTGATCTTAAAATCTATGTGTTCAATAAATGTTTTCTATTATTTATATTCATTTTCATAATAAGTCTTCAAAATCCAGTGTGCATCTTATACTTCCAGCACATAATTTGTATTCACCACATTTTAAGAACTCAGTCTTCACAAATGGCTAGTGGCTACCATGTTGAACAGCACCAGTAGACCAGTGCTGAATAAATTAAAGAATAGATGGGTACCTCCCAAGATGGGTACTTTTCCAAGAAGACAATAATCGTTTTTCATCTTTTTTATTCCACATACTCATTCAAAATTTCCATATTTATGAGTTCATTGTATTAGATGATGGAGTAAAAGGATGTTAGTTTATCTTATATTTGGGATCATCCACAACATTGATCAGCAACTTGGTGTATATGTAAGGTTTTATTCAACCGTTTTCCTGAGAGAAACTAAGCCAAAATGCATAGAGCTAGGAGTGCCTGTGGCATATTTTATTGCTCACTTGTTGTTAAATGGTTTAAACATAGCCTATATTTACAAATTTTTCTGGGCTAGAGAACAATCTTGAATCTTTGGTCTTTTTTTTTTGTCTGAGAACAGTGTTTGCTCGAGAGATTATTAATCACAAGAAATATAAAATGGTGGCAACTAAAGTTTAATGTTTTCGAGTGTTTTAAGTTGTCTTCCCCAGATGACTATGATTAGGTCATAGAGATATTTGTTTTGTGAGCCTAATGGGTATCAGAAACTTGTCAAGCTTTTCTTTATCCATTGCTAAATTTTAGACATTCTGCCGCAGGCTTATAGACCCTGCATGTTACATAGTCAATAACAGTATCATTAAAGAAGGAAATGAAGGCAGTTGGAAATTATCTTTATCCAATGCTGAGTTCTGGTTATAAAATAAAAAGAAGATAGCTCTTGTTTAAATTTCTTAATATCCTACAACCTCTAATTACACCCATTTAATGAAACCTAGAGAACCAGCTCAAATTAGGCTTAGTTGTTTTTTTTTTTTTTTTCTGCTTATTTCTGGACTTGCTCAGTGGTTTCAGAAAAGGTTCTAAAATCTATTCTCTAGTTATTTTAGATTAAAGGTAGGAGGTAGATGTTGAGACCATCTGGCCTAGGGTGGCAAGTTCCATCTCAGATGCCAACCCTAATTGATTATTAGTGGCTGTATGTAAGGCTCTGCTAAGGAGAACTGTGAAGTCTGGTATAGTTCTCTGTAAAGATTGACTAAAAATGTCGGCCTTGGTTGTGGGCGGTGGGAGCACATATGCACATCGTTACCTCTCATTAACAGCAATCTTCACAGAGAGGGAGCTCCTCGCCTAGCAGGGGAAAGGTGATAGAGGTGCGATCATTATTTCAGCAGACCGTCTGGAGCTGCAGGCAGTATTGTGTGAAAAACTGGGTCAGCAGGATGCTAAGCCTAAAGGAAAATTTGCTGTTGGAATTCTGCAAAAAGAGTTATAATCCTGGCACAAATGCTCACAGGGGCCATTCCTAGGGAAGCAGCTTGCATGAGCATACTGTAAGCGCCAGCTTGTTTGTTTCTGTTACACCAGTGGGCATTAGCAGAGTGTGGGACCATGATACCAAAGAAGGTCAATTTTAGGAAGTGGAAATCTCTTACCATATCATACATACGCGTAAAGCAATATCAAAGTATTCTAAAATTAATTTTATTGGCATTTTAATGGAGAGTGGTTTATATTTGGGTCTTCTTACCAGAAGATTATCTTTGAGATGTACATAGACTATAAGCACTAGAAGTAATTTTGTGTAGTCCATCTGCATTACTTAGCAAATAGACAAATGGTCTGAGGAAGATGGGTGAACTCCAAGATCCAGGAGTTGATGCGAATCAGAACTGTGTCCAGAATAAAGTCTCCTGGTTCTGACAGTGTTTGATTTATGTAAGGGATCACGATCTGAGTATCAAAGGCCCGCTAGGACCCCTTACAGGTTATTTATTTTATTTTACTTCCTACTGGTAGAAGCTTCCTGAGAGTATTTTGGGCAGGTAGCATTTTATTGTCTTTAAAGAGCCCTAGGGTATTCTGTTGTTTCTGTCACTTAAATATAAAAGGGAAACAATTTTCTTTATCTCTTACCTGTCTTCGGCTTTACTGTGTTCTTGAGCCACTTATTTCAGAGAAAGGAATTCATTAACATTTTTCATATAATACCTCATCTTGTTAAGTATATAAATAGTTTCAATGGGGTCATATATTTTAGGTAAGAAAAATCTATAACTAGTAAGATTGTATATTTGAAATCTATAATTTAGAGCCCTCTTTATTGCATCTCAATGTCTAGTGACTGGATGACTCAGTGGAAAAAAATAAATCATAATTATTTGTAAAGCTCTTTTTGGGAGTGCAATAATGTGTCTTGGCTGTAGCCAAAAGATAATATATGTATTCATACGTTAAGCGTTTTGAGTATTATGTGCTAGCTACTAGGTATAGCGAAAAATTTAACATGAAATACACATAAAATACTCCTACTCTGAGGATAGAAATGCACAATTAAAACTTAAAATGCTATATTTCATACAAAGAACATGGATAAAATGCTATCAGAGTACAGAAAATATAGTGTGGGAAGACCGTATGGATGAGATGACATTTGAACCTTGTAGATAATTTCCAGGGCAGACAAGGCATACAAAAGAAGGGGCACAAGAAAAAGCAAGGGGCACAAGAAAAAGCAAGGAGATAGAATGCTATGTGCCATTTTTAAGGAGCAGTGAATAGCCTCGTGTGACTAACATGCAGGGTATATGGGATGAAGTGGCAGAAGATGATTCTGGAAAAGTGTTTTGTAGGGGCACCTGGGTGGCTCAGTTGGTTAAGTGTCAACTTCAACTCAGGTCATGATCTCATGGTTCATGGGTTCGAGCCCATGTCAGGCTCTGTGCTGGCAGCTCGGAGCCTGGAGCCTGCTTTGGATTCTGTGTCCCCCCCTCTCTCTGCCCCACCCCTGCTTGTGCTCTGTCTCTCTCTTTCAAAAGTGAATAAACATTAAAAAAACTTTAGAAAAGTGTATTGTACACTGGGACTCTATCCTTAAGGTATGGACAGTCATCATACTTTTTTAAACAGAGAAGTGGTATAATAAGATGTTTGTTTAAAAGATAACATTAGTGGTAGCATGGAGGGTAGATTGAAGAGGAGAGAGAGGCTGCAGAAAACTGAAGCTGGGCATGGCTCAGGAGCTCCAGAGTCTCCTATATTTGCTTCATTCTTTCTTGTTCTCTTTCTATGGATTCCTTTTATGTAGACATTGTTCTAGTTCCTTAAGACGGCTTACAAGGTTGGTCATGACCTGGCCCCTGCCTGCATTCAAGGTTTGGTACACTGACTCCTCCCCTTCCTCACCAGGTTCCAGCCTGCTGTTCTTTCATTTTACTCATGTTGCAAACTCCTTCCTACCTGAGAGCTTTTATGCATCTGGTGTCTCCTGCCTAAACGCTTTATTGTTTCCCCCTTTGCATGGCCAACTAATTATTTTTTAAGTTGCAGCTTGGAGTTACTTCTTTGAGGGATCCCTTCTCTGTAGTTCCTTCACTGTAGTTCCTTCGCTCAAAACATACACCACCTCCAGTGTTTTTACACCCCTTCTTAGTCTTCTCTTTTGTGCAAGGTGTCATAAAAGGAGAGTCCAGTCTAGATTTTGGAATAATTACTCATGCAGTTGTTAGCTTATTATCACCCTCCTTCACCAGTAAAGCTTTTGGACTGTGCATGTGTTGTTTATTGCTTTATGTGCTTAGTAAATATTTTTGAATACATGAATATGGTTACCAGTGTAGGGGCTGTACAGCATTGTTTCCCAGGACTACCTGGCTGTAGTCTTTGCATTTGTGAGACAGAGGGAGAGAGGAGATAAAAGTTCTGATTTGGGTTACTCTTGCATCATGTTTTCTTATCTGAGTATGGAGGTGTCAGGATTACTGGGTGTGATGCTTACTCAGCAGGAGTGGCAATCACTCAGAAGATTTAGTGTGACATTGGGAATGGCATGGCAGATACCCTAAAGTGTACTTAACATGTTGGTAACCAGATAGGAGGAACTGAGAAATTCACAGATATGTAGTGGACATTTAAGAACAAAAAGCAAACTATACAGATGGAGAATGACTGACCATGTGAAAATAAGGGCTCCAAATTATTTGGATTCTATTCAGTGACTAGCTGTGAGTCAATGGTATGTTTCTTCCATTTGAAATTTCGATGACTGAAATATGTTAATAGAAGGATAGTATGTAATTACTTCCCATGGTTGTCATTTACCATAATGCCTCAGTTCTAGGCCCCTCTCCTTATCATCAAATGGTAAAAGAGAAAAAGATTGACATAGAGATGAAGAACAGAAATTAATACTGTGAAAACTGTACTTAGAATAATGCAAAGAAGAATATTTAAAAAAGATGTAATCCTTAAAGTTGACTTGATTAAAAAAAAAGTTATTAGGCCTAGAATATCAATCCAACAGTTGTAATTATTACTAAGGAACAAGAGGAAATAGGGTAAATTATCACAGTTGTTAACAAGATCATAAGCATGTGGATAAGGACCACACTGTGTGTTCACTGTTATTGCCTCAATGCCTAACATAGTTTTTGGCAAACAGGAAATGCTGAATTAATGAATAAATGAAAGTAACTGCTGGTTATTTAATGTCTATATGCATGTACTATATGCATTCATAGAAATAATACCAATCAAAATCGTTGATATGTGAGGGTTTATAACGTGAGGCACTGTCCTAAGATGTTTATATGCATTGAATATAATACATAATTGAATATTTGTAACAACTTAAAATGTGGGTTTTATTACTATGCAGGTATGGTGAAGCTAACAGATTAGATGATGGTCATTGATAGGCTAACTTGTTACTCACAGTTCCCAGGAGGAGGGGGGCATACCATGCCACTCAGGGCCATATGAGGCAGCAGGTCAAGGTCAGTCAGGAGGCAGAGGGGTGAGGGGAAAGCATGGACAATAGCCTTTATTATGGTTTTCACAGTAAGGAATGGGTGAGGCAAGGTAAAGCAGATTGAGCAGGTTTAGGGCTGGCTAGTTTGAATAATTTCTGTAAGTCCAGGCTATAGGAGTGATTCCTAGTTGTTCAGTACCTGGCCCCGCGGTGATTTAAGGCAGGCAGATAGTGTCCTAGACTGCAGGAGTCTGATAAAAGGAGGTGGGTAGAGGTATGGATTTGTGATTTGCTGGTTTGCATATCAAAGTTGTGCTCACAGGCAAGTTGTTTGCTATGTCTAAGAATTAACTAGCCCTAGGAGAGTCAGTCCCTTCCTGGGTCCACAAGGTCCCAAGATGTCAAAGTATTATAAAATACAGAAAATGTTTTTAAAAACACAATTAATACAAAACCTCATGATGTAGGAATTATTATTATACAAACTTGTAGATGAGCATGGAGGCATGAAAAGGCTAAGTAATTTTCCTAAGGGAACACAATTAGTAGATGATGAAGCTGGGTTTCAAACCAGACAGGGAGGCTTCAGAGAGTCAGTTCTTAACTGCCATGCTATATTTCCCATGTGCACCATGAACAATGATTAAGTAAGGCCAAGAAACCTAGATAGTATAAGTATACACAGAACCAAACAACCAAGAACTGAATTAATAAAACCATGAGTATAAATGTATTTAGTTTAGTGATTAAAATCTTGGTGAGACATAGATGGGTCATTAGATTAGGGACAACTTTACTTCCTTTTTTTATGAGGAAGACTTTATAGATGATGTTAGTTTTTTGTTTTTGTTTTGTTTTGTTTTCTAGAATGAGAAGAAAGATGGGTATCTTTGGGACACAATAAAGGCTATGTTTATATCTTCTAAAGTATTGCAACTTTTTTTTTTTTTTTTTACATGAGTTTCCCACATTAAACACTGGCCATGTATGGCAGAGACTATCTTGTTTACCTTAGTATCTACCTAATACCTGCTATATAATAGGCATTGTCCTAGAATGTGTCAAATATGGAAACTCTGGTGATAGAGTAGTCCTATGGGTAGATGATGACATAGGATAGAAATATATATATATATATATATATATATACATATTTGTAATATATATATATATGTAAATCAATATGAGGTACAGGGCTTTTAAAGACAGTGGCCTGGCATGGATTGCTCTGAACTTCATGTTCTAAACCTATATTTCTTCCTTATATAATAGTCCAGAAAGTACTATTGGAAGGAAATAAGTACTTAGCCTGAGACTATTTCTTTTATTCAGCAGCCCAACATACTCCCAAGATCATTGTTCCCATGGTCTTTACTCATTAGTTATACAACTGGGAGCTCTTAGAGTGGCCCAGCTGTGCTGAGGCCAAGCTCAAAGAACTTGGAGAGATCATGATGGGAGACAGTTAAATATTTAAAGGTAATAAAAGGAGCAAGGATGAGTATTGCAATAAAATGCCATTGAACATAAAAAAAAAATCAAATCAGCATATTTCTGCATAGGGTTGGTGGTTCATTTCACATCCCTTAATCTGTAGGATGATATTTGTTTCTCATGGGAGAACACGTCACCAAACATATTAGAGTTAATTGCATTTAGCTATTTTAGATTGTGAAATGAATGCACATTGAATATTAGGCTGTTCCTACCACAGTGTTTTGCAGAAAGTGCAAAGCAAAAGGGCATATTTCCACATGTTTATTTAAATTTTAATTGCATTTTGAAGAAACTCAGAAGCCTGTAGTTAAGATTTGCAGATATGAGAATCTGGGTCATCATAGTAGTGCACAAACTCTATCACTAGGACTTTGTACATCACTGTTTATGAGAAATTACTTAAATAGTTTTTTCTCCTATGCTTAGCAAGTCAATAAAAATACTTCAGAGAATTATTATGCGAGGTAAAATGGATTAATCCTGTTTATCACATTTGATGGATTATTTCTTTTTGGTGTCTGGTTCAGGTGGTTCAAAATGCAGGTTTCATGAATAATTGCTGGAGCTATTAATTGAAAACGTAGACTTTGGAGTCATTTCCTTATATGACCTTGCAGAAGGCTATAGCTTTCAACTCCCGGCTTTATTTCAAACCAACCCAGTTTGACTGACCATCTTTTTCTTTTATTAATATCTGTGGGGCAAGAAGAGAGCAAAGTCAAAGAAATTTCTTTCTTTTTGTGATCAATGTCAGAACAAACTGGATGTGGCCTATTATTTTTATCATTTATTGTTTTTTTAGTATTTCTTTGCTTGTTTTTATTTATTCTCATGCGAGTGCTACAGCAGTGGCAGGAGGACAGGAATTTGCCTGAGTCCTGTGTTTACTAAATAATTTTTAGCAGGTGGCCAAAGTTATACTATCAGTTAATTTGTGTTTAAATTTTTGAACTTTTATACTTATTTTCAAAGAAAAATTTCAATAAGAAGCAGGACATAATAAATCTGATAGCTAAATATACTTTTTAAAGGATTTTTCAAAAATGTTTCTAATTTATACTGTTAATTTAATTCAATTAAATGAAACAATTTTTTGAGTACCCACTATGTGACAGCCATGTACCAATGCTAGGATTACTAATATGAATAACACATAAGCCTTGCTTCCAAGGAAAGATTGAGTTATTAATTTTATTTTTAGTTGTTGAATTTTATACATGTGAAATAGGCCCTCAGTACAAACTGATGATTATAAAAGTTTGAAAATTTTAGTTGGGTCACATTCCTAGATCTTATATTTGAATGTTTATGTTTAACTACCTAATACTCCTATTTCTAGAAAATAATAGAAATATCATGTAAAGAAAAGTTTTGTAAAAATAACTTCATCATTTCTAGAGTTTCTTTTTCTGGTCACACCTCCTGACCTGATAAGCTTTTCATTGTCCTTGAAGGTGGATCTAACTTAAGGTGAAAGAGCAAGCATTTTTGAGCTGTGTGCTGGGGCTGGATTTTAAAGAAGTCCCATCTTATCCTTTGTTGATCAAAGTCATCAAAAGCTGTCTTTGAACAGTGGAAACATAATCTTGATATTTTGGGTGAAGATTTACAGCCTCCCACTCTTAGATCAATGACAGCAAACTTTCAATAAGCAATCCTTAACTCTGTACTGAGTCCTTTATAACCGTTAACACGTTTAATCCTCAATACATCCCTAGGAGTTAAACTGCACAGTTTAGGAATTATAAACATACCCTCTGGAGCCAGTTGGTCTGGGTTTGAATCTACTGGTATGTCCCAATAATACCCCACATATAACATTTCACAACCAGAACCTATTGCTTTCGCCCACCAACATGCCCCCATATCTATATTTGCTATCTTAAACATTGCTGGTGCCATTTTTATCTACTCCCCAACTCTGAAATCTGAAACTCATCTCCAAGCCTGCTTTTCTTTTCCTCCTAAGTTCTAATACTATTTATTCACAATTCACCCTTATCCACTGTATTCAATGTAGCTAACAGCATGTTTATGGAGGCCCTTCCACTAACCACTTCTTTTGTCTTTTAGTCTTACCCTGCTCCAATCTATGACCATAGGACATCCCACAAATCTGATTGTGTCAGACCCAGCTCAGAGTCCTTGGATTTCCCCCTTTGCTGTCAGTTCATTTATAGAAAACTTTAGGCAAGTACCTCCATCTACCAGATATTAAGTTAGATGTTGGACCATTCATACACCCGTAGTTTACTATGATAGACATAAAACCATTATAATAATGAAACATAAGTGTAATAAAAGGCATGAATAATATATACAGGTAGGGTGTGGCTTATCTGTGAAACCAGTATACAATGTGAGGATTTCAAACTGGGTTTCAAAGATTAGCTGGAGTTTGCCAAGACGATAGGTCAGGGGACACTTTCAAGCATATTCTGCGCAAATGTACTAGAAGGTGCAAATATAGTTTAGACTTTGTTCAGAGCATTCAGAATTCTTCCATCCAAATGATGATCCATCCTAATGATCTCCCAACTCATTCAGCAGTTAGTCTTCCATATAGGTAGAATGAAGCAAGTTTTCTCATATTTTTCATTTTCTTAACACTTTTTTTTTTTTTGAGAGAGAGGAGTGGGGAGGGAGGAGGGGCAGAAGGAGAGGGAGAGCAAACTCAAGCAGACTCCACACCCAGCGCAGAGCCCAACACAGGGCTCAAACTGACAATGGTGAAATCATGACCTGAGCCAAAATCAGGAGTCAGATGCTTAACCAACGGAGCCACCCAGGTGCCCCTCAACACTTTTTTTTTCTCTGTAATGTTATGAACCACCTAACAAACTACTACACAACCAGTGGTGTTTCTAAACTCAGTCATTTTACTAACTTATTCCTGCTGCCCCACCCCCACCCCAGCCCCTACTCCCAGGCTAAGTTTTTTTGTGGCTCCTCTCTGTGTATTGATTTGTTCCAGGGCTAGTTCTGATCTTACAGTGGCTATTTTGCATTTAGGTATAATGCCTAGATACAACTAGGTCTTCCACATGAACTTTTAATAGCTGTGCTTTGCACTCTCTGACCTTGTCCACTCGAATAAGAGAATCAGCATGTCTTTCCTGGAAATGAAATATTTTGAACTATGAGAGGCAGAGGCTGCCATCCCAAAGGGAGATCTACATGCTTCTGCTCATTACTGGGATGTCGCGGTTTCTCTACTTTATGAAGCTTGCTTGTTCAACATTTTTTAATTTTATGAGCTACTTCATTATCCTTCTAAGTCAATTTCCTTTTTTTCTCTTTTCTTTTTTTTCTTTCTTTCTTTTTTTTTTTTTTTTTTTTTTTTTTTGCTTAAGCTGTCTAAAATTGATTGCTATTTTCTGCAACTGAAAACAAAAATGAAAAAAGCCCTAGGGGTGCCTTGGTGGCTCAGTCAGTTGAGCACTGACTTTGGCTCAGTTCATGGTCTCATGGTTCTGTGAGTTTGAGCCCCACATGGGGCAGGCAATGCAAAGCCCACTTTGGATCCTCTGTCCCTTCTCTCTCTGCCCCTCCCCTATTTACACTCTCTCTCTCAAAATAAATAAATAAATAAATAACCCTTAAATATGACATTCAAACCACATTTCATAAAATGAGTGATTTTCATGTACATGTCCCTTATTCACCTATGAATTCATTGAAGACGGTGATTGGCATGTAATAGGCCCTCAATATTTGCTGAATGAACAAATGAGTGAATTAATGGAATGCACTATTTGGAGTTCAATTCCAATTTTCTGGGAACACATTATTTAAAATTAAGACCCCAAAGCATCAACAACTTAAGATGTATTTATTACTTGGGACTGCACAGTGATCAACAAATGCCATACTATGTCTCCTGCAACACAGACTTGTCATTCTCTGGCCAGTCAGATTACTAGCAGCTGGGAAACACCTGCTCTCTGCCAATAGTCTCGTTGAGAGGCCCTGGGACTGACTGCATGGTGAAGGCAAAGGAGAGCTTGTGTTATTGGGGATACAAACACTGCAAAGTCAGGGAAGGCAAATTAGGCTCTGGAGAAATGGCTAAGGAAAGATAATTTACCTGGGACCAGAGTGGGGCCCATAGAGAAAAAAAAAGATAAAAAGTGAAAAATGGTGACAGAATATTTTTGACAAAACAGTAAACTTTTGGCCATTTTTGAAATAATTTATGTGATAGTGTACTTAAACTTTCTTGTTATTTTTATTTTTTGGTGTAGTGTTTATAGAGCTGTAAATACATTTTTACATGTTGTATGTCATTTTAACTAAATGTGTTTATGTTAAATCTATTCATATTTTAGCTCTGATGATTTAGTCTTATATCTACCTTTTTATATCTTCTTATACCACCTCGCTGTTATAGCCATTACCCCAGTGAATCAAGAATTCACTCTATTACTTTTTTTTTTGAGACAAACTTTAATTTTAAAATGTAGCAATTTTATTTACATTAAAAGTAATATTTTTAATAAGGAGAGTTACACTTTGGGATTTTATTATTTCAGGTGTTACTTCCTTAGATAATCTGAGCTATGTCATTGTTGGATCTATTTAACATTCCCAGGGAACCAAATTCAATTGCCAGTGTCTGCGTATGTACTTGTGGGAAAGTAGATTTGAAGGGAGAAAGGACTAATACTTACAATGAGCTCAAAGAAACATCAATGTTATATACAGTAACATTCTTTGTAATTAATATACAGTTAATTCTGAGCACAAATTTAGTGCTTTCTTGTAAACATTATTTTCATTTTCATGAAAAAAATGGAAAACTCTTTTTTAAATTCATATAGCTTTTGACCTAAAGCCTTAGGGTCTTTCAGTAAGTACACATTTGAAACAGAGTAGAGGATGTAGTCATGAGAATTTTTAAGGAGCATAAAATATTTAAACGTATGTCATTCCCCATATCTGTGAATGTACCATTAGTGAGAAATATTCTTTACTTGCCAGAAGGAGTAAGAAAATGTATATTTAAAATACTGTTATTTTATCATTTGAAAAACAGTTGACACTCTTCATACAACCAGAAGAAAAATGTTTTGATAGCATTTCCTATAAGCTCCTTAGAGAAGAAAGACATAACTCCAGTAGTATTTGAATTAGCGTGCACTCATGCATTTGTATTAATATAACTGCATACACACTTGAAGTGTTAATTCTCTTCTCCCTGATTCACTTGAACTGGATACTGTATCTGTTCGCTATGGCAACACTATCTTGATGAAATGCTGCAGGCTCCTTATCAAAATGAGTCATGCTTCTGGTAGTGACAATATGACTCTCTTCCCAGAGCACTGCAGCAACTGATTCTTGTGTTAGGAAAAGAGGGAATGTTTCATGAGTGTGTGGGCTGTAAACAGAACAAAGGGGTTATCTATAATTCAGACTAAAAATAAATTGCAGAGTTAGCAACAGCATTCTCACCAAGGGCCCTGCTCCAGAAAAGCTTTAGATGAAAATTTGTGTTTGAAATTTTTCTAAGGAAGAATCTAAGCATAACACAGAATTGCACCCTTTCTTTTAAAAAATTGTTTTTTTAAATGTTTATTTATTTTTGAGGGAGAGAGAGACGGAGCACGATTGCAGGAGGGGCAGAGAGAGAGGGAGACACAGAATCTGAAACAGGCTCCAGGCTCTGAGCTGTCAGCAGAGCCTGATGCATGGCTCGAACCCACGAACTGTGAGACCATGACCTGAGCTGTAGTCAGACACTTAACCGACTGAACCACCCAGGTGCCCTTGGATTGCACCTTTTCTAATATCTTTCCCTAATTACTTATTTTTTTCCCCCAAACATCCTATCACTTGTAGTAGTCTTACTTTTGCCATTCACATAATAATAAGATTATAAAAATGTCATAAGGATGTGGTTATAGAGCATTAAGTGTCTGAACCCAGGGAATAAATAGTAAATCCACTCTTCAGGCAGGAACTAACAGTGACGTTTTTCAGGAGACATGCTGTCAACCCAAGAATGACATTGCTATAAATGTGAGGCAGAGGTTTATTATCTAGTTTTCTTGCTCAGTAACAATAGGACAAAAAAAAAGATAAAATTTCTTTGTTAGCATCTGAGAACAACTCCATGACATAATATTGTATGTTTCTGAGTATAAACTGTGAAGTCTTTGTCTATAATTAGTATAAAAAGCTTATCAGCAATAAATAGCATTGTAAATAATTAAAAAAGCACTACCAGGTGTGCCTCTGAAATATGACCATCAGACCATTCTACATTGAATACACTTGTAATTTCTCTTATATGCCATCTGCAGATGATTTTTAATAGGTCTGTTCCTGATTCTTGGCCTATTTCTTTGCTGCCTGGGCCATATGATCTTTACCTCATAATAAATTTGATGTGTGTGGCATGTGGAATGATGTCTTCTTTTAGAGGAGTGGCTTTCCTATTTTTTAATCTCAGGACTCCTTTATACTTTTAAAAATTATTGAAAACCCCAATGTGTTTTTAGTTATATGGGTTATATAAGTATTACTATTTACTAGATTAGAAGTTAAAATTAAGAGGGGCTCCTGGGTGGCTCAGTTGGTTAAGCATCCAACTCTTGATTTCAGCTCAGGTCATGATCTCACATAAATTGTGTGTGTGTGTGGGTGCGCGCGCACGCGTGTGTGTGAAAACAATTCTCTTTTCCAGAATGAAGGATATTCAGTGAGAAGAGTGGCACTATTTCAAACTTCCGTAAATCTTTTTAATGCCCGGCTTAATAGAAGAGAGCTAAATTCCCATATCTGCTTCTACATTCAATCTATAGCAGTCTGTTGTTTTGGCTGGAGTGTATGAAGAGTGCAGCCTCACAGAGATAAATAGGAACAGGAAGGAGCATTTTAATAGCTTTTCAGGTAACTGTGGATATTGTTCTTTGATATTACATTAAAACTCAACAGGTGGCTATTTCTTTTCTTTCCTTTTTTAATGTTTTTAAATGTTCATTCATTTTTGCGAAAGAGAGAGACAGCATGAGTGGGGAAGGGGCAGAGAGAGAGAGACACACACAGAATCTGAAACAGGCTCCAGGCTCTGAGCTGTCAGCACAGGGCCTGATGCGGGGCTGGAACCCACGGACCGCGAGATCATGACCTGAGCTGAAATCAGACGCTCAACCAACTGAGCCACCTGGACACCCCAAGTGGATATTTCTTATGGACTTTTATATGGACTCTGAAGACAAATCAGTAATTTTGGACATTCTCTAACATTTAAAAATGTATTGAACTATCATGTACTTTGAATGGATCTTAACTTTTATGTGACTTTTTTTTTTTTTTTGATGTCATGGATGGGTGAGTTGGAAAATGTTGTTTCACTGAATTAGGCAGATCTTCCCAATGTTAACATTTCATTATTCAATGCAGAAAAATTACATTTCCTAATAGCATCACTGAATTCATCAGAAAACTTTACAAATATTGTGAATCTGTCAAGTTCACCGTGACAGATACAAGTTTTTCAAAAATTTTCTGTTTCTTGGAAGTTTGAATTTTATCGCTGGCAAAAATAGCGGCAGTCGTTTGACTTGAAGTGACACGCTTATTTCATTTATTTCCAAGAAAATGCCTGTCAAATACCCAAGTCTGAACAGCTATAGCTTGTCTGTCAGTTGTTCTTTCAAGTAAAAATGGTATTCCATGAAAAATGCAGCTAGTGTATCTCCATGCTCAATCACCAATTGCTTTTCGCAAAATGGCAGGTACAAAGCAGAGGATTTTTTGTGTACTCCCATTTTGTCACTCAGTACTCAAGATGCATATACACAATGGTCAAGATTCTATAAAATTAATAATTTTTACTGCTTCATCTAGGACATTTTATTTTTATTTATTTATTTTTTAATTTTTTTAACGTTTATTTTTGAGACAGAGAGAGACAGAGCATGAACAGAGGAGGGGCAGAGAGAGAGGGAGACACAGAATCTGAAACAGGCTCCAGGCTCTGAGCAGTCAGCACAGAGCCCGACGCAGGGCTCGAACTCACGGACCATGAGATCATGACCTGAGCCGAAGTCGGACGCTTAACCGACCGAGCCACCCAGGAGCCCCCATCTAGGACATTTTAAAGTAAACTTGGATTTTAAAAAAGTTGTGTGGCTGAGTAAAAACATAATGCCTATCATATCGTGTGATGTCACCGCCTCGTTTCAGGCTAAGACACCCCCAGTTTTATCTACCAATGCTTTGGTACCGTCAGTGCAAATGTCAACATAGTGAAAAAGGCAAATACCGTCTTGTATTATTGGGTGGCTTAGTATTCTTATGAAAATGGTGGGTCCCTGCAGAGGTCTTGTGTGCTACTGTCTAAATCTACCACTTAATAACAGTGTTCTTGTTAGTTGTTGCCATGTAGGACACCACCTAAAAATTAGTGGCTTAAAACAACAATTTATCATTTTCTCTCACAATTCTGTGAATTGATTCAGTTCAGAAGGGAGGTTTTTACTTCAGGTTTCTAAAATAGTTGAGGTCATCATCTGGGGCAGAGTCATGTAAAGACTTTCTCTCTGGGTTAGTCAGGATTCTCCAGAGAAACGGTACCAGTAGGATATGTATAGATATACATAGGAAGAGATTTGTTATAGGAATTGGCTCCCATGTTATGGAGGCTGAGACAGTCTGCCACCTGTGAGCTGGAGAGCCGGGAAACCCAGTGTTGAAATTCAGTTGGAATCTGTGAAAATCAGGGGTCTGATGGGATTGATCCCATTGTGAGTTTGAAAGGCTGAGAATGAGGAACATTGATGGCTGTCTCAGCTCAAGTAGAGAGAGAATTCACCTTTCCTCTGCCTTTTTGCTCTATTTAAGCCCTGAATGGGTTGAATGATACCCACTTAAATTAGTGAGGAGACCTTTATTACTCAGTCTGCTGATTCCAATCATAATCCATTCCAGAGACATTCTCACAGACACATTGAAATAATGTTTTACCAGCTATGTGGTCATCCTTTAGCCCCATCAAGTTGACACATAAAATTAACCATCACACTCCCTCATATGTCTACTTGAGGTGATTAGACTAGAACAGCTAAGAGATGATTGAGCAGATTGCTATCAATGTGGCCTTTCCACTTGGCTAGCTTGGGCTTCCTTACAGCAAACTGGGCTTGGGTGGTTGGTTTTCCTACATGGTGGTTGGCTTTCCCCAGAGAGAGTTTTCTAAGAGGCAGGAATGAGGGCTCCAGTTCAAAAATTGGCACAATATCACTTCTTCTGTGATCTACTGAGCAAAACAATCACAGAACCCATACAGATGCATAGACCCACTTTTCAATGGGAGGAGTGAAAGAAATTTACCTCTATCTTTCATCTGCCACAAACAGTGTGATTTTGGACAAGTCACTTTTTAGATTTTCCAAATCTCATTTTCCTTGTCTGTAAAATGGAGATCACAATCGCTCCTACCTTACGGTTTCTCCACAAAGATTAAATAACTCAATTACACAACCCTTAACGTGGTGGTCCCCAAGTAGTAGAGTTCATTGAGTGTTAGGTATTATAATCAGTTTGCTGTTACTATTTTTATACTGTTATTTCACAATAGGCAAAAATTAGTCAATATTCTCCTTGGTCTCAATTCAGCTTATCCTTTGAAAACTTCACCAGCTTGAGTTTCTCGGAATTAAATGTTTTTTTTTTCCTTTGCTTGCCTCTCATAGTGTGTATCATCAGTTTTCTACACCAGTTATTCCAGTGGAGCTAGAGGAGAGCTGGAATGCAGAACAGGCTTCTCTCCAGGCTGCACTCACTATTGGTGACCTTGTATTAACATTTATATAGCAAGTGGATCTCTGTCCAAGAAACTGCCGCCTGGGTCAGGTTCCATATCATAAACTCTGTTATACATTTGTGGACTAGCAGAGCTTGCATATGATGCCTCTTGCCCTCCTGGACAATCCTCCCAAGAATGCCCTTATCATCATATTTTTTAATCCTAGTTTTTACTTATTAGCATGCCATTTCACAATGTGATGTTAACATACCACAACTCAGCAGCCTCTTTCTGCTCTTTAATCTTTACTATGAGCTCCAAAATCAAGTGAGACAAAGTCTTGCACCATATGTGAGCGACAAATCAGAATTGATAAAACATCTTTCCCAAACTGGAAAACATAGGAAACACCGCCATTTAAACTTCCTCTGCTAGACAAGTCACTTTTACTATTTTAGTTCGTGCATTTGAGTACTTTATCTCTAAGTACGGTTACGTTTGTACTTTTTCTTTCATGAAGAGACAAAAGCAGGATATAAATGTTGGTAAAATGTTCAAAACAAAATCTGTGATTCATAAGCAATGAAGAAATTGTGTAGAATAGAAGAATATTGCTACCCTTTAAAAATATGCTGCAGTGTATCTTTACTAGCCTTGGTCTAAATGGTAGGGATGGGAGTGGCTTAATGAGCACCATCCCTCACAGCTCTCATTCAATACTTAATTCCAAGGCTAAAATGTTTGGCTTCTTGCCAACTGGCAAGACAGCACCCAGCCTCTACTTTAAAATTTCCTTTCCTGGAATAGAATTTTAATGGAAATGTCATTTGTATGTATTAGTAGTAGTAATTCTCATTTTCAAATTTGTCCTTATTTAGGTAGTGAAAAACAGCCACAATTGTTGGGAAAACTTCCCATCAGTTAAAGCAACTTTTAAAAATGTTTCCCGGGTTGTATAATCTTAGTTTCCTTTTTAATGGTTTCACCAGCTATTGCAGTCTTCTGCTATTTGAAGAATAGCTAATAATTTTTTTTTCTATTTAGATGTCAACCTTTGAACATTTACAAATAGTCAGAAACCATCTGTAGGCATGCATTCCATCTTTGTCGTCATCTCGAACCCTTGGGGACTTAGGTATTACTAAGCCATCCCTCACATTTGGGAAGTTGCTAATTAGGATAATAGGGGTAAGGAACTTGATCAAATGAAAGAATGCGCTCAGAAGATTGCTTCTACATCCCTAGTAGCTTGTGCATGGATTTAACTATCTTCTAAGAATATGGTTTGATTTCAATTTAAAATGTAACAGAACTTGAGGTGCCTGGGTCACTCAGTTGGTTAAGCGTCCAATTTCGGCTCAGGTCATGATCTTGGCGGTTCGTGGGTTTGAGCCCCGCATTGGGCTCTGTGCTGACAGCTTGGAGCCTGGAACCTGCTTCACATTCTGTGTCTCCCTCTCTCTGCCACTCCCCTGTTTGCACTCTGTCTCTCTATCTCTCTCAAAAATAAATAAACATTAAAAAAATTCAACTATGACAGAACTTAGATGACAGTTTCTAAGGCTAGACTAGGTACTTTCAAGCAATCAAATGAAAATCTTGTTTGATTGGCATACTATGCTCACATCTATACACTGTACATATAGGAAAAACCTGATCAAATTGACTTAATCATGATTTAAGTCTTTAGAAATACTAAATTTTATCTTATTTTCCCTTTTAATTAGCATTACCTAAAATACATTCATTAAGATGCAGAGATAAAAGCAGACATTATCTTAGATGGCATAAACTATGCAATTCGAAGCACAATTTGTTTTATTTTGTATCTCGTCAAGTTAATTTTGTAGCGTTATGAGAAAGCTGAAAGATGCAGATTAGTCTGGTGGTCAAAGCCATGGGCTCAGGAGTCACTTAGCTTTAAATGCCTGCCCTCTATCGGTTATGTGATCTTGGTTCTGTTTCTAAACTCAAGCCTCAGTCTCCACATCTGTGAAGTGGGATAAAAATATTGCCTTTACCATGTGATTGCTTTGAGAATTAACTAACAGAATTCATGCAGAGCACCAAGTATATGGACTTGAGACCTACACGTGAGCTATGCATACTTACAAAAATTAAAACACTAAGGTAGTTTTGAAGCTGCAGGTGAAATACCTCTATTTCTATGCACTTATCAGGGGTAGTTTTCCTTTTTTTGTGTACAATTGTAATTATCATTGTCAGAACAGGAGGCATTTATGTTATTTAATATAACTAAAACCTTAAACGTAAGTATTCTGAATATATTTCTTCGTCAGCGGATTGTTCATCATGATTCATCCATATCAGTGTGTATATTTGAATACATATTCTGTATGCAGGTGTGTTTTAAGGAGCCTCATTATAGGAATTTTTTTAAAAGTCAAAAATACGAAATAAACATGAAAAAAAAAACCATTGTAAACCTGTAGGTGCTAATAGTATCAGTTTCCTTTAAACCCTTTACCCATAAATATTCTCACGTACATGTGTGTTTGTGCTTATGAATGTTTCTATACACAAAGCCGTAAATTATTGGTGCATCTGTTTGCTAGACTCTGATCATAAAGTAATGTTATTTTATAACCTGCTTTTTTATTCAATAATGTATACTGTCAGGAATTTATCCTACAGATATCCTGCAAAGGAACACCATTGCATATGTACAAGATTAATCGTTGTGGCATTTTTTTGTAATAGGAAAAGATGGCTAATTATTCTGAATTTAAAATTTCAAAAGTAGGTTTAAAACATAATCTATTAGGACCCTCTCCTCAAGCATAAGCTCTTTTACTCCTTCTTTGGTTGAATTCAAGATTATCTCCCTCTTCATGTGTGTGGCCAGTTTGGGAAGTCACAAATGTCTACTTTTGGCCAGGAATCTGCCAGGCCCTGTAGTATTATATGGTTTGTTCCCTCATGTAGCTTACAGCCTTGCCACCCAGTTAACTCCTATTTGTCCCTCAGGGTCACTTACACTTGATATAGGAAACTAGTGAAGGCTGTCTTAAGCGTCCACTTCTCTGTTCACATAGTGCCCTGGCCAACCCCCTTTACCTAGCTTCCTCAAACAGCACTGGCATTGCTTGTTTGTCTCTGTGCCCCCTGCTAGTCAGTAAACTCCATGAGAGCAGGGACTGTACATTCTTGGCTGACATTTCATCAGCATTTAGCACCGTGCTGGGCACAGTACAGCAACATATATGTCAACTGAATCACGCAATATGTATGTTACGCAATACGTTAACTGGACACATGCAATATGTCTGTTAACTGAATCAGTGATCATCTTGCCTGAATTTTGCTTTGATCTTGCCACTGTTCCTATTCGTATTTTTGGTTCATTTTCTAGTGCCTGTGTTTAATTGTTTCTTTTGTGTGTATGTCTATCCTGCCCGACCCTAATTGAGTATGACATTGTCTATTTGATCCATTTTTTCCCATGTCCAAAACAGAACAGTCATGTGATCAAGCCTTTTAACTTAGAACAACTTGTTTTGAAATTAAATTATTTTTGGCTCCAGGGCAGAACAATAGTTTTCTATTCTCTCACGTTGGCGATTCTCTGCATAACAGTGTATTCAATAAATATTAAGTAACATAAAATGTGATTTCAGAGAAAATATTGATTACAGGTATTAGTGGCACAGTTTAACATGTCTAATAGGGCAGTATACTCAGTAGAGCTTGGTTTGGGGGCAGTTTGGCATCAGCCAGTTGGAATTTGAATGTTGGTGCTGCCATTGACTTTGTGATCCTGAGCCTCAGTTTTCTCCATCTTTAAAATAAGGTTAATAAAACTCACTCATTGAGGTCTTATGATGAATAAATAGGATAAAATTTTACAAACATGAAGCACACAGTACAGTGGTCTATCATTGTTGTTTTACTATTTTCTTTCTGGCCAATTTATAATTTTTATTAGTATGAAATAGGAGATTCTTCACATTTGCATATTATGCCTACATATTTATTGGTTTATTTTCTTCTACAAAAAAGAGATATTAAATACATGTAAAAGCCTCCAGGTTGTTATAATTCTGGGCACAGAGGAGGATGTGCAATAAACAAATGAGTTTTATGTTGCAGCTTCCAGGGATGGAGAAATCCGGAGACTGGACCAGAATGTCGGAGGATACAACTCTGCAAATAGCCTGTTTTCAGTCAGCTGGCCACTAAGATGTTCCAGTTCCAAAATGAGTTGCAGACTATTTAAGTTAGAGAGAGTCAGACACTTTAAACTGGAATGTAGGATATGTCATTTGATGTTAAAGAAAAGGATTGCTTTAATCATATACTTTTCAAAGCTATGTGATAGAGTTGAAAATGAAGTCTTTTAAAATATGTACTTTCATTTTTTAAAAAGCAGTTCTGAAATCATGTTATTTGGAATGAAGACCTTGAGCTGGAGATGAATTTCCTTAAAACTTACTTCTTGAGCTTTATCATTACATCCCCACGTAAATGAGGAAATTAGACCTCAAAATGATCTTGCGTATAATACACACATGTGCGCACACACACGCACACACACACAGACACACACACACAACTAGCCCAATTTTAGTGTTCATATTTCTATGGCATTCTCTGTTTGAGAATTAATTAAAAATAAAATCTTGGAGAGTTAAGTTCTGCTGTTTTGTGCCCCATATGATAACTACAAATTGAAAAATCATTAAATATGTGAAGCTGGGTTAGCTTCTTAAAGTACAATTTTAAAATAAAGAGAGGGAAAATTACACCCCGCCCACACACACAGACATTTAAGTTTTGGGGGCCAGATTTACTCTCCTCAGTCACAGACACAGCTGGACAGTTGCAGATCTTCGTGGCTGGAACAAGCCAGCCCACAAGGGTTACTGTAGCTCATAGCAAATCTGACTTTCTCCCTGCAGGAAGATCCAGAAATAGAGCCCAGAAGGTAGAAAGCATGTTTTCATGGTTTCTTCTCTTAAATTCCTATTAGGTAGCTCACTCCTCGCTTGGACAGAGTAAAGAGGTGGGTAGAGCCGGGAAATACTCTTTCCATATTTTTCCCTCATGTGAAAACATGAAGAGCTTGTGTGTGTGTGTGTGTGTGTGTGTGTGTGTGTGTGTGTGTGTGTGTGCGTGTGTGTGTTACATTGCCTAACACTATTGTGTAATACATATTTTTGTTTAATCTGTCTCTATACACATTATATACATATACATGTGTATGTATATACATACATACCTACATGTATTTTCTCTTTAATGTTTATTTAAGTATGTTTAAAAGGTATATACATACACACGTATACTCCTTATGAGAAAGAAAGAGGATCAAAGAGAATAAACAGAAAATAGAAGGAAATTTTTCAATTGTTTCAAGTTTCAAAGTAAAAAGTTAGAATAGTCATGAGAGTTTAGGAACATCAGCTAACTTGCTGAAGAGAAATTACCATCATCATTTCTATTTACCTTGATCTTTTAATGTTAGGATTAATATTATTGTCATAATATGTCACCAAAGTCACAAAGAACTTAAATATTGATCATGACATCATTTTTTAGAAAGTTAGGCAAGTATGAGTTCCCCTAAGAAGCACATTTTGCCTTTTCATATAGAATAAGATCCATTTTTATATAACAATTATTTGTTTTTGGTTTGTTTTCCATGTTTTTTTTTCCAGAAAGAATCAGGGTGGCATTATGTTATAAATTCTTCTATTTATATGCTTGATTGTGCTCTCAGAATCCAGAGGCATAAAGTCTCCAGTGAATAAATATCTGTTTCCTTACTTAAAGGTCAGAAATTCCATTTGTATTATCCATCATGTAAATGTTTTCAAAAACACTGGTAGCTTTAGTGTTGTATATACTTCATGAAAAATATATAAACCAAGGCATTCACAGCATTTTTATATGAGGACTTAAAAAATCCAGGAATACAATTATGTTAATTTTCTTTTGGATTTTTTTCTGAGAAGTAGCTTGAAATAATAATTTACATATAAAGTTTTTGTTTATGATTAACTTTTTCATTACATACCTTTTCCCTGTTTTCATTCTCTGGAAAGGATATAGGATGTCAACATAAATTGAAGATGTGACTATAGATTGCTTTAGACAAAGTACCTGTGCTTTGTGTTTAATAAGACTACAGAATAAAAGAAGAAATGTTATTTATGATCATCCTGACAATTGAAACATAAAGAATGCTGTTAAATACCAGACTCTCATGTTCACTTTTAATTATCTTTTGAATTCTAGTTGAAATCATTTGCTCTGTGTTATGATACAAATAGGACAATCTTATAAAATAGAAGGATTCTTTATAAATATTGATAGATCCCATAATTCTATTTATGCCTGTTTTAGTCATTTTTAATTTTAAGAAATTTGTTAACTTGTGCTTATCTTTCCATACACATTACTGGTATTTAATGAAAGATTTCTGTAACTAAAATGGTACATAACTTTCTTTTTTTAACTTAAAAAAATTTTTTAATGTTTATTTATTATTGAGAGACAGGGATGGAGTGTGAGTGGGGGAGGGGCAGAGCGAGGGAGACACAGAATCCAAAGCAGGCTCCAGGCTCTGCTCTGAGCTGTCAGCCCAGAGCCTGACATGGGGCTCAGACTCATAAACTGTGAGATCATGACCTGAGCCAGTCAGAGGATCAACTGACTGAGCCACCCAGGCGCCCTGGTACATAACTTTCTTGAAGAATTTACATGACATTATAACATTATTTGTTTATTCTTATTTCCAATAACTTTTGTTACTGGAATAGTAATAGGTTTGCCTTTATTGAACCTTAGAAAAAATAAAGCTTTTCTAAAAACAGCTCTTTGATCTATTTAAATTTTAGCTAAGTAAATAGGTGATCAAAGAGTGTCCTTATTGTCTCTAATATCATTGTGTTGGATGTGTATGTTGGGGTAGGTGGGAGTGTGGAATTTGTATTCTTTTTTCTTTGTCTCTTTCAGTGGATTAGGCCATAGCCTTGATGTCCACTGCAGGCAGCAAAAGGGCTCACCACTGTGTTCCCTTTCTCGTTCAACCAGCCAGGCTGCTTGTGCTCCTGGGCAGAGGAGGAAGCCTCTTCTGTCTCCATGACAACCGTGTGTCCTCGGGGAAGCTGCTGGTAGCTAAAGACCTTCTGAGAGCTGGGGGAGGGGCCGTTTCTGAGGAAATTCTCACCTCATTTTCCCTCTTTCCCAAGTAATTTGCTTAATTGTGTCTCTTTTTTATTGTGTTTCTACATAATGCTGATACCCAAAAGCCACACACCCAAAACCTTATTTTATAAAACAAAAATGCCCACATAACAAGGATTTTTCTAGCATCTGCTACATAGTTTCACATCCCCCTCACTCCTTTTGTGTTAACTTTAACTTTGTTTCTATTTTCTCCAATTCCCTGAAATGATTTAAATGTTAATGATCATTGGAAAGCCAGACACTGCCTGAACTTGGGAATACTGTTGCTCTTATACACTATGAATATTTGAAAGGAAAAAATGTTCTTTTTTTACCTTTTGTTTAAACAGCCTTACTAGCATAATTGCAAGTTGTAGCCCCCCATAAAAAAAACTGTTTTACATGAGAAAACACAGACGTATGTCATACATTATACAAACCTAAATTTAACAAATTAATTCATTAGGAAGTGTGTATTTGATTTACATTTCCTATAAATTCTCAGCAACATTTAACATACATATTTATTCCTTAAAAAAGGTCTGTTCACAGAAAATAAGATTCCACCCCCGCCCCCTGGCCCCATGGTTATAGCTGGTAATGGTATAACCAATGAGCTGGTACCACCATTATCTTTCCTCTGTTCTTTATATTTTGTCTCTCAACAGTCTTATAGTTTTGTGGTTTTCAAGTAGCATCTTGAATCAAATGAGTTATAATTGTATCATAATTGTCCCGGACCCTTCTTTAGTAGGGTGCAGTAGCTTTATGCAGAATGAATTTACATAAGCTGGAACTACATTTCCCAGAATGCCCCTTTTCACGTGGCTTTGTCTCATCATTGCACAAGAGCCAAACAGAAAGCTGCCATATTACTTTGCTCTGAGGGTGCTGTGTGGCATGGAGCAAGGGGCCAAATTGTGCCTGGTGCCGGTCATCATGTGGGCGCAGAGTAGCGCTAGGGCCTTGGCTCCTTCAGTCCCTGGCAGGTCTCCTTTTTCACCTTCTCCAGGCCCTGGACCAGGCCGATTGTGCATCTCTGTGTGGCAGGGTGCCTGTGTCTCCCACACCTCACCCACCGTCTGCAGCCTCTCTTTTGGCTTCTCCAAATCCTGGGCCAGGTGCGTGTGCAGGAGAAATTTGACCAAATTTAAAAAGAGAAATAGACAAATCCATAATTGCGTATGAAAGTTTACAATAATTTTCTCTGTAACTAATAGAATAGGCAATCGAAAACTTGGTAAAAACAGAGGTGATTAAACACTATGTAGATCACTACCTTATAAGAGCAGAATCAACAATAGCGGAATAGACCTTGTTTTCAAATATATATAGAACATTTACTGAAAATGACTATAGTTGGCCTTCCAACAACTCACGGCTTTGGGTCGCCCCTCTCACCCCCAGCCAATCTGTGTGTAACTTTGACTCCTCCCAAACTTAACTGCCTATAGCCTACTGTTGATTAGAAGCCTTGCTGATAACATAAACTCCCCATTAATACATATTTATGGGTTATATGTATTATGCACTGTATTCTTATAATTAAGCTAGAGAAAAAAATGGTATTAAGAAAATCGTAAGGAAGAGAAATGCTTTTGTATATAGTACTGTGCTGTATTTCGGGAGAAAACAATGCATATAGGTGGACTCACACTGTTCAAACCTGTGTTCAAGGGTCAACTGTATATGCCATTTATAAAGTAAGGCTCAACCAAGCTCCATTTGGTTTATTTAGAAATTTGTATTTTATTGTGTTAAGAATGATTAACATGAAATTTGCATACTTAACAAGTTTTTAAGTGTATGATACATTATGGTGGTCTATAGGTACAGAGTTATATAGCAGATCTCTAGTGTTTAACTGAAACCATGCCTGTTCATTAGTAACTCCTCATTTCCCTCCACCCTCAGACCCTGGCAACCACCATTCCAATCTTTGAATTTATGAATTTGATTGTTTTTATATACCTCATATAAGTGGAATTATGCAGTATTTGTCTTTCTGTGACTGGCTTTATTTCATTTAGCATGATGTGCTCAAGGTTCACCCATGGTGTCTCACACTGCAGAACCTCATTCCTGAATAGAACACCACTGCATGAATGTAGCACATTTTCTCTATCCATTCATCTGTTGATGGACATCTGGGTTGTTTGCACAATTTGGCTATATTGAATAGTGCTGCACTGAAAATGGCAGTGCTAGTATCTTTAAGATCCTGCTTTAAATTCTATGGGTAAATTGACAGAAGTGGGCTTGATGGATCATATGGTAGTTCTACTTTTAATATTCTGAGGAATCGGGGCGCCTGGGTGGCTCAGTCGGTTGAGCGGCCGACTTCGGCTCAGGTCACGATCTCGCGGCCCATGAGTTCGAGCCCCGCGTCGGGCTCTGTGCTGACAGCTCAGAGCCTGGAGCCTGTTTCAGATTCTGTGTCTCCCTCTCTCTGACCCTCCCCCCTTCATGCTCTGTCTCTCTCTGTCTCAAAAATAAATAAACGTTAAAAAAAAATTTTTTTTAAATATTCTGAGGAATCTTTATACTGTTTTCTATAGCAACTGCTCCATTTTGCATTCCCGCCAACATTGTGTAGGAGTTCCAGTGTCTCTCTGTTCACCAATACTTGCCTTCTTGGATGTATAGATTAATGTTTTTCATCAAATGTGGGAAGTTTGCAGCCATTGTTTCTTCAAATAAGTTTTCTTTTCCTATTTCCTCTCTCCTTTTCACCCTGCCATTACATGCATGCTGGTGTGCTTAATGATGTCTCACATTTTTCTTCATTTTTCTCTCTGTTCTTCAGTTTGCGCAGTTGCTATTGATTTTTCATCAATTTTGCTGCCTTTTTTGTTCTACCGATTCAAATTCACTGCTGAACCCCTCAAATAAATTTTTCAGTGTAGTTTTTGTGCCTTTCAATTCTAGAATTTCTGGTCCCTCCTACCTTTTGAGCTTGTTGTTATTGTTTGTTTCATTGCTTGTTTTTTAATTTTTAAAATTTGTTATTTGGCTGTATGAGGTTTGTAAAGTCTGTTTCCTCTATAGTGTGCAGTCTCTGACTTTCCTGCTCAGATTGTCTTCCCTCATTTTTCTCTCTTAGCCTGGATACCTTGGTGTTGCCGTTGGGTCAGCATTAACTGCTTATTAGTCAAAGGTTGTAATTAAGCCCTCTTATCTGGTTAGAGTTTTACTCTTTGCCATTGAATGTGTATGTGGCTTGGACGCTGTTGTCCCAGTTCAGGGAGTTTGGGGGTTTGGCCTCATGTTCAAACAGGGACTAGTAGCATGGAGTTGTCCTCTCCGCTCCTGAGGGAGCACAACCTTGGACATGCAAACAGTCTTTCAACTGCCAGGAATGATTCTGAATTTATTTTTAGTCTTGGCCTCCTATAAGTTGCCCTTGGGTTCGAATAACTTATTGTTCAGTATTTGGCCAGGGGTTGTATTTAAAAACCCTTATGCAAGTGAACCTTTTGTCCTGTGTTGATGAGTTTGTGTGCATTTTGGGGAGTTCTTTAATGTGTGTCTCATGTCTTGTTCTGATTTCTCCTGAATGGCTGAAAACTTGTGTATGCATATAGCCTTCTTGACCACAGAATTGGCCGTGACCTTATGAGGGTTCTTTTTGGCCTTCTCTTTCCTTGGTTTACTCTATTAAACTTCTGGCTGTTCTGTTTGTAACATGGAGCTACTAACATCCTCTTAATAGATGTCCCCCAAGTTATCTATTTTTTTAAATACCTATTGTTTTCTATAACATTCTCAGACATGGAGTTCTGCACTTTCTGTTCCAAATAAAGCAAACCCCTCAGAAATGTTCTGGAGCTCTTTGTGTCCTATGTCCTTCCTTTTCCTCTGGACAGAATTCCCACACTACTGCAACTGAATTGGAGGCAGAGTCCTGCTTTTCCCAAGGTGACACTTTGCTTGAGGAGTGTACACTCTATGGTGAGTGGCAGCCCCTAGTGTAGACTTGCCCCTCCTGGAGAGGAAACTCTGCCCTGTGAATAAGCTGTAGTGGGGCTGTTGGGATGCCCGTATTTTTGGCCTGCCATGCAAGGAGTAGCACTTCTACTCTGCAGATGGGGCTGGGTTAGGGAATAACTATTTCATTCCTCTCAGACCTATTTGGGATAGGATTTCTGCAGTATGTGGCTGGGGATGGGAATGGGGATGAAGATGAGAAATGAAGGCAGCTTATTCCTTCTTTGACTGAGCACTGGGGCAGAGTCAGTCCTGCATTCTTGGAGCACCCAGGATAAAGCTTTTGTAACATGGAACTGTGGCTCACATGCCACAGACCCTCACTTTTCTCACTGATATTTAGTGGTTTTTCTTGAAGAAATGTTTCTCTATTCACTATGTACTCTTAAGACAATTTCCAGAACTTATGTAATTGTTGTTAATAATTCTCACCACTTAAATAGTTGCGCTTGTGAGAGGGTCCTTTGAATTTCTTACCCTGCCATTCTAAAAGATGCATCTATTTTACACTTTTAATATACTGTTGGATTTAATATACTGCTGGATGGATATATATATGTATCCATATATATATTTATATATCTATCCGTATCTATCTATATCTATATCTATCTATCTATCTATCTATCTATAATTTGTATACAATTGGCCAGTAATTTTTCTTTCTGCTACTGTCCTTGTCGAGGTTTTGTATCAAGGTTTGGTTTAGCTTCTAGGATGGGTTTGGGCATGTTTTTTTCGGTTTCTAATCTGTGGAAGAGTTTGTATATGATTATCTTTAACCTGAAATTTATTTACAATTTGAACCATATGTGTCTAGTCTCTTGTATGTTGCGGGGGGTGGGGCATGATTTTAACTATTAATTAAATTTCTTAAAAATTATAAATTTTATTAAAAATTTGTTACTTTTTTATTTTCAATATTGGTGTGCTAATTTTCTTAGAATGCATTTATTTTGCTTATTTTAAAAAAACTTTTGACATAAAGCAGTCTATTATTGCATTCTATTCTATTATTATTTTTAATCTCAGCAATACCTGTAATTTTATATTCCTCATATTGCTTACCTTCTTGGTCAGTCTGCCAGAGATTTAAATATAGGTAGGTAGGTAGGTAGGTAGGTAGATTAAAAAACTTAATGAAATTTAAAAAAATGTAATAGAATGAACAAAGAATGAGGCAAGAATATGTGATGGGAAAAAGTCTCTTCAACAAATGATGTTGAGAAAATTGGACACTTATATGCAAAAGGATGAAAGTGGACCACCTTCTTACACTATACACAAAAATAAACTCAAAATGGATTAAAGACCTAAATATGAGACCTCAAACCATAAAATCCTAGAAGAGAGCATAGGCAGTAATTTCTCTGACATTGGCCATAGCAGCATTAATCTAGATATGTCTCCTAAGGCAAGGGAAACAAAAGGAAAAATAAACTATTGGGACTACATCAAATAAAAAGATTTTGCACAGCAAAGGAAACAACCAACAAAACTAAAAGACAACCTACCGAATAGGAGAATATATTTGTAAATGATATATCCAATAAGGGGTTAATATCTAAAATAAATAAAGAATTTATACAACTCAACACCAAAAAAACAAATAATTCAATTAAAAAATTGGCAGAAGAAATGAACAGACATTTCTCCAAAGAAGACACACAGATGGCCAACAGACACATGAAAAGATGCTCAATATCACTAATCCTCAGGGAAATGCATATCAGAACTACAATGAGCTATCACCTCACACCTATCAAAATGGCTAAAATTAACAACTCAGGCAACAACAGATGTTAGTGAAGATGTGGGGAAAGAGGAATCCTCATTTTATTTCTTTTGTTCATTTCTGTTGATCTTCAAGTTCCTTGTCATTTTCTTCTAACATTTTTAATATCCTAGGTTAGATTATGATATCAGATATTGCATTTTTCAATTCTCAAATTTTCTTTTGATTCATTTTATAGTTTCTATTTTTTCTTCTGATATTTCCTCTGTTCCTTCATTATGAGCATATATTCTTTTACAATCCTTGAGTATAACTAAATCACTTTGGAATTCTTGCCTGTTAAATCTAACATTTGGGGCTCTATTGTTTGCCTTTTGTTTTGAATGTTGTTAAAGATATCTTGCAGATTCTCTGTCTTCTCTTCTGTTCCTCTAAAAAATATTGGTTGAACTTAACTCCAGACTATATTCTTGCAGTGGATCTTAAGCCTTAGCAATGACTACTTTAAATGTACCCCACACATGCAAAGTTCAAGAATCAGCCAAAGAATTCAGTTTATATGCTAAATTTGGGGCTTCCCATCTGTGGTTCTATAACTCTTCAGCTGCTGTGATTGTTTTAAACTCTGTCCTCTGATTTCTTAACAAGTATAGCTGCAGATTTTTTTTATATGAATTTCAGCTCTGTACTGACTGGTCCTGAACTCAGACAAAAGCCATAATAAACAGAAAGCTTATCTAGTGCCATTTCTTTTCCAGTTTTCTGGCTTTTAGGGGTTACTCTCTAGTGCCTAAAGATAATTGTATTTTGTTCAGGATTTATAGTTGTTACCTATCAGAGCATTGGTCTGATATTAGCTCCCTCACCATTTCCAGGACAGGAAACTTGAAGTACATTTTTAAGCCCCCAAATATTCCAAAAGTTAGATACCTAATTTAACTGCATGCCAGTCACAGAACATAGTGTTCTCTGCTTGAGTTCAATTCTATGACATTTTTGACACTTGCCTTTTGGCCTTTCATTTAATGCATTCTAATAAATGCAACATGCACATTTGAAAAAAAATCATGCGACTTTTTCAGAATTGCAGAGCTTTTGTGTGTCTAATAGGTGAAGCTATTAATTGTAATCAAAATGTACATATTCTTTTAGGTTTTTCTATCCATTTGAGCTGTCAATTATTCAAGGAAGTATGTTAAAATCTTTCTTGTGTGATAGATTTGTCTATTTATCCTTGCGATTGAATAGATTTTTTTTGTGTATTTTAAAGATAAGTTTCAAAGGTGTATCCAGTTTAAAATAGTTATATCGTGGTGTTTTAAACCTATTTTGACTCTAATAATAAAAATATGTAAGTATTCATTTTGTTAGTATTTGTCTGGTATTTTTCCAATCCTGTTACTTTTTAACTTTTCTGATTTAGGTTTATTTATTTTAGATAGCTGCAATGTAAAAATCAACTGTATTTGCCTTTTAACTGAACAGCTCAATGTATTTGCTAGTAATTACTGAGATATTATTGATATGTTTTTATAGTTATCACTAATGCCCTGGTGTTACATTGGATTATATGTTGGAGTTGTTCTCCAGAGTGTACCATTTTCCTAATACAGTGCGATTTTTCCCGTAGAGTTGTGTAACATAGTCATTCTGGATGTCAAGTTCTAAGATGCAATGATTAAAAGATTGTATCTAGAACCAGATTTCCTGGATCAATATCCCTATTGTTCTTCTTTCTAGCAATGGATTCTGGGCAAGTTAAGAGTATTCCATGTCTCAGTTTCTTCATAGTTCTTATCTTAATGGGGATGATGTGAGGATTATCATGTGAGGTATTTGAAAAATGATTAGAACAAAATAAACACTCATAGCAGGCTGACTATTATTAATTTTCACCAGATTATTTTGTACTTTTTTCTTATTTTTTCTTTTTTCTCTTCCTTCTTATACTTTTGAGTTTATTAAATGTCAAGGTATTTCATTTTTCTCC
The DNA here is from genome assembly GCF_046562875.1 of Panthera onca. Taxonomy (NCBI): domain Eukaryota; kingdom Metazoa; phylum Chordata; class Mammalia; order Carnivora; family Felidae; genus Panthera; species Panthera onca. The sequence continues at coordinate 67,509,522 of NC_138346.1, read as the reverse complement.
TGTACAGTTTTAATCATTTTGTTCTATTTCTTGTCTTTCTATGTATACCCTTGAAATTTTAGTAAGCATTCTAAGCAAAGGTAAAAGTTACTATCTTTATCATGCTGCTGAACAATAAAATTAGAATTCTTGAACTCTCAACAACAAATGTTTTCATTTCTTTTTTTTTTTTTTTTATTTTTTAATATATGAAATTTACTGTCAAATTGGTTTCCATACAACACCCAGTGCTCATCCCAAAAGGTGCCCTCCTCAATACCCATCACCCACCCTGCCCTCCCTCCCACCCCCCATCAACCCTCAGTTTGTTCTCAGTTTTTAACAGTCTCTTATGCTTTGGCTCTCTCCCACTCTAACCTCTTTTTTTTTTTTTTTTTTTTTTTTTCCTTCCCCTCCCCCATGGGTTTCTGTTATGTTTCTCAGGATCCACATAAGAGTGAAACCATATGGTATCTGTCTTTCTCTGTATGGCTTATTTCACTTAGCATCACACTCTCCAGTTCCATCCATGTTGCTACAAAAGGCCATATTTCATTTTTTCTCATTGCCACATAGTATTCCATTGTGTATATAAACCACAATTTCTTTTTTTTTTTTTTTTGTATTTCTGTGAATTTCTTTTTTTTTTATTTTTTTTTTTTTTATTTTTTAATATATGAAATTTACTGTCAAATTGGTTTCCATACAACACCCAGTGCTCATCCCAAAAGGTGCCCTCCTCAATACCCATCACCCACCCTGCCCTCCCTCCCACCCCCCATCAACCCTCAGTTTGTTCTCAGTTTTTAACAGTCTCTTATGCTTTGGCTCTCTCCCACTCTAACCTCTTTTTTTTTTTTTTTTTCCTTCCCCTCCCCCATGGGTTTCTGTTATGTTTCTCAGGATCCACATAAGAGTGAAACCATATGGTATCTGTCTTTCTCTGTATGGCTTATTTCACTTAGCATCACACTCTCCAGTTCCATCCATGTTGCTACAAAAGGCCATATTTCATTTTTTCTCATTGCCACGTAGTATTCCATTGTGTATGTAAACCACAATTTCTTTATCCATTCATCAGTTGATGGACATTTAGGCTCTTTGCATAATTTGGCTATTGTTGAGAGTGCCGCTATAAACATTGGGGTACAGGTGCCCCTATGCATCAGTACTCCTGTATCCCTTGGATAAATTCCTAGCAGTGCTATTGCTGGGTCATAGGGTAGGTCTATTTTTAATTTTCTGAGGAACCTCCACACTGCTTTCCAGAGCGGCTGCACCAATTTGCATTCCCACCAACAGCGCAAGAGGGTTCCTGTTTCTCCACATCCTCTCCAGCATCTATAGTCTCCTGATTTCTTCATTTTGGCCACTCTGACTGGCGTGAGGTGGTATCTGAGTGTGGTTTTGATTTGTATTTCCCTGATAAGGAGCGACGTTGAACATCTTTTCATGTGCCTGTTGGCCATCCGGATGTCTTCTTTAGAGAAGTGTCTATTCATGTTTTCTGCCCATTTCTTCACTGGGTTATTTGTTTTTCGGGTGTGGAGTTTGATGAGCTCTTTATAGATTTTGGATACTAGCCCTTTGTCCGATGTGTCATTTGCAAATATCTTTTCCCATTCCGTTGGTTGCCTTTTAGTTTTGTTGGTTGTTTCCTTTGCTGTGCAGAAGCTTTTTATCTTCATAAGGTCCCAGTAATTCACTTTTGCTTTTAATTCCCTTGCCTTTGGGGATGTGCCGAGTAAGAGATTGCTACGGCTGAGGTCAGAGAGGTCTTTTCCTGCTTTCTCCTCTAAGGTTTTGATGGTTTCCTGTCTCACATTCAGGTCCTTTATCCATTTTGAGTTTATTTTTGTGAATGGTGTGAGAAAGTGGTCTAGTTTCAACCTTCTGCATGTTGCTGTCCAGTTCTCCCAGCACCATTTGTTAAAGAGACTGTCTTTTTTCCATTGGATGTTCTTTCCTGCTTTGTCAAAGATGAGTTGGCCATACGTTTGTGGGTCTAGTTCTGGGGTTTCTATTCTATTCCATTGGTCTATGTGTCTGTTTTTATGCCAATACCATGCTGTCTTGATGATGACAGCTTTGTAGTAGAGGCTAAAGTCTGGGATTGTGATGCCTCCTGCTTTGGTCTTCTTCTTCAAAATTACTTTGGCTATTCGGGGCCTTTTGTGGTTCCATATGAATTTTAGGATTGCTTGTTCTAGTTTCGAGAAGAATGCTGGTGCAATTTTGATTGGGATTGCATTGAATGTATCCAATAGTAGATAGCTTTGGGTAGTATTGACATTTTGACAATATTTATTCTTCCAATCCATGAGCAGGGAATGTCTTTCCATTTCTTTATATCTTCTTCAATTACCTGCATAAGCTTTCTATAGTTTTCAGCATACAGATCTTTTACATCTTTGGTTAGATTTATTCCTAGGTATTTTATGCTTCTTGGTGCAATTGTGAATGGGATCAGTTTCTTCATTTGTCTTTCTGTTGCTTCATTGTTAGTGTATAAGAATGCAACTGATTTCTGCACGTTGATTTTGTATCCTGCAACTTTGCTGAATTCATGTATCAGTTCTAGCAGACTTTTGGTGGAGTCTATCGGATTTTCCATGTATAATATCATGTCATCTGCAAAAAGCGAAAGCTTGACTTCATCTTTGCCAATTTTGATGCCTTTGATTTCCTTTTGTTGTCTGATTGCTGATGCTAGAACTTCCAGCACTATATTAAACAGCAGCGGTGACAGTGGGCATCCCTGTCGTGTTCCTGATCTCAGGGAAAAAGCTCTCAGTTTTTCCCCGTTGAGGATGATGTTAGCTGTGGGCTTTTCATAAATGGCCTTTATGATCTTTAAGTATGTTCCTTCTATCCCGACTTTCTCAAGGGTTTTTATTAAGAAAGGGTGCTGGATTTTGTCAAAGGCCTTTTCTGCATCGATTGACAGGATCATATGGTTCTTCTCTTTTTTTTTGTTAATGTGATGTATCACGTTGATCGATTTGCGAATGTTGAACCAGCCCTGCATCCCAGGAATGAATCCCACTTGATCATGGTGAATAATTCTTTTTATATGCTGTTGAATTCGATTTGCTAGTATCTTATTAAGAATTTTTGCATCCATATTCATCAGGGATATTGGCCTGTAGTTCTCTTTTTTTACTGGGTCTCTGTCTGGTTTAGGAATCAAAGTAATACTGGCTTCATAGAATGAGTCTGGAAGTTTTCCTTCCCTTTCTATTTCTTGGAATAGCTTGAGAAGGATAGGTATTATCTCTGCTTTAAATGTCTGGTAGAACTCCCCTGGGAAGCCATCTGGTCCTGGACTCTTATTTGTTGGGAGATTTTTGATAACCGATTCAATTTCTTCGCTGGTTATGGGTCTGTTCAAGCTTTCTATTTCCTCCTGATTGAGTTTTGGAAGAGTGTGGGTGTTTAGAAATTTGTCCATTTCTTCCAGGTTGTCCAATTTGCTGGCATATAATTTTTCATAGTATTCCCTGATAATTGTTTGTATCTCTGAGGGATTGGTTGTAATCATTCCATTTTCATTCATGATTTTATCTATTTGGGTCATCTCCCTTTTCTTTTTGAGAAGCCTGGCTAGAGGTTTGTCAATTTTGTTTATTTTTTCAAAAAACCAACTCTTGGTTTCGTTGATCTGCTCTACAGTTTTTTTAGATTCTATATTGTTTATTTCTGCTCTGATCTTTATGATTTCTCTTCTTCTGCTGGGTTTAGGCTGCCTTTGCTGTTCTGCTTCTATTTCCTTTAGGTGTGCTGTTAGATTTTGTATTTGGGATTTTTCTTGTTTCTTGAGATAGGCCTGGATTGCAATGTATTTTCCTCTCAGGACTGCCTTCGCTGCATCCCAAAGCGTTTGGATTGTTGTATTTTCATTTTCGTTTGTTTCCATATATATTTTAATTTCTTCTCTAATTGCCTGGTTGACCCACTCATTCGTTAGTAGGGTGTTCTTTAACCTCCATGCTTTTGGCGGTTTTCCAGACTTTTTCCTGTGGTTGATTTCAAGCTTCATAGCATTGTGGTCTGAAAGTATGCATGGTATAATTTCAATTCTTGTAAACTTATGAAGGGCTGTTTTGTGACCCAGTATATGATCTATCTTGGAGAATGTTCCATGTGCACTCGAGAAGAAAGTATATTCTGTTGCTTTGGGATGCAGAGTTCTAAATATATCTGTCAAGTCCATCTGATCCAATGTATCATTCAGGGCCCTTGTTTCTTTATTGACTGTGTGTCTAGATGATCTATCCATTTCTGTAAGTGGGGTGTTAAAGTCCCCTGCAATGACCACATTCTTATCAATAAGGTTGCTTATGTTTATGAGTAATTGTTTTATATATCTGGGGGCTCAGGTATTTGGCGCATAGACATTTATAATAGTTAGCTCTTCCTGGTGGATAGACACTGTGATTATTATATAATGCCCTTCTTCATCTCTTGTTACAGCCTTTAATTTAAAGTCTAGTTTGTCTGATATAAGTATGGCTACTCCAGCTTTCTTTTGGCTTCCAGGAGCATGATAAATAGTTCTCCATCCCCTCACTCTCAATCTAAAGGTGTCCTCAGATCTAAAATGAGTCTCTTGTAGACAGCAAATAGATGGGTCTTGTTTTTTTATCCATTCTGATACCCTATGTCTTTTAGTTGGCGCATTTAATCCATTTACATTCAGTGTTATTATAGAAAGATATGGGTTTAGAGTCATTGTGATGTCTGTATGTTTTATGCTTGTAGTGATGTCTCTGGTACTTTGTCTCACAGGATCCCCCTTAGGATCTCTTGTAGGGCTGGTTTCGTGGTGACAAATTCCTTCAGTTTTTGTTTGTTTGGGAAGACCTTTATCTCTCCTTCTATTCTAAATGACAGACTTGCTGGATAAAGGATTCTCGGCTGCATATTTTTTCTGTTTAGCACACTGTAGATATCGTGCCAAGCCTTTCTGGCCTGCCAAGTTTCAAAGGAGAGATCAGTCACGAGTCTTATAGGTCTCCCTTTATATGTGAGGGCACGTTTATCCCTTGCTGCTTTCAGAATTTTCTCTTTATCCTTGTATTTTGCCAGTTTCACTATGATATGTCGTGCAGAAGATCGATTCAAGTTACGTCTGAAGGGAGTTCTCTGTGCCTCTTGGATTTCAATGCCTTTTTCCTTCCCCAGTTCAGGGAAGTTCTCAGCTATAATTTGTTCAAGTACCCCTTCAGCACCTTTCCCTCTCTCTTCCTCCTCTGGGATACCAATTATGCGTATATTATTTTTTTTTAGTGTATCACTTAGTTCTCTAATTTTCCCCTCATACTCCTGGATTTTTTTATCTCTCTTTCTTTCAGCTTCCTCTTTCTCCATAACTTTATCTTCTAGTTCACCTATTCTCTCCTCTGCCTCTTCAAGCCGAGCCATCGTGGTTTCCATTTTGTTTTGCATTTCGTTTAAAGCGTTTTTCAGCTCCTCGTGACTGTTCCTTAGTCCCTCGATCTTTGTGGCAAGAGATTCTCTGCTGTCCTGTATACTGTTTTCAAGCCCAGCGATTAATTTTATGACTATTATTCTAAATTCACTTTCTGTTATATTATTTAAATCCTTTTTGATCAGTTCATTAGCTGTTGTTATTTCCTGGAGATTCTTCTGAGGGGAATTCTTCCGTTTGGTCATTTTGGAGAGTCCCTGGCGTGGTGAGGACCTGCAGTGCACTTCCCCTGTGCTGTGGTGTATAACTGGAGTTAGTGGGCGGGGCCGCAGTCCGACCCGATGTCTGCCCCCAGCCCACTGCTGGGGCCACGGTCAGACTGGTGTGTGCCTTCTCTTCCCCTCTCCTAGGGGCGGGATTCACTGTGGGGTGGCGTGTCCCGTCTGGGCTACTTGCACACTGCCAGGCTTGTGTTGCTGGGGATCTGGCGTATTAGCTGGGGTGGGTAGGCAAGGTGCACGGGGGCTGGAGGGGCAGGCTTAGCTCGCTTCTCCTTAGGTGATCCACTTCAGGAGGAGCCCTGTGGCAGCGGGAGGGAGTCAGATCCGCTGCCGGAGGTTTGGCTCCGCAGAAGCACAGAGTTGGGTGTTTGCGCGGAGCGAGCAAGTTCCCTGGCAGGAACTGGTTCCCTTTGGGATTTTGGCTGGGGGATGGGCGGGGGAGATGGCGCTAGCGCCTTTGTTCCCCGCCAAGCTGAGCTCTGCCGTCAGGGGGCTCAGCAGCTCTCCCTCCCTTTGTCCTCCAGCCTTCCCGCTTTCCGAGCAGAGCTGTTCACTTATGACCTCCCAGACGCTAAGTCGCGCTTGTTGTCGGAACACAGTCTGTCCGGCCCCTCCGCTTTTGCCAGCCAGACTCGGGGGCTCTGCTTGGCCGGCGAGCCGCCCCTCTGCCCCGGCTCCCTCCCGCCAGTCCGTGGAGCACGCACCGCCTCGCCGCCCTTCCTACCCTCTTCCGTGGGCCTCTAGTCTGCGCTTGACTCCGGAGACTCCCTTCTGCTAATCCTCTGGCGGTTTTCTGGGTTCTTTAGGCAGGTGTAGGTGGAATCTAAGTGATCGGCAGGACGCGCTGTGAGCCCCGCGTCCTCCTACGCCACCATCTTCCGCTCCGCCCCCCTCATTTCTTTTTATTCTTAAAGATATTTTGGAGGCACCCAGGTGGCTCAGTCAGTTAAGCATCTGACTTTGGCTTAGGCCATCATCTTGCAATTCATGGGTTCAAGCCCCATGTCGGGCTCTGTGCTGACAGCTCAAGCCTGGAGCCTGCTTCAGATTCTGTGTCTCCCTCTCTCTCTGCCCCTCCCCTGCTCACACTCTGTCAAAAATAAATAAATATAAAAAAATTAATAATAAAAAAAGATATTTTTCCTGGGTATATATTAATTTTAACAATAATTTGTGGCGTCCATTTTTACTATATACTTTTAAGATTTTTTTCTTATAGTTTTTGTTCTGAAATTTTATTAAGATATTCCTGGATATGGTTTTCTTTTATCTTAATTAGGGTTTTTATGATTTTTGAATGTCAGGATTTGTGTCCATTTTCAATAATAAAGAATTTTTAGTCATTTTGTAATCAAATATTGCCTTCCCCCTAATATGTTAATTCTCCTTTTGGAATTGCAGGCATTTTACACCTTCTCACCTATACCAAAATTCTCTTAAGAGTTTCTTACATTTTAGCTTTTTGCCTTTGCTATTTTGCTTGTAAGTTTTTCAGATTCTCAGTCATGACTTCTCTCTTCAGTTCTAGGTAACCTGATATTTAAGTCTTGCACATTGTTTTAATTTCAGTCATTCTTTATTTCTAGAGAAGGCATAGTATTCTTCTTCAAGTATGTCTCATAATGTTTATTTCTTGCCATTATTCATATTTGAATCCCTCTTTTTAAAAGTTATTGAACATACTTCTATCCTATATCCAAAGAATTTATGGATATGTTCTCCCTGTGTCATCTGGCAGCTTTGCTTCCTCATTGTTTGTTTTGTTATTTCTCTTATTGTGAGTTCATGTTTCTTGGACTTTGTTTGTGGGAAATCTTTGAGGCCTGGCTTGAGGTGTGTCTTTCAGAAAGGATTTCAGTTAATTTCTAATAGAAGCCTACAACCACTAGCAACTTGTGTCTACTTTAAATTGAATTTTTGGCTTCTACTATTTTGTACTAGACAAATAGTATAAATTTGCGCCATAAACTCAGGTGAATTCTAGGCCAATAGCTATGAGTCTCAAGGAAGACTTTTCTCCATAAACTCAGAACTAAGACAAGACAGAAAATTTGCTTGCTAAGTTGCTTTCCTATTTGCTTTTGTAATAATTGATTTTCAAAAATGCTCTTACTAAGTGTGTAGCTTTTGGAAAAAAAAGTGTATAGATTTTTGTGTGTCTTGAATTTATTCGGGATCTCTGACCCATATTGGATTCAAATCTTTGTCTTCTATTTCTTGTACCTAGGCCTGTTGTTTTTTTCTTCTAAGAGAGAGAGAGAGAACTTGGAAGGGGAGGGGCAGAGGAAGAGGGAGAGAGAGAATTCCTCTCCCACGGCCTCTGCGCCGTCCTTTCAGTTCCCACAGAGCTGGATATGGGGCTTGATCTCACAAAATTCTGTATCTAGGCAGTTTAAACCAAGCTCTAGGTCACTGGGACCAATAGAGGCCCACAGAGTATTATCTGACTTAGTGCTTGCTTACCTTTGTCCATCAGCCCCAGGGACTTTCCCTTGCTTTCTTGTAAGCCCAATTATACATTAAAAAGGTCTTTTGACAATATTTTATCCTCCATTTTTAGATATTTTTGATAGGAGGGCTTTAGGATAGTATTAGTGTATTATCAGTGTACTCATGAATTGTTTAAGAATATCTGGATTACAATAGTGAGATAAAACCTGAGTCCCTAAGTCTGTTTTTATCTATGCAAAATATTTCTACTAAAGACAACTCATTAAATTGTTTCACTGATAGAGTTAATGAAATGAAGTTTTTTGTTTCTGTAGTTTTTGTTAGATAAAAAAACATTATTTGTAGGCATAGTTACTAGCTATATAGTATTTCCAAAATGTTTGTATATATTTCAACTGATTATAAAGGTGGACTGTCTGAATTTAGATGCTAATAAATATGTGAATTGTCCTCCACAAGGACTGAAAAAATTTATTAATATTATTATTTGGCACTTAAATATATTTGTGTGTTCCTGCAAGAATCAGTTCTACTAGCAATGTAACTGAATGCTGATCGTCACATAATCTGCTAGTCACTAAGGAAAGAAGGATGATGAAATTAATGAAACATGTCCCGTACATTGGATGTACTACAATCTATTAAGAAGAGATAAATACAGAGGAGTTAATACAGCACAGTTGAGCCACACCATCATGGATGCACATTAGGAAATCTGAGGAGAAATAATTCTACTTGAGGAACTCTGAGGAAGCTTCCTAAATGATGATTTTTCTTGAACCAGTTATTGAAAGATAAGCAAATATTTGCCAGGGGGAAAACAAAAAAGAGGGAAGGGTGTTTCAGGCAAAGACAGTAGGTGTGCAAGACAGGAGAGATGTCAAAACATTATGTAACTGGCGAGTGTGTGATTCTGAGGGATAAGGGACATGAGTTGTGGAGTGATGGCCAGTGATGGATGATAGCAATGGAATAGGTGAGGGACAGATTAGGCAGGGATTTGTTTGTCTGTTCGTTTGTTTCTACTCCATAATTGGAAGGGAAAATTGATTTTTCTGAGCAATGGGGTGCTGTCAGGTTTAGAAGGTTTTTGATATGTACTTCAGTATGTGAACTGGCTGAATTATGGAGAGATGAACAGAGAGATTCTACAGAGAAGAAGAGAGAAGAAATACTGCTAACAAAAGAATCCATAGGCGTCAGTGACAACAAAAGTTTTTGAAAAGAATAAAATGTTTTAGATGTTATTATAGGAAAATGATGTACAGGGGCAGCTGGGTGGCTCAGTTGGTTAAGTGTCTGACTTCAGCTCAGGTCGAGATGTCGCAGTTCGTGGGGTTGAGCCCCGTGTTGGGCTCTGTGCTGACAGCTCAGAGCCCGGAGCCTGCCTTGGATTCTGTGCCTCCCTCTCTGCTCCTCCTCCGCTTGCACTCTGTCTCTCTCTCTGTCTCTCTCAAAAATGAATAAACACTAAAAAAAAATTAAGAAAAGAAGAAAATTATGTGCATCTTTTATTCTTTTGTAATCACAACAGTACTCTAGATACTATAAGACTGAAGCCCTACTTAAAATTTTGTGGAAAATGTTAATTAATGGCAAAGAAGAAACAAATACACTTGCGGCTCTAGACAATGTTACAGTAAAACTCTAAAGTATTAGTCACTTTGTTTTAATCACTTTTGTTATATATCAGGTGTTGTCTTTTAGAAATCTATAACACTGGGGTGCCTGAGTGGCTCAGTTGGTTAAGCTTTTGACTCTTGATTTCGGCTCAGGTCATTATCTCATGGTTCATGAGATCAAGCCCCATGTCAGCTCCATGCTGACAGCACAGAGCCTGCTTGGGATTATCTTCCTCTCATTCTGTCCCTACCCCCGCTTGTGCTCTCTCTCAAAATAAATAAACTTAAAAAAAAAACACTATAACACTGTAAAAAGGAAATAATAGCCATCCTCTCAGTTATTTAAAAAATCCTTCACTTTGTGGTATAAAATCTTTGAAGACAAGAAAACTTTTTGCTTAATGGGGCTTAAGTGAAAGCCAAATGTGTTTCTATTAAAGGTTATGTAATCTTTTAAAGGTTTATTAGCAATTCATTTTTTCTCATTATTACCCATATAGAAAAAAAATTACTCAGTTTGACTAGACAATTTGATTTTGAACATAGAATTTTAAAATTAGAAACCTACTATGAGAGACAACAGCCCCATTCAACAGAGGAGGAATCTGAGGGGCCAGAATTTGATCTGCCTGAATTGCATTGCTCATTTGGTACCAGAACTGATACTAAAAGACAAGTGTTAGAACACGTGGTCAGGTCTTTTTGGTATTTTCCATTTCTGCAAAAATGGTCAGCAAGAACGTTGTTTATGATTACTACTGAGTGGTTTGAAATGCACAAAAATGATTTTCATGTTATTTTTCATGTTATTCTAGTTATTTGAAAACTTGTAAATACCTAATTTACATAGCCATTATCTTTTCCTTGTAATATTTTTAAACTGGAATACCCATTTTTTTTCCTGCATGCAACTGTTCTTCCCTTACTAAAGGGCAGCCATTGGTGAGTTTAAGTTTCTTTAATTTCATAGTTTAATATCTGTGTCTAAGTGGATTATTTCTAATGTGTTATTTTAAACAGAATTCTGTCATGAAGTTCAATAACAGAACAGAAGGATTTTTCTTGTGGAATTAGTTATTTTAAAAAAATCTATCAACTTACATTAACAGCTCTATATTCTGAACGGTATTTTCAGAATATCCTTTAGCTAGAGAGGTATATTTTTTAAAGTGTTTGTTTGTTTGTTTGTTTGTTTCAACTGAAGGCACTTGTGACTATTTTGGAAGATGATCATTTAGATGCAATGCATATCAATTAATAGAATACTTGGTTAAGATTATATGATGGGATGCATAAAAAGGCTATGGGTTTTGCAAAGTAATACTTGACTTCTCTCTGGTATTGGCGAGCTCTGAAAATTGACTTTAGCAGAAAGGAGCCCATGAATTCCAATGAAGTCAGCTTATATCATTTGTGTTGAGGAAATTATGAAATGCATATTTAAATTCACTTCATCTTCAAATAAATATGCCTTATAACTAGGATTTTCCACTGAGACTAAACATTTGGTCTTGACATGACATAAGTCCAAGGGCCCTGAAAAAAATAGTTAACATAAATTATCAATCATTGATGCTATAATTAATACTACATTTATAAATAGGAATTCGTAAGACACATTTAAATAACAATGTATGTAACCTTTGTTAGCTACCAAGAAGTTTGGAGATGGTATAGGGAACACTGAGAAGAACTGAGCCAAGGCAAGGACTTGGAATTGACAACCATTGTCGATGATGACTATTATTGTTATAGAAACCATAAGTTGGAACATGTGGATTTGATCCTTTTGCACACAAAAAAGTTCACAAAAACTGCTTTTCATAGCTTTTATTCTGTAGTACTGTTTGGTAGACCATACATTAGGTTGTTGTAAAATCCATGTGAACTTTTATGTATACAAATGTCAGATCAACTACAGGTTTCATTAATTATATATGTTTTAAACTTCCATCAATAAAAAAAAAAAACAGAGGCCAAGATATTAAATATAAAAAAATGAAATATTTATTCTTTTGGCTCAATAATAATGTAGCTCACCATTCTTCTTAGTAATAGCAATTCCCTGCATGCAGTTCATCAGTACACTACAAGTAAATAGTTTTGTAAAAGGTTAACATTTAACTTTTGGTTTGTGCAAAAAACAAAAATTTATATCATATTAGGTAATTGCACAACTTTGCCACTTTGTTCATGGCTAAAAAGGACAGAGCCTGTGTTATTTCTCTAATAGCTATAGTGTAGCAAGAATTAAAAAAATAAGACTAGTCTGCATAAGCAAATACTACAAAAGTTTGAGTAAAAAAAAAAAACCTTCCATGAATAACGGGTAATATTGAGGCAACCATAGTTGGTAAAAAATGATCCATGTTTGAATTTTTGACAATGTCTCTCCTATTGGAATGGTAGAAAATATATTATAACAAAGAAATCCACAAAACCCATTGTCTAACTTTTATTTTAGGAAATTATCCATTGAAAAGTCTTATGGATTCAAAAGTTTGGAGTTGTGATTAAAAATAAAAAGCAAAAGCATAAAGTAAAATAAATCGCCATGTCATCAACCTGAAAATAATTTTCTTATGTACAAAATGCAACAAATAAAATTGATTATATTTTTACATTATTTATATTTAAACAAGTTTTAGACATATTTTTAGCAAAAGTTCACAAGGTTTTGACAATAGGCAGTACGCAGTGTGTTTCCTTGAAATATAGAGAGACACCATATGACACTCAAGTTGAATTAAAAATGCAAAAGTAAAGGTACTTTTACATAACTGCAAGCTATTATGCTTGACGTACTAGATAGAGCTGTTTGAATTCACTCTACCAACATGTGACTGCTAACCAAGGCTTGTGAAGAATGAATTGGGTAGAATAGAGCAGCATAGGCAATATTAACATGCATTAGTGATAGTCTTCAAACTATTTATGTTTAATGAATGGTACAGGATACATCCCTGTTGGAAGATTGCAAAAGACATATACACTGTGGTACATATTTGACTTAACAGAAGTCGCTGATCTGGATATGTGTATCTATATGTATATATATACACTATATATACATATACATATATATTTCTACCCAAACATGCACCACAGGATAAAATAACTATTTACATAACAGGGGGTGTTGAATTGACATAAAATATCAGCTTTGCTGAGAGTAGAAGATGGCAAAGCAATACTGCAGCAGAAAGTGGGACAACTATTCTAAAGTGACACTTTAGATACACTTTTCTAGATTTTTGTTGTTTTGTTTTTGGAACGCATTTAACCAAATTAAATATAGAGCTCTGGAACTTAGAATAAAATTTGCACTTGCTGAAACAATTGTTGCATAAAAATAATCCTTTAAAAATTAGAGGAGACTTTACAGGCACATAACTGTTCAGATGTAAATAAATGTAACAGACTAAAACACTTTCAAAATTAAAGTCTTCTAGAAAATGGAAGTACCTGAACTTATTGACATTAGAATATTTTTTTTTCTGGTTTAAGCAAGAATTTTATCTCTCAAAACACTTTTGCTCATTGTTTAAGAGATTTATGGAGGAGGAACACAGGGCTCTTATATACTTTTTTCTCAACTTAAACTGCATTTACAAAAATAGTGACATAGTATTATGAATAAACTATGAATTAGGGAGCAAGGAGATCCACCAGAACCAATTTTGTAAAAATATGGCAGATATGGAAGTTAAAAATAGAGTGGATGCAAGTACTGTACTAAAGGTGTTTGGTGTAGTTACAACGATCACTTTGCACAATTATCCCTACAGTCTAGGTAGCCATTGAGTTTCTCTTCAGCAGTGTCAGCTGGTAATGAAAACAGCAACCTCTTGTCAATCTTGTTGATACCCTGACTCACAGAGTTGTAGTGATGGTGAGGTCACTGTCTTGTTATAGGCACTGACCATGAGTATTTGTTAAAACAGTCAGTTTGGCATAGACCTCCTCTGGGAGTCCAGTTGACACTTAGACTTTACCATCGTAGGCTGTAAACAATTGATCACAATGATACTTCTTTGTTTCTTTTTTACTTTTGAGTTTCCCTGACCTCTTTCCCTTTGCTTTCTTTTTCTGGTTTGTCTTTCTCAAACTTTTCTTTGTCTGGCTTTGTTACGCTGTCATAGGAAGGAGGAGATGTGGTAGAGGAGCTTCCATCTGTTTTTTCGGGGGTGGAGTTTCCATTTAATTTGTCAATAATCATGTCTTCTTTTATAGGTAGGTCAATCCTTCCTTTAATTGCCTCTTTGTTATATTCACTTGATACTTTTTTTAACCTTTGCCTTAAAAGATAACATCTGAAGTTACGCTGAATGATAGCAGCAGACACCTCCTCTTGCTTGCGTTTCAGAGTGGTTGTGATAGGTTCGTAGGAGACTTTGGAGGGGTTCGATGCCATGAACCGGTCCTCCATCTGTATTCGAAGGGCATCCATCTCTCCACTCTCACCCAAAACACGCTTTGTGAAGGCAAATAAGATATCAAGACAATGGATCCGGTCGCCACTGACCATGGGCAGGTCCATGGCAATGAGCTGGACTTTGTTTGGTTTTGCTATGAGGAGAGGAGGATCTAGGGCAGCTGCAAAATCAGAGAGCTTGGAGAACTCTATAAACTGGGTGGCATCAGGATCGAACTTCTCCCAAACCTCATAGAACATCTCAAAGTCATCCTCACTCAGGGGCTCTGCACTTTCCTCAGTAGCGACACTGAAGTTCTCCAGGATGACAGCGATGTACATGTTCACCACAACTAGAAACGATATGATGATGTAACTGACAAAAAAGAAAATCCCCACAGATGGGTTTCCACAGTCTCCCTTAACAGAGCTTCCAGGATGAATTGTGTCAGGATCACAGTCAGGTGGTGCACTATTAAGAATAGGTGCTAGCAATCCATCCCAGCCAGCAGAGGTGGTAATTTGGAACAGGCAGATCATGCTGTTGCCGAAGGTCTCAAAGTTGAACATGTCATCAATTCCAGCTTCCTTTTTAACATAGGCAAAATTGGACATTCCAAAGATGGCGTAGATGAACATGACCAGGAAGAGCAGGAGGCCGATGTTAAACAAGGCGGGAAGGGACATCATCAGAGCAAAGAGCAGCGTGCGGATCCCCTTCGCTCCTTTGATCAGACGCAAGATTCGACCAATCCTGGCGAGACGGATCACTCGGAACAAGGTAGGGGACACGAAGTATTTTTCTATCAGCTCAGCCAGAAACATACCTG
Source organism: Panthera onca (assembly GCF_046562875.1). Classification (NCBI taxonomy): domain Eukaryota; kingdom Metazoa; phylum Chordata; class Mammalia; order Carnivora; family Felidae; genus Panthera; species Panthera onca. The sequence goes on along the minus strand of NC_138346.1, from coordinate 67,494,514 downwards.
TGGAAAATACACAAATGAACTAAACAGTGAATATCTTATGCTTATATGAATGCTTTATCTTTGCAAGGGGTGGGAAAACAGCCAGATTGCGTATAAACTTTTACTAAATATTTGGGCCCACTCCCTAATGTTAGCAATTAAAGATTACAGAATTTTATTCAATCATTCTATAATGTCATAAGCCAATATAGATTTTTGGAAAATCCAACAAGTTAAATAATCTCAGACAGTGTCATGGCAATTTAAGGTTATATATACTCAGTTACTATGAAGAGTTATCCCACACATGAAATGTGCTAATTACAAACAAAGGTTATTTCTGAAGTCTCCAAATATATTGTTTTTTTTACTCTTGAATACCAACATTCCTCAGTTAGAGGAAAATGAACAACAGTGGTAAACTTTAGATTATACACATTATCATTCTCAGATCTAATTTCCATGTTACACAGCTGTCAGACCTTAGGGAACTTTACCTACAACTGTACCTCTCTGTAACTAAACCACTCTTACCTACAATGGAGAGAATCACTACCACAAAATCAAAAATGTTCCAGCCTATGGTGAAGTAGTAGTATCTGAGAGAGATGAGCTTCAGCACAAATTCTCCAGTGAACAGGATAATGAACACGAGGTTGATCCGGGACAAAACTAGAGTCATATATTTGCTCTGGTCATCAGTTTCCACCATCATGGTGACCATGTTGAGGCAGATGAGGATCATTATGCTGATATCAAAGACTTGCCTGGTTACAAAATCAAAGACCATTCCTTGGAATTTGTTCTAGAAAGAGAGAAGAATAAGAGAGAGGGTTAATATGCATATTTCATAAATAATGATCCATTAAAATTGCAGGTTAAGTCCTTCCATATATGGCCAAAAGATCTACACCCTTTTCACATTACTCCAAATAATTTTTCATGCTACATTTCTCTTCACATTAAAATACAAGAAGGAAATGAAAAAAAGTCATATGATAAGAAAAAACATATTTGGTTTATTTAAGTTCCATGGAAAAACAAAACTCAGTAAAACATAAATTGGTGACAATTGGCTGTTAATATGCATGGGCTTTGCTTGATTTCAAATAACTATGATAATTTTTACAAAAAAATCGTGACAACTAATAATGAAGATTTAAAAAGTAAGCTGATACAGACAGACTTTTAGATGGATGAATACCCTAATTCATTTATCAGTACTTCAGGAATTTTGGTTTATATCTGATTTCCATCTCTCCCTCCTTAAAAATATTCATTTTCTATTTAATTATACCTCTTCTAACTATGTGTGTCTGTGTATTCACTATCACTTTCTTCACCTCTTCATGCTTCAACAAAAATGTATGATTTGTTTTTTGTCTTGATACTGACAATCATCTCAGGAGTCACACACTTTTAAAGATTACTTATATGGCCATTAAATATAGTTCTATTAGGGAAATAAATTTTTAATAATTTAGAATAAAAACACAAAATTTCACAGGTTACTGAAAATCAATTTCATGAATTGACCAAGTTTCCTTTTCTTAAATATACTATTTAAACAAAATATTCAGTAAAGCAGGCTTATGCCCTTTTGTGTATCCTGCCCTACATCTCCCCTTGACTGTCCCCAACCTCAACTCCAAAACTCTTAAAAATGTGGTAATGTGAAGTCACTTGTAGTATTCACAAGGCCTTGTCAAGTCCCAGTTCTGGCAATTATAAGCTTATGACTTTAGGTACAATATTTTACCTTTTGGGGGGGGGCCTCAGTTTCCTTATTCCTTACCATCTAAGAAGATAGATAAGTTAGAGTACAGCTCTTGAACATAATCCATCACTATTATTATTATGAAGCTCTACAGAATATGCATTCTAAAAAAGTCTTTTTCATCTTTGTGTATTTGGTGAAACAAACTATTTTGATGACACACTTCTCCTTTCTACAAAGGTTAAGAATATTTTCTAGTCCTACAAATGGAGAGAGCAAATAACATAGAGGGAAGTGATAGGGCAGGATGCAGTTTTCCAGACTCCATATTTTTTTTTGTAAATTTTTTAATGTTTTTATTTATTTTTGAGAGGGGGGGAGGGGCAGAGAGAGATGGAGATACAGGATCCAAAGCAGGCTCCAGGCTCTGAGATGCCAGCACAGAGCCTGACACAGGGCCGAACTCACTAGGGAGATCATGACCTGAGCTGATGCTTAACCAAATGAGCCACCCAGGCACCCCTCCAGACTTCATATTTAAATGGCAAAAAGTGCCATATAACAAAATTGGGTGCATTCCTGACAGCAGCAGGTGGCAGCAGGAGTATGAAGGCTGCTTTGGAAGCAGTTATTAGGACCTCCAAGTTGGATGTTTTCAATTGACAAACTGTAAGAACATTATCTCCTTTTTAAGAACTTAGTAACTTTTATTGAGTGTAGTGACTGTGAACTGTATTAAACAATGAACTTTATGGGGCGCCTGGGTGGCTCAGTCGGTTAAGTGTCCGACTTCAGCTCAGGTCATGATCTCGCAGTCCGTGAGTTCGAGCCCCGCGTCGGGCTCTGGGCTGATGGCTCAGAGCCTGGAGCCTGTTTCCGATTCTGTGTCTCCCTCTCTCTCTGCCCCTTCCCCGTTCATGCTCTGTCTCTCTCTGTCTCAAAAATAAATAAACGTTAAAAAAATTAAAAAAAAAAAACAATGAACTTTACAATTAGGGCATATTACATATTGGTGATTATCACCCAATATGTTCTCATCCCGAGCACTGCCAATTTCATCATATGGAAATAAGGCTTTAGAATATTAAAGAAGATGTGTAGTTCTTACTGCTGGCCGAGGTATGGGCTTCTGTGGTTTCTTGGATCCAAGTTTCTTCATTGCGTTGTAATACTTTTTCTGTTCCTCTGTCATAAAGATATCTTGACCTCCAAAGTAAAGATAAATATAAAACTGGTTACAATCCCAACATGTGTTATAACGGCACTTGTATAAAAATATTTCTGACTCTATCTTTTAGTTTTTTCTCAGGTTTTAAATGGAAATTATATATATATACATATATATACACATATACATATATACATGTATATACATGTATATATATATATGTGTGTGTGTATGTGTGTGTATGTATATATATATATATATACATATACATATATATATACATATATACTTTCCTCATTTAAATGAAATTCTGAGTACTTTATTATTATATAAAACCTCTAATAACGTAAATCTCTGATTAGTACAGGATCCTAATATGATTATATTATCTTTAGAAGGAAGCTCAGGGATCTCAAATAAATTTCCATGAAAGGAAAAAATGTTTTCTTAATCTGTTTCACTGTTGACAGTTTTCATTTGTTCAATAATTAGAAGTCATTTCTGTATGCTAGAAAATGTACCTGGTATCAGAATTACATAGATATATGATATACAATGTCTTGTTGCCATAAGGAGCAGTAGGGAAATGAAAATGGGTGGAAAATGCATAAGGGTATGAAAAAAAAAGTATTACAGAAATCAAAATAAACTCTTAAGACTCAGAAACAGGCTTTATATATGAAGGTGCCATTAAGTTAGGCCTTAAAGGATGACTAGAGTTGTACTAGGCAGAGCATTCCAGGAAAAGAAAATACCCGATGTAAAGTCATGTACAAGTCGTGTACAAGAGCATGGCTTGTTTAGAAAGGGCAGAATATCCATGTAGCTATGTGTGTAGCATATGATAGTAGTGATGGTAGGTGTTGACTGAGGAGTAGGGAAGTAGATACAGAAATGTAGAAATGTGGTGTTGTGGGAGAAAATAAAGCTGGAAAACTGGGTGGAAATAATTCCCGAAAAATCTCTAAGTAAGGGTAAAGCTCTAGAGGAGGTCCACTGGATGTTCTGAAGCAGTGGTCACATTTATTGTCACAAAGACACTACAGCAACTCTGCAGAGGATGAACCTGGAGAGCAGTCACCAACTAGAGGCTGGAAACCTTGCAGCTACACTGACCGTAAAGTGAACTGAGAAGAATAGAAAACTGATCTAAGTCTGTCCTGACCGCGAGTATCCTGATGATTTGGATGTACAACAAACAGAACCTCAGAATGGAGAAAGTTGAGAGCTGAGGAATACTTATCTTCTTTTTCTGTTGGTTGAAGTTATCTATGATTACACCAATGAATAGATTCAGAGTGAAGAATGACCCAAAGATGATAAAGATGACGAAGTATAAATACATATATAGATTTTCTTCATATACAGGCTGAAGTTTTACCTAAATAGTATTGAAAATATTAAATAATATTTAAAAATGTAATAAATACTTTAAATTATTAACAGTTTGGTGAGTGTTGTTACTTAATATAAAGCTATTTTTGCCTTGCGCGAGATACTCTTCTGCAAAAAAAGGTTCTTTTTTCAAACTAGTATGATCTAGGATAATGAAAGTTTGTAATTTTTATGATTGTTCCTGAATCTCTCTTTCCATTGTGGCTTACCTATACACATTTTTAGAATAAATAACTGATAAAACAAGAAACATTTGAACCTATTATTAGTCATGTAATTTTTTTTTGCAGTACTTTAAATTTGGGTTTGGAGATGTTGGTTCTTTAAGATATGGCTTTAATAATAGAACATCAACTTCTAAGAGGAAAATGCAGCATAAACAGATGCGTTCTGAGGAATTTTTTAATTCCTATTTTCAAAATTGAGTTTCCCTGAAATTTCCTTGCTTTTTTTCGTGATATTTTTGGAAGCTGCTTTACAAACTCTGCTTTATCATACTCTCCAAGGAGAGGGAGAGACAAGTTACTTTCCCATGAGTAACATTTCTAATCTTGAGCCTTATTTATGGACCAGTCTGAAGTCTTCTGATCCATGTATATTAGATATATTTATCAGACATATATTAGCGAAAGTATCATCTTCATTTAAGTACTTTAGCTTACGAGGATCATTTCTGTATGAAATTATAAATGTTCTTATTGCATCTAGTATAAAATTCTGGGTCATTCACTTAAATTATTGCAAATGTTCACTATAGAAGAATCTAGTATCTATAAATAGTACGAGTGATACTTACATCTCGTGAGTCAACGGCTGCGTACATAATATCCATCCAGCCTTTAAATGTGGCCTGTGAACAATACATGATTGAATTCTGCATTAAATACCTAATCTAAGAATATGGCGTTTCACTATATGAAAATCTGATAGTGTTACTATGAGTAACTTTTTGTATAATATTGTAAAATTTTCTACAAAGAGGTTGAAATGTGAAAAAAAAATTTTTTTAAAGGGGCAACTGGGTGGCTCAGTAGGTTAAGTGTCTAACTTCAGCTCAGGTCATGATCTCACAGCTCGTGGGTTCAAGTGCTGCATTAGCCTCTGTGCTGACAGCTCAGAGCCTGGAGCCTGCTTTGGATTCTGTGTCTCCCTTTCTCCCTGCCCCTCCCCCACCTCCTCTCTCTGTCTCTCTTTCTTTCTCTCTCTCTCTCTGTCTGTCTCAAAAATAAATAAACATTTAAAAAATTAAAAAAAAATAGATTGAAATGAATTGAATGAAGAAATTAAATTGAAATAGAATATGATTTTATTTAGAGTCTGGAACTCATTTTCTTTGTTTCTCTTGGAAGATACTGTATTTTTTTTTTCTACACTAAAATTTATCTGGAGGCTTGATTCATAAAATTGTCATCTTAGTCTCAAGTCCTTTTTATACAAAAACATAAGCTCTATGATTCAAACCTGTGGGGAGTTTAAACACACTCAATGGTTTTCATTAGCAAATAACTGATTAGTTAATATGTGGTCAACTGAGTCAAAATTATTAAACATTATACATTTTGAAATCTACCCATAAGATTTGTATTCCCACAAATACTAGAACCATCCTCCTTAGATGTTGGTACAATAAATTTCCTGGCTAATAATTTAATTTAGCACTAAAATATATTTAATTCATCAATAAACCATACATTGTTATTTTAACATATAAAATTGCTCCTTTGGCAATGACTGCTAAAGAAAACTAAAAACAGTATAGTGCAATAGTCCTCGATATATAATAAGAGAAAACCTAGCAGGGCGCCTGGGTGGCTCAGTCGGTTAAGTGACCAACTCTTGATTTTGGTTCAAGTCATGATCTCATGGTTCATGAGTTCGAGCCCCACATCAGGCTCTACGCTCACAGCACGGAGCCTGCTTCAGTTCCTCTGTCTCCCTCTAACTGCCCCTTTCCCCTCTCTCTCTCAATAAATAAACATTAAAAAAATTAAAAAGAAAAAAACCTAGGAATCAAATACAAGGCCATGTTAAAACATACTAAAAGCTGAACACTGCTGTAAATACATAATAAGTTAACTGCAAAACATCTTAAAATCAAGTTCAGTTGATAATATAGGTGTTATCATCAACTACTTTTATACTGTCAGATATTAATTATTCAATCAAAGACCATCAGAGAAATGATCTTTTGTGAAACATTTTGAAAATGTCTTCAGAACTCATACAGTGGCAACTTACCACTTGAAGCAATGCAAGATAGCCAGCGCCAACGTTATCGAAGTTTACTTTGACGTTTTTCCATCGAGCTTGCTTGCCAAGAGCCTGACAGTCGCTCAGATTGTTGACTTCACTAACTTCAAACATGTTACCCGTTGTCGTGTTAACACAGTGGTAGAACTTGCCAGCAAACAAATTCACACCCATAATGCTAAAGATCAGCCAGAAGATGAGACAAACCAAGAGCACATTCATGATAGAGGGAATTGCTCCAACAAGAGCATTCACAACAACCTAGAAGAGGAAACGAGGGTAAGACAGCCGACAAATCGTTACAATGGAAACCATTCCTTTCATTTACTTATTTAATATTAAAATGGGCGTGAAAAGAGTTAAAAATCTAGGTAAGTTGTTTCTTGGATGTTTTCTAGGACATGTTTGATAAGGGAAAACAAACAGTGACACAGCTAAAGAGCTAAAGGATTTAAGGAAACCAAAATATGCCAAAGTGTGAAAAGAAATAAAAACCTGATATAGTAAGATGGAGTCAGAAAATGTTTGTATGCTGGGGAGAAAAGAAAAAAAAATGCATTAAATACCAACAGAAGAAGTAATCGTCATTCAGCAAAACATTTTAATTTTCAAAAGTGTTAATGAATGACTGATGATTTGAAAACAAGGTTAAACAAATCCTTTACAAATGAAGTATTAACAATGCCTTAAATCTGCATCCACAGATCAAGTCAACTTTTTATGACCATGAAGAATAGAGTTAGGAATTTACAAGGTTCTTTTTTTTTCTCTACTGGTAAATCCCAATTTAAAAAAGTATATTAAATGAGATGGAATTTATCTCTGGACATAAAAGTACTGAATATGCCCTCATTATTATTCTAAATCTCTCAAATGTTCACTTTGGGGTACATGTTGCTTCATCAACCTACACTGACCTGTTCGTGAAGGAGAAATCAAGTTACCTTTCCTCTTGTTAAATTCAAAAGAGCTTAAGTTGTATTTTGAAATCTCTAGGGAGGTTGACAGTATCTTTTCTTGTCTAATTTAATCTGATTCATATTGGACTATTTTGTTAGGCATGTATATTAAATAAAACTATTGTTTTATTTTAAAATACTGTACAAGTGGGGCACCTGGGTGGCTCGTTTGGTTGTGTCTGACTTTGGCTGAGGGCATGATCTCACTGTTCATGGGTTCAAGCCCCACATCAGACTCCATGCTGACAGCTCAGAGCCTGGAATCTGCTTCGGATTCTGGGTCTCCCTCTCATTCTGCCCCTTCCCCACTTGCTCTCTCTCTCTCTCGAAAATAAACGTTAAAAAAATTTTAAATACTGTAAATGTTATGTTAGAAATCAACACCAAAAATTTTTTAATTAACATCAAAACCTGAAATTCAAAGTTGTAAAAATTTCATATGCTACTTGTTTTATTTCTTTTAGAAATTAAGTCATATGTATTATACTTGCCACATTTCTTTGTTACTAAAATTTGTGTAAAATGACCTGCACAAATTTTCTTATCAAATAAATACATGATACATTTACCATATTTTATAGTGGGGATATTAATTCTGCCATATGGTTGAATTAAAATGCCAAACAATATTTTTTCAGATTGGAACAAATTTATAAGTTTCTTATTTTGTTCAATTGCTATCTCTCCTCAAAGAGGAATTGTTAATATGCAGCTGTGGATTCAAGATGAGGGCTTAAGTCAATAATGGCAAAGATTGGTTTGAAAAGAACTTGAAATTGTATAATTTTTATGAATTTTATCTTGCCCTGTGACTTTTATCAAGTAGCAACGAAATGAAATTAGAATGTAAAACCAAATATTTCTTTGCTTACAGTGCTTCTGGAAAGTCTGGAGAGTGGTTTCATTCTCCCTGATGAGTGAATCTCAAAGTCAAGGCTGAAGTGTTTTTATTGCTCCAAACAAACCTTCTAACATAAAAGCCGTATGGCCAGGGAGAAATTTAATAGCCATGTGCATTTGCATGCTGGGTTAAACAAAGCTGGCCTTTGCTAACTAGTATTTTGAGGGGCATGACAAGAGATTGTGTAACTAAATAAGTGTGTACTTTACATGTAGATGCATAAAATATACACTAAAGAAGAGAGCTGGTGAGAACGATACACATGCTATGGAAAAAGTGAACCTTATTCAGAATGCTCCGTTAAAAGAGCAATCTTTAAAACAAACCCCAGGGGTTGCCTGAAATGCCAACTTTATTTTTCTAACCCCCTATTTTGGTTGCTTAGGGTGTATAGATTTTATCAGAGGCTACAATTTAGTGTTGTTTTCTTGTACAACAAGTGTTTTTTGTTACTCCTGTTAATTGAAGAAGTGAAGCACACAAAAACTATTTACTTTTCATTCATTACCAGTGATTTCTGAGGAATCAAACTGCCCATTGGGAGGAAGAAACACCCTTACTAAGATGAATGTCAATAGTAAATAATCATTTAAAAATGTATAAGCAATGAAAAGAAATAAATGGCAGCACACATTTTTTGGATGTTGTAGAAACATCCTTGAACTGTTATCAGAAGACTTGAATTCTAGTCCTGTTCTGCCACAGTTTCTGAGGACCTGCTTGTATAAACCTCAGTTTCATGAGGTTGGCCTTAGTGATCTCTAAGATTCCTGCTCTGAAATTCTGTAACTCTATGAACTAAATATCAGAAGAGTATGGTACCCCTCTGTATCTAAATGATCACCTACATTTAATTCTGACATGAATCATCAGAGTTTTTTTCTTCTTACCCTCATGCCTTCAAACCGGGATAATGCTCTTAGAGGTCTTAAAGCTCTTAGTGTCCGTAGGGATTTAATGGCACCAAGTTCTGAGTAGCCGAGAGCGTTGGCTACCAAGCTAACCAAAGAAACCTACAAAACAAAAGATATTAATCAGTCCACCAAGAAATAAACTGTTGACTAAAGACATAGGATATGGTGTCTCTTCTTTAGTACCAACCACATAAAATTCAGACGTATCTTGGCAGCCTTCACCTTCCACATAGTGGGATCATCTTACATTGCCAGGCTCATCTGATGTCACTGCTTTTCTTACCAATGGAAACAGAGTCTTTGCTCATTTTTATAAATATCTGTAAACCCTTCAAGTTAGATATTTCACCCCATGGAACCCCTTTCAACCTGTGTATGTATAACTGATGATTCAGGATTTGATTCAAAAGCCAGATTCTCTGTGGATCTGTGCTTAATATCATTGATTGGAAGTTGTATTTCTCTCCTGAATTTATATAGTGGCTTGGTTATGTGTCCTGGAAGCATTTACCATTTAATAGAGTCAGTTGCTTAGATATCTTCTTTTCCCCTTCCAGGCAGGTCACATAAACTTTTTATGGACTGGCATGAAACATTCTTCTCTTATGGTGCCTAATGCTATCTGTATAAATAAATAAATGTTTTGTATAAATAAATAATGGGATAGTTTTACCTGAAAAAAATTTTTATCAAACTGTGTTGTAGTTTCATAGTAATGAAGAAATATTTTCCCAAACTTCTGGACTTATAATGTAGTGAAATACATCTTTTGATATTTACACATAACGAAATTTTAGTTAAATGTATGAAAGGTTAAGGAAGACGTGCCCTTTTTTGAGAGGAAGATACTTTATTTGCTTAGATTTTCTTTCAATATAGTAGCATATATTGAACATTTACTATACGTAAGGTTCTGTTCTTTTTTTAAGTTTATTTATTTTTGAGAGAGAGGCAGAGAGAGACAGAGACAGAGTGCAAGTGGGGGGAGGGGCAGAGAGAGAAGCAGACACAGAATCCAAAGCAGGCTCCAGGCTCTGAGTGGTCAGCACAGAGCCCGACGCAAGGCTTGAACTCACAAACCGTGAGATCGTGATCTGAGCCGAAGTCAGATGCTTAACCAACTGAGCCACCCAGGTGCACTGCAAGGTTCTGTTCTAAGTGCCTTATGCACATAAATCTCAAGATGTAGATACTATCACTATTGCCTTTTCACTGGTGAGGAGGTTAAGCCCCCCACCTCCCCAAAAGAAAAGAGATGAAGTGGTAATAAGAGGTGGAGTTGGGACTTGAACCCAAGTGATCTGACGTCAAAACCATACCTTATCCCTTTGCATACCTTATCAAAAATTTGTTTCTCGTTTTGTAACAGGAAGAGCTTTAAGACCTCCAAGAAGATATTTGTTTGTCATCTGAGCCATGAAATACAGAAAATGGTTTGAGTGACTATCTTCTCAATTCTCAAGGACTGTACAAGTGCTTTCCTTGATGTGTAGGGAGGGAGGAGTTAATTCATTACATCCACTGGATGCTTTAAAGGCATGTGAACTTAATTTCTTGTGAGAAAGGCTGTTGAAAATGGATCTGAATGAATCCTCCAACAGTCTTATGAGGTAGAATGGAAACAGTCATCTGCCCAAGAACACATGGTATAAAGCGTGACACAAAAAACAGAACTGAGCCTTTAAAGGCAGATGGAACCACTGTTCCCTCGTTGTTTAATTTAGCATACATCTCACAGAATTTAACAGAAAAATAAATGACTAGTGGCAAGATAATTTATTGAGCTATTCATTTCTGTCTAGTGTTTGCTGCTACAGAAGACTGGAAAGATGGGAAAGGTTATTAGAGAACATGCAATCTTCTGTATTCTGGGCTTCTTTGCCTCAGGAAGCATTCACAGTTTCTTCAGGCCTCTGGAGCTGCTTTCAGAAGAGTTCCCTCATGCTCTCCAAGTCTTTTTATTTGAGAACTGGGAGTTTAAAGGAAAGTGGCTAGAAATTCCTCAAGACCTCAAGTAAGGAAGCTTATGTTTTGAGAAGAAAAGAAAGGCAATAGCCAAAATCAGAGAGTACTGGATGGATCGGAAATTCTGGGTTCAAAGACTGGGAGGGACCACTTGCATATAACTACCTCACCGTGCCTGACTCTGAGTTCTTAGAGAAGTGGGGCACAAGTAACTGAGCTTCCTTTAATGGGCCTCATCCCATTTTATGTAGGATAAAAACTAATTTATTGAGTTAACGAATGTGAAAAACTTCATATACTTTAAGGCAATATTGAAAAAAATAATTTTAAAGATTTGCCATGCACTTAAAATTTGTTTCAGGAGGTTGGTTTAGTTGTCTTCCATACCTTTCCACGTTTCTGTATCAACGAGACTGAGAAAGAGAAATAATGCAGGAGGGATTTGATGATTTTGAAGAAGACCCTGGGAGTTCTGTGAGTGGTTAATGAACCAAGTAATGTGAATGTATTTCTCTTTAAAATGGCTTAAGATGATTTATTAAGTTCAGTATGAGCAAGTTGAAGTAAAAACCACAATCACCTCCATGCATTCCAATGATACATTTCATTCCAAATACTTGCATGATTTTTGATGGCAAAATCCAGAAGCATTCTCATTAAAGTGGACTAAAAGAATATGCCCACTACCAACATTTTTTTAACACTTTCTGGAAAAAGAAATAAGAGCTATATGCATTAGAAAAGTAGTAGAATTCATTATTTGCTGATATATTATTGTTGACCTCAACAAAACAAAGGAATAAAGTAAAAAACTATTATAAGAAATAATACAATTATTTTAGGTGCTAATACATGTTTTCATATATTTTTTAAAAAGTTGTATAGGAGCCTTTGGAACTATATAAACTTTAAAATATTAACATGAGAAAGTGTAAGTATAATTTATTATTGTTTTAAGAACAGAGAGCACTGACCCCACTAGATGTTAAAACCAATTATAAATCTGCAGTAATTCAAGTTGTTATGTTGATAGACAAAGAAATGAATGAAACAAATAAAATCCAAATTAGACCTAAGACATGCTGAGATTTACCATGTAGTTAAAGGTAGCGTTTCAAAGGAGAGGTTAAAGAGAGAGAGAGAGAGAGAGAGAGAGAGAGGCAGGCAGAAATCATTTTGAAAAAAATAGTGTTGGATCCTAATCTCACACCTTACACCAAAATAAAAATTAAATGGATGAAGAAACAAACAAAACTCAATCTATAAAACTGGGTAAAAAACATGAAAAAGTGTTTTAATAATCTTGACATGACAGGGTCTTCAGAAGCATGAACAAACCAAGAAGGGGAAAAAATGAGACTGATAAGTTTGACCAAATCAATATGAAACATTTCTACATGACAAAAAAACAAAGTCAAGAAACAAAAGCCCAAATAGGCAAAACAATCATACCGCATGCGACAAAAGATCTTATTTTTATTTTTATTTATTTACGTATATTTTAAATGTTTTATTTTATTTTTGAGAGAGAGAGGCAGAGACAGAGTATGAACAGGAGAGGGGCAGAGAGAGAGGGAGACACAGAATCTGAAGCAGACTCCAAGCTCTGGGCTGTCAGCACAGTGCCTGATGCGGGGCTCAAACTCACGTACCATGAGATCATGACTTGAGCTGAAGTCAGACACTCAACCGACTGAGCTACCCAGGAGCCCCAAAAGATCTTATTTTTAGATTGTATTTGTTTATATCTTTACTGTTTGTTCCCTCCTTCCAGAGGGTGTAAGCTCTAACAGCTTGATCTGTTCATGTTCACACCTCCTTTGTTTAAAATGGCACGTGGCCCTTTTTAGGTGCTCGGCACGTTTATTAAATAAATGAATGAATGTTAGGAGGTTGGATAGGTAGCCCACTTCAGTCTACATTTACTTTTAGGTAGGGAATTGAAGAGATCATATTTTTACACAGATACATTTTTCAAGGTTTGAAACATGTTCCTTCTGGTTTGAAGTACTTCACTTATACCTCAGATTTTTTTTTTTTTTTTTTTTACTTTCTGTGGCTGTTTATTTATTTATCTTTTTAACAGCAATTTACCTGATGGACTGTGAAGCCCTTTTAAGTATGTTTTACTTGTACTTTCAAGAACAGTTTTATCTCTATGTTTACTTTAACTTAGTGGACCCAGTGGTCTGAGAACAAGTTGTTAACTGAGGTTATATTAATTCACATATTTCAGCCCTAGCTTTGTGAAGGATAGACCCTAGACCCATTTAAGGTAACATACTTTGTCCCAAAGTAGAAGGCTTTAATAACCCAGTTCCAGTCTACTAATTGAGACTCACTAAAAGGGAAGTAATTTTTTTTTGGCAACATTTTTTGAAATTAAATTTATTCATTTAGACATTACTCAATAGATACTTATGTATCTATATAAGGTGTCTCTAAGGATACAAACATGATACAAAACCCCTGCTATTGAGAGATTTTAGCATCTTATTTATATGTCCTATATGGGGCAAATATATGGAAATACTTGAAGTACAATGTAGTATTTTAGTAAATGTAAAATTTTTAGTAAATGTAAATATTTCAGTAAATTTCAGAATTCTCTGGATAAGTTCTATCACATTTGTAAATGACCTTCATGCATGACAAGATCTTTCTGAACCAGAGAGGATTCTTAAATGTATTTAAGTGTTCTTCAGGGAGAAGCTGGAGATGATAATAAGTGCTAAATCCCAAAGCCACAGTCTGAAAATACAGTATTACATTTATAACAGATAGGAAACTCATGGGGTAAAGGAGAACTGAATTGAGAATCAGGAAATTTGGACACTAATCTCAGCTTTGTTACTAAGTAGTTGTATTATCTTAGGAAAATTATTTAAACTGAGGCTTCAGTTTCCTAATGTCTAGATATTCTTTGAGGCCCATTCCACTGCAGATCATAAGAATATTAAACTTCCCTTATGGATAGCTTTTCAGGGTAACATTGAAACTCATTTCTTTTGTCCATTAAAGGCCAGCCATGGGAATTAGAAATCATTTCTGGTCCATTGAAGTGATCTGGTAGCAGATTTCTTATCAACTCAAAGGGTTAAACTTACATTGGTTATAGTATTATAAGTTATGCATGCGTGGGAAAAAGGGGAGTAGAATTTAGATAGGCCCACACTTGTCAAAATGATAAAATGAATGCACACATACAGCAATTATTCATTCATATTGGCAAGTGTTAGGGCTAAAAAGTGCTTTCTGATTGCTAGGGAACAGCTAGAGATGGTGCTTGAAGTACCTTGTTTTTTGGGGGAGGCTGTGAAGCTTTGTGCAGTGGAATATCAAAGACTACAAAGAACCAGATGACTGTCATTTTGCTCCAGTGTTTCTTCATCACTTGGAATGAGAATAGGGTGCAAGTCATACAGATCCTATAACTGGTGATGTTTTTATGACTACTGACCCCAGGGTAGTCAGATTCAGAGCAGGGCTCCTATACCTAACTCTCTGCATGGTATATGTCTGAAGAGCTACTGGGATATCTACTTACTGATTTAAGAATGGAAATGTATTTTATTGTCTCTGTGGATATGTGGCTGAATGAATACAATCAATGGGTTATTTTAGCATTATTTAGTAACAGGTAGTCTAGAAAGGAATTAAAATGCAATCTCACAATCCCTGGCCCCAAATCTATCTTAATTTTACCTCCTGGAGATTTTTCTTAAACTGTTAATAATTTAAGTGCTTAGATCTGTCAACTGATAGATTTTTAGCTATTCCTTACCTTGAGGTCCTTAAGTTTCAGAAAAAGAGCTGTCTGCTTATGGCACAGAACACACACTTTCTTTTACATTTATTGTAGGGTTTTTTTTAATTGCATAGTTGTGTCAGCATGAGGGAGAGTAGGTTCTCAAAAGTCAAGGTTTTAATATAGAAATATGTGAAGTGTCAAACTTGCCTTTTTAAAAATAATTTCATAAAAATCACTCAGGATACTTACGTCGACAATCAAGAAATCTAGCCAGCACCAGGCATTGGTGAAATATGTTTGAAATCCATAAGCTACCCATTTGAGGAGCATTTCCAGAATGAATATATAAGTGAAGACCTTGTCAGCGTATTCTAGCATGGTTTTGATAGTCTTTCGCTGTTCGATGTATATATCTTCAAAAGCCTGTGAGTCAAAAATACTTTTATTTTACTTGAATTACTTGCTCCCCTCAAATACTTGATAAAATTGCTTAGTATAATATTGGACACAAAGCAGTAATTTGATAAATATGGGTTAATATCTGACAAACAGACAAATTCTGAAGACTAAAACTAACAGAAAATGTTGGCAAGGAAATGTCAATATCTTTACTGATTTAAATGTTCTTTCTTTCCTGTCTCTCACCTTCAAATCTCTGTCTCAATTACTGCCATAAAGACATGCTTTTAGAGAAGTAATATGAACTCAGGAAATAACTAGAAGTTCTGTTAATGAGGGATCGACTTGGCCTATTCCAACATTACTTTCATTGATTCCCTGAATGATCTGTCTTATTTTGAAAGAATAAACTGATTATACATAAAGAAAACACAATACACTTTTAGTCCATAAATGTTAATATAATTATTAGGGAGAACTGGATGGTATTTGACATAGAAGTTAACGTAGTTACAGAATGTCTCTGTAAGTGGTTGTCTCAGTGAGGAAAACATCTATTAGATAAACACCAGATGAGAAATTCCATCTGGCAGTTCATAGTTCTGATTTATTCTGTGCTGAGTTTTGCATAGTTAAACTCTGGGTGCCAAGCTCTGCAAGGCATAGATATACCTCCTTTTTTGCCTCTTAAACTCAGTGTATGTTTGTGGTATTTTCAGAGCATTAGCTATTTCACTAGAACCTGATTCTTACCACTTTGCATTTTACTTACCAAAGCACCACTGCTGAGAAGAATCATGAAGACAATGAAAGTCTCAAACCAGTTGTGTTCAACAATGCTATAGCAGGTTTTCCGAAGATTCCACCAGACCTTTCCTTTGCCCTCTTCTATACTTACTTGACAGAATGGAAATTTTTTAATACATCCTAAAAGATAACATTAAATACAATAAATTAGAAATGTATATATATTTTGTACAAGATATTAACTCAACAATCCCATACATTATTGAGTGTTCAGCACAACAAGTGTAGTCACAGTCTGTCACATACATAGTTATTACAATATTACTGACTGTGTTCTCAGTGCTATACTTTTCATCTCCATGATTTACTTATTTTATATCTGGAAGTTCATACCTGTTAATCCCATTTTCCCCATCTATTTTGCCCATCCCCTTACCCACATTCTTCACTTTCCCACCCACCTCCATCATTCCTAGAAAATATATTTTAATCTTAAATAGGAAAAAATTAAACTTTGTTGCTTTCTCCCCATGCCAGTCTCAGATCATCATTTACAGGGGAACTGGCTACTTCATTCCCTAGTTATCTTTAGCATCTTTCCTATAAAATGAATCATTCTCAGACTTATATATTCAACCAGCCACCTAAAATTCAAGGGATTACTTTATCAAGAGTTGCATGAGTATAAATGTTTTAATACTAGTTAGAATCTCTCTTTGCCTCAAGGCCATTGATGGAAATAGGTTTGGGGGAAAACTGTACTTTCAAATTGTTTATTAATTCCTTGATGTGATCCTGAATTTTTTACTTACTTCTTTTCATGTACAGAAAAGCCCCCTGTTATCTTAGGTATCAGCCACTGTCATTTTTCCCAAGCTAATTTATTTTCAGCCTCAGTGCTTTTCTTAGTTACACTATGACTCATCTTGTCAGTTAGTATCTCTGTTCCTTTGTCCTCCCCCTTCTAGTTTTCATGTTATTTCTAATTCTCATCCATTCTTCTGCTCTCTCTGAGCTACTACTCATTGGATTAAATCCAGTCACAGTGAATCAGCAAATCTTTATTGATCTGTGTGCAAGACACTATACTGGTCTCTGTGAGAACAACTACTGTTTTCCCTGTCAAAACTCTACAAAACATCCGCATCCCCTAACAGCTCTGGTCACAGCACAAATTAACCACATTTGAAACTGTGAAGGATGGGGTATAATTATTGTAGCATCTATAAATCAAATCACAACATTGTCAATGAGGTCTGAAGGGACTGCAGTCAGTATCAATGAGATGACATTCCAGAACGCTATTTATCTCATAGGGTTAGCCTCTCCACATTCTGGAGGATGAAACAAAAAACAAAAGACATGTCAAATCACTGCTATTCCACTGTAATCTGGAAATATAGATAAATTAACTTTTCAGAAGAAAAGAAAAAAGCAAAGATAAAGTGTCTTTACCATTTCTTTAAAATAGTTCCCTCAAGTGAAGTATTTTCAGCCACTGTAAGAAAAGAAGGGGCATTGCATTTGAATCATATTAGAAATTATTTACCTTCAGTAAAACAAGCTTCTGGTTTAAGGTCTTCCTCAGGCTCCATTTCAGCTTGTTCACCTTCCCGTGGGGGAGCAACATCCACTGTGCTTCCTTCAGATGAGCTGGTTGCATTTAATTTCTGGAAACAAAACCCCATTGCAAATTGTGATTTTTCTCCCCTTTTATTCAGCTAATTTGGAAACTCTTTGTCATGGTGTGAAAAAATGATGGTGATTACATCTGACTCTATTAACGTTACTGACATTAGGTACTAATAATTTAACATAATTAAAGACCTACTATTTAAAACAATGGAACTGCTGACCTGATTCAGACAGAAGAAAGTAAGACAGCATTCAGTGTGGGTGATTTGGAAATGATGGGTCATACTGATTGTTTTATGATCTCCATTTGTATATGAGTGCCATATGAAAATAGCTTAATGAATTAATACTCAGACCAAATCAAAAATAGTTTGATGAAATTTTGGTATGCTGACATCCACTACTGATTATATTAGTTAAAATGCATCAAATTAAATTATAATTTCCACCTCTTATGATGGAATTTTTCAGAGCGAAGAACATTACCAGTTGTCTCAAACTACTGTCCATGTTTCTATAATTTTAGAAAGGAAAAGCAGCACATTGACATTAGTCACAGTCATTATATTTCAACTTTGGGCTATATTTTTCCTCTGGCTTACATAATCTTCTTATTTTACTAGCAGAAAGATGATGGATCTCTCTCTGTCTCTCTATCTCTCTCTTTTTGAACTGCTTAAATGACTTCAATACTTGCCAAAGAATCCTAAATCAAATGGAAATTTCTTCATAAATGGCATTGGGCAGAATCTGTATAGACTTTTATTAGGAGCACATTCTGAATTCAACATGTTACCAAGTTGTGAATTTTTCCTGTAAATAAATCATTGTGACATGCCACATGGCTGGGAAGAGCCACTTTAATGTTACAAGAATAAACATATAAATACTTTGAGATCACTTGGGAAGACATTATGGATTTGCAGCATTTTATGAAAACTGATGCAAAGACATGACATACAACACAGCCTGGCCAATGTAAAGATTTTAGGATGAATGAAACAGCACACGGACATGGTAATGTTTCCAAAGCCCCCATTAACTTTAGTAGCTAAGTGGTAGGGGTCGCTGTGCCCTAGCTTTCTGAAAGAGTTAATGTGTTACCAAAAAAATCCCCAAATGACTCCCTAAACATTGGTCATATTGGAGGAAATTTGGCTTAAGATTCTTGATTCACTGGAATCATAATGCAAATGTAGTTTAATATTTTATATTGTGAACTAGTTGAAAAGTACTATCCAGATGATACTTTCTGCGATGTTACTTTGAAGGTGAGGTTAATCATGCCCAACTAAATATATTATGAAAATTAAATATATTATGAATATATATTATGAAAAATACTTTAAATCAAAATACAATTCTATAATAAAATACCTCCTTGTCTTGCGTATGCTAAAGAGAGAAACTAGGCCATCATATTCAGCTGATGGTTCTTAGGATCATTATAGTACAAGAATTTTTATCACTAAATTTCTCTACTTTTTGGAGAGCTGAAAGACTGAGACATATTTTCTTCCCGCAAGACTTTTCTGCTTCTTATAACCAGAATATCTTTATTCTTTTAAGAAAATCCCAGAAAAGCTACTACTGGATAGAATTGCAACAGCTTCTGATATAACAAAGAAAATACTGGATAATTGTTTGAATTCAGCGACTAACTCTTCCCTTCCAATTTCACTGGTGACTTATGGGTTGAACACTATGATATTTGATGAGTGGCAGTGATAATATCCACTGTATAAATAAAACCAGTAAGAAACCAAATTATTTTGAGGTTAGTTATAAAACATTCCGTATTTCTTCTTCCTATTGGCCAAACCAAATTCACCAGTTTCTTCTGAGCCTAGTCATGGATCACCTCTTCCATGAAGGCTTTCTTTCTTGCATAATTTCTTTATGCTAAATTTTATAGAATGTTAGGCCATTATACATGATTGCTTTGATCAGATATTCTCATGAATATATATAAATTATGTATGTACATAAAATTTTACATAGGTACAAATTATATATTTATGTATGCATACATAAACGTATATACCAAACACACACACACACACACATATATACCAAAAGACCCAAGCACAGAATAAACACTAAATATTTATATCAAATTTAGAGAGTGCCAATAAATGATTGAATGCATTTTGTATTACTTTTAGAGAGAGAATTATAGTGTTTAGGTAATTTCATCTCTCCGCTTTGATATATAATTCAATAATGGCCTTGATAGAAGTCTATTTAATTGTATTAGAAAATACCTTTTTAATGAATAGGAATTATTTAAAATTAATAATATTTTAGCAATAAAAACCCATGAAATTTCCAAATGTTTTTCTAAAATATTGGCAGACATTCAATAAAGAAATGTTTTTCTAAAATATTGGCAGACATTCAATGAAGGAAGAAAGTAATCAGCATATGTGTATAGATATACAAATACATGTATACTTTCCCATTTGACAACTCTAGAAAACATACTCTTCTCATTTTACCACTGTTAATATAATTGTGAGATGTTCAATTTTTCACATTATAATTGTCTGCCTCATAGTCTACAGATGGTCTTATATTTAAATACAAACACTATACTGACTTAAACCTGAATGACACAAGTAATAGTAGCTGCTAATCTGAATGACAACTGAATCTACCATTGCCAAGTATTGACCATTGGATATTCTTTTGTTATTAGTACTGTCTTTAGGTTATAAATGTTTTTGTGAATGTGGTTAACATGTTTGGATATAAATACTTTCAATTTTCTAAATAGTTATGGAAGTTACGCATTGTACATTGTAAAGATTGTAAAATAGAGGGTCAGTAGTGAGTTAGTTTGTCTCTATCTACCTGGCATTGTTATTTTAAAACATGGGTTTTAAAAACAGACAAACCACCCTTCCAAAACTCCACATGTATTCTACTCTTTTCAAACAAGCAGAACCCATTTTACATAGAGAATTGCTTCACAGTTACTCAGGAGTTTTTCTGATTTTAAGTTTTTCTGATTTTCTGATTTTAACTTATACCTTAGAAAGTTTCTTAAGGAATATTCAGAGTCTTGTAGACCCTCATGCACCAAAGCTGAAAAGTTAGTTGGTAGGCTAGTGTTCATTTCACTAAGAAGTGTTTTGTGGGAAACTCCTTTCCCTGTGGAAGTTGACATAAGTTAATTCTTCTTAACTTGGAGTATCAGGCTTGTTCTGTTGTAATCTTCATAGGCCACATTTTTTTTGTCATAGGGAAATACATACATTTTCTTCTATGAAGTTACAAAAATCTTGTGTCAACCATATAAAATTTCAAAAGTGAATTTACTTATAAAGTAAAGCTTAGAATGTGTTCTTATTAAGTTACAATTTACTAATTATGATATACTGCCTGATATGCTTTAGTCACTGTATACATAAAGGATTTTACTGCTGTCTTTTTAAAGAATTAATTTGTATCCTAGAAACTTAAATCCTAGAAATTTAAAATCCTGTATGTTGATATAATGCCATCTATGTAATCTAAACGTTTTCTAGTTATTTCAATATTTGGCACTCATACTCTGATAGAGCATAGTTTGTGATACATTTTATCATAGCCCTACCAAAATGACTTCCAAATTTATTTAAAAGCATGTAACTGATTTAAAAGCAAGTGACTGATGATAAACACAAAGAATAACTTACTTTCTTTATATTGCCATAGCTGTGATACTACAGTGGTATTAAAAAAAAAAAAGCCAAGAAACCTGAAATGAAATTTTCCATATTAAGGAACTCAATACTATACTAAATAATAAAATTAATACTTTTTTAGAAGTAGTTAGAAAAATATAATTAGGTATATAGGCATAACTGTAGAAAACTTCCATATAAACCATATAGTACAAGTTCAAACTTGTGTTCTTGTACTATTTTCTCCTTACCCCTCCAATATTTTATGGCACTTAAAAGTTCGATTCTTCCATCCCTTGTAGAAACTACTGAATCTACAGAGGGATGATGGCTTATGCTCTACAAATGCACACTGGAAAGCAGGTTTTAAGATGCAACATTCTCCAGGCCTAATTCAGCCACAGAAAACATGCCTGGCTGTAGCAGAAGCCTGGCGCAATACTGTGGAAGCTGCACGCTGATCCAAGAACCATGTTCTCAAAGACATGGTACCTGAATATGTAGTTTTCAAGAAGGTTGACTACAAATACCATTCATAAGAAATGACAGAATCAGCACCCATAAAGGCCATGAGACCATTTTTCCCTCTAATAACATGAACTCATATAGAAATTCTCCTTTGTGATGAATATTGCTCTTGATTTTTATCCAATTAAAACATGAAATTTAACTTTCAGAGATAGAAGAGAATGTTAGCAACTGGCCTACTTCCACTGAAATGCGCTTACATTTCATTTATTTTCAGTCAGCTATCAAATGCTTGACTCTCACAAACTGCTATATGGTTCAAGAGGCAAAAATAAAAGATTCAGCCATTACAGATTGCCTTTAAAATCTAGCCATTTCTCTCATAACTTCTGAGTTTTGTCTTACAAGTAGAAGAGGAAAATTTTTTGATCACACATACTATCAGGGCCTTAGTCTGATCTTTTGGATATGCATATCCATATCTTGACTTACGATCTTTCACTTGAAGAATAGGTAGACACACCAGGAAGCCATTGGGCTGCTTGTCCAAGGCAGGGAGAACAAGATTAAAACCAATAGTTCTCTTTTCTAGGCCACTTATTGAATGGCTAAAAATATAAACCACGTGTATGTGGCTTTGCCTCAACACATTTTAAAAGTGCAACAGCCCTGGTGCTTCTTTAATTTCAAAACAGCGTTAATAAGAACATGATATTTGAAAGTGAAAATAATTATGTGGTAGTTGAAAAGTAAGGTAAAAGGGCATCAAGAAACCAAAATAAAAAAAAAAAACTGGCTTATCTTGAGAAGATATACAAAAAATTTCCATCTAAACTAGCCTTAATTGGGTTTTATTTCAACAGAAGTACGCTACCACACCAAAACAGTTCTCTAAAGGTCACGATGGGTTTAAAATGGCTATTGACGTACCCATCTGTGCCTCTGGAAGAGTTGCCTCACATTCAGTTTCACAAAGAGAGTGTTTGGAAGACACTGAGAGCAAGACAGAGAAAGCCCAGAGGTACTTTCATTGCTCTCCAGATTCTGAAAACAGAGCACAGTGCCTTTTCCAGAAGAGCACGTGCTTGAGGTCTTCATCAAGTATCTATTTACAGTTTCCATGAATACTTTGAAATGGAGGGAATACTGTTATAAACATGATGTAAAAGATAATTCTCCAGTACCATTTAATTCTGTCCTGCTTGTGAAGAAAAAATAAATCAGATTTTTTTCCACTGGCTAATGTTGGTCATTGAAAGTTAATAGTCATTGTTACACAAAAATTGTATAAATCAGCAGGGACCTGTATTTTTTCCCTACTTTTCATTAATAATTTTATTTCTGAATTGATTTCATTCTCCAACTAATTCTCAGTTATCCCTAAGGAAGAAGAGAGCAGGTATAAATTAAACCTAGAGACAACTCCAAACTCTAGTTAGATTTTTTTTTCACCAAAAGTATTGAAACTGCCAATACTCAAGAACTTTCTACTTCTGCTTTGTAATTTCCCTCCCAGAACCCCCCTCTGGCTGAGAGTCCAGCAAGCACTGATATCAACAAGAGAAAGTTGAGTGAAGAAAATAAAGACTTAGTTATGTACAAACCTATGGCAGTCTTGGGAGATGCCCTTTACTCCTCATAAAACTATATTTAATACTAAAAAATAGGACATTTTCTATGTCTCTTTTTTACCTGCTCAGTTTTGGGTAGAAAGGACATTTAGGGAAAATTAATGTAGATAAAGGAATTTTTTTTAAAATGGATACACTGGACCAATTATTTAATGATAAAAATACAGTGAACTTTTCCTATCCCATATCACGATGCTTCCTTCTTTATTTATTTTCCAATGAACACTTACGGTTTTGCAGACATATGACTCAACAACTTTCCTAAACTACATAAAAATCCAAGATATGTGGTGCCCAAATACATACAGACTATGGCCCTTCATATCCAAAAACTTATGATCACCTTGCTTTTGTTTTTCACAGAGCCTTAAAAACAACATGAAAGCAAACATTTCCATCTGGAGCAAATGAATTATAAGGGTTGAAAATTATATTCATGAATCTGAATATAATGATCTGAAAATGGCACTATCAAAAAATCCTGTGAGACTCATTTTAGTATACAATTTACTTATAAGGGCTGAATCAACAACAACAAAGAGTTGTGGTCTTATTTTAATGAAATAAAAGCAGAGAAATAAAAAAAATGCATGCTCTCTTAAATTCTTGACTACATTGAACTTTAAACATTCCTATCATATTTTAAAATAGATATAAATCCTATAGAGCATGCAATCATTGCTTTTAAAAGTTTAAAAGGCTATACTGGAAAACTCATTAGCAGAATCAAATATGATGTGGGACTGCCCGTGTCTCCTGACCATGCTGTGATGTGTCACACGATTCAGCAGAGAGCAGCTGGGCACATCTGGCACTTCCTTGCCATGGCAGGGGAAGGAACAGAGCTGAGTAGCATGCAGGCCAGTCAAAATTTACTTAGAAAGTGATTGTACATGTACAACTTGCTTGGGTAACCCGGGTAAAAGTGATGGCACGAGCCTCTGGCTGGTTAAAAAACACCAGAGTTGCATTCTTGATGGCTCCAGCTTGGTTTTACCCCTGTGAGAAGTAAGAATGGTAAGCAGTGAAGGTCAGAGTATGATATTGCTAGATTGTGCTTTGGAATTCAACTTCAAATATGATTCTTAAGAGCATTTATTCTATATCCTCACCTAGGAAGACAATAAAACCTTTTATAAACAAAATTGTAAAAACTCGGTTATATAAATATTCCAAGAAATCATGATTACGTGAACTTTAAAAATATAAAAACAAAATTCTACATTACGATCTTGTCACAAGATTTGTATGATTCCAAGTTTTTCCAATATAAAAAGATCACTGTTTTGAAATCTATACCTTTAATTCTCTTACATTTTTTCATGCAAAGCTTTATATTTGTTTCCATACCATCTCATTTATGTTAGTGACCAATATATATAGATATAATGGATTTAGATATAGATGTATAAATATATATGTTACAAATATAATAACAGCAATTCATATCTTTATCTCTAACAAGTATTTTAGGGATTATTTCTCCCAATTGTACTTTAGCTCATTATACAATATGACAAATATGAATGTAAGGAGCAGAGTGACTAGAGTTTTCAAATACCATCTAAGTTAATGATTAATTTATTGCCTTTTCTTAAAGCAGAAATATATTGCAGGGATTTTTGTTGTTGTTGTTGTTTTGTTTTTTAGTGAGAAATGTATCACTCTGTTGGTTAGGTTGTATGATTTCTTACTTTGTCAGCAAAAAGAAAGGATATTCTGTGCTCTTCAAAGCATAGCTCAATGTTCTTTTTCTACTTGTGGTCAAAAACTTAGAAGCATGAACCAAAATGTCACTTTATGGATATGTTACTTTTCATTTGTGTGTGTGTATGTGTATGTGTGCAATAGTTATTAAGAAAGAATAACCCAGCCAACATAAATATGCATATGAAATGTGACCTATGTTCAGTGCCAGCAGTTTTGAGAAATTTCAGGTTAAAACTGAACTTTGCTGGAATTTAAACCCACTGTATTATGTTAGAACATGCTAATTTTTTGCTTTTATTTTTAAGAACAATGTACTTTTAATCTTTGTGTGAGCATATATGAGAATTGCCCTATTACTTTTTCAGGGGTTTTTTTTAGTACTAATTTAAAACATCATCCATATAAAATGTGTTTAATTTATTTCTACTTTTTGAAATAATCTGAAATTTTATCCTAGCTTTATAAAAGTCTTTAGTTTTTCTATTTAGTTTGATGAATTTTTCCAGCTATTTTACATAATTTTAATTTCATTACATTCTATTATTGGTTTCCATGTATCCAAAATTTAGCTTGGAAGAGGATAGAATGGTTATAAAAAGAGTCACCGAAAAGGAATTTTTGTTCAGATGATAAAATGTTTTCCAGAACTTAATAATGAAGTCATTGTGTCTCCACACACCAAGTGTATGATTTTCTAGCAATTAAGAAGATATGACAATGAGGTGATATTCTTCTAAGCAACCATTTGAAATACCTGTGGGCACTATAGAGTTTTTGAAATATTCTGGAAATCAACCTTTTGGTAGAAAGAAATTAAGATATTTAATTTCCATAAATCCAATGTGATAAAATTTATGACATTAATGTAGCAAAAGTTTCTCTGCCTCTTTTTTTTTGTCTTTTTTTGTTTTTTGTTTTTTGTTTTTTGGGGTTTTTTTAACCCTTTCTTGACCCCAAACTACTCTTGTCCCTAATCTTACCTTATTTTCTCTTTATTATAACTTCTTTGGTAAGTTCCTCTATTTTCAGGGAATCAGGTAATTATGAAATCTGCATTATCAAATCTGTTTTTAAACCCTGATTTCTCCTCCAGGGTTTTACTCCCAATATGATCACTTCTAATTCAGGATATTCCAATTGAATTCTTCCTCTTCCTACTTAAACCTGGTAACCTTTCTAAGAAGTCATTTCAGTGGCATTACTGTTTTTCCAGTTTCCTGGAGTCTTTCTTTACTAGTTTGTCAAACTGCCAGGTCTCAGTGCCCATACTTATCACCTTAGCCCAGAATTTCATCACCTCATTGCTATCAAATGATTGTTACCACATTCCCCAAGATAAATTCACTGATACCAAACAAACTTGCCTAAAACATCACTTTCCCCTGCTTCAGAACAAATAGCTCCTTATTGACTGTATCGCCAATTCTAAACTTTTCCACTTCAAAGATTTTACATTCTGAAACACCTTACTCACCCAAACATATTTTCCAGTATCTTCTCAACCAGTACTTTATTCATGCTGATTGTTCCACTGTTACACCTTAATACTAAGCCCATTCTCAACTGTGAGTTTCCTTTGGTAGGGTTTTGCTTTGGCTTCCTGATCATATATTTGACCCAAACTTGGACGCCTGTTTCAATTTTATCTCTTCCGTTTAGCAGCTTGCTATGTTCTTGCTGTTTCTCACTATCTCTAATTTTTATATTCAGTCCTGCAGGATAAAACTTTTTAATAGGTCTTGAATGATTTTAAGAATTAATGTTAGCTTCCTCAAAGATGTTGAGATTTCCCAAAAGGGGTTATATTATAGAGTTCTCCTTTAACTCTTCCTTACTCTTAGTAGCCCAGCAGAGTGCTGGATTTACAGAAAGTGCTCAATAAGTGCTCATTAATTAGTTGGTGTTTTTTCTTAAATAGGACTATTTGGGGGATGAAAAATAAAATTAGAATTAAATTCTTATTTTATCAGAATGAGCAATTTGTAAATTAGAATTGAGCTCATTAAGCAGACTTTGAGTGGAATTCCAAGAATATTATACCTCATTTTGCATGTATTTGTACCTCTTAAAAATATTTTCAAATTTGGTATTATAATATATCTCAGCAGTGCTGAAATGCCTGAAAGAAAGGATCAGGAACTATGAGTTATGACATTGTCAACTACTTATTACTTATACAAATTCTATTGATACCATTCTTAAAAAGAGAGGTTTTTAAAATATGCTCACAAAATCAGACATCATTGGTCTGATTCCTGTGGTGCTAAATATCATACCCTTAAGCTAAAATCTGTCTTTTATAATTCTGTACTGGACTTACTTCCTACTGGGATGTTAGATGTCCAAAAATGAATAGTAGTAAAAATTTTAATGTTGTTTTTCACAACGCAAAACTGCAGAATTAATACCATTAAGTGGCTATTATGGGATCCTATTAATTCTAATCACACGGTAGGAACAATTCCCTTTCTTCTTTGTTTTATTTTGAACAACAGTAATATGACAATAAGAGCAGATTTTCAACTTTTACTTCTTAACTGTAATCCTCAAGTGGAGGTTCTCTAAGTAGCTCTTAGCATTTTTCAAGTTAATCTGGAATACCTTATAGATTTGCTCACCCTTGGGCAAAATGTAAATGCTTCTTGCACTTTCCTAATATGTGTAACACTTTCATAAATGAATAACACTCTGTCATAGTCAATAAACCTCCAGAGGTGAACAAAAGCTACACAAAACTTTCACATTACAAATCAGAGCAAAACCTAATAAAGAAGGTAAGGAGATGACACTTTCACAATGATCAATAAAATACGGTTCATTGATTCATCTAAAGAGCATAACGTAGTGTAGAATAGAATGTATTAAATAAGGTTGATGTTTTGACAGGCCACAATTTTTAGCCAGATTTTCAAACCGTCAAGAAGATGAATATACTAATTACACAGATTGATGATTTCCTGTGGAAAGTTGGAATTTGTATGAATGGATTTCCCAATAAAGAATAGCTCATAATTTTCCAACATTGTCATATATATGACTTTCAGTATATTTTTTAATAATGCATATAAGCATAATGAAAATACTAAATAACCATAATGCATGGTTATTATAGGAAATGCCACAAAAACTTTAAAGGCATTCTTACCTCTTTGCTTTCTTCTAGTTCTGACTCACTGCTAAACTCTTCAGTGTTTAAGTTTTCGAAGTCAGACTCTCCAACAGCAATTGGCACTGTTACAGTGAGGCTGGGGTTGTTTATGAATGACATATAATCATTTTCATCGATTACATATTTTTCAACACTGCTTCCGGTACCTACACCACTGGTGGTTCCATTCCCATCTTTAAGATAATTAAGTTCTTTGCTGATTTCTATTCCAGTATTATTGGAGATGCAGCTGTCTATTTTGTTGCCTTCATGGACCTCTATAACTTTTGGCTTTCTAAAAAAGGTTTTTCTGAAACACTCCCGTATCTTACTTTTCACATAATCAATTCCCTTTTGCATCCTTCCTACTGCAATCTGGAGATTGTTCATTTCATTATCATCATCAGTAGCAGCAAGATTGTCTGAGCTAAATGAACTCAACAATAAGGCCAGAAAGAGGTTCAGAACCTAAAATAAAACAAGAAAATTTGCTACATTAATATGAAGTATTCATAAATTAATAACTTAAACAGGGAATTCATAGATCTTTACTAAAATTAATTCAACGAATGCTTACTGTATTTCAGATGCATGTCTTAATCACACACTATTTAAAGGACCTGAAATCTTCTACCTGCCGTAAGGGTGAAACGATAAAACAAGTGCCTTTTCTTTCGTGAAGAAGGACAATAAGAAAACTTCTAAGACTTTAATTGTCTACTCAGGGTTGCCAGTGAAGAGACAAAAATCCAAATTTATGGTTTTAGCCAATGAGAAAAAAAGATCATTTTAGTCATTTTACTTCATTTTATTAGTTTGTCTAGAGAATGTGTCTAGCTTTGTGTGTATAAATAATGAATTTATGTATTTGATAGCCTAGTGGTATGTGTTAAAACAGTATACTTTTCATATAAATTCCTTCGTCCAATGGCCACAAATTTATAACAGCAGGGATTTCTAAATGCAAATATATAAGGTTAACACACTTGCCATCAAAGCAAGAACCCTAGTTTGTTTCCTTATTTCTGTATCATTTTGTTCATAATCTAGAGCTTCCTAATATACTATTCTGAAAAAAAATGCATGTCTACAGTTATTGCATAAACATTCTTAAATTTTTTTTTAATTTTTATTTATTTTTGAGAGAGAGAGAGACAGAGTGAGAGCAGGGGAGGGGGAGAGAAAAAGGGAGATACAGAGTCCAAAGCAGGCTCCAGGCTTACAGGCCATGAGATCATGACCTGAGCTGAAGTCAGATGCTTAACTGACTGAGCCACCCAGGCATCCCTCCACAAGCATTCTTTTAAGCAGTCTAACTGGAAATGTACCTCTCAAAGGAAAGGTTCAGTATGATGGCATAAAGAACACTTTGTCCACACATAATTGAGAAACTTATGCATCAAATCACATAAATATGCAAATTGTGCTTTTACATTTGTGCTTTTAGGTCAGAACTGAAAGTAAGCTTTTAAAATCTTGTCAGTGTCCATACATATGAAACCTTAAACTGCAATAACTTATTTTCTTTTAATAAAGTAAATTCAGGGAAGGATATATTTAGACCATTTCCAAGGCATTTGAATAATTACAATACATAGCTACAATATAATAGCCTATTTTATTGAAATTTATCTTCAGAATTTGGTAATGTGCAACTTATGCCTCTGAGTAAGCCAACAATATGAACTATGAATGTGCAAAGATCAATTTCAATATAAAATGGACAATTATATTTTTAGATTTACTGGAGATCATTTTCTTCTCAAAGTAAAAATAGGATAAAAAAATAATTCAAGCCTTAACAGTAATATTGGGATTAAATTAGTCTTCATAAAAGCATTGCTTTGAAAAAGAAAAACAAAGAAAAAAACTAATATTTTTGCTCCCAAACTTTCACAAATGTACCTCAGTTAATCCTCACACCAGCCGTAAGATTTCAGCTCTGTTATTCCAGTGTCATAGTTGGGAAACTTTGGGCTCAGAGAAGCTAAGAAAC
Organism: Panthera onca; assembly: GCF_046562875.1. Lineage (NCBI taxonomy): Eukaryota > Metazoa > Chordata > Mammalia > Carnivora > Felidae > Panthera > Panthera onca. The sequence continues at coordinate 67,464,113 of NC_138346.1, read as the reverse complement.
TCCCCCAAACTCAGAGTGCTAGTCCTGGGATTTGAGTCTAAGTTACTGAAGATCAAACCAGAGCTGTCTATTGCATCAGGCCACCTTCCTTGCTACAGTTTGATCTTGTTCTTAAATATGAGCATTTGTAATACATACGTACCACAAGGTTTCCAATGACCATGACCAACATGAAAACAATAAGGCACATGGTTTGGCCAGCGACCTCCATACAGTCCCACATGGTTTCTATCCACTCTCCACATAGCACGCGGAACACAATCAGAAAGGAGTGAAAGAAGTCATTCATGTGCCAGCGTGGAAGTTGACAGTCACTGGAGATCTTGCAGACACATTCTTTGTAGCTTTTACCAAACAGCTGCATGCCAACCACAGCAAAAATGAAGACAATAATGGCCAACACCAAGGTGAGATTACCTAGAGCCCCCACAGAATTGCCAATGATCTTTATCAGCATATTCAGGGTGGGCCAGGATTTTGCCAACTTGAAAACTCGAAGCTGTAATTAAGTGAAAAAATACTCTCAGTATAATTACAATATAATTTTAGAAGTTAGTTAGACATTATTTTATTAGTATACCATATTATAGACCTACTTCTGAGGGATATGAAAATCTCAAACCATACTAAAATTCAAATCCAGAAAAAAAGAGTTAACAATACTAGAATTGTAAATCAAGTCATATCGTTTAAATGTAAAAGTAAAAGAAAATATTTCAGAATAAATAAAACATTCTGATTAATCAGCAGATATATCCCTAGAAACAAATTAATATTTTGATTACAGTGTTTTAAATTAAATTGGATTGGGTAAACTAATGTCACCCTCAGACTACATTTTAGAGTAAAAAGAAATATTAAAAATCTGAGTTATATATTTTAATGGATATTTATAAAATAAAACTAAAATAAACAAATTTGATTTAAAAAACTTACATGAAGTCTTCCTTTCAATTTGAAAAAAATACACATTTTACTTAATTTCCAATAAAATTTTACATATTTTGAAATAATTTTTTTTTGACAAATATAAAAACGTTTGTTACACCATTGTTTTAAATGCTAATGGTATCAAATATTTTCCTACATGTTCCTTTAAAGTAGTTCCCACTAATATAAGTAAGGTTGATAAAAAGCTAAGATTATGGGCACCTAGGTGGTTCAGTTGGTTAAGCGTCTGACTCTTGATTTCGGCTCAGGTCATGATTTCACTGTTCGTGAGATCTAGCCCTGCATTGGGCTCTGCACTATCAGTGCAGATTTGGGATTCTCTCCCTCTCTCTGCCCCTCCCCCACTCATGCTCTATCTCTTTCTCAAAATAAACATTAAAAAAAATGAGAATATTCACATATCTTAAAAAAAAAGCTAAGATTAATTGAGGCCTGAAGTTTTTATTTGCATTTCTTTACAGAGTTGAAACAAAAAAAAATGTTAATGAATTTAAAACATAATTTTAGACCACATGTGTTTTTAAATTTGCCCTCTATAACTAATCATTATGAAATGCTTCAACCATTTTTATCATTCTTAGTTTTAAAGGGAATATTTATGTATTTTCTTAGAGTATCATGCATATTGATGTAGATTTAAAATATTACTAAAGTAAATATAAGATACACATTGATTCATTTTCAAAATAAATTTTATGCCAGTGACAGAATATAAACATAGTCTAAGTAGATACCAATCTGAATGATCTCAGTACAGACAATCCCTCCACATTGGCCAGGCCAAGCTCCATCAAACTAAGGCTGACAATAATTCCATCAAAGATATTCCAGCCCTCTTGGAAATAATAATATGGATCCATGGCAATAATCTTGAGAACCATTTCTGCTGTGAAGATCCCAGTGAAGACCTAAAGTAAAATAGAGATCACAGACATTGAAAAAAACTTTTGACACTGCAAGAATCTGTAAAGAATATTAAATAGTCATGAGTAAAAATACTTAAAATGGAGAAATGTGATAAACTGTTTAGCATTTTTTTCCAGGGGAGTATTTATTTTATTTAACAAATATGCTTAGATTTAACAAAACTGCTAGCTATCCAAGAAAATGCTGGTTTGAAAACATTTCCTCATTCACATTTTAAATCTGATACTAAATAGTAACTACTGAATTCCAGCCCTTTTTGGTACATCATACTTCTCCCATAATCACAGTGAATTTTGTTTTTAGTATTATTGCATTAGGAACAAATCTATATATTATTTGAAGTTACTGTAAATTTATTTTAAGTTTGGTAAAAAGCATATTTTATTCTTGATTTTTGTGTGTTTTTTTTTTTCAGGGACATCATCTTTTTTCTATAATTTAAAAAATATTCCTGAAATAAGAGTGAGGTTGCCACAAATGTTTTATAATAATAATCTCTGGATGCATGCCTCAGAATTAAGGTTAATGGATTAATAGAGCAAGGAGCTGCAGATTTAATTGAAAGCAGCAGGAGAACATTCTCAGTGTGCATACACTCACAGTAAAAATTAATAAATTACTTGAGTGGTTGGAAGAATGTTCGACAATAGAAAGAAAATGAAACAAACTCAAAAAAAATTTAACTCAAAATCACAGGCAAAGAGACCCAGGGACATGAAGAGTTATGAAATTACTCTTGCAAATAATCTTTTAAAGCAATTATCTTAAATATAGGTGATAGCTGCATTTTCTGACTATAAAGTCAAGCTTACCATTTACAGGGTAAATCAGCCTCTACCTTGAAGGAACTCTGTCAAAATAACAGTATCCAAAATTATTTGGTTTCCTAAAACATCAGGTTAATTAAAAAGAAATATTGATTCACTCTTAGAAATGTGTAAATGCAGCTAATATGTTATTTTCCTAAACACAGAAAGATCTAAGGGAAATACCCCTTCCCGAAAAAATAGCTTAATTTCAGTTCATCTTTCATTCACTCAAGTGGAAATAAAATGTATTTCAAGTAATATTAATGCATGAAAATCCAGATATATGCTGGAATGCACACTGAAAATTATTTCTTTTTTATCTTATAGAACGACTCACCGTAAGATATTTTTCCCTGATGAATGTAAAATAAATTTTGATTTAGAGAAATTTTATTTCTTATATGAAGTCTCAGGAGCAGCTAACTATTTGAATTAGCAGCCTAATTATAGAAATACATTAAACTGAGGTAGAAACTATCCAGGTAAATCATCTACAAATATTTCTTTCTACAGAGAAATCATAAGGCGATCTTTTCAGCTCTTTTGAAATGACTGAATCTCCTGCATTATAAAAGCTTATACCTTAGGGGCGCCTGGGTGGCTCAGTTGGCCAAGTGCTCAACTCTTGATTTGGACTCAGGTCATGATCTCACAGTTCGTGAGATAAAGCTCCATGTGAGACTCTGAACTGACATTGTGAAACCTGCTTGGGATTCACGCTTCCTCTCTGTCCCTCTCCCGCGCGCGCATTTTCTCTCTCTCTCTCTCTCTCAAAATAAATAAATAAATAATTTTAAAAATCCCTATACCTTAAACATACATTCTTTCATTTTATGTAACCCCAACATGAAACTCCTTTCATTTTAATTATAGTTTGCAATTTAAAATTATATCTATTTATATCCTTAAATGTTTTCAATTTAAGCCCTAAAAATCATTTGTATTGTCAGTGATGAGGAATTCTTAAAAATTCCTTCTCATTCTAGCAAAGGTCAGTCTAGCATACTGATTTAATGCCTATGCTTACATGATTTTAAAACTCCCATCAAAAAAATTCTAAGGACAAAAAGAACTGGCAACCTCTAAATCTGTATTAGATTATATAAATAATGCCCATGTATGGTTTGTAAACAAGACTAATGTATGGTTTATAAATATACATTCAGCCACCTTTGAATTTTCTACATCACAAAAATTTTTAAGACTAAAAACAATTAATAAAAACCTTACTGAATGTTTATTGTTTGGCCTTAGCCTAATTCTATCTTGTTTTCTGCAGAAAACAAGTTTGTCTTTGAAACTTTAGATTATATGCTTCTGTGGCCACTCATTCATTCAGAAAAAAACTGCTAAACACCTACTAAACGGTAGACGTTTTGCTGGGCTTTGAAAATATAGTAGAAATAAGGATATGTAAACCTGAGACTGTATCAACCAAGTCATTTAGGCTGATACATGTCCTTTTTTTTTTAATGTTTATTTATTTATTTTGAGAGAGAGCATGAGCAAGGTAGAAAATCAGAAGGGGAAGGAGAGAGAGAGAGAGACAGAGAGAGAGAGAGAGAGAGAGAGAGAGAATCTCAAGCAGGCTCTTTACTGTCAGTGCAGAGCTGGACATGAGGTTCTGCCTCATGAACCATGAGATCATAACCTGAGCTGAGATCAAGAGCTGGACACTTAACAGACTGAGCCACCCAGGTGCCCCTAGGCTAATACATTTCTTATGGACAATGAATTTATAGGCTTCCTAATCCAGCTTCTTTAATGAGTAGATAAGTTCAATAAAAAGTTCCTAACGCATTGTAGGTGATGACACATGGTAAGTAGTAAAAATCTAAGTGCTAAAGATAGAGATGAGAATCAGCCTGGGACTCTAAACCAAGAATAAAGAAATTGGGAGCATTTTGAGTTGTTTTGTGGGGCACAACACTTAGGATGCTTAGGATGACCAAATATTACAGTTTAAGGTCTTATTTCAGGATGAGAAGGCTTCCTTATTGAGTATTTACTTAGAGAAGAAGGTTATGTTGATGTACATGAAAAAGAGAAATGTTCATCCTAAAAGCTGAAGTTTGCCTATCAATCAGTTTGCTCTCCAGAATGTCTGCTTGCCCAGACTGATGCTCCATTTTTTTTTTGTAGTGAATTTGATGTAACTGTAGCCTACTTTTGCTCTATTGTTATTAGCCTCTTATTTTAATGGTTTTAGTTTTATTATTCCCATGTCTCTTGGATACACATCTTTAAATATTTGTTGTTGTTGTTGTTGATCGGTGGTAGAGGTGAAATTGAAATATACTTAAAGAAAAATTATGGGAAATCATTTAACATTTATGGTGTTCCTTTCCCTCATCTGTCAAATGAGGATATTCATTGAGATGACTCATCAGGTCTGTATCTAAAATTCTTGGATTTCTGTCAGCATTGTATTGCCTACCAAATTGTATTCAGAAATTGGTGACAACAATTATTACAGAGCCTCATGATAAGTTTTTAGTTTGGAGACAAGATAGCTTTGCATTATATTAGGAAAGGAGCTAAATGGCCAGATAGCACCTTCATTGATGCAAAATGCCTCTCAGGTAAATTTTAGGATTTGGCTCCCAAGTGTTTAATCTTTCAATAAGCAAAAGTTTTTTTTTTTTTCCTTCAAAGAGTTAACATGTCCCTATCCTGAGATTTTAAATTTATACTCTATTCCACACCATTTAATTGAAATAATTTAGCTAATTGTGTTTCTTTAGGCTTTTATATGCAAATAACCTGTGAAATGCTTAGTACAAGTACCATGTTCCAAGTTCCCTTCAGCATCCAACAGAATAAAAGGATATCATGGACTCTTAATCATTGGTTAAAATGAGAGTTATAGTAAGAAAAGTAGTCAGTATAGGAGCTACAGACCTCTATCTGTATTCGTTGAAGAAAGAGTTACAGGTTAGTTGGAAATGTTTGTATGATGAAGAGGTTGTCTAATCTGCTATGATTGATGGAAGATTTTTTGCTTATAAAATCTCTTAAGGTGGGTGCATTAGTTTTATAATGGTTAAAACAAAAACAAAATAGAGCATCTTAGAGAAACTCAACAGATATTTGAAGTCTCTCGATACTCAAGTTTGATCAACCCAATCACTAGAGAAGTGATGTGCTTTTTATGTGCTCCAGAAACAGGATACAAATGGGGCACATTGATCTAAGTAAAGCTGAAAGTTCCACAAGTCTTTTATGGTATGTTCCTTTGCTAACAATTCAGCCAAAACCTAAATGTCCTTATTTATAAGGTATTATATAATCATTTGAGGACTAATAACTCTCCATAGAAACTAAATTTATTTAAATGAGTGAACTATAAACTCCACAAAATACGCAATATAACCATGCATGGTGTAAAATAGAGTCCAAAGTCAACTAAGTACCCAAGATATAAAGAATATATTCTCTCCTTCTCTCCCTCCCTCTGTCTTCCTCTCTCTGTCTCTGTCTCTTTCTCCTTATATAGATTTTTTTACATATCATTTACATACAATTAAACATATAAATTTTCATATATAAATATTTATTATAAAGCTTGTTATGGGTATAAAATATGATAGTATATGAGAAACTATGAAATGGCTTATATATGATATTAATAATAACAAAGATATTTTGGTTAATACAAATAGTCAGCTTACAAATTCTCCTACTTTTATGATTGGTAATAGTTAACTCAGGTCTGTTTCTTGTCATGTGCACTCTGTATCTTGATGAGCCTTGTTTCCCCAGTGTTAACCTCAGCTTACCAATGGTTCTACCACAATCTATCAGGCATCAGTCTTCAACCTCATTTCTATACCTCATTATTTCCATTGCTACTCATAAAGTTACAGAATTTTAGAACTGGAAGGGACGTGAAAAATCATCTAGTCCGATATATTCTACTCATTAGAGAACAGACCCAAAGATCTAAATGACTTTTTCAAGAGTACCCAATTATTTAGCACGGACAAGTGGACTTCAACCCAGATTTGGTGCTTTAGTCTAGTGCTTTTCCATTCAATCATCCTATAATCCAACCTCTCTTATCCTGTGCTTCCAAACTAGTGCTTCAACATGGGAATTCCATGAAACCTCAATTTCCTGCTTCACTCTGGAAAATTTCCAAAATTTCTTCCTAACTGTTCAACTTTCCTGACCAGTATCTTGGGAAAAATACAGGAGCTAGACCAGAACTTTTTTCTATCAGTATTTCAGAGAAAGGTTAATAGCATATATTAGAGGAAGGAAATTGTTTATTGAGCACATGCTAGATGCCAGGCATAGTATTATTTTCACATTACCTCATTCCGCCTTCACAACAACTCCAGGAGATGGGTATTAGTATATCCGTTTCAAAATAGAAAACAAAGACTCAGATTTTTTATCAGACTTGTCCAGATGCTACATTATTAGTAAGCATTGGCAATGAGGTCAAACCCACTTCCACCCAACTCCAGAGCCCATGTTCTTTCCTGAAAACATGCTACTCAATTGAAGCAGCCCATCTGATTAGGAAACAACCAGTTAGTTATTTATTGAGCTGCAACCATGTAAATACTGTAGGAGATACAAAAGAAAAATGGGACATAACCTTGAAGAATATGAAGAATTGAGATGAGGTAATTTTAATTAGAACACTCTAGATGTGAATGTAGAGAACAGTGAAATATTTTTCCATATGTAAGCATATAAGATGTAAGCATGTAAGCATATGTAAGATGTGGTGTTTGTGTAGTATAGTGACATAGCTGTTCTGATGGGCCAATAGTGGCTGATTTAGGAAACAGTGGACAATAAGATGGTATAGAAAGGATGGGAGCAGATGGGGAGTCTTGAAAACCAAATAGGACTGTTGAACCACAAATACAGATAACACTTTAGCAAAGTGCAAGCATACTGAGTGCAGTGTGTTAATATTATTTTAATAGTAGTTATAGGATTAAAAAAGAGATACCTTGAAAGAAGAAATAATGTCTTCATGTCGACTTGTATATAAGAAATAAAGGAGAAGTAAGTCAAAATGGCTATCCGATTTCTAGCTTTGAAGTTGAAAGGCTCTTTGAAGCTGGGAGGTTACTACTAGAGGTAACACAAGACTACATTGAAATTGTTAGGACTTTCAATAAGCTGTGAGAAAGATGATCTTTCAGCTGTCACATACTGTGTTTAAAGCTATCCTTGAACAACTATCTGTAACAGTTGGAAATATAGAACTGGGATACAGCTTATACCACAATAGTAGATAATTCCTATCGTTGTTGAGTACATAAAAACATTGAATGGAAAACATAGCCTTAGTAGACATAAGAAGCCCAGAAAAGAAGGCAAAGATAGAGTGATCGGAAAGATCAAGGAACAATCATTTAAGAAAAATCAGTATCACAGGTGTCAAGGATGAAGAAAATCTCAAGAATCAGATGTGTGTTTTACTAAGTCAAATAATGTAGTTAAGCTGAGGCCACTTACTGGGTAGACTTTTACGAAATCGTCTGCCCAGGATTCCCTTTTCAACTTCTGTTGGGAATTGCTCCTCCACTTGTATGATTCCTCAGATCTGTCATGTTTTCACATGGCTCCACCCTGTGCCTCTGATTAAGCCAGAGGTGAGCATCTGACTCAAGCTATACCAAACAAGAGTCCTATCATGAGAGTCTTTGAACTGGAACTAAAAAGAGATCCAGTCTTTTTCTAGTGCAGATATTACAAGATGTAAAACCAGTGAGGTATGCCTAAACATGTTCCCTGACCCAGAGATAAAAGACAAAGTGAACACTTGGGCTACATCTAAGTCCTTGGTTAAAGCATTTCCTGAAGCCCAACTGCAGAATTACCCTTTATATGGTTTGGTAGTTCATCTTTTTCTTTCCATTTTAGGGGTCACTCTTTTTATTTTCCTCTTAAGGTAATTTGAGTTTATTTCTGTCTTGTGCCCCAAAGGAAGCTCTTGAATAATCCTTTCGTTACTTGTTTATCCATTTCAATTTTCTCATATAGATTAAGGAGGAAATGTACTTGTCAACACATACATACACAGATGCCTGCTCAAGTATTTTGAACCAAAAGTATGACTAAATTACAAATGCGTTTTTACTGTTTCTTCACTTATGTGAATACTACTGAAGCATTTTATTAGGTAATTCAATTTGAAACAACTATGTCTTCTTTCGTACAGAAATCAATCTTTATATATTCCCTTCAATGGACATGATTTCTTTAGAGGCTGTGTATATTAAAACAGCATTTTTGTGGAGCTGGAATTAGATATCATGGTTTTTCTAAACCTATACTTCAGCAAGAATGGCAGTAAAGATTTAAAAAGTTTACAACTGGTAAGACACCATGGTCAATCAGCATGGACATTGTTCTGACCAATCAGCATTCATACCAGTTGACTTTTAGATCTTATCACTGAGATTCCCTACACAGCACAAAGGGATTTTTTTTCCCTTGGTCTATATCCCCCATCCTTGTCAAAGGGAATAAGTAAACTTCAAATGAACTTACCAAGTTTCCTACAGTTAATACACTACTGAATTGACCGGTCATTGGGTAGTGCTCCATAGCCATAAAGAGGGTATTTAAGACAATGCAAATAGTGATGGCAAGATCAACAAATGGATCCATGACAATTAAATTCACAAGATGCTTTACTTTTAACCATGCATCACAGCAGTCCCAGATCAAAAACACATTGGCAAATCTGTACCAGCATGGAGGACATTTCTGTCTAGATTCTTCAAGTTCTAGGGGAACAATAAAAAGGAAGAGTAGTAAATAACAATAAAAATGAATTATTGTTGCTCTAGATTATACAATATTTGACAAAATCAGTGCTTCTACCTGGGGATGAAAGTTCATATTACTTAGCTTAAGAAACCTGAGAAGGCAATCCCATTAAATATGTTCACAAAATATTCATTATAAATTTCATATGAAGATACAGACATTTTTTCTTTCTCCTTTAATTAAGTACAGAAAATAAATACCTTCAACTTAATGTTTTGCTTCAAATAAGCTAACTTCATTAGCTAATAACTAGGTAATTATTGATTAAATTGCTCTATTCTTTTTATGAAAACATTTTTTTTTAATGTCAGTAGTGGATCCACCCTCTTAACTTAAGGGTGAACAGAAAGCTACTGTATTTCGCTAGGACATTTACAAAGAGTTATCTTCACTTTAAGAAAAAACTGAATAAAAATAAATGTCCACCATCAAAACAATTTTTAAATACTCTTAAATAATCTTTTAATTAAATGTATCAAACATGTATTATTTCTTTTGAAAGTGCCTTTGTAAGAACACTGTCTAAAGCTATGATTCTTATTAATGTGTGACCAGCTCTCTCCTCTGATTGTCTCCACATTAGCATTAACGAGAATGTAGTGTGCCCTTTTTAGTATAGATTCAAACCGAAATCTATTTATGTTATTCATATTTACTCATATTTTTCAGAACTTTAGCCTAAAATATTTTTAAAAGTTGCTAGTAATTTTAATTTGTGAAACCTTTTATAATTATTATGTGACTGTTCAGGTATCACATACACCAACAGGACAAGAGACAAAATGTAATTGATATTTTCTAAACACATGTTAAATACTACTTATATAAAAGACTTATAAAATTGCAAAACTAATGTAATATCCCTCCAGACTTCATGAACTGGAGACTTATTTAATGAATAAACAGAAGATTAATAGTTGCTGCCCCCTCCCATGTGTCAAAATTAACAAGCATTTGTGTGAGCTCTCCTTTGGAGGAATGTAATGGTTTCTGTACATGTGGAAGATGGAGGAGAGATCTTTTTTTAGGGTCAATGTTAAACACAAGTTTTTATTTATCCAATTTATTTATATGCCTCCTCCAACTACATCACTACCTCCCTGCCCAGAGAACTGACTAAAGCTTGAAAGAGGTGTTTCCTTGTTCTTTTACATACCAAGACTTAACAAGGGAAGTGTTTAATTGTTTAAGGATAATGTAACATAAAGATAAATCCTCACTGACATAAAATCCAGTGGAGTAATACCACTCTGCAGACCAGATAAGGTGTTAAAAAGAAAAAGGGACAATATTAGTTTTTGTAACCAGTGTGATAATACCATATTTTACATATCATCTACGTAGGTCTGTTACACAGTTCTGATCTTAGGTAATTGACTTTATTAATTCTATAGGAAGAAGAGATAGTTCCACAAAGCATATCATCATGTAAAGCTGACTATCTTGTGGCTTGCTTCTTACCCTCCATTGTATTGGTCAGGATGCTGGCTATGCTCATGGCTCTTTGCCTTCCAGAGGAATCCTCTAGCATCTCCATTGAAATCTGGTAAGAACTTAGCCTTCTCTTTCTGACTTCTGTTTCAGTGGTGGTGCCCTGCAAACCAAATACTGATGGTTCAAACCACCCTTTCAATGAATAATACAATACCACAGAGCATTTCTTTGGAAAATCATGCTACATGCAGTTTTTCCAGTTAATAGTTTTCAAGTAATAATAAAATATTAAATTTATTATTAAGTTAAAAACACCTTTTAAAAATTATCACAAGCGATAGCATTTAACAAGAATTCACCAGTTGGATGCAATTGTATAGGACAATTTTGTTGCAGGAATATTTTAATTAACCTGTTAGAATTTTCAGAGAAATTTCATAAGCATGCTAAAGTCATATATTGTTTCATTTCATTCAAATGCAGATTGTTTTCAGCTTATCTCAATGATTAATAATCAGATCAATCTTTCCCCCCCCCAAAAAAAGTAGTAGGATTAAAATGTTGCAAGGCAGAGTTATTTTCTTTGAAGCTATATTGACATATATGGGCCAATTTTTTTTCCATGCACAAACACAGATGTACAATGAAATGTGTGTGCTTTCCTGAGATTTCTTTGATTATTTCTATATGCCATCCTATAAGAATCAAAACATTTTAGGGTCATCTTAATAGACATCAAAACATTTTAACTTCCCTGTAATATTGATATTTGTGTGGAAACTGCCTATTATCAATATATTGGTCATTATAACATTTAATTTTAAGTGTATGAAATTTCCATTATATTAATAAATAATTGTATAATTCTGTGTGAACATGCATTTATAATAACAATTTGGTTGTCACAGTGTCCATTATTTTGTGTTGGTACGTCTACCGAATTTGCAGATGTTTCTTCTCAGACTCTAAAAACTCTAATGCATTTGAAAGCTAATGGTCTTCTACAGTTCAGTTGGTTCTAAAGATTCTATTGTTTTTCCTTCAATGCATCATATAGTATTTTTGAGGCATTTCATTTGGGGGAAGCAGGATGGTATAACAGGCTAAACCGCCCAGACTTTGATTATTTCAAATTGGTGTGTAATGTCAGTAGTAGCTAACTTATCTATTATCACCTCTGGCAGAAGTTGTCCAGTAGGTGAGGTTAGAGCTGACGGTCCACCCACCAAGGAAACCACACCATTGCAATCCACAGTGCTGTGCATCTTCCCATTTGCTGGAAGCCCTGGCACCATCCTGGATGACATACTGGCCTGACTAACGTTACTGTTGCGTCGCTCTCCATGTCTGTGCGGCACAAACAGTGAGTCTCTCCTGCTCTCGCTGTCTTCAAATGTACTGTGCTCATCATCAGCAAAGTCATTTTCAGAACCGACATCCTTTGCCCGGCCTCTGAAGCTGAAAATGCTTGTTTTGCTATTGCGTCGTGGGGAAAACAGGGAGCCACGGATACTTAACAGAGACTGAGGAGAGAGCAAGGGAGAAAGGAATTGGGAGTGGGGGGGAACACAGTTACTTAACAAAAGTCTTAATATTGCAGAATCTGTTTGGATTAGAATAGTCTTGCTCTTAAACACAGGCTCTTAAACACTTGCTCTAAACAAGTTTAGAGAGAACACGTATGTTTTGATATTTTTATTAAAGACTACAATGCAAATTTGGGCATAAAGGGTGTTTTTCTGATTAAGAATTGCGATTTATAATTTACTAAGTGCATGACCATTTATTTCATTTGTTCTTAACTCTAATACTATGAGGTGGATTTTGTTATTATAATGTTATAGGTGTAGAACTGATACAAGAAAGGACAAATGATTCTTTTTGGAGGAAGTGGTGGTTAAACAAACAGTAGATGGCTTTCTCTCTGAAAAGCTATGATCTGAAGGGCATGCAACTTGGAAAATAAGTTATGGCTCAAGAGAGATTGTTGGCTCAAATTTAAAATATGTATGCCAAATGTGTTACTTCTAGATAATGATTTAAAAACAAAACTATTATCTCTCTGTTTTCTTTTTTTTTTTTTTTTTTTTTTTGGATTCTAAAAGGAAATTAGTTTACTTTCTTTCTGGATCTGTTGGTCTCTGTCCATGTGGGAATAAAAGTCACGAAACTTACCTATGATGCTGTCTTGCAAATTTGCTAATAGTTTCCCAAATATAGCTACTAGTGATTCACCATGAGAGAATATATGTCATAGCAAACACAACAGAGAGAATTCCTAAACTGCCATATAAATTCTATTATCACTTAAAATTCAACACTAGTTTAAAAAGGCAAGACATATCTACATGACTTTACCAAGGAGGATGAGGTAGAAGATAGCTTATCCTTCTGATCTCGCTTCAATTTTATTAAAAGGAACTGGATGATTCAGAACTTTTTTATTACATATGTTCTCAAATAAATTGGGTAAATGGTACTGGAAAATGAAGATTTAACATGAAATCCCTTCTTTCACCCTTTTGAGTGAATTTTAAACTAGCAACACCAAATATCTCTATTCTGAACTTGGCGATAGTTTAAAAAAAATCTCTATTCAGTCTGTAGAATCTTTGTTTATTCTCCTCATCATTAACAATGACATTCCCAGGAGTGCCTGGGTGGCTCTGTCCATCAAACGGCTGACTCCTTGTCTCGGCTCAGATCATGATGTCATAGTTGAGCCCTGTGTTGGCTCTGCACTGACAATGTAGAGCCAGCTTGGGATTCTCTCTCTCCCTCTCTTTCTGCCCTTCCCTTGCTCGTGCTCTCTCTCTCAAAATAAATACATAAACTTAAAGAAAATGGCATTCCCCATTGCTCCCCCTGCTTAGACTCTCATAACCTCTCCTATCTATCTTCATTGTCAGGGTTTTATATGTATGTGTGTATACACACACACACACACACACACACACACACACACACACATATCCCTATGCCTGCAGCAGACATGCCTGGACCTTCCCATTCTTCCTCCAAACCTCAGTATAGAGCCAAATAAAATAATTTTAGTGGGAAAAAACATAGGAAAGGCAGACTCCATCAAATTTATTTTTGGTTCCTCTGCCTAATTAGGTCATGCTGATTTTCTTAGGTCCCATTTTTAGCTTTATTTTTATGGCTTTTCCCAGACTGCAAAGCACCAGAATAATTGCTGTTGCCCTCTGTCATAGTGATGTTCTGGAAAGATATTTTTCATTAAGAAATGTGCTCTTGCTTTGGACTTACTTAGACTATCCACAGGAACTATTGACTATCCAGCTTGTCCAACTTGAGACTGTGCCCCTGTGACACTCAGTTCACACATAGTTGGCTACCCAGTGCCAGACAGTGGTTAGACTGATTTTCTAATCAATCAAAGTGATCAAGAAATCAGATACCATGCGGACATAAACTCAGCCCCCAGTAATAAAGAATGTTAATGTTTTAATCTCCTTGGACTCAATTTTAATTAGCAATATAATAGTGGTTATTCTCATACTTGTGTTTTGAAACTTTGGTGTGTATTTTTAGGTCCCATTTTTTTTTACTATCCCACACATATTCCAGGTGATTCTAATGCAAGTGTTAGAAGAAAGCTAACTTTTTCTTACACTAATCCCTAGGATGGCACAGGGTGATCATCTTAATGTACCTATGTTCCACAACTGACTTTGGGAACTGAAAATCAGTCTACAGGATATTGGTTGGGAGTATGTGATATGTGGTATGTGTGTACATTATAATGTATCTGGCACATTCATTTAATTTGCATGTTTTTATGTTGGGGTGTTTCAAAGGCTTTCCAGAATTTTGAGTTTATTTGAAATTTCTATTCACTCTTTGGAAAGTATAATAACGGGTATGAGCAGAGCTTTCAAGGCAACAGAGACTGAAAAAGAAGATAACAAAAATAGTACTCAGAGAAAATAAACCAAAAATAACACACTAGAAGATGCAGCAAAGTAGAGGGAATACCCACAGCTGTGGCAGCCCTTTCTCAAAGAAAACAAGCTTTTATGCTTTGAGGACCAAAAGGCCATTTTTCTTTGCCTCAGACACAGCACAACATGAGTCCAAGGTATCTTCATTATTTTTCTTTTGCCTTGTTCCAAGAAGATAAATATGAACTTTTTCTCTTATGATATTCAATAACAATTGGGAAAATAGAAGACATTAGGTGTGTAAAACACAATCCTGCATGTAGGGGGATTGAACTTGAAGTCAATTGGGAAAAGTCAAGATGGAAGATGATGCAGAGAATTTAAAGATGTTCTAGAGGGAACATGTAAAGTGAGTGTTGGCAATACTCAATAGCATTTCAAATTCAGTATATGTACCTGTCAATGTTTTCAATAAATCAACAGCTATACTTGGTTATAACTACAAACCTGGTTGAAATAAATCATCTGTGTGTCCAAACAACATAGCTAAAATCTTTGGAGGGGATTCACTTTCCATTGTACATCCTTAAGTACCTTTTCATGTTATACTCTGAACATGATTTATCTATCTGAAAATGAAATAATGATTAAATGTAAAAAAAACATTTAAAATTTATGTTAGTATGGGGCAGTGTATCCATAATTTATGGCTTCTCTGCCTCGACATTTTCAGAAGACAAATTTGTTTTGAACAGTATGCCATGTCCATTTTATGCTTCCTATTCCCACTACTTTCACTGATTTTCTTTACTATCAGAGAGTCCTTTTTTGTTTATACAACCAGAAATTGTAAACTGCTTCTGGTATATTTTTGCTTGTGAGTTTTGTTAATGCTCCCTGTCTGTCTTTACTGGAATATGTAAATTATCCATGTTAATAGGATCTTTCTTTTACTTTTAAAATCTCTCCCATCTATCTATCCATTTATCTATCTCCCTACCTATTTATCTACCTACCTACTATCCCTGTATCTATAAATACTGGAAAATAAATTATATATAGCATGTGTATATACTGATTCTGTTTTGAGTATTAAAATTCTGGCTGTTCCCCAACTTCCCTCTGCTATTGCCTCTCCGTGGTTCACTCAACACAGGCTCACAGATGCTCCTTGAGCATTCCAGGCATACTGCCATGCCAGGGCCTTACACTTGGCTCTTCCACAAGTCTGGGATGCTCTTCAATGAGATAGTCCCTTTTCTTGCCTCCTTAAAATCTTTGCTGAAATATCTCCTTTACAGTGAGAGCATCCCAAACCACCCTATTTACAATTTTTACATCCAGTTAGTGCTCCTGATCCCCTTTTCGTGATTTACTTTTTTTTCCCCATAGCACTTATCACCTTCTAACACAGTATATAACTTATCTCACATATTGTCTGGCTTCTTCTTTAGTATAAATTTCCATGAAGTTAGTGAATTGTATCCATTCACTGAAGTATTTTCATTACCTAGAACTATTTCTGCCACGTAACAGGTGGTCAAAAAATATTTGTTGATTGGCTGAATGAACTAATCCACAGTTCATCTTTGAGCACGGTGATGAAACAATGATGGAAGTAATACTGTTTTTAAAAACATAAATGTGCTCACATAAATACTGCTACTATGCATATACATTTGCGATTGTTGAAACTACTCAAAAGTTCCCTCATTTTGAATAATTCACCAACTTAATAAGAGCTTTACTATTTGTCACATAAGGTTTCTCTGTGTTGCTTAATCTCACACAACTCTTTGAGGTAGGCATCATTACCCTCTTTTACAGAAATTGAACATAGTACAAGTGACTAGAAAGGTCACAGAACTCACTTGGAGTTGACATATGAACACAAGCTTCTGTGACGTCAATCATTATGTTACAGTGTCAAATAATCCTAATCCTAATGACTCCTAATAGTCTTAATAATGCTAAAATATCAAGGGTGACAGTTTAAGCAAAAAAAATCTGGTCACAGAAATAGACAAATAGAGCTTCAAGTTAATCCCAAATGCGTTGTGCTGATATAAAACCATACTTTATATTTGTATTATGCAAGACCATAATTGGATCTCTTGGTACTGACATTATCTGAAGGGAAATGATTTTTATCTTTTAACTTTTTGTGTGTGCACGTCTATTTTGTTCTACTAAGAGAATTCAAGTTATTAATATGGAGTTTATTATCGATTTATTTTTTATTTTATTTACATCTTCAATATAAATTATGAAATAAACACCCATTGATAACTTGCATATGCCCTTTCCTGTCAGCCAATAACTAAACACTATATTGAATTTTGTGCTTATCCTTCTAATTTTTAGAAAAGTTTTTGTTCTTTATAAGAAAGATGTCATACCTCTTGGTTGATACACAGTTTTTTGCTTTATCTCAATTATATAATGTCCCCTAAAACATTATTTTTAGGGTATAATTCTGACCCAGATTAATATGATTATAAGAGTTAATAATTCATGGCACATGAAATTCTAGGGGAACCAAATAATGTTCAAACATAACTGTACTTATCACAGATTTCATAATTATTTACTCTTTACATTATGCAACCCATAAAATGTATTAACAAAGATTTAAAACTACTTTCCCTCATTGGCTTGAAGATATGCTGCAGAATTGTGTAGTTCATATTAAATCAGAGCAAACATATACTGTCTTCAATTTAGGTCTCTTCCAAGAGCACTTAGGTCATTTCATTCTAATGTTTCATAGAGCAACACCATGTCAGCATAATGGAGACTTATGACAGCACAGTTCTCATATCAAAAGAATAAGGCAAAATCCAGTAACATTTCTTTTCAAAATTCATACATATGTTGCAGTGAGAACCTCAAAAAATAAAAGGAGATACCCATATGCAAAGATACTAAGTTCATTTGAGGTCTCAAAATGAAAAAGGTAAACAAGAGATTGCAAAACTCTCACTGAAGAGAAAAATTTGATAGGTGGGTTTCATACCCTCACCCCCCAAAAAAGAGGAGATTAAGAAACAGGGTCTCAAATTAGTGCATGTGTAAAGCTGATTACCTTAAAAGTTATCAATGGTTTAATAAAAGTCTCTTTTAAAGACAACTTATGATACAAATTAAATAACCATTAAATGTTAGTTTCCTGTCCCTCATTTATATGAGATGTTATAAAAATATGCCAAAATCAGTAAATACAAAGCAATAGCAATGACAAAACAAATGGAACACTTCATAGAAAACCATACCTGATGAGGGGAGTAGAATTTCTTGTCGCTAGTCAGTCGATTTCCATCCATGGAGAAAAGAAAGCTTCTTCTTTTGACACTGTCCTCAGATTCTGATTTGGGAAACCTGTCTCCCTCTCCTTTGTTGTTTCCTTCAAGATGTTCCCTCTGTCTTCTTTTCTTCCGTCGGTTCCTCCACTCCTTAGCGCTTTTGGAACTTAACTTCGATGCTTCTGAAGAACTTTCCAGGAGCTCTCCTAACCCACCTATTCCACTGAAATCTCTTGAAGCAGCTGATGCGGCTGCAACTGCCTGTTTGAGACAAAGCCAGGCACTGTTTATAACAAGTCATTTTGGAAACAGTTGACTGTGGTACACACATTGCCATGTAAGACTATTAAGCATATGGAAACATTCTGGTCATTTCGTTGTGTTTTACCACAAGAGAGTTTACTTAATAATGACGATTTAAAACAGTACAAAGCAATATGGTAACCTATGCATTAAGGCAAGAAAAGTCAGGTTTGGTACATCTCTTGGAGAGTCTTTAAAAAAAAAAAAAACCCTGTTGAAATTAGCTTAATTTCTAGGCAAAATTGCTCTCTTAAAAATATCTTCTACATTTTAAAAGCAAATGTTCTCTTTGCGGTGGTTGCTGATCTGATTACTATTCCAATTCCATCCACAGACTTGTTCTTCCCACATGTGACTGTGAACAACTGAGTGATATTTTTTCCTTCTAAATCTAGGACTAAGATCGTTTCTTTTCCTTTGGTGATGAACTCAAATCATTTGAAGTGCCTACTGCTTTACCACCAGATAAAAAGAGTGGGAATATATTGGCAAGTTTGACCTTTTCCTTCATTTGAATTATATTCAGTACTATAGTTCACATCCCTAGGGTGAACTGAGATTAACATGACTAATTTATTACATAGCACTTTTAGTTTTAAATTTTTTAATGTTTATATATTATTTATTGTTATTATAAATAATAAGTGATTAACATAGCAATCAGTAAATGCCTGAAATGATCATTCAAGGGATTATTAGATCTTCAAATATTTTCTTTTTTGTTTCAGCACTAAGTATACTTAGTTGCTTTGAATTTCTGTATATACTAAAGAAACAACCAGCTCTAAGATGACACATGACAAATGTGTTGTAATTTCATTTATATGAATAGTATTTTAAGACTGAAAATGATTTAGCCATGACTAGAGAGAATATGAAACAGCGATATAGTGCATATCAAAGCTGAGTTCTCATTAAGTATATTCTTGTTTTTAAATATAATCACAGAAGTGGAAATGATTAAATTATAAGAATGTTGGTTCAACTCTTTACATATGTCATTACCGAATACAAACAACTCTAATTTAGCCACCCATTTTGTTCTATCCTATCTTCTCTACTAGATAAATGCTAGATAAGAATTTAGTCATATGTGTTTGTGCACATTGCCTATTATGCCACCTGACATAAAAAGTGTCCAGTAAATGTTTGGTGAATAAAGACAAAAAAGGTATTAAGCTGTCAATTGTCTTAGACACTGGGGTGAGGGTGGGAAAAGAACAACACATCTTATTTAGACTTGGATTTTGAAGATCTCCTAAAAGACTATGTGTCACGATGATCTGTATAACAGAAACATATTTTAGGAAAGAAGATAAAACAATTTAAAATGAGTTTGATAACACATGCTTTTTGTTTTTTCCTTCCTGAGGAGAAGCAAAGCCTCCAAAATAACTTCTATTTCTAAATCTCATCTCAACTGCAAATAATTAAAAAGAAAAAAAGGCTTAAAACTAAAGGTGGTATAATACAAATATTCTAAGATTATCATGATCCCAGGGATAGGAATCGTAGTACTCCATATAGAATTAAATATGTGTGTTGGGCTAAGCAATGTAAAATGTACGTAAAATGTAAAACAGATTTTTGTTTATATTGAATACTGTATTCATTATGGAAACCTAGATCTAAGACTCAGTATAAGTCATTGTCTAGCAATTTAGTGGAACAGTAATTCAGAGTTTGGGTATTTATAAAATTACATAGTGTCAGAGAGCCAGATTTTTTTATTGGATTCTTGATTTTAGTATCACTTCTAATATCATTAGTAATGGAAGATGAGAAATATTAAGGGCCCTTTGTAAATATGAATGAGTCCAATGTAAATATATATAAAATAAAGTGAATAAATGAAGCACTTATTTGTAGCAAGTTAGAGTTGCTTAGTAGTTGATACATAGGAGGTACATAATATACAGCATTTGTTGAACTAATGAATATACATATATTTATTTTTATCCAAATAAAGTCTTTAATTCTCCTTTCCACTTTGCATACACAGTAACACAGTGCAACACACAGTGTTAATCATTTATTGACTTGTTTGCAGTTAGAAATAAAGGGAGTGGTGGTAATATTCCTTTGTCATAATCCTGAAACTCATGTTCATTTAAATCACTTCCGGAATTTGTTTTGCATAAGACATGATTTCCCTACCTATTCTGGATAACAGTTCAAATAACTCAAAACTAAAGCATTTCTAAGGCAACAACAGTAACCTCCCGACACAACACATTTTCTGTGTCACTCATCAACTCAAATCTGTCACTTGTTCCACTGCCAGTGATTTGCCGATTCCCTCAAAGGCAGATGTTTCCTGTCACCTCTCATGTCTGTGTACCTGTTTCTACCCATCTCTGTGACAAGACCAATGTCCTGCTTACTTAGACTGGGAGTATTGCATTGATGAATTCCTCCTATAACAAATAACAAATATATGCTTAATATTTACTCAAGGAATAACATTTTGTTCTTCTTATAACCTTTCTGTGTGATTTAGCGTATATAACTCACTGTATACACACAGTCCTTAAAAAATAAAGCCACATGGCTGCTTTTAATTATACTTCACTTTAAACATAAATCCAGCATAAGAGACTCTTAAAAACTGAGAACAAACTGAGGGCTGATGTGGGGTGGGAGGGAAGGGAGGGTGGGTGATGGGTATTGAGGAGGGCACCTGATGGGATGAGCACTGGGTGTTGTATGGAAACCAATTTGACAATAAATTTCATATATTTAAAAATAAATAAATAAGCATAAATCCAGTTTGGGGGTGTCTGGGTGGCTCAGTGAGTTAAGCGTCCAACTCTTGATTTCAGCTTAGGTCATGGTCTTGCTGTTCGTGAGTTTGAACCCTACATCAGGCTCTGTACTTGGGATCCTTTCTCTACCCCTCCCTGCCTACCTCTCTCTCTCAAAATGGATAAATAAACTTAAAAAAATTTAAAGACATAAATCCAAAACCCATAAAATTACAAGACATTAACTATACCTGTTTCAATTTTACCTCTAATTATTTTGGATATCTTAAATACCACTATTTCTAATTTTGCCCCAAAGTTTATTATTAAATTTTTCCTATCAGATCAATATACATTGTTATGGGATATGTTATATTGGGCACTATTAGACATTTAAAGATCACAAGTTAACTGCCAAATAGTTATGGTGACTTAGGATAAATCTTTTTGTTGTTGTTGGGTTTTGTCTTTCATGATCCTTTAAAGTTATATTTGATTTGTGAGTTCACTGAGCTTACTACATTACTTTTGCATGTCTAAACAATGACTAGCACTAGGAGGCCCTTCAACAGATACTAAATGAAAACAGAAGTGATGCTAGGCTTCATGAAGTCATTGACTAAATGGTAAATTTGAAGAGTCACTGGTGATTAGCAAGATGCAAGTTTACACTGGAGCACCAATGATCTCATGGGTAGACTACGTCTCCCTCTGTGTCTGCCTCCAACCCCTTCCTGTGTTTCAACACTGGCTATTATCTGGGCATTGTTACCTCTACTCTCAATAAGGAAGTAATATTGGATTGGTACTGTGCCATCCTAGTCCCTATTAAGATACTGGGATTAGTTACCCTAGAATCAGTTTAAATTTGTATATGTATGAAGCTATCAAATCATCATTTGTTCACTGGAATCCAATAACTGACACTTAAGTGAAAAGAATGGACATTTTTTAGTTGACCTAATTAGGATGTAGATAATTAGATTCTTTAAACTTCTAATAGACATTATGCACTTTCACTTCTAACTTTAAAAGATTATACTCTTTTAATTGATGCCATATTTTACCCTCAAGTGGTAGAATTTCACAATGTATTCTTACTCTGTACTATGTATCTGTGTAGTATTTTCAAGCACATTGCTTTGTCTGTTTTTATAAATGATACTATAATAATCCAATTCTTTAAGATACATTTACATAAAATCTATAAATATTACCTCCTATAATATTTATTTAAACCTTGAGATAAATAATTAGCCCTGTAAATAGATAATGTATTTCATTATCTTATAAATGGGTTTTATTTACAGTGGTCTGAAGTAAACTCTTAAGTACTTGAAATGTAGTAGAACTTTCTGCCAACCATGAGGTATATTTTCATAAGATTTTCAAGTGTCATCAAACTTGTTTTTTAGCTTTTCTTATAAAATCAATAAATGTAACAATGATACTACTCTGTACCCAATGGTAAGATGAAAATAGTAAAGCCAGCTTGTTCAACAAATGCTAAGAAAATGGTTGGTTTGGGTAACCAGCTAAACAATCATTGTCAAATCCCTGTCCCACCAAAAAAAAGCCTCAAAAAAAGGACTTAGTGCTATATGTTGTGCATCTTCAAAGTAACTAAGAATTATTAAGAACTTAAATTTTGAATCTACAAATTCAAAGATCTGCTGTCATTCAAATAATGCTTTAAATACCTAGAACCATCCGTCTGAAAAAAAAATCACTATATATCAAAAAGTCACTATGTACAAAAGTTATTTGGACTTCTGCTTCTGGCTAAGATATGGTAATAGGGATTTGCTCTCCCTCCTGCAACAAACACTAAAACAGACAAAATACATGTAACAGTGGTTTTGAAGACACTGCATTAATGGGGCATTGGATACTATTTAAAAGGATCTTCGCTCAGTGGTAGGGAATAGTCTGCTTTTCACTAGATGCTCCACCACTTCTACCTAATAACTCTTCAAAGGTTTCAAGATGCAAAAGAATCAAACCGTTTATAAGTAATGTAAGTAATGTCCCCAAATAAGGATCAAGAAATTTTTTAGGAATACAAAAATATCCAGCACCCAAAAAAGGTAAAGTTAACAGTGTCTGGAATTAAATTGAGAATTGTTAGGAATGCAAAAAAAAAAATCAGTAATACATGAACAGTAATGAAGAAAAAAAATTAATTAAAACCAACTAAGATCTGACACAGATTCAGAATTAGCAGACAAGGACTTTAAACAGTTATTATAACTATATTGTGTCTGTTCAAAATGTTAAAGACATGGGAAATATAAAAGAGATGCAGATCAATGTTTTAGAGATGAAAATGGCATAAACTGAGTTGAAAAAGGCACTGGATAGGATTAATGACACATCAGACATTACAGAAGAAAAGATGATGAACTTGAAGACACAGCAACAGAAATTAATGTAACTGAAATTGACAAGGTGATTCTAAAACCCATATAAAGTTACAAAGGGCTTAGAATAGTTAAAACAGCTATGAAAAAGAAAGTTGGAGAGCTATAACTGTCTAATTTCAAGACTTATTAAATAGCTGTGGTAATAAAAATGTGTATTGGTATAAAGAGAAACAAATCAATTGAACAGAACAAAATCCAGAAATAGACACATTCACATCTGGACAACTGATTTTTGACAAAAGTTCAAACGCAGTTTAGTGGAGAAAGATATTTTGTTCAACAAATGGTGCTATAGTAATTAGATGTACATATGCAAAAGAAAAATCTCAACATATAAATTACACCTTACACAAAAATTAACTTAAGATGGATAATTGACCTAAATATAGGACATGAAACTATAAAGCTTCTAGAAGAAAAAATGGAAAATCTGTATGATGTTAATTTGGCAAAAATGTGTTAGATACAATGCCAAAACATGACCTAACAATCAAAAAAGGCTTGGTAAAGTATATTTCATCAAAGTTTAACTTTTATCCTAAAAATATTATTAGAAGAATGAAAAGTAAATTACAGACTAGGAGAAAATATTTGCAAAGTATATATATCATTGAAGACTAAAGGACTTATTTTGAGGATATATAAAGACTAAAAACTCAAGAAAACAAAAAACCCAGTTTAAAAAACAAATGGGCAAATGATTTAAACATCCACTTCATAATAGAAGATACATAGACAGAAAATAACATGAAAATATGCTCAACATCATTAATCATTAAGAAAATGCAGAATAAAACAGTGAAGGACTTAGTAGAATGGCTAGTAAGACTGACCATACCAAATATTGGCAAAAATGTGGAGGAACTGTAAGTTTCACTGCCCTCAATCAGAATTTACTGTCTTCCTATGATTTTCTTTTAAGCCAATACTGTTCTTCTGTCTGTTCCCTCAAGACATGAATACCCCATTCACCATGACCTGTGTTCAAATAGCCTTTTAATATTAATGAGAATTTAAAGTTGGAATCTAATGCAGATGCTTTCATGATATCCTGATAGGGGCTGTAGCAAACACCTTTTAAGCTACAGAAACCCCAAAGAATGGTTAAAAGTAGGTATACATAAAGTTCTCTTGTTAACATTGAGCTCAATTAACTTCAGAATAAACCCTCAAATGTTATAATTAGGAGTGAAACATGAATAGTTGGAAATACCAGTTATATATCTTTTCACATTAAACTGAATATCAGATTCCTCTCTCAGGTTTCATGAGACACTTTCATAGTTAACCTTATCCCAACTGTGTTTTCTACCCCAAGCTAATTTCTATAGATAATGTTCCTTTGATTCCAACTTGAGAAACAATTTTAGGTTTGAATAGCTTTCTCTCTCTTTTTTTTTTTTTTTTAATTATGTTTATTTATTTTTAAGAGAAAGAGACAAAGTGTGAGCAGGGGAGGGGCAGAGAGAGAGGGAGACACAGACTCCATAGCAGGCTCCAAGGTCTGAGCTGTCAGCACAGAGCCCAACATGGGGCTCAAACTCCTGGAACATGATGTGATCATGACCTGAGCCAAAGTCGATGCTTAACCAACTGGGCCACCCAGGTGCCCCAGCTTTCCCTTTTCTAATGACAGTGCTTGTATACCAAATGAAAAGCCAGTTCCAGTTTGACCTCTGTGCACAACAATATTCCTACTTAAAATTTACAATAAAAAAATAACAACAGTAACCATGAAACTTTATCACTTAGTACCTGAGCTTCTTCCTGTTGTTTTTTAAGCTGTTCAAGCATTTGCTGAAATTCAGCCTCTTTCTGTTCTGCCTCTTCCAAGGTGGCCTGATTCTGTTCCTCATAGGCCATGGCCACCACAGCCAGTATCAAATTCACCAAATAAAAAGATCCCAAGAAAATCACCAGGACAAAAAATATCATGTAGGTTTTTCCAGCAGCACGTAATGTCTAGAGGAAACAAAGGGTAATTTCATCAGTATTTTATATAATGTCCCAGGTAAAGATTTTATTTCCATAATTAGATAGTGAGGAGATGAATACTTTTTATCATCCTGTATTTTGACCAAGATTTGTTTGGTGTTAAAATGAACATTGATTCTGTTTTGTTTCTTAAATTCCACATATAAGTGAAATCATATATTTATCTTTCACTATAGGGGAAAGGAGGGAAACATAAGATAAAAACAGAGGGGGAGGCAAACCATAAGAGACTCTTAAATACAGAGAACAAACTAAGGGTTGCTGGAGGGGAGGGGGATGGGGCGGATGGGCTAAATGGGTGATGGGCATTGAGGAAGGCACTTGTTGGTATGAGGACTGCGTGTCATATGTAAGTGATGAATCACAGTTCTCCTGAAACCAACACTACACTGTGTGTTAACTAACTTGAATTTAAATAAGGAAAGAAAGAAAAAGTGAGCATTGAGCTTTTAAATATTTTCACGTGTTCCTTTTATATCTATAATTAGATTATGAACTCAAAGCCTTGAACATTCTTTGCATCTTCTATAGTTCCTAGCGAAATGTCCTTCATATAAAAAGTCCTTACTGTACATGTACTGACTGAATGAACAATTGGGATTCTAGGCAAACTTGCTGTACTGGACCCTCCTCTGTATTCTAGTGTGTTACTAACAAGTATTGATATTTTTCAGTTCATATATGTTCATAAAATTAAATCCCACACATGTTGATTTGAACCTTACTCCTACGGCCTGAATGCTTATGTCCCCCCAAAATTCCTAACTTTAAATCCTAATGTCCAAGGTGATAGTATTAGAAGGTGGGGGCCTTTGGGAGGTTTTGAAGGTAGAGCTATCATGAATGGGATTAGTGCCTGAAAAAAAGAGCCTCCAGAGAGATGATGACACAGTGAGAAGGTATCAGCTTATGAACCAGAAAGGGGCTCTTGCCAGAATGGAGCCATGCTGGTGTCTTGTTCTTAAACTTCCCAGTCTCCAGAACTGTGAGCAATAAAATTCTGTTATTTATAAGCTATCCAGTCTGTGGTATATTGTTGCAGCAGCCCCAATGGACTAAGACACTTACCAACTGGTAAAGATTCTCCCAGTAGTCTTGAGTCATGAGTCGAAATAGAGACAAGAAAGCCCAACTAAAGGTATCAAAGCTTGTGTATCCATAGTTGGGGTTTCGACCAGCCTTCACACAGATGTATCCTTCTGGACACTGGCTATAAGAGAGAGAATTGGAGCTAAGGTCAGCATAGCCATTATAGTTATTTCAATTGATGTTGATATAAAGGACTTGTCAAAACCCAGAGTTGCTGTCTATGATGAATTTTCTTGCCTGTATTTGTAGAGCACCCTCAGTAATTGCATACAGTGATACTGTTATTATATGAAATGTATTAGGAAAACCAATAGAAAATTTGGATGCAAGGAGTCAGATTTACAGATACTTAGAATGGCAAAGAGGCAGCAACCACACACTTTTGCCTCTAACATCATTAGTCTCCTGCTCTTTACAAAGTGTCAAGCAAGAATCAATTATTTAAAATGAAAGGCCAGAAGGGCCAGTAGGGAACCACTTAATGAGCTGCTTCATTAGCCACTTCTATAGAATTTTATAAAATAAAACTTATATTTTAGAATAACTTGAGATTTACAAAACAATTAAAAAGAGGGCACAGTGACTTCCCAAATATGCCCAGTTTCCCCTATTATTAACATCTTATGTTGGTATGGTACATTTTAACTAATACTGATACATTATTATTAACCAAAGCCAATGCTTCATTCAGATTTTCTCAGGTTTTTTTCCCCTAATATCCTTTTTATATTCCAGGATCCCATTCAGGATTCCATGTTCTATTTAGTCATCATGTCACTTTAGGCTCCTCTGAGAAAGTTTCTAAGACTTCCCTTGTTTCTGATTACTTTCATAGTTTTGAGGAATACTTTTGGGTATTTGGAAGAATTTCTTTCAATTGGTATTTGTCTGATGTTGTTGTTCTCATGATGAGATTGGGGTTATGGATTTTTGGAAAGAAGACCACAGAGGTACAATATTATTATTGTCCTATCATATCAAGGGTACATACTATCAATATGACTTATCATTGTCGACACTAACTTTCATCACCTGACTGGAGGTAGTGTTTGTCAAGTTTCTCCACTGTAAATTTACTCTTTTTTTCCCCCATAGTGCGCTCTTTGTAATGAAGTCACAATGTGCAGCCCACACATCAGGAACAGGGAGTTATGATACACCTTCTTAAGAGCAGAGTAAGTACATAAATTGTTTGGAATTCTTCTGCATGGGGGATTTGTCTATTACCTCTCATTTATGTATTTATTCAATAATTTCTTTTTTAATTTCAAGTTTTTATTTAAATTCTAGTTAGTTAACATATAGTATAATATTAGTTTCATAAGTAGAATTTATGAATTCGTCACTTACATACAACACTCAGTGCTCATCACCAGTGCCCTCCTTAATACCCACCACCCTTTTAACCCATCCTCTGCCCACCTCCCATCAGCAACCCTGTTTGTTCTCTGTAGCTAAGAGTCTGTTTCATGGTTTGTCTCTCTCTTTTTCCCTATATGTTCATCTGTTTCACTTCTTAAATTCCACATATAAGTGAAATTATGTGGTATTTGTCTTTTTCTGACTGACTTATTTTGCTTAGGGTAATATGGTCTAGCTCCATCCATGTTGTTTGACACCAGCCATAGTAACTTCTTACTAAATGCATCTCCAGAGCAAGGGAAACGAGCAAAAATGTACTATTGGGACCTCATCAAGATAAAAAGCTTCTGCACAGCAAAGGAAACAATCAACAAAACTGAAAGGCAACCTACTGAATGGGAGAGGGTACTGGCAAATGACATATCTGATAAAGTGTTAGTATCCAAAATCCATAAGGAACTTTCCAAACTCAACACTCAAAAAACAAATAACCCAGTTAAGAAATGGGCAGAAGACATGAATAGACATTTTTCCAAAAAAGACGTCCAGATGGCTAACAGTCATGAAAAGCTGTTCAACATCGCTCACCATCAGGGAGATACAAATCAGAACTCCAATGAGATATCACCTCACACCTGTTAGAATGGCTAAAATTAACAACACGGGAAACAACAGGTGTTGGTGAGGAGGCAGAGAAAGAACCCTCTTACACTGTTGATGGGGATGCAAACTGGTGCAGCCACTGTGGAAAACAGTGTGGAAGTTACTCAAAAAGTTAAAAAAGAACTCTCCTGTAATCCAGCAATTGCACTACTACGTATTTACCCAAAGGATATAAAAATACTGATTCAAAGAGGCACATGCACCTCAATGTTTATAGCAGCATTATCAACAATAGCCAAATTATATAAAAAGCCCAACGTCCACTGACTGATGAATGGGTATTCAATCACTTGTTTATATGAGTATTTACTCATAATACTAATTTTCACTTTGAATTCTAATTTGTTTTATATAATTTGTTGCTTAAATTGTTCCAGTTTTGGTCATTGAAAGCTTTTTCATTGACTTCATTGACTACTTCTCTTTGATTTAACCTCATAATTCTGTGTGTCTTGTTTTTGTTTGTCTTTTTTAGCACTTTCTAACTTTGTGGCACTGCAAGATGCCACAGACTCATATTTCCTGCTCTAGCATTGGCCATGTGTCCAAGAAGACCTTGTCTTTTATTGGAGAACGGTACTAGAAACCAGGGCAAACATTTCATGCTCATGGATGGAAGAACAACTGATGTTAAAATGTCTATACTACCCAAAGCAATCTACACATTCAAAATGTGTAGATTCTCAAAATAACACCAACATTCTTCACAGAGCTAGAACAAACAATCCCTAAAATTTGTTTGGAACTAGAAAAGACCCCAAATAGACAACGTAATGTTAAAAAGAAAGCCAAAGCTGGAAGCATCACAATTCCAGACCTTAAGTTGTATTACAAAGCTGTAATTATCAAGATAGTAATGGTGCTGGCACAAAAACAGACACATAGATGAATGGAACAGAATAGAGAACCCAGAAGTGGATCCACAAATGTATAGCCAACTAATCTTTGAGCAAGAAAGGATTATCGAATGGAAAAAAGACAGCCTCTTCAGCAAATGATGCTGGGAAAACTGGATAAATGACATGCACAAGAATGAAACTGGACCACTATCTTACACCATACACAAAAATAAATTCAAAATGGATGAAAGGCCTAAATGTGACACAGGAAGCCATCAAAATCCTACGGGAGAAAGCAGGAAGCAACCTCTTAGATCTTGGTTGCAGAAACTTCTTTCTAGACATGTCTCTGGAGGCAAAGGAAATAAAAGCAAAAGTGAACTATTGGGACCTCATCAAAATAAAAAACTTCCACACAGCAAAGGAAACAATCAACAAAACTAAAAGGCAACCAACAGAATGTGAGAAGATACTTGGAAATGACATATCTGATAAAGGGCTAGTACCCAAAATCTATAAAGAACTTACCAAACTCAACACACCAAAAACAAATAATCCAGTGAAGAAATGGCCGGAAGACATGAATTTATATTTTTCCAAAGAAGACATCCAGATGGCCAACAGACACATGAAAAGATGTTTAACATCACTCATCATCAGGGAAACACAAATCAAAACCACAATGAGATACCATCTCACACCTGTCAGAATAGCTAAAGTTAACAACTCAGGCAACAACAGATGTTGACGAGGATGTGGAGAAAGGGAAGCCCTTTCACACTGCTGGTGGGAAAGCAAACTGGTACAGCAACTCTGGAAAACAGTATGGAGGTTCCTCAAAAAATTAAAAATAGAACTACCCTACAATACAGCAATTGCACTACTAGGTATTTATCCAAAGGATACAAAACTGCTGATTGGAAGGGGCACATGCACCCCAATGTTGATAGCAGTACTATCAACAATAGCCAAATTATGGAAAGAGCCCAAATGTCCATTGACTGACAAATGGATAAAGAAGATGTGGTACATATACACAATGAAATACTCAGCGATCAAAAAGAATGAAATCTTGCCACTTGCAAAAATGTGGGTGGAACTAGAGGGTATAATGCTAAGCAAAATAAGTCAGCCAGAGAAAGACAAATATATATGATTTCACTGATGTGGAATTTAGGAAACACAACAGATGAACATAGAGGAAAGGAAGGAAAAATAAGATAAAAACAGGTAGGGAGGCAAACCATAAGACTCTTAAATACAGAGAACAAACTGGGGATTGCTAGAGGGGAGGTAGATGGGGGGATGGACTAAATGGGTGGTGGGCATTGAGGAAGACACTTGTTGGGATGAGCACTGGGTGTTATATGTAAGTGGTGAATCACTGGGTTCTACTCCTTAAACCAATGCTACACTATATGGTAACTAACTTGAATTTAAATAAATGGAAAGATAAAAAAAATTGGCTGCTTCCATCATCTGCTATCTATATGCTTAACTGTTCAATACCAGTACACATGCAAAGTTGTTTCAGGACTGTTAATCCAAACTAACATGGGAAACAACTTTATTAACTAGAGTACAGGGTTTTTGCCTTTGTCTTACAGACTCCACTCATTTCCAAAGTTGCTTAGATAGGTACTTATTCTCCCACTCCTTCCTTCAGTTTTTTTTTTATACATTTTAAATATATTTATAGCCCTTTGTCACATTCTGTATTTCAACCAGAGATACCCAAACTGACAAATTATTTTTTTTATTTGCATACAGTGTTAACTCATTGTACTGTAAAGTTCTGTGGGTTTTGACAGATGCTTGTGTTCATCATTACAGAATCATGAAGAAATTTCTCCACCCTAAAAAATTCTACGTGTATCACCCAGTCAACCCACCCCAAACCTTTGAAAATCTGATTTTTTAAATCATTTCTATTGTGATCTTTTCCATAATGTCACGTAATTGGAATCAGACGAATATAGCTTTGTTTATATGGCTTTTTTCATGTATTAATATGCATTTAAGGTTCTCAATGTCTTTTTGTGGCCTGATAGCTCATTTTCTTTTTATCACTGAGTAATATTTCACTGGATGAATACAGCACAGTTATCCATTCACCTGTTAAAGGACATCTTGATTGCTTCCAGTTTTTTGGTTTTTTTTTAAGTTTATTTATTTTGAGAGAGAGAGAGAGAGAGAGAGAGAGCATGTGTGCATGTGTATGAGCAGGGCAGGGGCAGAAAAAGAGGGCGAGAGAGAATCCCAAGCAAGCTCCATGCAGCCTGGAACCTGATATGGAGATCAATGTCATGAACTGTGAGATCGTGACCTGAGCTGAAATCAAAAGTTGGATGCTTAACTGACTAAACCACCCAGGCTTCCCAGTTTCTTGTGATTATGAATACAACTGTTATAAATATTCACATGAATGTTTTTGTGTAGACATAAATTTCAATTTAATTGGCTAAATAGCTAGTAGGGCAATTGCTGGATCATATGGTTAGACTGTGTCTATTTTGTAAGAAACTGCCAGATTGTCTCGCAAAGTGGCTGTACTGTTTTGCATTCCCACCAGCGATGAATGACGATTCTTATTGTTCTGCATCCATCTTGTTGTTCTGCAATTTGTATTGCCAGGTTTTTTTGGATTTTTAACCATTCTAATAGGTATATAATATATAGTAGTAACTCATTTTTGTTTTAATTTTCAATTCCCCAATGACAAATGTTGTTTAGCATCTTTATATATCCTTATTAGACTTCTGTATATATTCTTTTATAGGGTGTCCAGATTTTTGCCTGCTTTTAAATTGAGTTATTTGGGTTTTTTGTTGTTGCTGAGTTTTAAGAGTACTTTCTTTGTATATTTTGGATACAAGTCTTTTTTCAGATACATGTTTTGCAAATATTTTCTTCCAATTATAGCTTGTTTTTTCATTCCCTTTATAGCGTCTCTGCAGAGCAGAAATTTTTAATTTTAATTAAGTCCAAATTAATCAATTTGTTCTTTCATGGATTCTGTTATTGGTGTTTAAAACTTATCACTAAATCTGAAGTCATGTAAATTTTATTCTATGCTTTCTTATATACATTTTATGGTTTTGTATTTTACATTTAGGTCTATGATTGATTTTGATTTAGTTCTTGGGTAGGGTGTGAGATCTACACCTAGGTTCATTTCTTTGCATTTGGATTTCCAATTGTTCCAGCACCATTTGTCAAAAAAAACTTTCCTATCTCCATTGCACTGCATTTTCCTCTTTGTCAAAAATTAGTTGACTACATTTGTGTAGGTCTATTTTTGTGTTTTGGGGGGCAGGGTGCTGTCTCTTTTCTGTTTCAGTGATCTGTATATGTATTCTTTCCCAGGTACCATAGTGTCTTGATTACCGTAGTGTTATAGGAAGTCTTGAAATTAGGTAGATTTCTTCAGAATTTTATTTGACAATTAACAATAGTGGCCATCAATTTTACCATATAAATCACCTAATGCATACTAACTACCCAATAAAGAGAAATGATTATTATGGCTTAATAGGGATAAAGTATGTATCATCCAACCTTCTCTAAAGTTTTATCTAGGCTTTTATATTAACAATAATAATAATATTATAAAATAATAATACCTAAAGTGCACTAAATGCTCATGATAGACCAGGTGCTAATCCAAGTACTTTATGTGTACTACTTAATCAATCACCATAACAACCCTAAGAGACAATATTACTTTCCACATTTTAAAAATAAATAAACTCAGATACAGAGAGCTTAGAATATTTTTCCAAAGTCAGGGTTTATAAATGTCAGAATTAGGGTTTGATTCCAAGTATATGTAAACTCTAGAATTCATGCTCTTATTTACTACACTCTCCTAAAAAAAAGGTTAGGAAAAACGTCAGGAAAACAATTCTCCCCCTGTCAACACCATCTCTGGGACTGATACACTTTTTCAATAATGCGCTTAGATATTTATGGCCATACAAGTTTCCCATTTTCTGGGATGACTCAAAATATGTTCTGTGTAAGTTTTGTGGTTTAAGAGTCACTTAATGTTGCTGTCCTTCACTTCTAAAAAAAATTATACCCTGACCTAAAATCACTTTTTAATCCCCTTGGGAAAATATGTTAAGTATGAGAGACCAGCAGGATGACTAAGATATTAAAGTGCCCCTTATTGTAGAATGTGACCAAAAGAACTGTAAGGTATACAGACTCAAACTTGTACATGGCTTTGACATGTATCTGTCCCTTGGCTTTTTTGCACATGCTACTTCAAGAACAACCAACTCTCTCAAAAGCAATTTGCCAAATGAGCTTTTGCCCTGAAGATCATGTTATATTCTGGATCTTTTCCAGCCACAGCAAAGCTCATCACATCAACACATACCCATTATCAATCAAAATGTGCTCATATTGTGTTTTCTTCCCTGTATTTATTAAACAGCTCTGATGGGCTTACAGAAAAAACAGACTATGGGTCTTCACACTTTGGGGTAATAATCAGGTACATCTTAACTATGGAATTCTAGGAAAAAAGGTCTTCACCCAGAGGGGTGATTTTAATGGCTGTGAATTTAGAATTAATAGCAATCCAGTAACATAGAGAAGGTACTTCCTAGGTAGGTAGCGCTACTCTTTACAATCTACATGTAAGAATACCCTTGTATTTTTTTTCCTATCTGCTTTTTCTCAAAGTGTTCTACATTTTTTATATCATGTTTCTTACCCTGCATCTGAGCCATTTCCACAGAGTAAAGGGTCCTTTTGTCCATCCAAAACATAAAAGTGACCTGTTAATATAAAGAAGAATTAGCTAATTCATTTCATATCAATCCTACTGACATTAGGAATAAATTAGAGTTTGACTATCAGTTATTTTCAAAGTGGACACAATAAAGTATATTTACAAAGATGGCTTCAACCCCACAGCCTCAACTATTTATAGTTGAAAAATCATTCAGCAACACTCAGGTTAACAATGTAGCAATATTTCTTACTGTCATCTTCAATATAATCCTTCCAGTTAAATGTACTCATTGTTACATTAACAAATATTCCATTTGAATCCATTGTGCCATTAAAGTAGGATGTGGTGTTGGTTTCAAAAGCAGAATCGCTTGGGGGCCATTGCAAGCATTTATTCCGCAGGTTGCCCATGAACAGCTGCAGACCAATTAGAGCAAACACGCTCAGACAGAACACAGTCAAGATCATGACGTCAGAAAGCTTCTTCACGGACTGGATTAAGGCCCCCACAATGGTCTTTAAACCTGAGGAGAGACAACAATAGGTCATCCAAGGAATAGTGTCATAAGCCACAATGTGTATCTTCTTAGTCACACACATTCTCATTTCCCATAAACTGTTGCTTGGCTGTTTAGACACCAGAGCTTAATGGATAGCCAGATGGTTTGGGAAATGGATGAAAAGCAGGTTTTATATATGAATAGTATGCTTTCTGGGGATTTTAAAATGAAAGTGTAAATATCTAGGCAAGAAGCTTTTTTTTTTTTTTTTTTTTTTGCTTATTCATTTATTTTTGAGAGAGAAAGTGTGTGAGCAGGGGAGGGACAGACAGGGAGAGACAAACACACACAGAATCTGAAGCAGGCTCTGAGCTGTCAGCACAGAGCCCAATGTGAGGCTCAAACCCACAAACCGTGAGGTCATGTCCTGGGCCGAAGTTGGATGCTTAATTGACTGAGGCACCCAGGCACCCCTAGGCAGGAAGCTTTCTTGCCTGTGGTTTTACATGTTGCCATGAGCACCTAAAGATGAACTTGTAGTTACTTTTCATTTC
Source organism: Panthera onca (assembly GCF_046562875.1). NCBI lineage: Eukaryota > Metazoa > Chordata > Mammalia > Carnivora > Felidae > Panthera > Panthera onca. The sequence continues at coordinate 67,428,769 of NC_138346.1, read as the reverse complement.
AGATTTTGTGTTTCATGAGGCTGTCTCCCTCCAACCCATTCTTTATACCAGCCTCCATGTAGCTATAATCAGAGGAGAAAAGAATTGAAAATACTAACAATCCCATGCCAGGTACATGCTGTTCAATAATAATCTTTTCTCCTTTATAAAAGGAGATCTATTTTCAGAATAGACCTGCAGTGAATGGTAAAACCCAAATCAATTAGTAAAGGCATGCTAGCAAAGCTTTTTCCAGATTGTAAAAGAGAAAACTTTACATCATAAATGCAAAAAGGAAGAGAGAGACAGAGAGTGCACACATGTACTAGGGCAGACTAGTACTTTTATAGACACTCATGCAATTCTCTGTTAAACTCAGATGACTTTATAAATAAGTATGTAATTTCTAAAATTTTAGGAACTGAACTGCATGGAAACATCATTTGGCATTCTTGAAGTTGACAAACAAGAATAATAAACAAGTTTAATGTCATAAGTGTGGTTTCAACCTGAATATTACAGTGTATTTAAAGTCCACCCCAGTGTTTAACCTAGCTCTCACCTGGAATGACTGAAATTGTTTTCAGGGCTCGAAGAACTCTGAATGTTCTCAGTGCTGAGACATTGCCCAGGTCCACGAACTCTGTCACATATCTGTAATAGGGAGTTCACACACAACACAATAATACACAAGAAAAGTTGGAGATAAAAGGAGCCTATCGTCTTACACCAGTTTCTTCTTACCTGGAATTACAGAAATAGTTTTCAGAGCTTTCAAGACTCTGAAAGTTTGAAGGGCTGAAACATTGCCTAGGCTTACAAATTCTGTTACATACCTGTAGAATTAAATCAGAGTTACTGATAATTTTGGCAAAGTTTATTCCAAATAAAGAATGAAAGCTGGGTTTGGCATATAGAGCCTCTTGACTTTAACAAATGGAATTGCTACAGCACTCAGAGTGCCTCAGCGGCAGGCTGCTTTATTTCAATGTAATTTTCACTAATATTAACAAGTTTGTTTATAAAAGTAATCAAAATACAGTTGAAGGTGTTAGAGTCAATGCATAACTTCATTTTGATGATGTGGAAGACTCTATGACATGAAAGTAATTCTGTTTATTTGCTCATTTACCAGATATATTTACCTTGCAATATGTATTCTAATGTGTATTCTCAAAACATATGAGGCATATAGTTAATTTGGCTAATAAGAACACTCTACAACTAAAATATGTCACAACAATCTGGTTGATGCTACAACTATTTTCATTCCTTCGAGTTTAACAACTTTTCAAAGATACTCACGCCATCACGATGACACTGAAATCCAGCCAGTTCCATGGATCACGAAGGAATGTAAAATCTTCTAAGCAAAACCCTCTTGCCAAGATTTTTATAAGCGACTCAAAGGTGTAGATTCCAGTGAATGTGTACCTAGGAGAATCATCCAAACAAAAATTAACAATTTCATTTGAGCTGTAAATATACATTTTTTCAACATGGCAAATCTTATCCTTTTGTGGTTTTTAATTTGCTAAAATCTTGTTTCTTATTTCCACTTACAAAGACTTGACTAGTTTAATTAATCTTACAAGCCTGAGTGAAGGGTTAAACTGAAGAGATAATATCTTCTCCCAAAGAATCTGATCTTGTTTAACTCTTTAGATTTTTAGAATAATAGTTTCATGTGTTTTATGCATAATGATCCAGCTTGGCCCTCTAGAGCAACGCTGTTTGACTAAAATATCATATAAGCTACATATGTTGTTTGGAAATTTTTAGTAGCCAAATAAAAAAGTAAGAAAAAACAAGTGAATTTAATTTTCATATTATATTTTATTTCAACCAATATATCTGAAACACTATTATTCTAACAATTAAGAGTAGACAAATTTCAGGTTTCACATGTGGCTAGCGTTTCCCTCATTAGACAATATAGCTCTAGAGGTAAAATTTCTTGGATTTGTTTATTTATAATAAAATATTTCATTCAAATTTATTAATGAATAGAATTATTTTTAGGAATATATCACATGTCTAATCTAGAAAATATGTTTCCCCTTTTTAAGAGTCAGGCATAGGCTTGTAAAACTGTCTCTCTCTCTATGTATATATATGTGTATGTGTATATATATATATATATGTATGTATGTATATATGTGTGTGTGTATATATATATATAAGAAAATTTTCAATTTATTAGTATTTTATGTATGTGCATTTACACAATTACCAAAATTCACAGATAAACAAAATTTCTGATTCTAACCTTGCATCAGCTACTATTTCTATACAATTGGGACACATCATTTAAATATGCTTAAATTCAAATTTCAGCCTCCAAAATGGTGAAAGATTTTCCATTTACTGTTTGATACAGTGCATTTTTAGCTCTCTCTCCTTTGAATGTTGACAATATTAAGTTATTTCTGTTTCTTCCAAAAATAGTTGAGAAAGAATACTTGTTTTTCAATATTGTGTTCTTTTAAAAAAGTACGATTTACAATTACCCCTTCAGATTAATTCACCCAAGTCACAAAGATTTGACTTACTTATATTAAAAACAATTATATTTGCCTGCCTACTAGTATTGTATATGTGAATAAAGTTAGGGGAGTTATTTTTGCATTGTTTTCTGCAGAAATTTCTCTCAGATAAGGGAACAAAGAAATAAGAGAAAAATGTATGCAGAGATCTTCATATCAGGTTTTCCTAAGAATATTCCTCCTCCCTTTTAAAATAATTCAGCTTAGTTTTTGAGGAATAAGTGTAATTGCTATATTTACTTATGAAGTAGCTGACCTTATTAGGAAAAGGTATACTTTACAACGCCACGCTTATATTTACTTGTGTTTTAGTTTGGATCTTTGCACATTATACATAACCACCATGACATTTCTGTTCGAAGATAGCTGCCTTGTAAAAAGCCATCAGAGACAGCTCAATGTGTGCTTTATTTATCACATTAATGGTTAATGTCCTATGGTTTATGCTTAGGCAATTCTAAGTTTTCTGCAGATTTACTAGGGGTAAGATGAAAGTCCCTACTCCTATCCCTGTTTTTTAGAAAAGTAAGAAAATTTGTGACATTTGGAGTATATAGTGAGTGTTGATAGCTATTCAAGGAAGAGAGTCCCAGAGCTTAACATCTGAGATAGAGCTTTGCACAGAACAGGTGTTCAGAAGTACCTATTAGCAAACTAGATTGAACAGGGAAGTGAGAATCAAGGGTACCTTGATCTTTCTTGGCTCTGCCCCTACTAGACTCTAATCATGCTGTTGATTCTGTCCATGTCACCGAGGTTTTCTCCCATAATTATGACGTCTATAGACCTGCCTCCCTTTTGTAACATGACCTCACTATACAATATGGTTCTCAGCCTATTCTGTGTGTGTCACCTCTTTGTACAGGGACTGTTTATGCTACCAATGTCCTGTTTTCATGTCAGAACTGAGTTATCTTCTTTTTGCTTTGGACTCTGTTAGCTTTGTTTTGTTGGCTGTAACCACTGATTTTGCTTGTTTTCCTGCCTCTTTACTGTCAAGTGAGTAAGGATAAATGATCGGGAAACTTGTGCAAAGTTTTCTCACTGACTGATGAAGTCAAAAACTTTGTGGGGGTAAGACTATTTTCATAATGGATATAGTCACCTCTAAAAAATTACTTTAAAACGAGAGACCTGGGGCACCTGGGTGGCTCGGTCAGTTAAGCGTCTGACTTCGGCCCAGGTCATGATCCCACACTTTGTGGGTTTGAGCCTCGTGTCGGGCTCTGTGCTGACCGGCTCAGAGCCTGGAGCCTGCTTCAGATGCTGTGTCTCCCTCTGTCTCTGCTCCTCCCTCACTCTGTCTCTCGGTCTCCCAAAAATAAATAAACGTTAAAAAAATTAAATAAATAAATCAATAAATAAAATAAAACGAGAGACCTGCATAGTCAAGTAATAATATTCAAGTGTACTCTTTGCCTATCTTTTAATAATGTTTTACAGATAAATGAGATTTACACAGGTTTAAATGCTTCAGTAATTTCTGCTAGGAAAAGTACATACAGAATAGTTTTATATAGGTATGTCCATTTGTTAACCCACAGATGATAAATGATAACTAAAAATTCTGTTAAATTGCTTGCTCAACATAAGAACTGGATTCTTTCCTAAAATGATTTCTAGGGAGCATTTCCAAGCTACTACCAAGGAGAAAAAAAAGTCTTTAATGTGTTAGATCACTGACAAATGATGGCTTAGAATAGTGCATTAAATCCTCAAAGAAGCCTACGAAGGCAGAAATAGAAGTGGCAATGTTTGTCATAATAATTTATCTCCTATTGGGTATTATTTTTAAAAATATGACAACAAAAAGAACATACTAAAAACTTCTTTTCACTAAACCTGATCATTGTATTATACCATACATAAATAGCCTACATACCCTAAACACCTTCTGTTTCACTAATTAATGTGTTTCTTTGTCATGAATAATCTCATATGTGACTGATAACTTAGGGAATAATGTTGTTATTATGATGCAAAAATTGTGTTAGTTAATGCAAAATTTTCCCCATATTGATGTTTTGAATCAATTAGTGGCATCTTTTTCGTCATACTTAAATAGAACATCCTTAGCATTAAAAGAAGACATTAATACTAATGCAGAAAATTGACCTAAGAGCCTTCTTCAGTGCAAGCAGAGGCTAGTTTAACATGTCCCAAAACTATTGTGCTTACACCTTTCCCTTTGTATTAAAATAATGAATCAAATGTTTAATTTGAAGACATGATAGAAATGTCCCCAGGGTCTTCATCTTAAAAGAAAAAGGACAAGGCCTGGGGTCTGAGACTGCAAAGGAGTTGTTGGCTATGACTTTGGGTACAAACATCTACAGACGTTTAACTAGGCCAGTATTTTTTTTATTGGGATTGTTACTGCTTTTATTAGTGTTCTAATCACAAAATCTCATAAGTTTGAATGATCTGCTCTTAATCATGTTTTCCCCTTAAGCCCTATTATTTTTTTTGAGCTCTGATTTTGTAGAGACATTTTGTTTCTTTTATGGAAGACATCTATGGTGTTTTAGCACACATGCTGTGTCTAAATAAACTACATATCTGACTGTAACTAAACATCTAAGCTACTTTCCTAAATATAATGATATATAACCATGATACCTAATATAATATATAATGCTAAACACCTAAATTTGTTTTACAAAAATATAGCAATAATAGTAATACACTAGAATACAATAATTTTATTCATATTACTCAGATGGTCATTGTTTTTTATCTAAAATACATAACTATACTTTATGCTAAATGACTGGTTTAGTACAGCTAATTGTACAGCTCGATGACTGGTTTAGTCCAGCTAATGTGTACTATTTATAACCTTTCTTAAACAGGTACTGTCATGAATTTGTTGGGAAAAAATACTTACCTTATAGAAGAAAAACTCCCCTAAAGAACTTCCCTTTTCTTCTTTCATGTTATGGAAATAACTTTTTCTTAGAAGCTTTTAGCCTGACTCCAAAAAGTGGGAAACTTAAGTCAGACCATAATCATAAGGAGACTGTGAGAGAATTTGATTGTGCATTTCTCATTCCAAGAAGTCATTCCTACTTACTCTACATTCTTCGTCCAGTCTGGAGGGTTACTCAAGGTCATAAATACACAGTTGGTCAAAATAGTGCACATGATAAGCATGCTGAATAATGTAGATTATAGTTAAGGAATAAATGCTAGTATATTATCACGGCCATTTACAAATGATCAAATACCAAAAAAAAATCATCAACAAAGTTACCTGTGAAATTAGTCTTACTTATTTGTTTTAAAGCAATGGCAAAAATCATAGTAATAAAGTATTAAAATAAAATAAGAAGAAATTGTAAAGCCTGTCATACATCCTGAGTCTACTCCTTTTCATTTTTCTCACAAAACCGAATTTAAAGAGATATGTATTTGAAGCAATGGGAATTTTACATCCCAAGCAATTATGTGAAATAGAACTGCAAGGGGAAATGACTGTTCTTTACTAAGTTCACAGTAAAAAAGTATAAGAAGTCTGACTTTGATTATATCTGAAGTTGTACTTCAGATTGTACTTCAGATATAATTTAAAGTCACCACTAACTGACAAAACGTTAATGGGTACAATATAAAAACCCTAGGAATGTATAGCCCAGTATATTCAACAATGACACTGATTGAGCATTCTACTGTAATTAGGTACTCTTAATCATCTTATTAGTCTCATTCTTTTAGTGTTTATAACATAAGAATAAAGGAATAGATCATTTTTTGCTGGTAAGTTAATATTGTTTTCTAATTTTTGATTTCACTCTAGACCTGTGGGGGGACTTCATAGGTCATGTAGTTATCTTCCTGTATCTAGTCCACACCATACCAAAACAGATATAGTATTTTGAAAACTTCCTGAGAATTAGCTGTAATTAATTTCTCTTAAGATCTCAATCAGACTTCACTCTAAGGAAAATTATGATTATTTGGGGGTAAATCTTTTATTTAAAAATATAAATACTTTCTAATATGAATCCATAGAATGAAAATAATTCAAATGAACCTCAAAAAATTATCAGTCCTGTCTGTCCTGTCTCTAGGTTAATCAGTCTTTTGTCTCTCTTTTAGTTTTTAGAAGGCCATTTTGAATCTGTCTATATAAAATGCCCATTCTTGATTAGAGAGCTAAATGTGAGATAGGAAACCATTAAAATCCTAGAGGAAAACATAGGCAGTGATCTCTTTGACATCCGCTGGAGCAGTGTCTTACAAGATATGCCTCCTGAGGCAAGGCAAACAAAAGCAAAACTAAACTATTGGTACTTGATCAAAATGAAATACTTCTGCATAGTGAAGGAAATAATCAACAAAACTAAAAGGCAACCTATGGAATAGATTATATTTGCAAATGACACATTGGATAAAGGGTTAGTATCCAACATCTATAATGAAATTATCAAACTCAACACTCAAAAAACAAATAATCCAATTTAAAAAATGGGCAGAAGACAAGAATAGACATTTTTTTCCAAAAAAGATATCCAGATGGCTAACAGACACATGAAAAGACTCTCAACATCACTCATCATCAGGGAAATACAAATCAAAACTCCAACGAGATATCACCTCACACCCGTCAGAATGGCTAAAATTAACAATACAAGAAACCACAGGTGTTGGCAAGGATGTGGAGAAAGGGGAACCCTCTTACACTGTTGGTAAGAATGCAAAGTGGTACAGCCACTCTGGAAAACAGTATGGAGGTTCTGCAAAAGAACTCTCCTAGAGTAAGAGTAGAACTACCCTACAATCCAGCAATTGTGTTCCTAGGTATTTACCCAAAGGACACAAAAAATATAATGGGAAGGGATACATACACCCCAATGTTTATAGCAGCATTATCTACAATGGCCAAATTGTGGAAAGAGCCCAAATGTTCATCAACTGATGAATGGATATAGAAGTGTGGTGTGTATATATACATAGACATACACATGTACATGTACATATACATATACACACACATAATGGAATATTTCTCAGCCATAAAAAAGAATGAAATCTTGCTATTTGCAATGATGAGGATGGAACTAGAGAATATTATGCTAAGTGAAATAAGTCAGCCAGAGAAAGACAAATACCATATAATTCCAGTCATGTGTGGAATTTAAGAAACAAAACTATCATGGGGCTAAAAGAGACAAACCAAGAAACAGACTCTTAACCTACAGAGAAAAACTATTGGTTACCAGAGAGGAGGTGGGTAGGGGAATGGGTTAAACAGGTGATGGGGATTAAGGCGTGCACTTGTGATGAGCACCAGGTGTTATATGGAAGCATTGAATCACTAAATTGTACACCTGATACTAAAATTACACTGTATGTTAACTAACTGGAATTTAAATAAAAATCAATGCCCATTCTTGAACACAGCCTCTGAATACCTATTTTATCATTACCTATTTGAGAATACTTTTGAAGTCCACAGCTATTCTGTCCTTTTTTGTGTACTTTTTGACTATCATTGTAAGTAGTCCTAAATTCAGTGATATTTAAATATATACTATCAGATATATAGGCACATAGTAGTTTAACAAATATTTAGTGAAGGAGGATGGACAGACCCAGGTGCTGAAGATATAGAACCAGTTAGGGCATAAAAGTTTGAACATTGGTAATACAGATCATGTTTCTTTAGCAGTGGTTATGTATGGTCTAATTGAGGTTAATAAAAGTGTGAAGTAGCTTTGCTGTTATTCCTTCTACACAGTGCGTTTCATTTACACATTTATTATCATCATTCATTTTTTTACTTCTAGAATCGTAGTAGTAATTCTATGCTAATGTTTTTATAAATAGCAGAAAATCAATGAGAACAGGTTAAATAACAATGTCACCATTAATCTCAAAATAATTATATATATATAACATATAAAGGAATATATATAAAATATAAATATATAAAATATATTCATATACATATGAATGACATTTTCTTTAAAATCAACCATAGGCATTCAGTCACATGAAAAGGATATGAATGTACCAAAATCTTAATAGCAATTTTCCTAACAGGGTTTAGCGGAGTTAAAATATACAAGGCAGAGGTGGCACTGAATCGGAAAATTGCCTTCCCTTTATTCAATACTATAAAAGTCTGAAAAAGAAAATATGAAAAAAAAAGTCACTAGATTAGACATGTGGTTTATTTGGAGAGTTTACACACATGAAGAACTTTTTACCTGATTTGTTTGTTCAAACCTGTTTGTTTAAACAAGTTGGTATATCATAACTATAAACACATTATATGTTTCTCCCTTAAATTAATATATAGCTACAAGTAAACATATGATTTACTACTACCTAATTTGTCTCTAAGGTTTCAACTTTCTGATACAAACTAATGATCCTACACAGAATTTTTTTTTTTTTTATCAAGTTGTAACTTTACAGATTCCAACTTTATTTAAAGCTTACCATCTGTCTCCAGCTTTGGTAACTTTTCAGATTATTCTGTACATATTGCTACTAAAATAATCTTTTATTTTAATTATTTCAAGTCTTTGAACTCTAAAGCTTATGAAGCCTTTGTATTTTCCCTGTGGTAGTTGTCCTATTTTAAGATGTTTAAACAGGCTGAATAACCTGGTTTTGCTGATTCTATAGATCTGCTGGTAATACTGAGAAGGGACAGCTGCATAGAGAATTAGGCTTAAAGACATCATTTCAAAGGGCATTCCATAGCTAAAATCCTATGACTTGAAACCTATAATCATCAACTTAGTATTTAAGCTATGCTACCCGGTGATTACCTACCACATCTCTCTAAGATCATTTACTTTTTACCACCAAGGCATCTCTGCTCCAACCAAATCAGTCCACTTGTCAATCCCGCTCACAGCCTGTCAGCTTCTCCTTCTGATTCTGGAAATGAGTGTCATAAAATCCTAGAGGAAGGAGGTACCTGTGAGGTCATCTAATACAAACTCCCCCCATTTGGGGTCCGTAACAAGCCTGTCAGTGAGGTCCCATCCACTATTATTTCAAAGGTTCTTAGTCCTGTCTGCATATTAGAATCTCCATAGGTGATTTTAAAATTGCCAATATTTGAGTTCTACTCAAAACCAAATGAATCAGAATTTCTAAAGGATGGGCATAGACATGGGATTTTTTTAAGTTTCCTCAGGCAATTCTAATATGCAGCCAGGGTTGAAAAGCCCTACCCTCAGAAAATGTCCTCAGCTATCAAAGTCACCTCCTTCATCATGTCTTTCCAGATAAATCACTGCCTTCTGATGGCTCCCTAATTGTTTCCCTTTACCAGTAAGTCTTAGTGTATTAATTTGCACACATTGGCATGTTGCTTGTAATTATAGTCAAGTAGCAGTTTACATGTAGGGTTCATTCCACTGAGGACTAGGTTAGAAGTTGTTATAAACTATTGAGCATAAAAAGCCTGTAATCTACTTTTTCTCCATTTTTTTCCACAGTATTTAATAGTGTGGTTTGTACATAAATACTTGTTTTAATTAAATGCAGGCTTACCTTTAAGATGTCATTTACCTTTAAGACATCTATATATCCATTTGCTTAATAATATGTTTTTACTCTTTAAGAGCTGTATCCCATACAATCATGTTCACTGACAACACGGTAGTGTTTGAATAGGTAGAGAGAAATATTTATATTGTGAGTATTAAAGGCAAAGAAAACAATTTCTGTGTACATTGCCCTATTGTATTCAAGACCATGGAGTCAAGCATTACCTAACCAACCATTTTCCATGAACTGCAATCTATAAATTTGAACAATTGTATAAGAAGGACAAGGAAACTTCTTTCTAGCATTGAGATCATCCACACAGGACAGTGGACATTGAGAAAACTGCCCTTCGAGCACAAATGCATTAAAAGATTTTCTTGATTTTACAGGATTAGGTTATTTACATTTCAAACAATCTAGATCTATTTAGACATTCAATAACATGTAGAGTTCACCATAATTTAAAGTGCATTTACTTATGCTTTTGTGAAACAATTGCCATGAAAAAACAGTTAACACTTGTAACATTAGGAGGGGAATTTATTTTGAAAATCTCCAAAAACAGAGTGACAGGAATGAACTGTCCCTTTAAACATGGAATCCTCTGCTCCCCTGAAAGATTAGCCTCTGTGGTAGTAACGGGATTAAAAATGACATGCCAAGGGCATCTTCAGTGAATTTACAGGTTCTGGAACACAGCAGGCCTTAAGGACACAATTTCAGTTTATTTCTGGGGGAACAACACCTGGTATAAAACCTGAGTTCTGAGAAATGAAGAATAAAATACTACTATCCTATATAGTGAAATAATTACAAGGAAGACGTTTGAAATTTGGGGCTCTGATGTTATTGAGAGATGTAGCTAAACTGAAAATTATTTGAGTGACAGATAATTGGAAGAGGAGTAGATAGTGTCAACTCCAGAATCTGGTTTGCAAGTAATGATAAATAATGATGTGGCTAAAAGACAATTACTGCATATTGCCACTAAGATGATGAAGGTAATAGCTGAAAGCGCGTCAAACCGGTTATTGTTCACTCTGGAATGCTACTTGCTTTTTCAGAGATAAATATACTTCATATAGGTTCACTAAAATTTTTACTACTTGAGGCAAGAGTAAGCTTTCCATCTCTAAGTAGGACAACTTCAATCAGAGAATTCAAAAAGTTATACAAGCAGTTTTTAACATTATCTTTCATTTTATCAATAAATACCATATATAGCTTTGCTTAGTACTTAAGAGCTCTGACTGCTGGTTCAATCCCAGAATCGACCTCTTATGGAGTATAACTTGGGCAAAGTTATGTAACCTCTCTGGGGTTAACCCATGTGTAACACTTAACACTAACACTTAACCCATGTGTAAAATGAGGCCAATGGTACCTGCCTTGTTGGTTCTTGAATAATAAATGAATTCTGCCACCTAAACACCCAAACAGTGCCTGAAATCCACACCTATTTTGTCTGAGCACATTATTAGCTATCATTATTATCACTGTCACTATTCTTATTACCTGGCCAACTTAAATACCATTAAAATGCATTGTGATGTGGCTCATCTGATTATATGATTAAATTAGGCATGCAAAATATATCATTAATTAATGGCAACAAACTGTTACATAATGCTTTACGATTTTAAAATGCCTTTCACCTGCATTATTCATATAATTAACATAAACTGCATACCATATTCTTAAATTCCAGAACTTCTCCATTAGCTTTTTACATTAGCTTCTTTTATCCTAACAATCACGAACTACCATCTTTTTCAATAGCATCACCTAAGTCTTCATTTTTCTAGATACTTCATAAAGAAAAGCAGTGCACCCACAGTAAAGAGTAAATAGATGTCTCCTGAGATGGGTCATGGCCACCATGAGTAAATCAAGGTCCAAATCTGGTTCTCAGACAGGGAGGCAGTAAGAACTGACTTTGTTAGCACACAGAGAACACTTCTGTTTCTTGGCAGCAGACTCACATTAACCAAGCTTAAGAGCATGACATACAAAATCAGAATGCAAATCTATTTATTTACAACAAGATTTATTTCTGTCACGTGGACTGAAATAATTGTAATGGCATAACCAGCATACTCTTTCCTTTCAAGCAGATCTATGGGAAGACAAATTCTAGTAAGAAGGTTCTTTGCTGAGTCAACTTAAGTCAACTTAATCAAATGCAGAATGTTTAATGCCTCCTCTGTTCAGTAGCCTCGTGTAGCCCCTCTGCAATGAAATGGACTTGATTTCAGGAGGAAAATGCTTTCAGATCTGTCTCCCTTGAAAAATGCCAGTGTTTGTCTCTGTTATTTTCCCCATCCTTTAATCTTACCAATTTCCTTCCTTAAGAACACTTCCTTTCTTTAAGTAGCAAATACTTTTAACCATGTCAGAGTAAGCATTCCCCTGTCTCTTGAAGATATCTTTTAAAATATATACTTTGAATCAGTAATTTTAAGGACAATTTTATTATAGTTTCTTGGGGGATGCCTCACTTATCATTGTGTATAATAATACAGTAACTAAATTTCAAATTTTTCTTTAGTGCTTCTGTAGTAAAGTTCTGGAATAAATTACTTTTAAAAATATATGAATCTATATTGAATGCCACCTTTCATGAGACTAATTTCAAAGGAAAATGAAGGGCCATGCTTAGCTATTTAAATTTGTTTGATGATTTATAGAAAACATTTTAAAACTTGCTACTCAAAGTGTGGCCCATGCATTAGCAGCAAGAATCTCACTCGAGGACTTATTAGAGATGTAGATCTCTAGACTCCTCTCAGACCTGTGGAGTCAGAATCTATATCTTAACAGGATCCTCAGATAATGTGTATAAACATGCAAGTTTGAGAAACCCTTCTTTAGAGCAATAGGGCTAGCTCCACGATTGGATGGTTAACTGCCAGGCTCTTTAACATCACTGATCTTCTCTGTTTAAATTGTGTACTGCTTAGAGAATGCAATTTCCTTAGCCATTCCTTTTAAAAGGACTGGCTCTAATTAATAAAGGTGTTTAAAACCTTTTTAAATCCACAAACCATCAATTCATGGTGATATCTATTTATCTCTACTTTCTACACATACCTGTTTTTATTCTTATGAATGTGAAATATAAATTGTGGTTATAAAATGCCAAAATACCCAATTACATCATGCAGAATCTATAATCTATTAAAAAATATTTACTATAAACTCTGCAAAGCTGGTTATATTCAAAAACTATTTTATTCTGACAGAATTTTGTGGTTATTATAGCTTTAGGAAGGCATAGTCATAACTTGATTTAAATCATATGTAGATAGAGAAAACTTGAGTATTTTGTTTTTGTCTTCTGTTTTTGACATTTTTTTCACAGACTGATGTTTTAACAATAAGTAATTATGACTGTGCTTGTCAATGTATTCTCTTCCTATAGGAGGATGCTAAATAAAAATATTACCCTCTGGGGGTGCTTGTGTGGCTCAGTCGGTTAAGCGTCCAGCTTCAGCTCAGGTCATGGTCTCACCATTTGTGAGTTCAAGCCCCACATCGGGCTCTGCTCTGACAGCTCAGAGCCTGGAGCCTGCTTCAGATTCTGTGCCTCATTCTCTCTCTGCCACCCCCCCCCCCCCCACATGTGCTCTGTCTCTCTCTGTCACTCAAAAATAAATAACTGTAAAAAAAATTTTTTAATACCCTCTAGAGTACAAATCTATTGTGAGGAAACCTCAAGCTAATTAAAAACTAAAAAATAAGAAGTACGTATGCCCACAACTCTTCTTTGGCATGGCTGTTGTTCTGTTCTCTACCATGTGCTTAAGTATGTCAGTAATAACAGATATTTTGCTTTGTTGGTGTCAGTTTTAATTCTGACTATCTCAGTTACTGTGAAATTGTAGAAATTGTTCGCCTCTCATATCTCTTCACTGTAGCCAAATCTTGACTTCATTTCTTGTAAATATTTCTGCTTATACTGTGCCTAAAAGTAAGTGGAAATAAAAAGTATAAACTCTCTAAAGGTAGAAAACTTCTGATGCAGTATGTGTATGAGCCAGGAAAAAGTATATTAAAGTTAAGTGTTTAATTGAAGACTTAACTTTGAAAATATCACTTAACTTTAAAATCAATAACATCAACACTCACCTTCTTACTGATATAGTACGGGTCCAGGTCCTCCAGAGGCTCTGACACCATCTCTGGAGGGATGTCTCCATAAATAAACGGAAGGTTCTTTCCAGCTTCCAAGTCACTGTTTGGCTTTGGTTTGTTCTCGTCATCATTGTCTTGTTCTCTCTTGGGCTTTTGGGCTTTCTCTTCTGCAGCACGTTTTTCGATAGCAGCAAGAGATTCTCTAGTAAAAAGGCGGAAGCTTTCAGGCCCCGGGGGTACCAGCAGTGCCTGTGCCATCTTTTCATCCTGCACATTTAATGACGTTTAGCTTCTTGCATAAGAATTGCCTGCAAAAAAAAAAAAAAAAAAAATGCATGAGAGGAAAGCCAGTGAATGAGACGGATTGAGAAAATCAACCAAGATGTCATTTAATGTTTCTTCTAGTAACTTTTTTGCTAGTATATTAATAAATGAACATTATTTTTGGTGAAAAGCTCTTTTCTTCTTCAATACGCATGTTGCTCTTTTCTGCATGTTGTTTCAGCATAAACATTTTACAGTGTCCCTTTGAGGATTCTTCTAGTAACTTTTTAAAAGTATAAACATTAATAGTGCTTTTAGGGGCGCCTGGGTGGCTCAGCCGGTTAAGTGGCCGACTTCGGCTCAGGTCACGATCTCGCGGTCCGTGAGTTCGAGCCCCGCGTCGGGCTCTGTGCTGACCACTCAGAGCCTGGAGCCTGTTTCAGATTCTGTGTCTCCCTCTCTCTCTGTCCCTCCCCTGTTCATGCTCTGTCTCAAAAATAAATAAACGTTAAAAAAAATTAAAAAAAAAATAGTGCTTTTAGTGCTGCACTACAAATTTTAACCTGGAAGCATCATTATCCAATCTAATTTTCAATAAGCCAAGTATATAGGTCTGTCAAAGTCGGGTCAGAGACTTTTGAGCCAAAATATAGTATACATTTGGTGAAGAGAATAATGTCATTGATGCTTGTCAGTAAAACTACTTAAGGACCCATCATTTCTTTCCCTGCTCCTTTTATCACATCATACTGATTCCAAATAAAGAAACATAGTAGTATATGCCTGACTTATAAAATCTCAGGATAGGAAAAGAAGTTTTGCCTAATCCAACCACTGTTCTGATTATCAGCATCATTATCATTGACCATGGGTTCTCCAAAGTTTGACCATCAGCAGCGACAGAGAAATCAAAACTTCTCTCTCAACTTTCACCTTGGATCCTTCTGAAGCATCTTCTGAGGCAAGACGGAATATATTTCATTTTCTAGTCTGCTGTTATTCAATTATTCCAAGACACTTTTCGTATTCTTTCTGAATCTTCCATTTGATGTAGTACTTGGAAGCATGGACTATGGAGCTAGACTCTGTTCTTAACCCTGGCTCTGCCATTTATGAGCCACATGACTTTGCAAAATGTAAGCCCTCAGTTCTTCAGTCTCCACTTATAAAATGGGGAAGCTATGAGAAATGACCTCCCAGATTATGGTAACGAGTAAATGAATTAATTTACATTAAGTGTCTAGACTGTTCTGGAATTAGTCAGCGCTGTGTTGGTGTCAACCATCATAATATAATTATCTTTCATTCCTTGTAGCTGTGTCCTCTGTTGTGGTTTCAAGCATCCTCACACTTCCAGGCATTTCCCTTAAGTGAGGTCCTGATTTGGTGGAACCACAACTGACCACAGAGCTCCAAGAGTGGACCAGAAAGTACAGGGCCATATTCACATGCCATGCAACTGGCTAGGATTAGAAAGGAGAAGAAAGCAGACATGTGGAGTGACCCTGATCAATTTTCCAGGGAAGGTTAAAAAAAATTCTGCTACAAGTGTGACAGAACGGTCAAAAATACTAGAAATCAGCTACATATATTGTGAAACATAAGTTAATAGCTATTTTATTTTGCATCATGTCAAAAATCACATTTAAAAAACCTAGAAAATAGAAACAATAAACAAACTTCAATGAGCACATCAGTCATCTTATAAAACAATCTACAACCATGGCATTGGGGTAATCATCAGAGTCGTCTGACATTTTTTCTAGCCCAACCACCTACCCCATTTCTGCCCCTGCATTTACTCTAGTCTCCATAGTCATTTATCCCTAAATGGCCTTCTAATTCTTAGCTGTTTGTGGCGTGTATATACTGAGCTTACAGACAATAAGAAACTCCAGATCTTATAGTAACATAAGAAAAATGATATAGATTAAAAATGACTATAGATTATTACATATGGTGTTTTGGGGGTTTATATCTGAATTCCTAGTGCCCTGGTCTGTTCTAGTGAGTTAAGTATTTTTAATAGCTTTTTCTTTTCTTTTTTTTTAATGTTTATTTATTTTTGAGAGAGAGAGAGAGAGGGAGACACAGAATCCGAAGGAGGCTCCAGGCTCTGAGCTATTAGCACAGAGCACAATGCAAGGCTTGAACCCACAGACCGTGAGATGATGGCCTGAGCCGAAGTCGGACACTCAGGCACCCCAATAGCTGTGTCCTTTCATTTAACTAGTATTTATAATATGACATTGTTATATTTTCTGCTACTATGAAGGTATATTCTAAGTAAGTTAAAAAAAATATCAGATGTCAAAAGCTGTGCCATTTTCCTTACTAGTTCTGAAAAAGAATTTCTGGTTTGTGGTGGGACTGGGATTTTTGTTTTGTTTTGTTTGCCATCGAGTAGCATATGAATTAGAAATTTTGAGAATAGTTATTCTATTTTAGTCAAAAATTAATCACCTGTTTATTTTGTGCCTTCTAACTTCACGACACATGGCACAAAGTAGAATTAAAGTTTTTTTGCCATTTTATGTTCATTTTGACCTACACATGGCCAATCCAGTGCTAAGCTGTTATAGAATAATCACCTTAATACTTTTGAATGTGGAAGGAGTTTGTGCATTAACTGCAAGCCTTAAATACCCAGAGATGTGTAATCCATCTATCTCTCATCACCTTTCATGAACTAAATGGATAAGATGTTTACCAAGTGCTAAATGAAAATGAAACAGCATGACAAAGATATCTTAAGACATTTCTATGAAGCATGGCTGCTTTCTTAGGGAAGAAGAAAGTTTACTATTGTATTTGAGAGTTTAGTTAAACTAATTTTCGTTTCTTTATTAACAATGGAATGAAAAGCATGCAGCAGTTAGAATCCTGAGTTCTGGGTCTGTACTGAGCCTAACAATTTGTTTATGACATTTAACTTCCCTTAACCTCACTGTCATTGAAACACTTTACCATATATGTGGCAACACTTTGCCACAAAGAAATAACCACTTATACTCATTTAATTGAAATTTCCTGGTTCCTAGGTTTTAAAATGAAATTAGGTTAAAAATATCTAATGTGGAGGGGCGCCTGGGTGGCTCAGTCGGTTGAGCTTCTGACTTCAGCTCAGGTCACGATCTGACTGTCCGTGAGTTCGAGCCCGCGTCGGACTCTTTGCTGACAGCTCGGAGCCTGGAGCCTGTTTCAGATTCTGTGCCTCCCTCTCTCTTTGACCTTCCCCCGTTCATGCTCTGTCTCTCTCTGTCTCAAAAATAAGTAAACATTAAAATTTTTAAAAAATATCTAATGTAGAAATATTTCAATAATCTGTACAGATTACTTTGATTTCTCTGAGATGACGTGGAACAGGGTACCATCACAAAATCGTAAACACATATTTAAACAAATTATTCTTTACCTTCCTGTTTGCAAGGACTAGCACAACGAATGTGAGTCTTGGCCAAAAGAAAGTAACAAAGTCTCTCTGAAACTGCCACACTATTGTTTCTAAATCCTGAGAACATAGATCAGTTCCAGACTCAAGGCTTTTCCTTGAGTAGGGTTTGCCCAATATTTGGATAGGTTGAGACATTAAAAATCATAGCGAGGGGAGATTCCTTCTCATGGCTTCTCCTGCAGCTTTGCTGTTTAGAAACCTCTCATAGTTCCAAAGCCGTTCGATTTTAAGTTTTTTTCCTCTTCCCTCTTGTTCTTTGTGAGCCAATTATATAGACCTCTTACATAATTTTACATTTCCATTAGAGCAGACTTTTAAAAATTAATTCCTACTGATGCCTTGGTGTGGGATATATATTATTAATGAATATATGTGCATTATAATTTATTAAAATATATCAAATTTAATATGCCAAATTTTCTCTAGAACTGTCCTTGCAAGGACAAAAAAGATTAAAAAAAAAAAAAAAAAAAAGACCTGAGGAGATGATCTCTTTGACTAAAAACCAAAGTGTGTGTGTGAATGTGTGTGAGTAAACCAAATGCATCTCTGTTAATCAATAAAAATATTGTAGTTTCCAAAATCCTATTCTAGGGATGGACCACAGAATTTATAGCCTGGAAGGATTAGGATCATTTATGCAAGAAATATTTATTGAGAGACTACTATGTGTCAACACTATGTTTGGACTAGGCACCCATGGTCCTTACTCTTAAGAAGCTGACAGTCCAGGGGAGCCTGGGTGGCTCAGTCGGTTGAGCATCTGACTTCAGGTCAGATCATGATCTCGCCTTGGTGAGTTCGAGCCCTGCATTGGGCTCTGTGCTGACAGCTCAGAGCCTGGAGCCTGCTTCAGATTCTGTGTCTCCCTCTCTCTCTGCCCTTCCCCTGCTCATTCTCTGTTTCTCTGTCTCAAAAATAAATAAACATAAAAAAAAGCTGACAGTCCAGTGTGAGAGATGTTTACACAAATAATTATAATACCATTGTACATATATGACTGGTTATTGTCTGAGCTCCATAAATGGGAGCAATTTATTCTGCCCAGGCAAGGGTGAGGAGGCTTATGGTTCAGAGTAGTTTTCCTGAGAAAGTTTTACAGACTAATTGTGATTTGACCAACTGGCATGGTGGTGGTAGTTGGAGGAAAGTTGGTAGGAAGACAAATCAGTAGAGATAGTATGTGAATGGGCCCAGAAATAAGAAAAAGCAGGGAGAGCTTTGGAAGAACTAAGAAGTTCATTACTAAGAAGAAGTTCATTACTAAGAACTAAGAAGTTCATAGAGACCAACCTGCTCAAAAGAAAGTGGTTAGAGCAAGGCTGAAACGCTGGCAGGATATAAATCACAAAAGGTCTTGTACAGCATGCTGAGGTAAACCATGGATGGGGAGTGATGGGATTGATTTGAAGATTAGAAAGATAGTGGCAGGATAAAGGACAGACAGGTGGGGGTGATCCTAGAACAATGGTTTTCAAACATTTTGATTTCAGGATCCTTTTTTTTTTAGGTTTATTTATTTATTTTGAGAGAGAGACAAAGCACAAGTGGGGAGGAAAAGAGAGAGAGAAAGAGAGAGAGAGGGAGAGAGAGAGAAAGAGAGAGAGAATCCCAAGGAGGCTCCACACTGTCAAGTTTACGGCCCGATGAGGGGCTCAGACTCACAAACCAAGAGATAATAACCTGAGCCAAAATCAAGAGTCAGAGGCTTAACCAACTGAGCCATGCAGGCGCTCCCTTTTAGACTCCTAAAATTATTGATGATATCGGGGCACCTGGGTGGCTCAGTCGGCTGAGCATCTGACGTCAGCTCAGGTCATGATCTTGGGGTTGATGAGTTTGAGCCCCGCGTTGGGCTCTATGCTGATAGCTCGGAGTCTGGAGCCTATTTTGGATTCTGTGTCTCCCTCTCTCCCTGCCCCTCCCCCACTAGCATTCTGTCTCTTTCTCTCTGAAAAATAAATAAACATTAAAAAAAATTACTGATGATATCAAAGAGCTTTTGTTTATGGGGGGCTTATCTATTCATATTTATCATATTAAAAATTAAGATTTAAAAACTTTTATTAACTTAATAATGACAAGCCCTTGTGTGTTTACATACAAAACACATTTTTAATAAAAAATAACTATGCTATCCCAGATGAAAAAAAAAATGGTGTGAGAAAAAGGAATTTATCTTTTTATTTTATTAAAAAAATTTTTTTAATGTCAATTTTTATTTTTGAGAGAGAGAGAGAGATTCAGAGAAAGAAGGAGATAGAGAATCTGAAGCAGGCTCCAGGCTCTGAGCTGTCAGCACAGAGTCCGACATGGGGCTCGAACCCACGAACCATGAGATCATGACCTGAGCTGAAGTCGGACACTTAACCGACTGAGCCACCAAGGTGCCCCAGGAATTTATTTTAAATTTGGGCAAATCTCTTTACTGTCTGGAATACAACCAGATTCTCCTATCTGCTTCTAGGTTCAGTCTGCTGAGATATGTTGTTTTGATTGAAGTAGATGAAGAAAATCCTCATAATAAATATATATGTAGCTGGAAAAACGAGTTTTTTAATTGTTTTTTTCAGGCTGTTTTGAATATTCTTTGATCCACACCAAAACTCTACAAATAATAATTGCTTGAATTAGTTTCAATGTGAAATCTGCAACTGTATCAGGAATTATTTACTGATCTTGCCTCTTGGATGGATTCTGTAGCATGTATGGATCATTTGGAAAATATTGGCACACTGGTAGGCAGATTTCCCAAAATTTGGCAAATTTCATTAAATAACGTTCAAAAGTCACGTTCGTTAATGTCACCATTGATCTAATGAGAAAAGTCATAATGTATTGGGAGGCTGTCTAGTTCGTAGTGGCAGGTAAAAGTTTTCCACAATTCCAATTTCCACTTGAAAGCTCCAGTTTTAACACTGACAACAAATGCTGTCATTTGCTTTTCCTGAAGTGACAGCCTTTTCCTTTGTTCATTTTTTAGAAAATATCTGCTAAATATCCGAGTCTGAATAACCATAGTTTGTCACTTCTTCTTTCAAGTGAAAATGGTGTTCCATGAAAAAAAGAAAAAGTGGTTTATTCAGCTTCTGATTCACACAGTCACACAAATGCTTTTCCTTGAGACAACCATGGCAGTTCAATATGCAGCAGAAATGCTCTATGTATTTTTTCCAGTTTCATCATACAGAATACTAAAAACACATGTCCCTTAGGTCAAGATTTAATAAAATTAATAATATTTCCTGCTTCATCAAAGTTGTTCTTATGTGAACTGGTACTTTTTGCTTACTGAAAGTGTGTGGGAGTGAAAATGTCAAAACTTGTCCTACAGTTTGATGCTGCTGCTTTGCTCCCTGCTAAGACATTAGCACTTTCACTCCATGACTTTTGCGCTATCAGTGAAAAAGGCAAAGGTCATCTTGGTATTACTGTTCGGAAAATAGTTGGACCTCACTGCCCCCCTGAAAGGGACTGGGGAACCCCCAGTTGTCTGCAAACCACCCTTTGAGAACTGCCCTAGAAGGAAACAGTTGGGCACCAGGAATCTAAAGAAGAGGGCAAGAGAATATGACTACAGCTGTACTATTTAAGGGCCTACAGTCAGAACTGTATTCAAGCCCTGGCTCTGCGACTTTCTAGCAGTTTGACCTTGGGCAATTTGTTTTATCCTTTATAATCTTCAGTTTCCCTGTCTGCATAATAAAGATAATGATAGCAATAATAGCACATATTTCATAGAGTTAATGTGACATTAAATAAGAAAAAGCCCCTAGAGGGTGAACACCATGCTTGGAAGATAGTAGACCATCAAAAAGTTAGAGAGAAAACAAACCATGGCCAGAGGACTGTATTTAATGCAAAATTAGGAGAGAGAAAATCAATGAGATTTTATGATGTTTTGATATGAGGATTGAAGAAGCGTTATGAGGTTAAGCTCAATCCCAGATTGGTTTAAACCACAAGTTGTCATTAACCCAACAGAAAAGCGGAAAGGGTTTGTAGGGCATGATAATAAATTCTGTTTGGGATTTATTTAGGTTGAGATGCCTGTTAGACAGCTGGGTATGTAATTAAAATATGGGTCTGAGAATCAGGAAAGCCGTCTGGGCTGAGAAAATGTTGATTAAGGAATCACTGGTTGAAACTGAAGATAAGAATATGCATTACACTGTCTAGAAAAAATCAGAAGATCAAAGGTAGGACTCTTGTGACTACCAGTTTTTAAGGAAAGGAAAATTAGACAGTGAAGTCAGAACAGTTACATAGATGCCAAAGGAGGAATTTTGAAGATGCTAATTAAAAGGCGTATATTGGATTTGACAATTAGTCAAATAATTCATTTAAAATGAATGAACAACAGGCACAGAGAAGCTAAGTAACCTTCACTGAAACGTCTACTGACAACACAAATTGTTGTTCTGAGGCAAAACATTTTCCACACATTCTATTCTTGACTGACTTTTCCTATTACAGTTGACATTTTTATCTTGAATCTTACTATTGTGTGATTTGATTTTAAAGATCTAAGCTATATGTAAATAACTGCATAAAAATACATTTATGTAGTTAGATTCAGTTTTCCAGGCTCACATATGTGTATGCTGTGATACTAACATAAGCTTCTGAAACTCTGTGAAACCAAAAAATATGAATACAAAGCTACTATTTGTTAATGAATCAGAATCTGAGGAAAAGGGCATAGCAAACAGTTGGGATATGCTGTGGCATTACTGAGGCAAAGACAAAAGTATTTTTTCTCCATTACTCATATAGCCTGGGAGTTCTTACCTTGACTAATTTCCAGAATAGCAGTTGGAAAATTGCACTGGTCTATAACCTGTTAATATCAATAGTTTCTCTTTCCCTTTGTAGGGATTTTTATGATTATGTTACAGACCAAAATCAATTAGTTCTGGTCTGTTCCCATGGAGACAAAATTATGTCAGAGGCTGTAAATTTGCCATCTTCAAGGATGGAAAGCTGTATCATACAACTTGAAAGATTACAGGGGAAAAAATCCACAGTGTATTTTTATGTCCTTGATGATGAGACAGCAAATTGTTGGGGAAAGATTGTGTCCACTGCTGAGGAAAAGATGCTGTGTTTTCTTGTTATCAGTGAGAAACTATTATAGAAGGGCATAATCTAAAAGACAAAATGGAGCTGACTACCCTTCCTTTGAATAAAGTTATTAACATTTTCTAAAGGGCTTTTCACTTTGGGATAGTAATTATCTGGTATTTACTGTATTTTCAGGCCACGTATGTGACAAAGAAAATAATGATTTTTTAAAGGCATATACAGAGCATTTGGCACATTATAATAATAACCACTGGGCATTCTCCAAGGCAGAATTAAATGTTATTTTCTGTATTTCAGAAGATCTTTGAAATAACATCTGGTTGGTATGCTTACCTAACTAGGTGGCTTTGAGAATTAAACGATAATAGACAAAACTCTGTTAAACTGTTACTATGTCTCAGGTACTCTGTCATATAATTTATATACGTTAACTCACTTAATCTTATGAGGTTTAATCGTTTAATTTTATTTAACCTTGTTATTCCCATTTTAGAGATCAAAAAACCTAGGTGCAAGTAGGTTGGATAATCTGCCCAAGCTGTAAAAGTGGTGAGTCAAGAAGACAGGTTTTGAATCAATATAGTTCAGGAAATAGCCTGGGCCCCAAAATGGGATTTTTAGTTCACATGTTCTGAAATTGAATTAGGATAAGTCTGCTACCTTACTGGGAGGTTACTACGTATATAGCCCCATGTTAGGAATGGAGTGGTGCAATCTAAGAAATAGAGCAATATAGTCCTCACCTTTGTTTTTAATGTAGAAGATAAACAGGAATAAATTAATAACAAGCATAAAACTCACATCTAATGGATACATACTGACATATTTTAAGCACCTTAGAGTTATTTGAAGATAAATTAAAGGCCTAGGCTAGCTTCTTATATATCATTACCTCTTGCTCTCATTGTGGTGTCAAGGAATGATGCAGTACTCTTGTCTGAATTAAACCTACTGAGAAAGTAACTCTACAGCAAGGATATCACTATTATATGGCCAAATATAGATGAAATTTAGATGTTTTCTACCACTGTTCCCTTCCTGTTAGCTAAACTCATGATTATCCACACATAAATGCTATTTATTGATTTGCTAACTGTTTTAATAAGAGGATCTATTTCTGTCTTTCTTTACCTGGACTCAATGGCATACCTCTGAAAAAAAATAGCTGAGTATGAAAGTGTGAGCTCGTCTCTGTCATCAGAACAATTTTTATCCTGGAATAGTTTCTAGGAGTTGATGTTCCCAGTGACTTTGTCTTTATCAGACAGCTATAAGCACAGAGAGACAACTGCTAACTAATAACAATTAATAACATTGTAATAGACAAATTGTTGGCTTTATTAGCTCCTGAATTTTTGTACTGTATGTTTGCAAACTGGAGAAAATTGTGTGTTCAACTCCCTAGCATCCATTCCACTCCACACACCGTCTCTAAGCCCCTTGCCAATCAATGGTTCAGGAATAGGCCTCAGGAATAGGTGAGGGGAAGCCTGCCAAAGGAGTGTCTATAAAAGGTTTGTTCACTCCTAAGAAGGAGACCAAGGAAGAGACAGAATTCTCTGTCCCCTCGACCTTATTGCATCGGGTATGATACGTGGCACTACTTCAGTCAACTTAAAACCAGAAGGGATGTCATTCTGAGGGCAAAGCTGGAACACTGAGGGTGGCAGATCACAGAGACAGATCTCCCCCTGGGCTCTTGATGGATCGCTCAGCTCTTGGACCCAAACAACCTCTGCACTGCCTGTTATATTCAATAAACATCCTTCTTGACTAAGACGGTTTTAGACAGTTTTTCTAGCTAGTTGCAGCAGATACGCCAAACAAGTAAATATTCCTTGGTCGGTTCAAAAACTTGGCCAGTTCAGAAGCCAGCTTTCAACCAAATACTAACCATATATTTATTTGGATGTCCTTTACCCCATGCAAACAGTTAAGCTATGGATACGATCACCAAATAAATATAGTAAAATTCAAGTAAATACAATCCTGGGTAATTTACTAAACACACAGGATGGATGTTTCTTTTAAAAGAAAAATAACTAAAAAGCTGGGTTAGTCTCTCTTTCTTACATCAATAGCCTTTGGCATCATTTCACTCCCTGAGGTCATCTCTGCCACATCTCTAAGTGTTTGCCTCTTTGGAGACACATATTAGCAAGGAAGGAGATAATCACTCTTTTGCCTTCTTCTTTTTTTTCCCCCCCTCATGCAGCTGCCCTTGTTAGCTAATAGAGATTTTCGTTTACCTTCCACAAACACAAATTTATGCCACTGGTAGTTTAGGTACCTTAGATAGTTACAGCACCTTTCTCTGGAAAAGCTTCAGGCCACTTCTGGAAATTATCTCATTTGTTCTTATACTATCCCTAGAAGAAATTCTGTGTTTTTATTCCTGTAAGCGACTCTGCCACAAATCCTTGACAGATATCTCATCCCTGATGAACACTGATGTGGCTTGGTGTCAGCTTTCTTGCTCCATAATCTGTGTAGAAAGGGAAACAGGTGAAGTTAGTCCAGCATCTTTGGTATTTGGAGTGAAATGGGTGGTGTGGGTCTGGGTCTGGGTGCCCTGGTGTGCTCAAGGAACGATGGGGCTGGGAACCACTGCCAGGATCCTGGGGTGGGGGTGGGGCCCTTCTTTCTTTGGCAGCCTTGATTTAATTACTCTTTCTGAAGGCATGCCAGAGCTCCAGAGCATCTTTCTGTTCTTCACCTCCTACTTCCTTCCCTCCTCTCCCTCTTTTTTCCTCTTTGTTTCTTTTCTTCAAATACCAGAAAGACCAAAGAAGTAGACCAATGGAACGTGTGATCTACACTGGTGTTATGGGTCATCATTCTAGTTCCTTTTTAGCTCCTTTTCCTCTCCACCTAAAACCCCATTTGACTGGTTAAGATAAGACCAATAAACCTTATTCAGTGGCTTCTAAGGTAAATTTTAGACAAGAAGAGATGAAAAACTAGCATGTTAAACCAAGGCATAATATTAACCTAAGAATAACAATCTGATGTCATATTCCATCAGCCATAACCTTTAGCAATAACTTAGCCCAGTTAAACCAATAATTATTTCAAAGGGCATTATATGTAACTTTTAAATCAGCAATTGATATTTAAAACAATGTTTACATCAATTCGCTCATAAGCCAAACTGGTAATGGATTCTCACCAATAGATCTCCTTTTATAATTTACTATGACAAACAAACAAACAAAACCATTAAATCTCACTTTTTAATTTTATACATAGACTTTTAAAATATAACATATATCCTACACCCTTGTTAAAATTTGTCTGTGGCCTTCAGTGACTTAGTCACTTTAGCAAAGTATGCAGGTACCTGTATGATCTTCCTTACAGACCTGTATGATCTCACTTACCTTTCATTTGGTGGTAACACGGATCTTGCTAACTATGTAATGTTGAACATGCTACCTAACCCATTCAGTTTTTAGTTTCCCATGAGATAATGAGGTTTACAGTGCCTAGTGAAACAGGGCTGTTGTTAGAACTAAATGAGATATATTATTTCATACATACACACACACACACACACACACACACAGCTATAAGTCACTCATACAATAGCGGGCATAAAGTAGGTTTTCCATAAAATCTGAAAGTTTTAGTGGTATTAGAAGTAGCAATAATTATAATAGTAGTTTTATTGTTATTATGCTACTAACAATACCCATCAGATACACCATGCATCAGAGCTTGAAATATTAATTTGTAAAATAAATGTATAGCCCTTCAGTAAATGTTTCCTCTACTTTACAGCCACAAGCCTAATAAACACTACTTCCCTTCCCCAGGACATAAGTAACTGTGTTTAAATAGCTTAATCTATCTACATCCTGACATAAAATGAGCATATGTTAAAAAACCAAAATGTCAATTTAGATATATTTCTAAAATATTTGTCAACTTTACTCTGGGAACATGGAGGGGGATTAGGTACAGAGGGTGGATATCCAAGAGAAACTAAGAACTTAAGGAGGAGCAAGAGAGTAGTTTGAGAAAGCATCCCAAAAGGTTCTGATTTGCTTGGTTTCTCTCTCCTCTTCCTATTCTTGTAAAAAAAAAAATCACTGCTTCGTGGATCAGAGAAAATATATTCTATGGCTTGGGCTCCAAATGGGAAAGATTTGCCAATCCCAAATAAACATGCCAATCCCAACTATACAAATAATCCCAAATCCCCAGTCATAGTGATTTCGGTATATGGCTTCATGCTCCAATTTAGGCCTCATACTTCAAGTTACATTGTGCCTTAATAAGAGTTCTGTCTCAGTCATCTTTAAAAGCAGACCATGGCTTACAGATTAACTAAAATATAAAACTGGTGTAATTGAATTCTTTAGAGAATGGGGATTCCTTAAAGTAGCTCTGAACTAAAGCAAGCATAAGAATCATTTGGCTACTTGTAAAAGACACAGATTTCTGGGTTCTATCTCTGGAAATTCTGAAAAAGTTGATTTGGGGCATGGCCCAGGAATCTGCATTTTAAACAAGCTCCCTAAATGAATTTGGTGCAGGTGGCACATAGATTACAGTTTGAGAAGGCTGCTCTGAAGGAAATGAATAGAAGTTACTAGAAATGGGCGATTGATACTTTAAAAAACCAAGGCTGGAATTTAGATCTAATGTTCCCAATAAGTAAGAAAGAGCAGAAGCACACTGGATTACATGGCTTTATTCTGTTTTAGGAAGAAATAAAAATTCCTAAAAGCTGTGTATAAAAAGGCAAACTTTCTCCAAGAACTAAATAGAGAAAAGAAACTTTGCTTAGGACATAACAGAAGGGACACTAGGTAACATGCTTAACAGATGTCCTAAATTTAATTGCCCAAAAGACCCATACAAGGTTAAATCAAATAAGACTTCTACTGATGGCTAAAATTAGTTGAACTCAGTGAATTCCATTTAGAAGGTGATGAAATAGGATGGTTCAGAAACTTTACTTTCAGATTATCTAGTATACAACTATTGGGCCTGGAGATCCCCCCAAATTTTGAACTTATGTTAACAGAATTTCAGCATTTTGGAAATTAAGGGGAGGTTCTCTATGCCACAAATGAGGAAGTGATAGCTCAAAGAGCATGTTAAGGCCTTACCCTGAAAAAGGTAGGTGTCATCAGTTGAGGAACCTTGGACAAAGTTGCTTCAATTTTATTTTTCTTAATATATTTATATTAACATTATTAGTTATAATACTCATATCAACAATTGAATTTTTAAAACATTTTAATGTTTATTTATTTATTTTGAGAGAGAGAGAAAGAGCGTGAGCAGGAAAAGGGCAGAGAGAGAGAGAGAGGGAGAGAGAGAATCCTAAGCAGTCTCCACAGTATCAGTGCAGAGTCCAGTGCAAGGCTTGATCTTACAACTATAAGATCATGACCTGAGCCAAAATCAAGAGTCAGATGCTCAACCGACTGAGCCACCCAGGCGCCATCAACAGCTGAATTTTGTAGAGGTGAGCTCAATCATTTATATTCACTTTTGTGGTATTTTAGTTTATCCTGACAATTTATGTGTTCTTTAAGACTGAGTCCCATTGTTTTTTAAAAATTTTTGTCTTATTCCAGGTGCATTGTTTTTACCATCATTTTTCCTCTTTAGTTTATCTTATAACTGTTTCTGGCCATTTATGCTATTTTCTTTTCTCTCAATACATCCTGTCCTTTATACTCATAATATGATATACCTGCCTTCCTCTCCCGACCCCACCCTGATCAAAACCATTTCTGCCAGGCATTAGGCTATAAAACTCTGGGGACTTAGCTCTTTGTGCAAGGGCCGAAGCAGATCCAAAGCCTCTTTCTGAGGAACTCACAGACTTTGCCAGCCTGTCTCTGGCAGCATTTCCCCACAGGGAAGGGGCAGCATTCCATCTGGGTGGGAATGCTGGTTGGCTCTCTGATGTCTGTAATCATCCTACCCTACCAGCTGCTCACTTGGTTTTAAGACTTCAGGCCCTTATGTAGGGGACAATACCAAATGACCAAATCACCAGTGAAGTGAAATACAAGAAGTTTGTCTGGAAAGTAAACCATACATCTACTCCCTTGGGTGCTCCAGAGATTCTCCTGGATCATATTTGACCACCAGAAAGCTTCATGGTGATTCACATTAACCTAAAATCTGGGATTTGTTTCTCTGAGTTGTATAAAATTCATTCCTGAGTTCACTCTAAAAATGTTGAGCCCAAGAGGCTCAAAGCTAAATGTACATTCTAAAAGAGGAACTTCATTAATCCACAGTCTTGGCGGGTTTATCATCCCCATTTTCTCCATTTTCCTTTTCTTCAACTTTCTATTGCACATGAATTAAAAAAAAATAATATACCACTTCCCATAGTATTTTTATAGAGAAGTGGGATGTAATTAATGTCAAATTTTTCTGTTTATTCATAAGCATGAGACTATGCTACTTATAAATTTTCTATTCGTAAGCATGAGTCTATGCTGCTTGTAAGTAAATTATTATTCTCAAAGACTATAGTTAATTTTAAAATGAAATAAATGTAAAAAATTGAACTTGGAAACCCAGTATCCTAAAACTGAAAAGAATCTTTCAGTCCATCTATTTTCACCATCTAAGTTTTATAGGAGTGGTTCTTCATATTGGCATCAAAGTCACCTGGAAGGCCTTGCCAGTTGCCTCCCTAGAGTTGCTAATTCTATAGATATGAGTGAGGCCCCAAATTTTGCATTTCTAACAAGTATACAGATGATGCTGGTGCTTCTGGCCCAGGAATCATACTTTGACGTGACTGGCTTATAGAAACCACAATTTTATTTATCTTGAAGTTAGAAACATATGTGCCATTAATATTGCTCTCATTTGTTCATTTGCTCATTTGTTCATTCATTTAATGTCCTGTGATATAATTGCTCTGAACCCAGAGTCTTGGAATGATTTGTGGCAGTATTCTACAAAAGCCTGCAATAGCTTCCTGTCTCCCAGCTCCCAGCCTATTTTCAACAGCAATCAGATCAGTTTGAGAAAAATGGAAATCAAATCATGTCGTTCCTCTGATCAAAAGCCTTCAGAAGTTACCCAGAGAAAGGGCCAAACTCCTTTCAATTGTCTATAAGGCCTCACGATATGGCCTTAGAGCAACCTAGCTGAACTTATCTCCTCCTGCTCTCCCTCTCCCTCTCCCTCACTGCTTGTTAGCCAGATTGGCTTCTGTCTGGCCTCTGCACCTGCCAGACACATATATACTGTTCCCTCTCTCAAGAATGCTCTTTCTCTAGATAGCTGAATGCCTAACTCCCTCATCTTCCTCAGGTCTTGGCCAAATGTACACCTTCTCAAAGACACCTACTGTGCTTCCCCTCCAGTTTATTACCTCACTTTATTGGTGTCTAAACACCATCACCTTATTATATACTACATCATTTACTTATTTATAATGTTTATTATTCATTTTCTTTCTCTCCTGTGTAGAACATAAGCCTTGTAAGGGCTGGAATATTTGCTTTTTGGGTCTATTTTGTTCACCAACAAATCCCAAGTGCTTAGAACAGTACATGACACATAGTAGGTGCTCAGGAGGCATTTTTGAATAAATGGATTATTTAATTTTGGTTTTCCCACAAAATTTAATAATTTATATTTTAATTTACTGAAAAGAAATTCAACCTACATGCACTCTTTAAAAAGGCTTGCATTCTATTTATGGCAGCATATTTTATAATAGTAAAGTCTAGAAAAAAATGAAATGTCCACTAAAAGGGGATTGGTTAAGTAAGTAAAGTAACTTAGGTTTGTATCATACAGCCATTAACATGATAAAATTAAAAAAAGCAGTAAAAGCCAAATTATCTATGGGTACTATATTTCCTAATTTTGTAGTCCTATTTAATATAGATTAAAATAACACACATTGAAATCTTGTATACCTTAAATTGTATAAATAAGCTAAGTTTACTAGACTGTCTTTAAACAGAGCAAAATGAAGACTGAATGCTTTAGTCAAAGAGTTCCCTACAATCAATATTGTAGAGGCATAATAATAATGATTATATAGAACATTAACTAAGCATTTGCTATGCAATAGGCACTGATCAGCTCACTTAATCTTTACAATGACCCTGTGAGATAAATGTGGTTATTGTCCTCATTTTTCAGATAAAGGAACTATAAGGTCCAGAGAGGATAAGTAACTTGGCCAAGATTGCATGGCTAGTAAATGGTGCCATCAAATCAAGTGGTTGTTCATTTTTTGTTTTTTGTTTTTTGTTTTTTGTTTTAGAAAAAGTAATCAAACTCTCTCTCTAAAACTATTTTACCATCTGCTTCTGCAGTTTCATCTTACACACTTACCTACATATATGTCAAACTGATCTATTTGCCATTCCCTGAAAGTCTCCAGTCTCTGGCCTCTGGACATCAAAAACATTCCTTGTGCCTGAAATATCATTGACCACCAATCATTGCTTGTTAAGATCCTACCTACACTCTAAAGTTAGAAGTGATTTTGCATTCCTCTAAACTCCCATAGCACACACATATTGTCTTTAAAATTCATATAATAATTATAATATTCTATCATCTGTTGTTCTTAAGGTTGTGCCTTATTGCTTCTACATTTACTGTTAAAGTCCTGGAGGATGGGATTTTACTGACTAGCCACCACAGTAAGCAGGCAGTTATTAGATAATTATTGAATACAATTACCTAAAACAAATTTTATAAATGCCCTGTCCGATGTGGTAGCCACAAGCCAGATGTAGGAGTTGAGCATTTAAAATGTGGCTAGTGCCAAAATTTGAAATGATGATATTTGGAGTATGTTGGCTTTAAAAAACATAGCATCAATAATGTTAATTTCACTTGTTTATTTTTCCTTTTTTTAGTATCTAGAAAATTTCAAAGTACATATAGGGGTCTCATTATATTTCTATTGAATAGGGCTGCTCTGATATATACAATTACCCTACCCTCTCACCCTCCTCCAAATGGTCAAACCCCTAAACAAACACAGGAATTAGAAAGGGGGACAATCCCCTATTCTGAGATGCTCAAAAAGTGAGGGGGGGGCTCTCTCTGGATGGATAATTTTTCTATTTTACTTGGTCAGATTGTTATTTTTGTCCTAAGTCACAGGATTTGGGACCAAGCAACAATATAGTGAAAAACTTATTTGGTCCATAAGCAAACATTCTGTGTGTGGGGGTGTGTGCCTGCACGCACATGTGTTTCTGGAGTGGAAACCACATTTAAATCTGAATACAACAGAATTATAGAAAGCTTTCTATTTTGAGGTAAATTGGCAGCATGGCAAACAGAAAGCAAACAGTGATATAATCCTTGATCCATACTCCTACTATAACATCAGTGCTGCTTCAGCCATTACAGAGAGCCCTCCCTGTGAGTGCCCTGAGCCGCATTTCTCCTACTGCTGCTGGTGCCGTGTGCTTTAGGCAGTTTCTTTCCAGGCAACCACAGACTGTTTACTGACTGTAATCAAAATGACAGCACACTGTTTTCACAACCGAGTGTTGAGAGTTGATTGCCTTTTTCACTTGGCAACCTGAGGGAACTTTAGAACTGGGATCCTGAGGTACAACTTGTGTTACTTAGATGCAGAAAAACCATTTGACAAAATACGACATCCATTCTTGATAAAAACCCTTAACAAAGTAGGGATAGATGGAGCATACCTCAACATCATGAAGGCCACATATGAAAGACTCACAGCTAATATCATCCTCAATGGGGAAAACTGAGAGCCTTTCCCCTATGGCCAGTAACAAGACAAAGATGTCCACTCTCACCATTACTACTTAATATAGTACTGGAAGTCTTAGCCTCTGCAATCAGACAACAAAAAGAAATAAAAAGCATCCAAATCAGCAAGGAAAAAGTCAAATTTTCACTATTTGAAGATGACATGATACTCCCATGTAGAAAACCCAAATGATTCCACCAAAAAATTTCTAGAACTAACACATGAATTCAGCAAAGTTGCAGGATATAAAATCAATGTGCAAAAGTCTGTTGCATTTCTATACAACAAAACAAAGCAGGAGAAAAAGAAATCAGGGGATCAATCCCATTTGCAATTGCACCAAAACAATAAGATACCTAGAAATAATCCTGACTAAAGAGGTAAAAGATCAACACTGAAAACTACAGAACACTTATGAAGGAAACTGAAGAGGACACAAAAAAATGGAAAAGCATTTCATGCTCATGGATTAGAAGAACAAACATTGCTAAAATGTCTATACTACCCATAGCCATCTACACATTTAATGCAATCCCTATGAAAATACCACCAGCACTTTTTTTTGCAGAGCTACATCCTAAAATTTGTATGGAACCACAAAAGATCCTGAATAGCCAAAGCAGTTCTGGGAAGGAAAAAAAACTGGAGGCATGATGATTCTGGATTTCGTGCTATATTACAAAGCTGTAGTCATCAAGACAGTATGGTACTGGCACAAAAACAGACACATACATTAATGGAACAGAATAGAAAATCCAAAAATGGAGCCACAACTGTATGGTCAATTAATCATCAACAAATCAGGAAAGAATATCCAATGGAAAAAAGACAGTCTCTTCAACAAATAGTGTTGGGAAGACTGGATGGCGACATGCAGAAGAATGAAACTGGACCACTTTCTTACACCACACACAAAAATAAATTCAAAAGAATGAAAGACCTGAATGTGAGACAGGAAACCATCAAAATCCTGGAGAACATAGGCAGCAACTTCTTTGACATGAGCCATAGCAACTTCTTACTACATACATTTCCGGAGGAAAGGGAAACAAAAGCAAAAATGAACTATTGGGACATCTTCAAGATAAAAACTTCTACACAGTGAGGGAAACAATCAACAAAACTAGAAAGCAACCTGTGAAATGGGAGAAGATACTTGTAAATAATGTATCTGATATAGAGTTTATATCTAAAATCTATAAAGAATTGTCAAACTCAACACCCAAAAAACAAATAACCCAGTTAAGAAATGGGCAGAAGACATGAATAGAAACTTTTCTAAGAAGGCATCTAGATGGCTAACACTCACATGAAAAGATGCTCAACATTACTCATCATCAGGAAAATACAAATCAAAACCACAATGAGATTGTACCCCATACCTGTCAGAATGGCTAAAATTAACAACGCAAGAAACAACAGGTGCTGGCAAGGATGCAGAGAAAGGGGAACTCTCTTGCACTGTTTATGAGAAAGCAAACTGGTGCAGCCACCCTGGAGAACTACTGTTTCTGTAGGTCCCTCAAGAAATTAAAAATAGAACTATCCTATGATCTAGCAATTGCACTATTAGGTTTTTACCCAAAGGATACAAAAATACAGATTCAAAAGGGGTGCATGCACCCTAATGTTTATAGCAGCATTATCAATAATAGCCAACCTACAGAGAGAGCCCAAAGGTCTATCAACTGATGATGGATAAAGAAGATATGGTGTATATAATGGAATATTACTCAACCATCAAAAAGAATGAAATCTTGCCATTTGCAATGATGTGGGTAGAGCTATAATGTATTATGCTAAGTGAAATAAATCAATCAGAGAAAGACAAATACCATATGATTTCACTCATATGTGGAATATAAGAAACAAAACAGGTGAACATATAGGAAGTGAGGGAAAAAGAAAAGAGAGGGAAACAAACCACAAGAGGCTCTTGGTGATGGAGAATAAACTGAGACAGATGGAGGGAGATGTGTTGGGGATGGGCTAGATGGGTGATGTATATTAAGGAAGGCACTTGTGATGAGCACTAGGTATAGTATATAAGTGATGAATCATTGAATTCTACTCCTGAAGCCAATATTGCACTGTATGTTAGCTAACTAAAATCAAAATTTTTAAAAAGGTGGGGGAAAGAAAATTAATGGTCCCTTCCCTCTTGTGCTAAAAGAGGACAGGCATTAAATAAAGCAATCTGAGGCACAGAAACAAAACAAAACAGAACAAACCACAAAAAAACAACAACTTGCATTACTTCGAGATGGCAATGCTTTCTTCCTCACATATAACCTGAATTCCTTTGAGGTTTAAAATTAAGAGGTTTAAGATTTATCTAGCCTGGAACAGAGAGGCTGTAATCACTCCCTTCCAATCAGTTCTAGTGGAATTGGTGTTTGATTTAGATGGGGCTGAGGTTCAGCTGTCACGTGATTCTTCACCAGTGAGGACCCGGCCACGTGAGGGAGCTTCTCTACTAAGCATGCTCCACAAATAGATGATTATAATGCCATGCACTCTGATCACCCTGACATAGTGCCACAGAAGACAGTGTAACATAATGGATAAGTTTTCCCTGCTCTATCTTTTTAGAAAAAAAGATTTAATGAAAAGGTAAGGAAGAGAGGGAGGAAAACAGGAGACAAATGGAGCCTGCCATTCAGGTAACCTGTATTTTAGGCTTGTGTTTGCCATCAGTTGTTGTGACATATTGAACACTCAACATCTTAGGTGTTCATTGTCCACATCTGTAAACAAGAGGGAGAGGAGGAAAATTGACTAGCTCATTTGTAGTGCCTTTTTTGTCTCTAAAACTCTAGTTCCCGTATCCAGACTCTGGGACTCTACCAGACACACTCCAACATCCATAACTTCTGGGAGAATTGAATGATGCGTACAACAATAGTCTTCTACTCTGAGCAACAAGAACCACTGCATACTGGACCAATCATGTAACTGAGCTAGGCTGTGCTATACTTACTAGAGGCTACCTTCATCTTCAGAATACTTTAGTGAACTTGGGACTTGCTCAGATTTAAACAATGTTTTTTTGATGAATAAATACTATGAGTGCCTTGACTAGAGCACAGCTGGAAGGTTGGTTGCTGAAAAGAACGATCCCTCAAATCCTTTCTAACTCTACATATTCAATCCTGTATACATGATTTCTTCATGAAATGGTAATACGAAAAGTCTTCTCATCTGGGGAATTCTACACAAATAGCAGGTTTAAAAAAAAAACTCACAAAACTTTGTCTAATTTTCAGTGAAATATGACAAGTCACTTGGCTAAGTTCCCCCCACCCCCAGCCTCGCCACCACCTTCCCTGCCACAAAAATAGGGTCTTTTAAAGCCAGAAAAGCTGAAAATATTTCTCCTAGGATCTGAATTCAGGACCCAAAAAGTCAGTGTTTGTTTTTTTCACCTTTCCAGCCACTAAGCACATCATTGGCACCAAAAATCAGAGCAAGGGCCTGTGTGCACCGCCCTGATTTAGGTGTCAGTGATGCCACTCACTATAGCAGGAACACACAGTGGAAGGTCTCTGCATGTAAAGGCAGGAAGGATGCTGTTCAATGCTCAATTCCTTCGAGGCTAAAGACAACCAGAATGCCTCAGGTAAGAAAAAATTACATGTGATGCACGACTTTATTTCAGGAAAGGATTTGCAGCAACCAGCTTGCTCACGAGAGCCAAGACTGGTGTCGCCTGTCTATCCTGGCTCTACCCAGGATGGACGATCTAGCAAGTGAGCCCCTGGCTAACAGAGGGCAGCAATAGTGAGGAGAAATGTAAAAGCTAAAGGGAAAAGATGCTAGAAAGATGCTAGAAAGAACTGGAATCTGTGGCATTCCTGCAATGTTTCAAGCGTGCCACCCGAAATGTCTCCTCAAGGATTTGGGTAATTGAGGATTCTGATAAAATTGCTTCGGCAATATTGAGCATTGAATGCGCTCCTTCTTCAAGTGACCCCCCCCCCTTTAAAAAATTAATAGACTTTATTCTTTCAGGCTAACAAAAAATTTTGATTGGAAAAATACGAAGAGTTACCACATCAAGTGTGCCTTTTTCAGCTTTAAATATTTAGTCCCGAAACCTTTTATTCCGGAAGAATTTAAGAGAATATATTCTCTTAATTTAAGAATTTAAGAATTTAAGAAAATATTTTCTCACAAAGTCTCTAAATTTAGCTTTCTTGAGGGATATGGACTGTTGAAAAAGTGTGTTTTATTTTATGATTAAATTAGTCTCAGAGAGGGATGCTGGAGACGTGGCACCACTATTGTGCACTTAATGGATGTTTAAAAGAGATGTGCCTTACGATGACTCAGAATAATTTTAGGACACCTGGCAAACAACGTGTCCAACAAAAGTATAAGAAAGAGCTCACTTTTGTGGCTTTGGTGGTGTAGCTTGACTCTTTTGTGTTAATTTGCATAGAGATCTGCATCGTGATTTGATGTGCTGTGCCACTTTTTATTTATTCCTGAGCATTACCCTTTCCCTTTTCAATTGATCTAATTGCTTTTGAATGACAACTTGGAATGGTTTTCCCCAAAGAATCAGGTTAGTTAGCACACTTGTCACCATGTTGGTAGAAAGAATGTTTATATCAACAATAAATTTTTCTCTCTCTATACTCACTGAATAATTTCAGGTGACCCTTCTTTGCAAAATATTTCTTCTCTGGTTCAGGCTTTAATTCCTATTAACACTTCACTGGTTTATTTTTTTACGTTTTCATTGTTGGCTAACCCCAAGTATTTTGTGTATAAAGGTAGGATGTTGATTATTTTTAAGTAAATGATCCAATCCCAATTTAAGGACCCAAGCATGGTTTTACATACATCCATCATAAATTGAGCCTCAAACAAAATATTGTATTTCTTCTGTTTGCCATAGAAACACCAGCCCCCTGCTTCAAAATATGGATATTCTCAACCTGAGATTTAACAGATCTTTCCTATAGGGTGGTAATTTTACTGACCAGATTGACAGAATGGTAAGAATTGTGAAGAAAACATACTTAAGTAGTAATATTAAGTGATACTTATCTAGAGGAAAGACTTGAGGATATAATTTGTCCTGAAGCACATAGAAGATTGTTTTATTAATGGCTACCGCAGTCTCCTCCCAGCTGTGGAAAGGACTGCTGGAAAACGACATAAAAAGCAGCTGGGGTGTTAACCCAGTAAATGTCTCCTTAAAGAGTTGAAAAAGCTGACTCATCTTGGTAATGGAATTCCTTTTAAGAAATGCAATTCATTATTAATTCTGCTTAGCTATTAGATTAATTCATTTCTTTCTCATAAATATCACTTTCTGAAAATACACTTTTAAATGCATTTGGCCTTAAGAAATTTGTTGGTTTACAGGTCTGCCTTCCCTCTGAATCTACCACAATTGCAGTTTCAGAAATTAGAAATCAATGTTTTGTTTCCAGTTGGATGACCTGGACATTCAAAGAGTATCTTTCAACAGAAACTCTTATTCGATTATTGAGGGCTTAATTTTCAAAGGAGCAATTTACGAGGTATAGAATAAAAAGAGAACGAAATCTCTGGTTGTACAAATTGCAGCTCGTGGATGCTTATTTCTGAGTGTGCACAATTGTTTGTATTGTTAGTTTGCACAATATACCATAGCCAGCAGCTGGGTCAACTTCAAATAGAGGGAAGGGTAGGAAATTAACAATTTGAAATATAAAACTGCTTAAACATATGGAATAAATACCAGCCTTTTTAACCAAGGAAGAAATGGACAGGAATATATTTTGTTGTTGTTGTTATTTTCCTAAGCATTTGTGTGTCTCTTTACTGAACACACATCCACTTACTAGAATTTTGAAAGTCATTTCTCAGCTTTTACTTCGCTAGCCAACCTTTCATTAGCTTCTCTTATTTTTCTCTGCCTTCCTTCAGTCAGCTGGTTTCAAGGCTGGCCACATATTTGAACTATACTTGCAGAGCTTTTAAATAAACACTGATACCCAGACTCAGCCCCAGAGAGTCTAATTGAATTGATCTAAAGTGGAGCTGGCATTGCTCTTTTTTAAGCTTCCCAGGTGATTCCAGTGTGCAACTAAAGCTTATCATGTTGTACCTCTGTTTTCTCTCAGGATGTTTACGTATCTATTTCCCTTCAAGTGTTCTTTTCCTCTGTCATTTTTATTAGTGAGTTTTTAAAAACCTAATTTTTTTTCATTTCTCATTTTGCGCTTTTGTCCCCCTGATTTC
Organism: Panthera onca; assembly: GCF_046562875.1. Taxonomy (NCBI): domain Eukaryota; kingdom Metazoa; phylum Chordata; class Mammalia; order Carnivora; family Felidae; genus Panthera; species Panthera onca. Next base: position 67,389,813 of record NC_138346.1, on the reverse strand, counting down.
CCATTTACTGGACAAGAAGTTCTCATTCCAAGTGCATGTATCTGAGGTGTATTCTTCTCTAATACTACCAGATTTTTATGTCCATGAAAGAGAATGCGGTATGATTGTAAATTATACTTTTGTCTGTTCTTCCAATGCTGATGTAATAATACACTTTAAATTTTGGTACACATATATAAAGATTGATAGTGGACCCCAACACAATTGTTGAAAAATAATATAAGAATGGATTTACTTGAGCTGTAATCATTATTGACTATTATTAAAGATAATTTGATAAGATATTTTAGAACTTTGAGGCCATATGGGACTCAAGGACATGTAAATATCCTATTAATAATATTTTTACCATTTCACAGCTAAAGGATCTATTTTTGAGTTGTAATGTAAAGACAAATTTTAATAGTTTCAGAACAGGGCATAAACTATCATATCAGTAACATGATAGTGACAGTAAGGAAAGCACTAATAGCAACAAAAAAGGGGGTAAGAAGGATCTATGATGATTAAAATTTGGTGATATAAATATCAGTAGGAAAAACAGATATATGGGAGGTAATGTATAGAACATTCAAGGATTTGAAATGAATGTAGTAGGAAAATCACAGGCAGTTGGTTGAGGCCTGGAATGGTAGATAAGAAGTGTGTTATTGTGGCTGTGCCTCGAAATGCAGTCAAGCCATTTCCTCTCCATCAGGTTTATTTTCCCTCACTGGTAAAAATACTGGTTGGATTGGCAAAAGGGAAAAAAAACCCAGCCAAACTCCTTTGGCCATATCCTGCCTGTAGGTATGTTTTGTTGAATCTATCTAGTATTATAAATAATTTGAAATAGATGCCAACGTTTAACAAAAGAGATAATTCTAAAAAAAAAATCTGGATTTTTTAGCTTCTTTGGAGAAATCATCTGATTCAACAGTCTCCTAGCCCTAAGATGGAGTTTCCCCTCTTTGTAAAGGGTATGGGCTGTCCAGTTCCTTACTTCTAACCTAGCTGACTTCATTCCTCTTCTTATCCATTTTGCCCATGTAGAAGTTTGGGTTTGTTTCCTTAAGAATTTATTTGTAAGATTATTTCTAGCCATGATGTAAGTTCCATGAAAAGAAAATGCTCAATACTTTGTTTAGGTAGAACAGAAATAATTTACAAAGAGGAAAATGAATGTCACAAGCAAAAACACCGAGGAGACAGAGAAACTAACAAACAGGTGACTGGTTCTTAAATAGAGGCGTAAGCCCTTAAAATGTGTTTTGTTAAGACCTATGCAAGAATATTTTGGATTATAGATCAGAAGCACAATGTCACTTAGGAGTAAAAACTGGGATTTGGTGAATTATTTCAGTCATATCTCTTGGGAAAGGAAAAGGACACAGTGTTCTGTACAACCCAAGTAAGAATAAAGTATATTCTGAATATTAAGAGATTAAAATTCCCCAAAGTAAGCTTCTTGGCAGAAAATGGCCAAAGTTATTTAAAGAGTGACTTCCCATCTTTGAATTCACCCATTGAATAAAACAATATTCAACCACTGTTTAATAATTTAAGCACCATCATTTCTTTCACTTTGTGCCAGCACAGAGCTTAATCACATGAAGGGCTCCCTATATGCAGTCTCCAAAAGGATGAAAACCTAATTCAATTATTACAGAAATAACTCCAGACTTTTAAAAGATTTCTCTGAACTGAAACAACCTCTGAGAATTATCTTCTACAAACCACCACCTAGCATAGGCACTGTATTTGTGTGTGTGTGTATATATATACATATATATATATATATATGTATATATATATGTATGTAAAATATTGTAAACTTGTATATAAGTTACTTTGCAGTTTTTCTCTATTCATATATCTTGGGAAGAAATATCTTTAAAATTCTTTCTATAAGGTCCTTTATCACTTCAAATTCTGAAGGAAAGAGGTAGAGTATAAAAAAAATCAATCAATAAATAAGGCACCTTAAAGCTTGTGGTATCCAATAAGCATTCATATAAGTTTTGAAGAATTCTTCTACTGTGGCTAATTATATGTCTGGATATAGATTCAAGTTTTAGGTACCCAAAGAGTTGATACTTGTCAGGCAGTTCATAGAACAAAGCATGTCTTTGCATAATAGGAGAGCCACATTTTCTTTATTACCATATTATCAAGTAAAATTAACACTAGTCTGCTCTGAAATAGGTATCTACACTCGTTATATCCCATTAAAAGGTACCACAGAGTGAAAACTATCATCAGGTAAAACTGAACTAAAAAGTAGCTTCCTAATCAAAGATAAATATATGACCTTGCAACACAAGCAACAATACAACTGGATTTTATCCTTCCCAAATTTTATAATCACCTCAAACAAGAGTCTGCCTCAAGAAGTAATAGTTCAGATACCAGGTTCTATGGTGAATTGCCATTAAAGTTGCTTATGGGGTAAAATTCAAGTGGAAGCAAAGATAATTTAGAATTGAAATTAATCAAAATTTAAAACAGATCCTAAAAGTGCAGAAGTGTACTGTTAATATTAAATTATACTTCAGGGGCAGGTAGGTGATTAATCTTCATAGTTTTGGAAACTTGTAAATCAACCATGAATATTAAGATAGAATGAATAATATGTTTTTAGATGACAAACAAAATACTAATTCCCAACCTTCAGTGAGTTCACAATGTTCCTATACATGAATGATAATGAGAAAAAGTAATCTGTACAGCCACTCATGCAAAGAAATTTGTCTAGCCACATGTTCATTCTTTAATGGAAAAGAAAGCATTTATCTTCATATTCTTTTACTTATGACTGCTTTCAGCTAATTTCAACCCTAAATATAAGGAATCACAAAAGCTGGAGTTACCTAGTTTCAAGGAAGATGGACTACCAACAAATTCCAAGCACAGCACTGTGTAACTGAAAAACCTTCCCCTCGTATCTTTAAGCCTCCCGAACTTCTCACATCTGCCCAGTCATGAGCCCATTAAGTCATCTTGGCTGCCATGAAGATGAAAATGACAGTGCAGTTACTTGAGTCAGTTTAAAGAGGCCCAGGGGTGGTTGAAGGGCAGGATTAGGAGGCCTGGGGTGCTGAAAGCACATCCCAGCCATAGCTCCCTAAGATCCCAGTAGCTGATCTTGACGAGCTGTCAAGAGCACAAAACTGCACGTAGAGAAAACTTTTGGAGGGAAGTAGGGATTTTGCAGTATGCCTACAATTTCATCAGGCACAATTTGCCTCTCCACCTTTTATTGTATCATTAATAAGATTTAAGCAGTAGAGCTTTGTGAGTTGATCACAAAGCCAACATCTATGGTCGTTTCTGGGATTTAGACTTTGTTATTTGATGGCTATAGTACAAGTTATTTGGTATTTAAATGTTCTTGGTGAAACCTAAATTTTCTTTGTGAATCTTTATAGAGGTCTTTTGTCTGATAAGTATATCTGTTAATGCGCCAGTGAAATAAAGCCCCTTGGCCCTATTGTGTTAAAAGAAGAAAGTCTTTAAAGTAGAGTCCATGATAATATATCATTGTACAAAAGAATGGTCTTCTAGAAGGTATTATGAGAGTTCTTTAAACTCCCAGGAAATGCCCCGGATGTTAGCACTAATCAATATTATTACAAAGAGCACATTTGTTGTTGTTGTTGTTGTTGTTGTTGTTGTTGTTGTTGTTGTCGTTGTTGTTGTTTCAGCAAGGGCACTCTTCTAGGATGAGAATTATCACTTTTAACTACAAAATTTCTTGGCAGTTTCATTCAGTTCTTCCTGTTGTGGTGGAAGACATTATATCACCATCACTATTAATGGGGAACAGGGGAAGAGGGAAGGGTAGGCATTCAATCATGTCCCAGGATATATAATAAGCACTGAACAGACGTTATTTATTTACACAATCCTGCAGCATAGACATCATTCCTATTTTATAGATGATGTAAGAGAGGCTTATAAAGTTTAAATACTTTGTCATTTAACAGTGGAACTAGGATTCAGTCCGCCAGCCCTTGCTCTTCCCCACTTCTCCATATTGCTTCCTAGTCATTTCCACCACAGAAGGAAGTGACCAAGGACCTTTAAAACATCTCTATTCCTCTATTTTTCTATCTCCAGGTTTAATGCACCATTAGTGGTAATATACAACTCAGTAAGAGTTGAGGATGTATCATATTACAGTTAAGCTGAGAAATAAATTGGCAAAAATCCAGATAAATAAAAAGTGTCCTCATATATTTTTGATTCTAATAACCCTCCAGGCAAGGAAAATGCACGTCAGTGATACATGGTGTCTTTTCTCAGGTGATAAAGCTCATTATTTGTAGCAGAACTTGAATCAAAAACTAAGACTTCCAGCTCAGTGCTCAACCTGTTTATCTCTACTACATGATAAATTACATAAATTACATAAATTATTCTTGACCTTACAAATGAAGTCACTATTAGATTCTTCTAAAGAATAAGATACCCAAACTTATTTGATGTATCGTTTAATCAAAACAGGTTTTATTTTTAAAAATTTTCAAAGAACAAATTTTGTGAAGAACTCTGTGTATGTTTGCTCTTCACATGGTGACTACATATATAGACAAATAACTAAGAAATTATTACAACTACACTGAAAAAAATTGCTTGTATTGAGGGCTGAAGTATAAGCATCCATTCATAAATGTAAAACAGTTCAATCAAGACCAGCTCCTGTGTTCACGTAAAACAAAGTTACTCATATTCAGTCACCTGTAGAGAAGCATGGAATATACAATACACCGAAGCCAATTAGCATCCATTTCTGGGAACCCTTTTCCAAGAAACAGTTTTCTTCATATCCTATGGTAGGAGTTCTTCTGATATACACAAGACTCAGGGCTTTTCTCTAAGGCAACCACTATTTTATGTTTTTAGGGGGAGTATTATTGTTTGTTACTCAGTGTAAAGTGTTAAGTGAGAAATCAGTATTTGCCCATATCATTAGAAATTACAATTGCTTTTAAATACTCAATGTCTATTTTTAGGCCATTTTGACCAGTACTAACTGGAAACCCAGGTTAAAATCAAAGGTCTTTATTTCACATAGGGCACACACTACTTGGAATGTTGCGGTGAAATCTTGGCATGCAAATTCCTACAAGCACTTATGCCTTTATCTTTGTTCTCATATGCTACATTACACCACCTGTTGTATTAAAAAAAAAACAACTTTATGATATTTAAAACACTTCTTTCAATTAATGACTATAGATTTTCTGCCAATAACTTCTTCTTCTAAGGATGTGATTGCTAACTAAATGAAGTATTTGTGGTTATGCTATAAAATATTTTAAAGAAAACTACATAAATATATATATAATAAACTAAATAATTATTCCTTTTGGCTCAAGTGGCTCTCTCTGATATTTAATAATCATAATAACCAGTTATTAAATCTATAGAGAAAAAAAATAAACAGAAATATATCAAGCTTATAAGAGAATTCATCCAGAAAATATAATAGCCTTTTTTAAGTCAATAAATTAAAAATTAAATATTTAATATAAAAATGAACATATTAAAATATAAAAGAAATAACATATTATGGAACATATAGGGGTGATTTTATTATTAAAAGGTTAAATCTCTTTTTAATGGTTAGTATTTATTATCTTCTTCCCTCCCTGAAAATAGATTATTACACCTCTATATTGTTATTGCTCCCTATACACATGGCCCCTCCAAAGCTGTTAAATAAAAGACTACAGCACAAGGACGATAGTTCCAATTTCACTATAGATTTATGTTTAAGAAATACTGGACACACTGGAATACTGAACACACTGGACATTTAAATAAACGATGTACAGCCACAAAAACCATTAGGTTAGCTTTGTGCAATAAAAAATAATTTTCTTTGAATACAATGAATCATAACCATCTGCATGTTTCAAAAACACGAGATCAGTAATGCCTAGTCTCTACCATAAGTCACCATTTCTAGACAGAGGCTCTATTTCCTTTGAGAGATAAAGGAATAGTAAGCAGTTTACACATCAAATGATGACTTTGGTTGCTGTAATTTACATTAAAACAGCATTAGGTTAAAAATAGCAGCATGAAGATGATTTTAAAAAAGAGAAATGATCTGGTGGCTAGATTCTATGGTGCAGATAATTAAATGTTTTGCCAGCTTACCTGATAAAACAGAGCCTCACAGATCACAGCATAACAAAGCCCCGCATCCAAGATGGTTAGAGTATAAGGTGCCTTCCTCTGCAGTTGTTCAGATTTTTGGCCACAGAGGTCTACAAATTAATTACAATGGTTTTTTTTCTTTGCTTTCTCTGTGGACAAGAAAACAAAGAGACCTTTCCAGAATCCTCTCTGCTTATGCCTCCGCTTCCTGTTCTGAGATTCACTCTATGGTACCCAACATATATCAGAAAACAGCTTTGAGGGGGGGAAGAAAAAAAAAAAAAAAAAAAAAAAAAAAGGCTGACAGCACTCAACATGGTACCGCCATCTACTGGCAGACACACAAAATTGAGCAAAAGGAAAAACATCCTCATTCTTTATCATCAGGTAAAACAGAACATCTCTCCTGCATAAGAGTATGTACAGAGATTCTTTCCCATACTCATTTATTTGCACCTCACCAATATTTTTTCTAAATTTTCTAAATTTACAAACTTTATTCACTCATAAACTAGTACAATTAAAATAAAACCTACAAATTTCTTTTTGAAAATTTGGATTTTTAGATTACCTTACACCCTGCATGTGGAGTTTTGCAAAAATCTCTCTTGTGGTCTGTGCTGGTCTTCTGAAAACTTTTTCTTCTCACAGGCTGGATTATTTTCCAAGTGAGTAACCAGACTCCTTAAAGAACAGTGTAATACACATTTATGGATAGACTTTTGTGTTGCTCTTGGTAAGACATTTACAAAGAATTAATATCTGAATGTGGAAAAGTATCCTAAACTTTATTGAGGTCTAGATAACTTAGATCTGTGGATTATTTTTGTGTGTGTATATGATGTGAGGAACAATTAATCTTATATGAGATATTTCAAATCAATGGTTATGTATTATTATATCTATGTCTTTAAAGTACTTGAGAAAACATTTTTTATAAGAACATTGAAGCACGCAATATATAAGCAAAATGAAAATGACTTCATTTATTTATTTATTTGTTTTGAGAAACAGTGGGGGAGGGACAGAGAGAGAAAAAGAGAGAGAAAATTCCAATCAGGCTCCGCACTGTCGGCGCAGAACCCAACATGGGGCTCACACCCAGGAACTGTGAGATTATGATCCGAGCCTAAACTGAGAGCTAGATGCTTAACCATCTGAGCCACCCAGGTGCCACCAAATGAAAATGACTTTTAACAGTTTATTAAAGGAGATTTCTCAACTCCTAATCAAAATGCTATTCGTTTTATTTGACTTTTGATATTTACCTTAGAGCAAACAACTATGATTTTATGAGTTTATCACTAATTAAAATATATTCATATTGACAGAGCACCTTAATATATGTTAGTGCTAGTTTAGCTTTGAAAAGACAAAGATAAAAACATACAGTGCCTGCCATCAAGGAACTTACATATAATGAAGAGAGACAAATATAGCACGTACCATATTTTCAAGGCATGTGCTCAAGGAATGATATTTACTTAGTTTTTCATTCCAGACCCCATTTTGCCTAATGGCAGAAAATAAATTTAGTCAGTTAGAGGTAGACTGAGTCACTTGAGGCTTTCCCCAATGCTTTCAAGTTTATACTAAGCCAATATACATTTTTCCTCTTTCATCTTCTCACACAGGGTTGATTTAAGTCTAAGAATGCTTATATGTGTGGAGAAAGCAGAGTATGATCCCCAGCCTCCCACTTTTCTATGAGGGCATCCAGTGAGGTGTAGAATCCTTGGTACCAATGAGGTGATGATCGTTGGACACCAAAATCCCTCCACACAGACATCTACCAACATGCCCACATTCCCCTTTGGTCCCAGAAATGCATCCATCCAATTTTGCATGGCAACATCCCCTCTTAGTAAACATTACTTACCTTAGGTTTGTCAGCTCTTCCTCTCATGTGACTTTTGTTCCTGTCCTTGGGGAAGGAAGGCAGAAACACAAGTAGCAGGTTTCCAGGGCCACGCTGGGCTGTAATTGGTTGATATAAGTTCCACATCTGAGGCACCCCACACCTCCATCTCTGTTCTACTGTTCCATCTCATGGGGCGTGAGGTGCTCTGTGGGCTTCAGACAGGTGAGGCACAGTCTCTGCTACATTAGAATATTTCAACGTCTCATCTCTTTAATATGTTACCTAGTTCTGGGTGAACAAGCTATGCAGGGGCCACATCAGAGACCCCCTTCATTTGGGTTCCTTTGCTTCTTCACAAACTTCCTTTCTGGCCTCCAAAGAGTTTTGCTTCCGTGCCAGTAGTAAACTGGATCCACAAGTTTTACTCTCAAATCTTCATGTCTTTTACCTAATGCATTATCTGTCTAGGGCTGCTGTAACAAAATACCACTCTGAGTGGCTCACACCAATGGAAATTCATTGTCTCACAGTTCTAGAGGTTAAAAGTCCTAAAACAAGGTGTCAGCAGGCCCATGCTCCTTCTGAAGCCTGTAGGGGAAGGATGCTTTGTTATCTCTTCCAGCTGCTGGTAGTCCAGACATTTCTGGGCTTGTGGCAGCATAACTGCAGTCTCTATTTCCATCTTTCCATGGCATTCTCCTTGCATCTCTTGCCATAATCTTTCCTCTGTGCATGCTTGTCTCTGTGTCCAAATTTCACCTTTTTATAAGGACACCAGTCATTTTGGATTAGAGTCCACCCTAATGATTTTACGTTGACTTGATTATCTCTGTTAAATCCCATTTCCAAAAGGGTATATTCTAAGGTATGGGGATTAGGATTTCAATATACCTTTTTTTTTTTGTTTGAGAATGGAGAGACACAATTCAACTTATAACACTTAAGACTGAACCTTTTAAATTTAAAATACAAGAACTTGATGATCTTTTATCTGTTTCCCATGACAATTCCACTTAGGAAATAATGGCTTTGATATCTGGCCAGAATTTAGGGGGAGTAGTAGGGGGTGGGGGAGAACTTCAGGTAATTGTGTAGCAATTCATTAGTAATAGCAACAAAAACAAAAACCAACGTTTATTGAGTATTATGTGTCAGATATGTTCTAAGTACTTTGAGTATATTCACTTAACTCTCACCCATAGGAAATATTATACACATTTAACAGATGAAACAAATATGGAGGGAAGTAAAACTACATCAATTAGTACTTCATATATCATATTACTACACATATGACACCAATATGTACCAAGTCCTGAAGAAGCATAAAGGAAATGAGTTTTATTTATTTATTTTTTATTTTTTTTTAAATTGATTTATTTTTTTTTTCAACTTTTTTTTTTTTTTTTTTTTTTTTTTTTGGGACAGAGAGAGACAGAACATGAACGGGGGAGGGGCAGAGAGAGAGGGAGACACAGAATCGGAAACAGGCTCCAGGCTCCGAGCCATCAGCCCAGAGCCTGACGCGGGGCTCGAACTCACGGACCGCAAGATCGTGACCTGGCTGAAGTCGGACGCTTAACCGACTGTGCCACCCAGGCGCCCCGGAAATGAGTTTTATTAATTTAGACCACTACTACTCACACATTTAATGGAAACTCATGATATTTTACTATTTCATTGTATAAGTTTTCTGTCATGAAACATTTCTATTCTAGGAACTTGTACCTTTTTTTCTCTAGTCACAGCCAGATTATCCTTGTTCACCACTACTTTACTAAATGTTCATTAACTCTGCTAGTACCTAGCACCCTATACTAATTTCTCTACTAGTTATAATACTTAAAAGCATATTCATTCTGATGCCCAATTTTGGGCATATACCCAAAAGAGCATATCCATATACTCAAGACTTTCCTGATAGTGTTTTCTGGTGGTTCTTGTAGGCATATGCATGTGTGTGTGTGTGTGTGTGTGAGCATGAATAATCTATTGAATTATTCCAGGGACAATGAGATGGAATTACCATAGGATGGCATTTTGAGGAAGAAAAAGAAAATGCAGCTCTATAACAAATTTAATAGAATTATAACAAATTTAATAGAACTGTTATAGATGTGTAACTATAAATGTAATAGATGTGTAACTATAAATGTAATAGAATTGTGTAACTATAATAAACATCAATACAAATTAAAAATATAATTTAATAGTATTCACATGTTATTATGGTAATATTAGTCTCATCTGATTTATATATTCATTGCTAATATTTTTAATTGCTTCACTAGATCTGCCAATGATTAACAATTATTCTGAGTATCCAAACCTAATTTAGAATTCCCTTTAAAGGTTTTCTAGATATCTCCCTCTCATTTCCATTTCCACCTTACATTTTGGAACGGTGGTTCCCTAAGTCTAGTCCAAATGTAAAAATAGTATAAATGTAAATATGAAGAATCAAGACAATGTATGAAACTAAGATAAGTATATACATACTATAATTCATATCCTGGAGAAATAAAAATATATATTATCTATGAAGTGGGAATGGGATATCTTGGAGGGATAATAAAGGTTAATAAAGAGCTTCCATAAATTGTATATACCATAGATAAAGCAAGAAAAAATCAGTAGTTTGAAAGAAAAATATCAAACACATCTTTTAGAAAGTTGAGCTAAACACAAGGATATTAAAATATGATAGAAAAAAAAGAGAGCATCAATTCCCACAATAAAAAAGAAAAAAAAATAGATGCATTATAGGGAAATTTTCCAGAAATGAAAAGGATCACCAAGCATTCACTTGATCAAAAGGAACACACATTAAGATGCAGTATAAAATTTCAAAATATCAAAAATAATAAAACAAGAATAAGATCACCATCAGACTTACCAATAACAATAAATGATAGTAGGAAACAAGGAAGGGTATCAAAAGTTGCAGAGAACACTGTTTTATAGTTTTGTTCCCAACCAAGATGGCAAATCAAATCTTGCATGAGAACCAAATAAAGGTATTTCACATAATCTAACCAATAAAATTTTAGCTTCTCTATATGCTTTTTTGAAAAGTCATTTGAGAATATCCTCCAGCCCTCCCTCCCAAAAAAAGGAAAGGGAGAAGGAAGGAAGGAAGGAAGGAAGGAAGGAAGGAAGGAAGGAAGGGGAAGGGAGGGAAGGAAGAGAGAGAGAGAGAAAGAGAGAGAGGAAGAAAAGAAAAGAAAAAAGAAAAGAAAAAGAAGAGAAAAGAAAAAGAAAAAGGAAAAGAAAAAGGAGAAGGAAAAGAAAAAGAAAAAGAAAACCAAGAAAGACATAGCATCCAGAAAACACTCACATTCATCTATGAATCTGCTTAGTGAGGAGTAACATCCTATCCTAGAATAGAATTTTTGTGGAGGCTGAAAATAGAATCAGTCCACATTGTAAGATGGAAACAAAGGATATCCACAAAGGAAATCTGATGTAAGTATCAAACATAAATGGAATAATTAATTCCTTTTTGTTTCCTGTTGATATGATGCATTAATTCATTTTTGAATGTTGAACCAATCTAGGCCATATTTTAATAACTAGTTTGAACAAGATAAGAAAAACAAATGATAATTCTTGTGCCAATATACCTTACAGCAAAAAGAAAAGTAAATAAATGTCAGTAAAGAGATCTTTACTCTTTTTTTGCTAAAGAAGTTAATTTTATGTGGGCAGAATTTAGCATTTTAAATACAAAAGAGAAAGAAGGGAAGTGACCAGAAGGCTGATATAACTTATTATGATTCTAACATCACTGTGGCTTTTATGCTTTCCTTCTGCCGATGGAATGACCAGTGATTTTCAGGTCTTCAGGAAGTGATCCTGAGGTTTATGTAAAATAGTTATTGGTTACACGTGTAGGACTTCTGGAACCTTAGTAGTATTTGACAAAACTTTGTAAACATATCCTGCATAAATCATAGAAATTCAGAGTAGAATAGAGCTAATAGCCTTCAGTTAGATCTTTCGAATTGGTCTCTTTATTCCTTCAGCCTCTGGTTCCTCGAGATCTTCAAAAACTTTGTGGGTAGAGCTCTGACCCTAATGGCTCTGTTTCAATTTCATAAGCTTTCATAGCCAAAAAAAAAAAAAGGCTTCTTTATAACATCTATAAACTTTTTATAAAATTCCCAGACCCAGGCCTCATTTTCCTGTTTCCTAGACCATTATTTCCAAAACAGTGTTTAGAGGAACACTATTGTCCTGTTGGACCAGTGACACATGATTACATACCTACCAGAATGATTAAATTTAAAAGGCTAGTAATATTAAGTATTGGTGAGGATCTAGAGCTATAGCAACTCTCATATACCACTCATAAGAATGTAAATTAGTACAATCACTTTGAAAAACATCTTGGTACTGTCAACTAAAGCTGAACCTAAATTTAGTCTGGAAGCCAATGAGTTCTATTCTTAGGTATATACTTGACAGAAATGTGTGCATATATGCAAGAATGTATAATACAAGAGTACAGCACTATTGAGAATCACTCATAAGAAATAAGAACCCAACATCCTTCCACAGGAGAATGGATAAAATAATTATTATATATTCTTAGTTCATGATATTGTACATGGATGAAAATGAAGGAACTAAAACTACTTCCGGAAACATGATGAATTTCACAAATATAACACTGAGCAGAAAGAAGGCAGACACACATAAATAAGACATTGTGGGTCTTCTTATTAAATTTAAAAACAGGAATAATGAATTCTAATATTAGAAGTTAGGGGCGCCTGGGTGGCTCAGTCGGTTAAGCGTCCAACTTCGGCTCAGGTCATGATCTCACAGTCCGCGAGTTCGAGCCCCGCGTCGGGCTCTGTGCTGACAGCTCAGAGCCTGGAGCCTGCTTCAGATTCTGTGTCTCCCTCTCTCTCTGACCCTCCGCGTTCATGCTCTGTCTCTCTCTGTCTCAGAAATAAATAAAACGTTAAAAAAAAATTAAAAAAAAAAAAAAGAAGTTAGAATAGTGAATTCTCTTGAGATAAGGTAGACTTTGGCAAGGATTGGTTCACATTGGGGATGATCTGGGGGCTGCTATAATCTTATTTCTTCACCTAGGCGGAGATAACACAGGGATTCACTTCATGATCATTAATTGATTCAAACATTTATGTTTGGGACACTTTTTTATATGTGGGTTAGACTGAATTTTTTTTAAAAATGCACATTAAGGGTTTAACAGTTGTCACTTCTCATGGGAGAAAGGGAATGATGAAATGTATGGAAATTTCAGGATTTTCTCTGTATATTTCTGTTCTGTTTGAAACTTGTGCAATTATATGTGTGTGTTTATTACTAGTGTAATTTAAAAACATTTAAAAAATTAAAAAGGAGTGTGTGGGACCCTCAGTAGTTTGAGCAGCCGACTCTTGGTTTCAGCTCAGGTCATGATTCCAAGGTCCATGGGATCCAGCCCTGCATTGGGCTCCTTGCTGAGTACAGAGCCTGCTTAAGATTCTCTCTCTCACTTCCTCCACCCCTCTTGCCCACTCTCTCTCTAAAATTAAAAAAAAAAAAAAATTAAGACATTAAATATATACCTTCATGCCATTTACACTTACTATCTCTCAGTTGTTCCCTTTTGAGTCTAGAATGGATCCCTTCTTCTGTTTGAAGAGCTCCTACGGTCTGTTTTCTTCTAAAAGGCCTCATTCATGCTCATATTCAGATTTAGTGCTTCTGCCTTTAGTCACCCTGGTAGCAAAGCTACCTACCACTTTGCTTGCATTTATTTTTATTATTATCAATTTAAGTAAACATAATTCACATTATGTTCTCTGTGCCTTTACACCTATATAGTCCATTTTAGATCTTAATCTCCTGCTGGTAAATACTGACACTAACTCATGTTTGCCCAGTGTTTCACGTAAAAGGTGTTGTAAATTACAAAAAGGAATAATGGTCTTCTTCTGATAAAAGATAAAATGCAGTACTTTTACATGCATTACATCTTTTTCCTTTATAATATCTCCAAAAGTTGAAAAGTATAGATATTTTTCACATTTTTAAGGTGATAAAAATTGGTACAGAAAAGCAAAATTACATAGTGTTAAGAATTGGTCTAACAAACAGGATGATTGTCAATTTAAAGTCTACTCAGTAGGCAAAGTGATTTTATATCAAGGACTCAAATATCTCAGATATAATAAGTGTCAAATATTATCTATTAGGTGTGCTTTGATTCAGTAATATTAAAATATTTTACCCTTATATAAAAGAATAATTCAGTAAAAATACTCTACTTTCAAGTGGTTTCCAATAGATTCCTCTCCATGTTGTTACTATACGACTATGTAATTGCAATTTTCTGAAGGTACGTTGGCCACTATACCTTTTTAGTTGCTATTCCCTTGGTTTGAAATTTCTTTCATTGCCCTTATCATCCCCATTTCCCTCCAGGACCTGGTCACTGCTATTTATTCCTAAAGACTCAGGATAATAAACTTGATATCCTGTCCTTCTCTCCCCATAAGTGGTTTACAAATCCTCATCTACATTCCCCAGAGTATATAGGTAGCACTCTTTTGTTTTTTTTATCATATTGTATAGTAGTATTTTTCATACTGCATTATAAATATTGGCTTGTCTGTCTCCAACCATCCTATTCAACACTCTCCTATACAAGTCTGAGTTCCTTGAGAGCGAGTATTATACCTTTATATTTCCTTTTCTTTATTAATACAATGCCTGGCACATAGTAGGTGCTCAATAAATATCTGTTATGCATAGGATGGTATTGTGTGACTATAGATTCCTTGGTGTATTATTTACCTCTTGCATTTAGAAAGCCAGTAATGAAGAAAGCCTTGTCATTTAATACCAGAGTTAGAACAAGATTTTACTCTGTTTTTAAAAGGTAGGCAAATTTATTCCACCTCACCAATAGTGTGACAACTGTGGTAACTTATACCTAAGTGCAAAGTATCAACTTACCTATAACTTTTCAATATTACCTTTCATGCTAATTGGAAGTAAGAATATGTCATCCATTCAAATGACTAAATATTCTTAGATGCTTGAAAATCCCCTTTGTTTACCATGGATTTCATTATGACATAAGACAGATGTGAAGCAGATAAGGCCAGGAATTGGACATACACTTTTCTGCTTCTCTCAGGAAAGATCACTGGATAATCTGTTTACCCATATGCGCACATACTCTCCACTCTAGGGCTTTGTGACTAAGCAACAGGCTTTTTTTTTTTTTTTCCTACACAAACTTTGTTAGTGTGACACTGTCAGGGTGTCAGATCAGCTAAGCCAAAGGGAAAAATAGTGTTGTTTTTTCCATGAGCTCTTAGCATCTAGTGCTAATTATAAGCAAGCACTTAGAAAATTCACTTACACAATTAGAAGTGAATAATTATACTCGTTCTGTCTTCTAAAAGTTGATGCATACAAGTAACTATGTCCAAATCTATACATGATTAAGTCAATATGAGAATAATTAAATTGTTAATTTAATATGCTCTCTTTTATTTTTTGACAATATTTATTTGACCTTACATTACATTTTTACTTTTTGTTTAACATTTTTCAACTTTACCACAATAAAATAGGAAACCCTACTTAGATATATATCCTCTGCCTAGAGAGTGTACTCTTTGAAAAACTTTATTTTATGTAAGATGTATTTTTATTTACATTATCAATTTTAAAAGAGGAATTTCACCAAAAAAATTCCTCAGAGTTTGTATGTTCTCTTTATTGGTAATCAAAGGAATTATTTTTTAAACACTTTAAGCACAATTGAAATTATATATTCATATTTCAGAAAATTACTCTAGGTTTACAAAGGTAAATAGACTAATGCAATTTTCCAATGTGCTATGTGCAGGGACACTGGTTGTTAAGAAAACATGAATATAGGGGGTTAGTTGGACGAATTAGGAGATGCTAATGAGGAGAAAGCTAGAAAAGGAACAAGGCACAGCATTTTATTAAGGCACTCCATCTAATAGACAGAGGCCAAGAGGAAAGGCAGAGAGAGTCATAGAATGTTACTGTTGTAAACCTGAGAAGGAGAATGGTATGCATAAATTGATGGAAGTGGAGACGGACAAAAGAATTTGAATTTAAAAGGTATTATCGAGTTTATGTTGTGTATATGATTTTCAATCTATGTTCAGGTGTGCGAAAAATATTACAGATAGTAATTTCAACTTCAGTGATTACTAGGGCACCTTCACCCATCATATCAAAGTTCCAGAGTCTTTCATAGGACAGAGGCATGAAGGTGGAGATGAGGGGTTCAATCTTTGGTCATATATTTGCATAAGTTGCAATAATTCATGTATTCAATTAAATATTATTGAGTGCCTGCTGTTTGCTGGGAACTGCTTTTGGTGCTTAGAACATAGCAATAAACAAAACAAAGATCCCTGCCTTCATGAAGCTTATTTTTAGGGCGAGGAGATACAGACAATATATAATAATCATAATAAATTAATTAGATATAATATGTTAGAAGATGATTAGTGCTGAGTAAAGAAATAAAAATTAAAATGTAGTGAAAGGGATTAGAGTAGTTAATGGAGGGGTGACTGGCTGTCTCAGTCGGTGCAGCATGCGACTCTTGATCTCAGGGTTTTAAGTTCAAGTCCCGCGTTGGGTGTAGAGATTACTTAAAAATAAAATATTTTAAAAAATAGTCAAGGGTTTGGGGGATTATAATTTGAAGCTGGATTATCATACAGAATGGTTTATTAAGATTATAACATTTAAGTAATGCCTTGTATCTTTGACAAATTTTGTCCTAATATTTTATGAAGTTGGGAATCTTGGTGCTTGTGTTTACATCTTTTAGGTATAAAACTCAGCCATTCCTATTTAGGTCTTGGTCCCTTTCCAGGCTGCTACTAGAGAAGAGGACCCAAATTTCTGTTTTTCAAATATCTACTGCTCTCAATCTAAGCATCAGTTTAAGGGATCTCTGTTGAGATCCCTTGTTCTACTGTACATTTATGACCTCTTATTTTCTACTTAGTTTTCCAGCTTCAGTAGTTGTGACAAATTTTGGGGTACATTTGTTGTAAACCTTATGTGCTTTCTCAGAGTACCTTGCAACTCTCCTTCTTTCTCTTGCTTGCTGTCTACCTAGACCAGGTTTTCCTCCTTTGGACTAGAAACAAACACTATAATATTCAAGGTAGGGCATTTATTTTCCTGAGTGGCTGCTGAGTGACTAGATGATGCAACACAGAAATGCAGGTAGTTAGCTTTCCATGGCATCAAACTTGACCAAAAGTAGTAAGTCCTACTGAGTTTCCAAACCAAAGCATGAAAGAGATACCACATTTCCTTACATTCTATGAACATATTTTATTTAGACTATGGTGCCCCATCCAACTGAAGTGACAGGAAATTCAAACCGTTACTTTTAGGATTTGTTGTCTCCCTCTGCCATCACCCAAAAGTGATGTCTCCAAGGTCTTACCCAATGTCATTAGCCTTCTATTTAATCAGTTTGCTTATTAGGTTTTCATTGATTTAACTATCTGTCCTTCAACCTCTCTGATACCGTGGTATAAGATATATGACCATAAAAATGCAATGTCTAATATTTTTAGTGGGCATAGTGACTGGCACTGTGTTAAGTGCTTCACATGTATTATTTTCATTTAATCCTCACAACTCTATGTGGTAAGTGTTGGTATTGTTTTCATTTCATTTTTAAAGATGTAGAAATTGGGGCACCTGGGTGGCTCAGTAGGTTAAGCGGCCGGCTTCGGCTCAGGTCATGATTTCACGGTCTGTGAGTTCAAGCCCCGCGTTGGGCTCTGTGCTGACAGCTCAGAGCCTGGAGCCTGTTTCAGATTCTGTGTCTCCCTCTCTCTGACCCTCCCCCGTTCGTGCTCTGTCTCTCTCTATCTCAAAAATAAATAAACGTTAAAAAAAAAAAACTGTTTAAAGATGTAGAAATTGAGGCTCTAGGAGGTCAAGTAATGTGACCGAGATTACACAGCTGGTGAATTTGGGATAAAAAATGTCAGTAGTTACTGAGGTTTGATTCTTATGGTAAGGAATTTGGAAGAACTACTTTGCTCTCTTTTTGCATTTATTATATATAAACATGTATTATAATTGTTAAATATTGAAATCACCTGGTAGATTGTAAGTTTCATGGAAGCATAAATATCTTACGCGTCCTTGTAATCTCTAAATTTTATAATGTAGTCCCTTGTATGCAACAGTTTATGTTTTAAACAATTATGGGAAAATTGGGACAAAACCATAAAATAAATTACAATCAGATATCTCTGAAGAAATTATTACTTCTTTGACAACAAAAGAGGTAATACATTTTGTAATGCTGCAGCATTTCTCATCTGAGACCTAATTAAGGAACTTGGGGGAAAAGTGGTAAAATTAAAAGCCACAGACAGCAGGAGTGCTGTCAGAAATTTTTAATTGTTAAGTGTGGAGACAAATAATTTTAAAAATGGAGGATACAGAGTTCATGGGTAATAATTCTCAAAACTGACCCAAATGAAAAGGGTAGCAATGGCACAATTGTTAACAAAGACAAATCCTGTAGGGAAATGCCAATTGTGTTAATAGTGTTTAAGCCTGAAGAACAGAAAGACAAAGCAGTAATTTTAAGCATACAAAGTTTGGTTCTGTGTAGAGAAACTATAATTTACCAAAGATCTACTCAATTGTATGGATAGATCAAAACAATTCCCATCTCCCCCTCAATAGCTAATGTGAAGTATCTTTTAAAATCTTTTGGAGGATGACTGCATATTTATTCTTCTTGGAATAGATTATCTCTAGCAACACAATTTTTTTTAAAAATCTCTAACTGGAAAATGATAGTACCTTTACTTCCCTTGCAAAGTGTTCCTCCAGCTAGAGACATTTGGCAATGTGTAGTCTTCTAGAAAAATCTTTCCTTCTGTTAACCAGCAAGACAGGTGGCACTGGCTTTGGTCCCTGTTGCTATGGGTCACTGCACACCTGGACCCAATTGTTTAGCCTCAAGGAGAGCAGGTGGGATGAGGGTGGGCTGTCCTGCAGGGCGTAAATGGACTTAGCACAGTGCTTTGCTCCTGCGCCAGGGAGCCTCGCCGAGCGGGTGGGTGGGCACAGGCCCTGGGAGGCTCGAGAGGGAGCCAGATAGGACTGATAATGCAAACACAGACTTTAGATTCTAAAATAATTCCTGGCAGTAAGTGGGGCTTGGCAGCCGCTCACACAGTAGTTAAATGCTGGTTAACACCAAGGCAGGTGCTCAGCATAGGCTGGACAATTGTAAGCACTTGGATAAATATCAGTTGTTGATTTATTCTGTCTTAAGAGTGTCAGTTTCCCAGCCTTCAGGTAGATATACTAATTTATTCCATCTAGCCTATTATTTATTTACTTACTTACTTACGCAGGTTTAAGAACACAGCAGGGGAAGGAGCAGCAGGTTAAAGCAAAGATGTGGGTCACTTGATCTGGGTAGGTTTGTAAACAAATAACAGTGTAGAGCCTGATTATCTCTCTCTCTTAGAGATAGATAACATCAAGGTAAGAATCATGTCATTCATCTATGCTGTTTGGTTATTATGATAGATCAGAGACATGCTTAGTGTGTTCTATGTGAGGAATGTAATATATAATACCATTATTAACGGCTACATTGAGACAGGGAACTTCACCTCTGAAGTTTAAGGAATCATTTGTGACAGTAATTTTGACATTTTAAAAATATTGAAGCTTACTCAATAAGTATTTATTGGGGGCGCCTGGGTGGCTCAGTCGGTTAAGCGTCCGACTTCAACTCAGGTCATGATCTCGCAGTCCGTGAGTTCGAGCCCTGCGTCGGGCTCTGGGCTGATGGCTCAGAGCCTGGAGCCTGCTTCAGATTCTGTGTCTCCCTCTCTCTCTGCCCCTCCCCTGTTCATGCTCTGTCTCTCTCTGTCTCAAAATAAATAAACGTTAAAAAAATTTAAAAAAATAAGTATTTATTGAAAGCCTAAGATACGCCACTCATTCTGCTTGATGGTGAAACACGAGTAAGAATAAAACCTGGCCCTGACCTCAAGGAGCTTACAGACAAGGGAGGGAGAGTGATAACACAGCAGTTTTAACATGATGCACATCTGAAGATGAGGGAACGCACAGGTGCTAGGGGACATCTGACTGGAAATTCTCTGTAGAGAAAAGGCTTTCCTTCTTTTTTGTGTTAAATATAAGTGGATTCCCAAATGGGATAGCAGTCTTTAAAATGTGTAAATATCCTGAAGTCAATCACCTTATACAGAATTATCTCTGTGAAGTGTATTAACGGATGCCTCTAGAAAACTGTGTCAGAGGAAATCGTGGGCTATATTGCCACCATGTGCATTTTAGAGTTTTGTGGATTAAAAGTGACAGAACCCCTTTTTAAAAGAACTCAAGACAAAAGGGGGCAATAACAAGGTCATGAACTAAAACTTGTAGGAGTTAGAGGTGCTTTGGGCACATGTGGGTCCATGTCCTGAAATGATGGCGTCTGGAGTCTTTCTGTCCATCTTTGTCTCAGTTTTCTTCTATGCTGCCTTCCTTCTTAGACAGGCTGTCTGCATACAGTGTAATTCCTGGCTCACATCCAACCAGATTCAAGAATAGTGAGAATGAATACACTTCATTACCCAGTACACTAGCAGAAATCTCAAGATCAGCCCTATAACTTCTGATTGCGTCAAGTGTCCAGCCCCGACTAATCACAGGGATCCAGGAGAATGTGTTGCTCCAAACTACCAAACCTGGATCACATGCCACCTTTGCAAAGGATAAAGTCAGCACACCTAAGTCAGGTGGATAACTACTATGACAGGTAGTTATCTATGGGAAATTGGGAGCTCTTAATATTAGTAAGAGCTAGTTGCCTGGCAAAGCAACTACTAAAACTCCATGGGTTTCTTTTTTTTTTTTTTTTTTTTTTTTTCTTTTTAAGTCGTTTTCACACCCAGCGAGGAGCCCAATGTGGGACTTGAACTCATGACCCTGGTATCAAGACCCAAGCTGAGATAGGAGTCTGACACTTTACCGGTTGAGCCACCCAGGCACATCCCCCATGGGTTTCTTTTTAATTGAACTTTTTTTTTCTTTTGAGATAATCATAGACCCATGTTTTTTAAGTGTTAAATACTTTCCTCAGATTTAAAAAAATTAACATTGGTGGGGTGCTTGGTTGGCTCAGTCGGTTAAGTGTCCTACTTTGGTTCAGGTCATGATCTCGCTGTTCCTGAGTTCGAGCCCCGCATCAGGCTCTGTGCTGACCACTGAGAGCCTGGAGCCTGCCTTGGATTCTGTGTCTTCCTATCTCTCTGCCCCTCCCTTGCTCGCTCGCCCGCTCTCTCTCTCAAAAATAAATAAACATTAAAAAAAGTTAATACTGATTTGCTCAAACTTCCTAAGCTACTCTTAAAACCTGATGTTTTAATAAATTATTAAAGGAAATTTCCAATTTGTATTTGAAATCAGCATGCCTTTCCAAACATGAAAAGAGCCCCTAGTTTCCAGTCCTAGATTTGCTACCAAAAAATGGTGTGGTATGAAGCAAATCACTTGAGTTTTCTCAGCCTCAGTGTTCTAATCTGTAAGTGTAGTAATTTTCCTGGTCTTACCTCTTTCACAGGATTGTTGGCAAGATACACGGAATGGCAACATGGGTGTTAAGCTGTGAACTACTATATTTCTTCGCAAACTTTATTTTTTCAAGCACATATTTTTACTCGACTTTGTGTAGAGAGGTCTTTCCACTGTATTATTTCTACCTCTTATACATACGTAGAAAACATTAGAAAACATTAATATCTAAATTGATAATTCAGCGTCCTATTCTATCAAGAAAACTAAGATTTGGATTTTGAATTTTTCATACTCCTCTGGTTCCTCTACTTGCAATGGCTTTTTATTGCTTATTTGTTAATTATCTAGAAGTTAGCCCTACTTATTCCATTGTTTGGAAGCCTTTGAATAAAGATAATCTTTCTGTTAGTAGCTAGGTAGCTACTAAAATGCCCGAAGAAATTATATGCAACAGCTCCCATTCAGGAGTTTTAGGAATAAGTATATTTATACACATAGTGACACTGTAAATGCTAGACCATCAATATGTTTACAGAATATTCACGACCAAATAATACATTGAACAGCCATGGTTCACAGAGTATTATACCAAAGACAACTCTATTTTTATCTTCAGTGTTTTTTTTTTAAAGATATAGAGTGGAAGAATTTCTTCCTGTGTTTATGGTTCAAATCTTGGACATGGTCAATAATTTGGGGGTCACTCTTAATTAATTTAAAGTCTTGTACTCTCATTTTGTAATAAACATATTCTCAATTCACTAACTATTTGTGTCTAGGCCACTTAAAAAATAAAATTTTAACTTGATTTAAGTTTAAAAGTTTCTCCTCTGGTGGAAACAGAAATGCAGTCCTCTTTCCCCTCCTTATGATTCCGCCTCTCCTCTAGCATGCCACACTTGGGCTTTGAGCCTTGCAGGATTAAAAATGGGAGAGATGGAAAGCGGAAGAAAAGTTCTTACTTGGCTGGTGAGGTCGTAAGACTGTTTCATCATAATATGTTAGGAATTGCCAAATGTTTAGAGGTGATTCCTTCTTTCAAGAGTGATTCTTCAGAGGGAATATTTGAGAATATTTGACTACCCTTCCCTTCTCAAGGACAATGCATCCCCTGGAAAATGCTGCTTCCTCAGCTCCTATTTTTCTGGTGACCCACTTCATGCAGGTTACTTATCGATATCTCACTGCCTTTTCCGGTGGACAATTGAAAAGGTTTAAAACTGATTCCACACTGATTCTTTCTACCATGTGGAAATTCCTAACATTTCTTTCTTTCTTTCTTTCTTTCTTTCTTTCTTTCTTTCTTTCTTTCTTTCTTTCTAACAATTTATGGAGATAGACTCCAATCCTTGTGCAGGAACCACTTCTCATGTTTTGCAAAAGCAGCATCTGCAAAACAGCACTTTAGATTTTTTTGTGCACTATGCCTGATTAAATGCTGGAGACTAGTATCAACCTCCTTGATTGATTCTTTTGAAGTATCTATTACTATGCTTGAAGTGAGACAGGGTTGCCTCCATCTTTCTCTCTTGCTAGAGAGTGTTTTGGGAACTAATCAGTAGAAGTTTCAAAGATAATTTTCATCAAAACTCCCCTGTAAATTCCACAGACCAAATTTTGTTTCTTTGAGGTACAGGGCTGTAAGAGTCATGAAACTTCATTTAGATATGGATGTCTGGAATCTTCTTTGGACTATATAGCATTGCATTTATTTCTTAGGTTGAAATTTCCATTCTTTTTTTTTTTTTTAATTTGAGAGAAAGAGAGCACAAGTGGGGGAAGGGGTAAAGGAAGAGAGAGAGAATCTTAAGCAGCCTCCACATTCACTGCAGAGCCAGATAAGGGGCTCAACCCTACAATCCTGGGAGTAGACCTGAGCTGAAATCAAGAGTGTGATGCTCAATGGACTGAGCCACCCAGGTGCCCTGGAAATTTCCAATTTAAATATTCTGATTCACCTACTTTGTTTAATCCACACTCATTTTATCTCCAAATCCTTTGCAGTATGCTGTTCATCTGTATAAAGCCCCACCATTTCACTAATTCTCCAGTATCTTCTTTTTTTTTTTTTTTTTTTTTTTTATTTTTTTTTTTTTATTTTTTTTTTTTTAAATTTTTTTTTTTCAACGTTTTTTATTTATTTTTGGGACAGAGAGAGACAGAGCATGAACGGGGGAGGGTCAGAGAGAGAGGGAGACACAGAATCGGAAACAGGCTCCAGGCTCCGAGCCATCAGCCCAGAGCCTGACGCGGGGCTCGAACTCACGGACCGCGAGATCGTGACCTGGCTGAAGTCGGAGGCTTAACCGACTGCGCCACCCAGGCGCCCCCAGTATCTTCTTAATCCACCAGACTTTCACCATCAAAATTGATTAGGCACTCCAACAATTCTGTCCTTGTTATATGACTGTGTTTGCAAAGTGTTCTTATATAGCAATCGGCCTAGCATTGTGTATATCATCACCAACAAGCAGCATGACGTAAATATTTAACTGTCAATAATGCAGTGCATTTTTCTAAGATTGAGTAGCTTGAGCAATTTTTCTTCACTAATTAGAAATTTTTCCTACAAATTCCCAAATTTTAGTAATAACTTCAAGAACAAATAAAGATTAAGGAAGTATATTTTACCTCTTTAATTAGTTGACAGTTTTTAGTAATTGAGTGATGAAGAGTATTAAACAAAAAATAGACAAACTCACCAGCAAGAAATAGCCATTATTATAAATTGGATTTCTCATCTTCAAAAGTCCCACCTCCAAACTCCAGAGTCTGACAGAACTAAAACCACAGTCATTTAAATCAATTAAGTTTTTGATCACCCCTAATGATTAGATAGAAAAGATCTGCCAGGAAAAAAAAAAAAGCCTATTCTGATTATGATTGGTTGGTGACATGGGAAGGACTAATGATTCAAGTTGTAGACAAACTCCAATTACACACACACACACACACACACACACACAGAGTTTTAACTAGAAAGAAATATTAAATAGCTTCTAGAAACTTTAGTCATACAATTCTATGTGTTAACACAATAGCAAGCTAGCCCCTAACGAAGAAAGCATTGAAAAACTTCATTTTATAAATGATAAACTTGGGGAAGTAAATGAGGTGACAAAGCAAGGTTGTCTGGCATGTCCCTTTCACAAGTTGCAGGCATTGCATTTAGATAACACATTCTATTGGACAATCTTCATCCCATTTTGAATATGAAGGTCGATTGCAGGAAGCATAGAAAACATTTTCCTAAAGGCTTAACTCACAAGGTGTGTCCTGAGCATTAGCAAAAGCAAAGCCCAGTGCATGGTAAGAGCAAATAAAATGAGATTGCCATTTAATAAACCAAATCTCTAATTGAGTACAAGAATTTCAAGTGCTAGAACTGAAACCACTTTCTGAGAGCTATCACGTATCTGACAATGTTTTCCCTGAGCACTTGCAAATAAAAAGGTTTCGTTAATATTGTGCTATCCCATTTATGTGTTTTACACAGAGTTAAATCAATCACATTAGTAATCAATATCATTTAGAAAGAAAAGATGTTTGGTAAGCTAGCCTCAATTTATGATTTATTCTTACATAGGGTCCTTAGTTGACTGTGAAAAAGACTGCCCAGTTTTTTTGTTTCTTTGTTTTTTGTTTTTGTTTTTGTTGTTGTTGTTGTTATTGCTTGCCAAAAAGCAGGCAATTTTAAAAGCACTGATATGAAAACCAGTCAGGATTATTTGGTCAAGTGATAGACTACCCACTCATAACTGACCTAATCAGAAAGACTTTATGTCTCAGAGAACTGGAAAGTCCAGAGGGTGCTATGGCTTGAGGCAAGCCTGCACTCAGGAGATCAGTTGAAATTGCCTGGACCCAATCTCTATTCCAGCAATCTCCTTTTCTTTCTTTATTGGTTTTATTCATAGATTATAGCCTCCTCTCTTATGCCAAGATGGCCTCCAAGAGATCCATGTTTACATCCTCACAACTCTAGTCCAGTTAAAAAAGATGTGTCCCTCTCTTCAGACAATTCCAAAACTTTGATATTTCAATCCACTGGCTCTGATTGAAATTCATGTTCAATCTTGATCCAGGCTTCATGTCCAAAGGGTACAGGATCTTGACAAAGTCTAAGTTGTAATACCACACCAGAAGCCAAAGGCAGTTTTAGTATTCCATGGACTACAGGTAACAAAAGTTTGGGCAATAAATATCTCTATGGAAAATTTGGGGTGCAGGCATAAGAAGATGAAGGGATATGTGCAGAGTGGCAAGTACAGCAACTATCCATTACAGAGTTTTCTACTGTTTGTCCATCTCGGAAGAGGATGATGAAGCAAAGACAGGATATCTTGTGGTGACATCTAAAAGCAACTAAAATTACATTCCCTGGAAATAGTTCTATGAAAGTTTATGACTAGTAGGGAATATTTTTGTGGCAGCTGAACACAGAAATAAGTGGAAAGTCCCTCTCCCTAGCCAAAATTCAGATAAATTTTTAACTAAACTCTATTATAGTTAGGCTGTATCTTCCTATGTCTTGCTATGCCTGTGATTAAAAACAATAACTTGTACATACAAATCACAGTTCTTAGGATGTTTCCCCATTTGTCATT
This sequence comes from Panthera onca, assembly GCF_046562875.1. Taxonomy (NCBI): domain Eukaryota; kingdom Metazoa; phylum Chordata; class Mammalia; order Carnivora; family Felidae; genus Panthera; species Panthera onca. Next base: position 67,363,593 of record NC_138346.1, on the reverse strand, counting down.
TCATCTGAAATATTCCCCCCAGAAGTTTTCTATTTTATTAGCTAAATTAAATTTTCCCTGCATAAATCCCAAAGTGATATATAGAGAGCCAAAGAGAATGATCACTATGATGTTTTAGTTTGAAGATTTATTCTAAGCAGCCTGAATGCTACATTTTCCTTTTTTAGATACAATTTTATTAAACCTGATCTGCCTCCTCCTAACGTTAAAGTTAGGTCTTTTTTATTAGAAGACCAAAACTGTATGTTTAACTCTATTAACCCTTCTATTTTCTCTTTGTAAGGTTTAACTCCTCATTTCACAGCGTATTGAGATATTTGAGGTCTAGTTTGTCATGTAGTAAACTAATTTCTGCATTCTCCTCTCCCTATCTCTCTAACATCTTATCTTCCATGGCTTGGGATTAAAATGAAACTTCAATGATTTGTTCATCTTATGCCATAACCCTCTCTGTTCAGGGCTTTTACTCATCCTCAATGTCAGACTTGGGTGGCATGCACCTGGAATTCTTGGAGCCAGGATTACTGATCTGGTTCTAAGTTGAAGATTGTGAGTGTGTATTGGGAAGGACATAGCAAGAAAGGCCTCTAAATTCTTGATGTCTGGGTATAATGTGGCAGAGGAAGAGGAAAAAAGGTATTAAGTTTGGGTGAGAAGGAAAGAAGATTAAGTGTCATCTAGATGTTAAGTTTGGCCTGTGTGTTCTCTCGGTCTAGGAGAGATAGCAAAATGGATGACCAAGCCTTTGTTTAATCCTTGACCACTGAAGTTTAACTCTACCCTACCACTCCTCAGAAACCAATTTCCTTAGTTGGGGGTCACCAGTGTCTTATAATTACCGAATGCAAGGACATACTCCTGTTCTTATGTTACTTGATATTTCTGTTATGTTGCACTCTTGATTTTCTTTTCCATATAATTCTAGTCTCTGTTGTCTTCGGTGATAACATTTTTAAAATGACTTTCCTCTTACCCTAGTAGTTTTTGGTGTCAGTCTCTAGTCATCCAAGTCAGAAACAGAGGTAGCCTCAAGTTATTGCTCATATATATTCCTTCCTCAACACATTTGATTTTATTTTTAAACAACTTTATGGAGAAATAATTTTCATATGATACAATTCACTCACTTAAAATGTACAAGTTAATGGTTTTTAGTATATTCAAAGAATTGTGCACCTATAAATTAAAAAAAGATGTTTTAGAACATCTTTATCACTCCAGCAAGAAACCCCATATCTAGTAGCAGTCACTTTCCATTTCCTCCAGTCCTCCACTCCTGTATCTCCAGCCCTACACAACCACTAATCTGCTTTCTGTCTTTATCAATTTACCTATTGTGGATGTTTCAAATAAATGGGATCATATATTAAGTGATCTTTTGTGACTGGCTTCTTTTTTATTATTACTATTTTTTAATATGAGATTTATGATCAAATTGGTTTCCATACAACACCCAGTGCTCATCCCAACAGGTGCCCTCCTCAATTCCCATCACCCGCTTTCCTCTCCCTCCCATCCCCCATCAACCCTCAGTTTATTCTCAGTTTTTAAGAGTCTCTTATGGTTTGGCTCCCTCCCTCTCTAACTTTTTTTCTTTCTTCCCCTCCCCCATGGTCCTCTGTTTAGTTTCTCAGGATCCACATAAGAGTGAAAACATGTGGTATCTGTCTTCCTCTGTATGACTTATTTCACCTAGCATAACACTCTCCAGTTCCATCCACGTTGCTACAAAGGGCCATATTTCATTCTTTCTCATTGCCACATAGGAATCCATTGTGTATATAAACCACAATTTCTTTATCCATTCGTCAGTTGATGGACATTTCTGTGCTTTCCATAATTTGGCTATTGTTGAAAGTGCTGCTATAAACATTGGGGTACAAGTGCCCCTATGCATCAGCACTCCTGTATCCCTTGGGTAAATTCCTAGCAGTGCTGTTGCTGGGTTATAAGGTAGATCTATTTTTAATTTTTTGAGGAACCTCCACACTGTTTTCCAGAGCAGCTGCACCAGTTTGCATTCCCACCAACAGTGCAAGAGGGTTCCTGTTTCTCCACATTCTCTCCAGCATCTATAGTCTCCTGATTTGTACATTTTAGCCACTCTGACTGGCGTGAGGTGATATCTCAGTGTGGTTTTGATTTGTATTTCCCTGATGAGGAGTGACGTTGGCTTCTTTCACTTAGCATGATGATTCAAGATTTATCCATCATGCAGCATATATTAGTATTTTGTTCATTTTAATTGTCACATAATAGTCCATTACAGAGATATATCACGTCTTATCTATCCATTCATCAGTTCATGTACTTTTAGTTTTTTCCACTTTTGGGCTATTATGACTAATTCTGCTATTAGCATTCAGCTACAAGATTTTATGTGCAAGTATTTCTTTGTTATTCTCTAGCATATCCAAGAATGGAATGTCTGGGTCATATGGCACACATATGTTTAACTTTTTGAGGAAATGCCAAACTTTTCCAAAATGACTGCACCATTTGACATTACCATCAGCACATAGAAGGTTCCAATTTCTCCATATCCTCGCCAACACTTGTGTGTGTGTGTTTTAATTGTTATTATAGCTATCCTAGTGCGTGTGAAGTGGTATTTCATTGTGGTTGTGATTTGCACTTCCCTAATAATCAATGATGTTGAATATCTTTTCCTGTATTTATTTACCATTTATATATTTTCTTTGAATAAATATCTGTAAAAATCCTTTACCCATTGCCCATTTTGAGAGTGGAGATTTTTTGTTGTTGTTTTGTTTTGTTTTAAGGTTTTTTTTTTTCATTTTATATATTTTATTTATTTATTTTTAAGTTAAATTTTAGTTAGCATACAGTGCAATATTGGTTTCAGGAGTAGAATTCAGTGATTCGTGACTTACATACAACACCCAGTGCTAATCACAAGTGCCCTCTTTAATACACATCACCTATCTAGCCCATCTCCAACTCACCTCCCTCCATCAACCTTCAGTTTGTTCTCCATCATTAAGGGCCTCTCATGGTTTGTTTTCCTCTCTCCTCTTTATTTCCCCCTCCCCCTATGTTCATCTGTTTTTGTTTCTTGAATTCCACACGTGAGAGAAATCATATGGTATTTGTCTTTCTCTGACTGATTTCACTTACCATAATACATTCTAGCTCCATCCACATTGTTGTAAATGACAAGATTCCATTCTTTTTGATGACTAATATCCCAATATATATGCCACATCTTCTTTATCCATTCACCAGTTAATGGGCATTTGGCCTTTCTCCATAGTTTGGCTATTGTTGATAATGCTGCTATAAACATTGAGGTGCATGTATCCCTTTGAATCTGTATATGTGTATCCTTTAGGTAAATACCTAATAGGGCAATTGCTGGATCATAGGGATCCATCAATTTTAGTTTTCTGAGGAACCTCCATGCTGTTCTCCAGAGTGGCTGCACCAGTTTGCTTTCCCACCAGTAGTGCAAGAGAGTTCCCTTTTCTCCACATCCTTGCCAGCACCTGTTGTTTCTTGTGTTGTTAATTTTAGCCATTCTGACAAGTGTGAGGTGGTATCTTATTGTGGTTTTGATTTGTATTTCCTTGATGATGAGTGATGTTGAGCATCAAGCATCTTTTCATGTGAGTGTTAGCCATCTGGGGGCCTTCTTAGAAAAGTGCCCATTTCTTAACTGGGTTATTTATTTTTTGGGTGTTGAGTTTGATAAGTCCTTTATGGATTTTGGATTAACCGTTTACCAGATATGTCATTTGCAAATATCTTCTCCCATTCTGTCAGTTGCCTTTTAATTTTGTTTATTGTTCTCCTTGCTGTGCAGAAGCTTTTTATTTTCATGAAGTCCTAATAGTTCCTTTCTGGTTTTGTTTCCCTTGCCTCTCACAATGTGTCTACTAAGATATTGCTATGGCTCATGTCAAAGAAGTTGCTGCCTGTGTTTTTCTCTAGGATTTTGATGGTTTCCTGTCTCACATTCAGGTCTTTCATCCATTTTGAATTTTTGTGTGTGTATGGTGTAAGAAATTGGTCCAGTTTCATTCTTCTGCATGGTGCTGTCCAGTTTTCCCAAAACCATTTGTTGAAGAGACTTTTTTTCCATTGGATATTCTTTCCTAATTTTTCAAGATTAGTTGACCATATAGTTGTAGGCCCATTTCTGGGTTTTCTATTCTGTTCCATTGGTGTATGTGCCTGTTTTTGTGCCAGTACCATACTGTCTTGATGACTATAGCTTTGTGATATAGCTTGAAATCCAGAACCATGATGCCTCTGGTTTTGTTTTTCTTTTTCCGAATTGGTATGGCTATTCGAGGTCTTTGGTGGTTCCATACAAATTTTAGGATTGTTTGTTCTAGCTCTGTAAGAAATACTGGTGGTATTTGACAGGCATTGCATTAAATGTGTAGATTGCTTTGGGTAGTATAGACATTTTAACAATGTTTGTTCTTCCAATCCATGGTCATGTAAGGCCTTTCCATTTCTCTGTGTCCTCTTCAATTTCTTTCATAACAGTTCTTGTAGTTTTCAGAATACAGACCTTTACCTCTTTAGTTAGGTTGATCCCTAGGTATCTTACTGTTTTTGGTGCAATTGCAAATGGGATTGATTCCTTGATTTCTTTTTCTGCTGCTTCATTATTGTTATAATGAAATGTAACAGATTTCTGCACATTGATTTTATATCCTGCAACTTTGCTGAATCCATTACTAGTTCTACCAATTTTTTGGCAGAGTCTTTCAAGTTTTTACATGGAGTATCATGTCATCTGCAAATAGTGAAAGTTTGACTTCTTCCTTGCTGATTTGGATGCCTTTTATTTCTTTTTGTTGCCTGATTGCTGAGGCTAAGACTTCCAGTACTATTTTAAATAGTAATGATGAGAATGGACATCCTTGTCTTGCTCCTGACCATAGGAGAAAGGCTCTCAGTTTTTCCCCGTTGCGGATGATATTAGCTGTGGGTCTTTCGTATACGGTCTTTAGGATATTGAGGTATGCTCCATCTATCCCTACTTTGTTGAGATTTTTATCACGAATGTATGCTGTATTTTGTCAAATGCTTTTTCTGCATCTATTGACTGGATCATGTGGTTCTTATCCTTTCTTTTATTAATGTGGTGTATCACATTGATTTATTTGCAAATAAAGTGGTTCAATCTGTGTGAACCACTGGGCAGCCCAGAAATAAATCCCACTTGATCATGGTGAATAATTCTTTTAATGTACTGTTAAATTAGATTTGCTAGTATTTTACTGAGAATTTTTGTGTCCATGTTCATAAAGGATATTGGTCTGTAATTCTTCTTTTTAGTGGAGTATTTGTTTGGTTTTGGAATCAAGGTAATGCTGGCTTCATAGAATGAGTTTGGAAGTTTTCCTTCCATTTCTATTTTTTGGAACAGTTTGAGAAGAATAGGTATTAACTCTTCTTTAGATGTCTGGTAGAATTCCCCTGGGAAGCCATCTGGCCCAAGACTCTTGTTTGTTGGGAGATTTTTGATTACTGATTCAATTTCTTTGCTGGTTATGGGTCTGTTCAAATTTTCCATTTCTTCCTGTTTTAGTTTTGGTAGTTTGTAAGTTTCTAGGAATATATCCATTTCTTCCAGATTGCCCAGTTTTTTGGCATATAATTTTTCATAGTATTCTCTTAAAATTGGTTGTATTTGTGTGGTGTTGGTTGTGATCTCTCCTCTTTCATTTGTGACTTTTTTGCAAAAGTCCCTATTTGGGTCCTTTCTCTTTTCTCTTTGCTAAGTCTGGCTATTGGTTTATCAATTTTGTTAATTCTTTCAAAGAACCAGCTCTTAGTTTCATTGATTTGTTCTACTGTTTTTTTGCTTGCTTGTTTCTATATCATTTATTTCTGCTCTAATCTTTATTACTTCTCTTCTTCTAGTCACTTTTGGCTTCACTTGGTGTTCCTTTTCTAGTTCCTTTAGTTGTAAGGTTAGGTTATGTATTTGAGACCTTTCTTCTTTCTTCCCTCTTAGAACTGCCTTCACTGCATCCCAAAGAGTTGGACTGTCATATTTTAATTTTCATTTGTTTCCATGTATTTTTTAAATTTCTACTTTAATTTTCTTATTAACTCATTCATTATTTTTATTTTTTTTTAATTTTCTAAATTTTTTTTATTTTATTTTAGAGAGAGAGAGAGAGTGCAAGCAGGGGATAGGGGCAGAGGGAGAGAGAGAGAGAGAGAGAGAGAGAGAGAGAAACTCAAGCAGACGCTATGCTCAGCACAGAGCCTGACACGGGGCTCAATCTCACAACCCTAGGATCATGACCTGAGCCAAAATTAAGAGTCACTCTACTGACTGAGCCACCCAGGCACCCTCCCCCACCATTCATTCTTTAGTAGGATGTTCTTTAACCTCCATGTATTTGAGAGAGTTCCGATTTTTTTCCTGTGGTTGACTTCAAGTTTCATAGCATTATGGTCTGAAAATATGAATGGTATGATCTCAATCTGTGTGTACTTGTTGAGGACTGATTATGACCCAGTATGTGATTTATCATGGAGAATGTTTCATATGCACTTGAAAAGAATGTGTATTCTGCTCTTTTAGGATGAAATGTTCTGAATATATCAGTTAAGTCCATCTGGTACAGTGTGTAATTCAAAGTCATTGTTTCTTTGTTGATTTTCTGCTGTCCATTCCTATGAGTGGGGTGTTAAAATCCCCTACAATTATTTTACTATTATCAAAGAGTATTAATGTATAATATCAATTTCTTTATGTTTGTTATTAATTAATTTATATATTTGGGAGTTCCAAGTTGGGGACATAAATATTTATAATTGTTAGACCTTCTTGATGGATAGTTGATATAATGATCTTAATTATGATACAATGGCTTTCTTCATGTCTTGTTATAGTCTGCTTCAAAATCTAGTTTATCTGATATGAGTGTGGCTGCCCCGGCTTTCTTTTGACATCCATTCGCATGATAGATGGTTCTCTATCCTCTCACTTTCAATCTGTAGGTGTCTTAAGGCCTAAAATGAGTCTCTTGTAGGCAACATACAGATAGATCTTGGTGTTTGTTTGTTTGTTTGTTTGTTTTATATCTATTCTGATACCTTGTCTTGTGATTGGAGTATTTAGTCCATTTACATTCAGAGTGGCTATTGAAAGATATGAATTTACTGCCATGGTGTTACCTCTAGAGTTGGTGTTTCTGGTGTTGCTCTCTGGTCTTTTCTAGTCTTTGAAGCTTTTGGTCTTTTTCTTTTTCACCACTCAAAGAGTACCCCCAAATTTCTTGCAGGGCTGGTTTAGCGGTCACAAACTCCTTTAGTTTTTGTTTGTCTGGGAAAGTATCTCTCCTTCTATCTGAATGACAGCATATTTTTCCCGTATTTTTGGCTGCATATTTTTCCCATGTCCTGGCACTCCTTTCGGGCCTGCCAAGTTTTCTGTGGACAGATCTTCTGTGAACCTGATTTGTCTTCCCTTTTGGGTAAGGACTTTTTTTTCCCCTTGCTGCTTTCAGGATTCTTTCTTTGTCTGAGTATTTTATGAATTTGATTATGATATGCCTTAGTGATGGTCAGCTTTTGTTGAATTTAATGAGGGTTCTCTGTGCTTTTTGGATTTTGATGTCTGCATCCTTCCCCAGATTAAGAAATACAGTGTGTATTCCTTATCTTTCTCTTCATCTTCTGAGACTCCTATGATACAAATGTTATCATGTTTTAAAAAGTTACTGAGTTCCTTAAGTTTACCTTCATAATCCATTACCTTTCCTTCCCTCTTCTTTTTAGTTTCATTATTTTCCATAATTTTTTCTTTTATATCACTAATTTGCTCCTCTGCCTCATCCATCTTGTTTTTATGGGCTCCATTTGAGTTTGCATCTCAGTTATAGCATTTTAAATTTTAGTCTGACTAGATTTTAGTTCTTTTATCTCTGCAGAAAGGGATTCTCTGGCATCTTCTATGCTTTTTTCAAACCCAGCTAGTATCCTTATAATTGTTGTTTTAAATTCTAGTTCAGGCATCTGACTTATTTATATCTGTATTGATAAAATCCCTGGGCATTTGTCCTACTTCCTGTTCTTTCTTTTGGGGTGAATTTCTCTGCCTCATCATTTTTTCCAGAAAAGAAAAACAGAAAGAAAAAAAAAAACTAACAAAAAAACCCTAAGAACAAAACAAAAAACAAAGAAAAAAATACAAAAAAAACCCCAAAACCCTAGATCCTGGGTGTGTTTTAGTTTGCTTGTTAAAGAATCTAGATTCAATAATGATAATAATAATAAAATTAAACAAAAAATAAAAATAAATAAAATATATTTAAAAATAAATAATCATAAATAGTAAAAAAAGGAATGGAAAAAATAAGAAAATAAATTTAAAAATAGTTAAAAAAATTTTTTTTACATTTATTTTTGAGAGACAGAGAGCACAAGTGGGGAAGGAGCAGAGAGAGAAGGAGACACAGAGTCCGAAGCAGGCTCCAGGCTCTGAGCTGTCAGCACGGAGTCCAATGCAGGGCTCGAACTCACAAACTGTGAGATTATGACCTGAGCCGAAGTTGGACACCTAACCAACTGAGCTACCCAGACGCCCCCAAAAAATAATTTAAAAAAGAATAAAAGTAAAAAAAGAAGCTGGATCCTTTTTCCCTTAGAGCTGGAGCTTTGTAGCACTCTTTGATCAGAAACTTTGGTGGGAGCAAGTTGTTTGTGCTGGTCTGGAGGAAGGGCCTACTGCACTGATTTTCAGGCTGACTAGTTTCAATGGAAATACATCTCCAGGGAGCTGTGGGGCAGGGCTTGGTGCAAGCGGCTCAGGCCTCCACTAGGTGGAGCTATTTTGCTCCCTGAAGCCTTTCCATGCTGATAGGTGAGGATGAATATTCTAGCTCCCCCGCCCCCCCCAGCTAGAAGATCGTGCCCCTCTCCCACTCTTCAGGGAACCCTCACAGAAGAGCAGTCATGCCTCTGGTGTCCCTGGTTTCCATCAGAACTCTGCATTCACCCTGCCTGTGTCTGAACTTCTTGTTTTTTAATCTAAGGTGGGTGACTCAATTTCAGAACTCCAAATTTTAGGGATTCCCATGGTACCCACCACACTGTTCCTCTGGAGAAGGGTCTCCCCATGCTTTTGCCGGCCAGTGCAAGCAAAGCAGTTGCACAACCCTGCAGCAGTTCAGAGTTTATGGCAACACAGAGGAGAAAGCCAGCACCCTGGCTTGCTGCCCTCAGATCCTATGCCTGGAGCAGTGCAGCAGCACTTGGTCCCACCCTACCTTCTTGCGACCCAGAGGATCCTCAGACCACGTTGTCACTCCTGGGATTCCACCCTGCTTTGCCACCTGAGCACCTTCAAGCCAGGCATGTCTCCGATGGTAGCAAACTTCTAAAAGTTCAGATTTTGTGCTCCACTGCTTATAATACTTTGCAGTAGTCTCCATAAGCAGGCTCCCTCCCTACTGCCTCACCCACAGCTATATCTCCCCCAAGTCAACTCTTCACACCTGGTATCTTCCAGAAAGTGGTCACTTGTCACTTTTCTATTTGTAGACTTGCAGTTTTTGTTCTCTCAGGCCTCCAATTGATTTTTTGGGTGTTCAGAATGATTTGATAGCTATCTAGCTGTGTTGGAGAGAGGAGACAATCTTAGTGTCTCCCTACTCCTCCTCCATCTTATCCCCTCTGCCTTGTTTTGTTTTTAATTGTTGAGTTGTTAAAGTTTTTTATATATTCTGGATACAAGTCCCTTATCAAATGTATGAGTTTCAAATATTTTCTTCCATTCTGTGGGTTTTTTTTTTCATTTTCTTGATAGTGTTCTTTGAAGGACAAAAGTTTTTAATTTACATGTGCTTTTGTTAACAAGTGCTTTTAGTGTTGTAGCTAAGAAATCAATACCTAACCCAAGGTAATGAAAATTTACTTCTATGTTTTCATCTAATGGTTTTATAATATTAGCTCTTAAATTTAAGTTTATGATATATTTTGAGTTAATTTTTCTGTATGGTGTAAGGAAGTAGCCAAACTTCATTCTTTTGTATGTGGATAACCAATAGACCCAGCACCATTTGTTAAAAAGACCAATGAATTTTCTTGGCACCCTTGTCTTAACTTGTTTTTAAATACTGTACAGTATATATTTTTAACATCTCTCATTTCTATTCTTCTCTCATTCCTGTTGCCTCTGCTTTAGGACTAAGGTACAATGAGAACTAATAAGGTATATATCTAGATCTAAATATAGATATATAGCGTGTGTGTGTGCGTGTGTGTGTGTGTGTGTGTGTGTGTGTGTGTGTTTAATCCCATCTATACATATCACCATGTTTTTTGGGTAGTGCCTAAATTTCTTATTCATGAAACAGACTATTCTATAAAGATTTAAATGTTTAAAAAGAAAATACTCTGAGGAGCAATTCTTCAGTTATCACACTGCGTTCTTAGAAATCATCTCTTTGATTTGTTATTTAGGAAGCAAGTAAATGATGAGGAAAACATTGAGTGCCTGAATGAGAAAAGTGATCCTACTGAAGGGAAAGAGAGGCTGGGATGTGATAGCACAATTGTATAGGTCAAAGAAGAGTGAGGGTGTGGCAAACTTTGATTTTCCTGTATTTTGTTTTAGGGTTCAAATATTAGTCTTTTAAATAAGAAACAAGTAAATGAATCTGTTAATATTTCAGAGGGGTCATTTGGAATATTTAAGATATTAGTCTTACTGGAAGACTCAAGGAATTGAATAGATTTTGAATTACACCTAAAAATGTATTTCTTTCTCTAATTAAAAATGTAACTAACATGGTGTAGCAGGATGGGTTAAATAGGTGATGGGGATTAAGGAGTGCGTTAGTTGTGATGAGCACTGGTGTTGTATGGACAAAGTGGTGGATCACTATCTTGTACACCTGAAACTAATATTATACTGTGTTAACTAACTGGAATTTAAATAAGAATTACAAATACATATATAATTAATATGAGTAAACCTTTATCATAGTCAATGACATCATTTGTGTAGAAACTATAATGACATTTATGGGATATCTACTGTGTTCTAGGCATGCTACATTTTTTTTTTTTTTTACTTAATACTCACAACCTTACAAGATAGTTACAGAGGAGTTAACTGATACTAGAAAGATTGAATAAAGTGTCCAGGGTCACAGAACTAGTAAATACTTGAACCAAGATTTCATCCAAGCATTGTCTTGCTCCAAAGCCCACATTCTTTTTTAACCTAAGCACATGTAAAAGTGTTGACTATATACTCAATCTATTATTGTTAGAATCAATGGAAAAAGTGCCTTATTTAGGGAAAAAAGGCAATGTGGGCCAAGGTAGTCAGGACAGGTTCAGAAAGAGGTAACTCTCAAGCCAACTCTTAGGAGGAGAGAAAGAGAGAAGGTGGTGTTCTACCATAAAGAATATCATGGCATAAGAAAGTAGTCTCTTAGAACATTCAGTCTGGTCTTTCTAAGAGATAGCTTTTTTTGATTCAACACTTTGGGACAAATTTTCTTGCCTGATTGAACAGAAATGGTATTTTTTCTGCAGATACCTTTGAGCCATACTGTGAAATGCATAGATATTTCTTCTTGGAACCAGCTCTGCCAGCATGCTTGAATAAGCAGAATTATTCCTCTAAGCTATCTGAAATGGAGCTGAGACACCAATAAGCAAATCATAACACACAAGAATGGAAAAGACCAACATTTATTCCATCCAAGTAGTGCTTACATTAATCTGATTAATTAAAGCATGAATGAAAACTATTTACTTGTGAAAGAACACCATTAAATTAGCTCTTCACCCTAGGAGACACACTGTGATTGTTGGATCTCATTCTGTTTTTAGCCTGATTGCTTTCTTCTTTAAAAGCAGTGCCTTACTACATTTTCCCATATTTCCTACTAGTTGAAGCTGGGCCAGTGCATTGCCAGAGAAGAGTTTTTGCTTGTTTCACTGATGACCAGATTCAAACAAAAGCAGGGTTTTTATATTGAAATTAGTCATGAAATTTGTCATCAGATAAGCTTATATGCACAACAAGGCAGCTACCCAAATAGAAGCAACAATGTAAGGATCATGTTATATGTTTTTGAGGATTTTTCCAGGGAGGTTTAGTTCCCACTTGGATTCTATATAATCACTTTTTTCTAGAAATTTTTATAAGCAGCAGGTTTATTTCCATTGCATTTATATTGGGCTTCAGTGGAGATGAATTGTTTTTATTGACTGTGTTCTGACGAAAGATACTTCAAGATTCCTTGAAATATATAAGAAGCTTAAGAATCCAGTCAGAATTGCTCATAAAATAGCCTTTTGCTCAACTGATAAGTGACTTAGTTATGGCTTTGACCTTGTAATATCTGTCTGGAATGGCCATATTGAATATGTTAGTGGGACTTAATATGATCCTCTGTGTTTATAACTGGGTCTCCAATCTGTTCAAAAGACTAGAAAGTGTTAATTGTTTCATAAATGGAGAAATTAAAATAATAGGGTATAGGAAGTTACTTAAAATTAAAATCAGCTTAAAATGAAATAATTGACATATAAGCCATAAATTTTATAATATTTGACTATACAAAATTCCTTGGTAAATATGCAGAGTAATAGCTTAAATATAACATTAGGTTATGTTTAAATAAATATCAAGTATATTTAAAATTCAGACAGGGTGGAAGTCAAGAGAAGAAAGAGTGTTAACTGGTAATTCAAAATGTAAATTATAGTATTTTTCCAAATTTAGAAGAATTTGACCAAGTGATAAATTCATGGAACATATGTGAAGGGCTGGACCAAAAAAACAAAATAGATTTAGGTGGAATGTTGTATAAATACTCTAGTAAACATATTTTTGTTATTTTGTCACCTGAGAAACCTTTCCTGATCTTCTCCTTGCTTCCAACCACAGGTTTGTTAGCTCTGTCATCCGCTATACTTGTCTGCATTATGAAACATATTTCTCACTCTGCGCCAATCTTGGTTTCCTTTTCCTTCTTACCTATTAGAAGGTAAACTGCTTGAAGCAGAGATTTTACTTTGTTTATCTTTGGATCCCTAGCATCTAACACAGGGTCTGATAATAAACATTTATCCAGTTGACTGGATCTACACAATGGTCTGGATATGCCACACATTTGGGATTGCCTTTATTTAAAGGGACAGGACAGGTTTGAACTTTTTTGTCCTATCTTTTTAAATCCACATGACTAACACCCAGAGGTGCAAATGAGGTGGAAGAGAGCCCAGGAGCTATTTCTAGGAAGAAAGCATTTCTCTGATCCTTTGCTTCTGCCCACAGTGTTAATAACACTTTGTTCAGCACCCACACTGTCAATTTCATTCCAGCTGGGACTCTTCTGATTAGCAGTCTGCTCTTTGTGTTCCCAGAGACCAGCTAAAAGGATGGGCCACAATGATAAAATTAAATAAATACGATATTACATGTGACAGCATCTTACGTCAATACCAGAGAAGAAACACAAAGAAGCTCAAAGGTTCTCTTTGTTATCCAGCACTGCCTACTTATAATTTCAGAATAATTTTGTAGCAGTTTGTTGTTTCAGAAATAACTTCACAACTTTGATTGATCTTTGTAACAACCTTGTAAATTTGGATGATAGAGGGAGCTATAATACTGTATCCAAGGAGTGATGAATCTGCTCTAGATGGTTGTCAGGGTCTGCACAGATCCTGAGATTTATAAGATTAGTAGATTATCAAGCAGATTATGGAAAAGAAAGGAGGTTCACAGTGGAGATAACAATGTGAAGGAGGGAAAAGAGACATGAAAATGTATGCTGTGATTGGGAATATCCAGTAATATGGAAGCTAATGGCACATAGTAGAGGAGTGGAGATAAACCTGAAAAGGTAAAGCAGGTAAAGATAAACCTGAAAAGAGACATGAAAATGTATGCTGTGATTGGGAATATCCAGTAATATGGAAGCTAATGGCACATAGTAGAGGAGTGGAGATAAACCTGAAAAGGTAAAGCAGGCAGAAATCACATCACAAAAGATTTTTCTTGCCAGCCTCAGGGGCTAGGACTTCATCCTTGGACATTAGTGAGCCATTGAATGTTTTCTAACAGGGGATCATAATTAGTTCTGTGCTTAGAACTAATTATTTTAGAAAGCACAATTGCTCATAATTGGAACAAAGATATGCAATATTTTTCTCCTTCAGAATATATGTTCTTTACACTTGAGATCCAATTTCATGGTTCTACCCAAGGTGAAGTACTATTACCAACCTGCCATCTGTAAATCTAACTTCCTTCACCTCTAAAGAAAGCCTGTATGAATGACAGTAAATGCAACTCATGGTATTATAGGGATAATTTCAGACACACTTTAAATTATATTAAAAATTAATAATTTAAAAATGTTACAGCATAGGGAAGATAGTCAATGGTATTGTAATAGCATTGTGTAGTGACAGGTAATAGCTACACTTGTGGTGAGCATAGCATAACGTGGAGATTTGTGGGATCTCTATGTTGTACACCTGAAACTAATGTAACGTTGTGTATCAACTATACTCAATTTAAATAAAGTAATTATTTGCATCTATGAACCTATTATCATTATTAACAAGTTAAATGTAATATTCTTTATCATTAGAACACTGCATCTGATCAGATAGAAGTGACAGTAGGAGGAAGGCAAAAGAGCAGTCAGAATGCTAGATAGAGAACCAGGAGAGAGACTTAGAATTATTGGCACATGGAGGAAAACCTGAGTTTTGTTGCTGTAACTACAACTGCTATTAAATTTGTCCCAACAGCAAAACTCCCACTCTTATATTTTAAGCCTTCTGTGCTGGTACTCTGTTCTAAACTTACAAGGCTGTATGACTCCTAACTAACAAGTGTTAAAAATACTGACTGTAGTCTGTGGATAATATTTGAATGTGTGGGTAAAGTGTTTTTCTCCTTCAGAAAGTTCAATTGAAGAAAGCCTTTTATGTTTATTTCCAAGCTCATATACAAATTTGGGAGCAATGAGATAAGTTCTCTACAGTTATTTTTATTTTTGTTGGTTCCCTTTTGGAATCTATGGATAGAAACTGTTATATTAGGTTCTACATCATTAGTGTATTACAGTAGGACTCTAGAAGTGAAGCTGGGGGATTGGAGTGGTGGTATCCTCCAGAGACCATTCTTTTGTGCTTTCCGGGGCAGGCGAGGTAGATAAGTTCCCACTTTGGCACTTATAGGAGCTTGATAAGCCAATGTTTCTCATGGTATGGTCTATAGAACGCTAACCACAGAGATATTCTAAGGGAAAAGGAGCTCTATAATCCAGTATTATGGCAAATTCTTCTAATAAAAATCTCTTTGTTTAAGATTCACAATACACATTAACACTTTAAATATCTTGAGGTAATCCTTTAGTAAAAAAGAATTTGTTTTTTAATATTTTAATATTTATATTTTATATATTTACTTAATTATATTAATTTATTTATATGTTTGTATTTATATTTAATATTTTTATATTTATAAAATATTTTAATATTTTAAATCCAATGTGGTAGACTGCTAGTTTTCCCCCCAAAAATGTATTCTCTCCTTTTCTCATAATTATTGAGATTAACCTGGGAACATGGCCACCAAACTTCTTCCCTTGCAGTTAGGCATGGAGATGTAGTTGAGTTCTCACCAACTGATTGTAACTGAGTAAATGTACAATCTCTGCATTGTTTGCTTAGAAAAAAAATTGCTTGTTCTCCACCTTCTTTCTTCTTCCCATGGGACATAACGTGGACATGAAAGTCAACCAACCTCAGCCACGAGGATGAGGACAATTTCCTAGGAGGGAGAAGAACAGCAGGATGGTTCATGATGTATGAGCCTGCCTCTATACTCTAGAGTCTTATGGGAGAGATAATTTTCTTTCCTGTTTGAGTCAGGATATAACTTGGTTATAATATCGCAGTTTATACCTTATTATACTCAACATTCTTTAACCCATTTTTTACTCTAGAAACTAACTTCCCCCTCGGTGTGGAAAATCTATTAACATCTTGAAAAGCTAAATTTCTAGGGAACACACTTTAGGCAATATTGGACAATGCCAAAGGATTCTTTAATTCTTATTTGTTAGCCAACACCACATGCTTTGAGGCGTGTCTTACTCCATGATTTTCCTTACCACTCTCTGTCTCATTGTTGTCACTGCTATTATTGATGACCCAGGACTCAATTCCATATATCTAATAGCTCTTCAGAATCCTTCACTGGACTTAGCCAGGATGTAAGGAATAAGAGAGGTTACCAAGAATCACATGAAAAGATTGAAGAGCCACCTGAAAAGGATGCCATCACTCTTACTTGCACTGAATTCACAAAGTCCAATAAACTGCAGAGAACTGAGCATTTGTAACTTAATTTTGTATTAAAGAGGAAAATGTAATGGTTTGGTGAACACTGAGAATTCTCTCTGCCACCCTGGAGTTTGAAAAATGCCAGTCTTACTTAATTCAACTCTTTCCAGTTGTATTCTCATTTAGAAACATATAAAATGCTCTCACACTGAGCAAGGTGAAGCAATGAAACCACTCTTATTGTAATACCCACAAGAAAGTGCAAATCCTTTCCATGGACTGGACTGTTCGGTTTACTGGAAAGAAAACTGGTTGGAGGATAAGGTGGTAGGGCTTCTAGTTCTCTCTCTTCAAGTGATACCTCTCTTAAGTCACCTACCTTTTCTGAGGTATAAATTCAAGGAGGCATGAATCCGTTTCCTGATTTGTAAAACAAGAGAGGTATTTAGATATTTGCCTTAGTCACAGTGTCTTGTTATTTAAGAGGCAAAGCGAATCATAGGAGCCTGTTATTCCTACATCAATGAGAAATCCTCAGTACAAAACCCATATAACAACATTTCTGACAGGGTTCAAACTCTGGTGGAACTCAAACAAATTCCTTTCTACAGGGTAGCTCTTTCCATTGTCACATAGCTATCATTAAGTTCTTTCTTATATTGAGCAAAAGTGTAATGATAAAAGCAGGTGGAACTTAAAGATTTTAGTACCTTCTTTCTACCTGAGTTACTTGTGAACTGTCCCTTTGCACTATTCTCCATTTCAGTGAGTCATGCCACCTATCTTCATAATTGTTCAAATACTGTATTTCATCATTTGGTTCTCTCAACTGCAAGAGCCTTTGGTCCACACCTCCAACAACTCTGCCCACCAGTCCTGGAGAACATTAAAAGGCACTGCTGAGGGTGGCTCAGTCGGTTAAGCGTCCGACTTTGGCTCAGGTCATGATCTCACAGTTTGTGAGTTCGAGCCCCTCATCAGGCCCTGTGCTGATAGCTCAGAGCCTGAAGCCCACCTCAGATTCTGTGTCGCCCTCTCTCTCTGCCCCTCCTCTGCTCATGCTCTCTCTCTCTCTCTCAAAAATAAATAAACATTAAAAAACAATTTTGAAAAAGGCACTGCTGATTTCTTGATATCCTCTAACAGCTTTATCCTCCTCATATATGGGTTCATTTTATATCGCAACAACATATCTTTTATTCTTGGCTTACCATCCTCATCTACTCACGTTGTTCCTGATAATGTGAATTTTATTTCGTTATTAACATACTTTATTCTCTGTCAATTTTGCCCTTTCTTGTTCCAGAGCCACATATGGAAACTTTTCCTGTTTGCTCAGCCCTTATTCTCCTTTTATCCAAGAAGGAGGTAGGTTAAATGTCTCCAGATATGCAGACCTTTCCCCCAGGTCTTCCACAGACCTCAACTGGTGTGAAAATAAAGATCAAAATGGGAATTTCAAGCCATCTCTGGCAGTATGACAGGACCCTCTCGTGTACATACCACAAAGCATATAGACAAGGCTAGATGAGGCATTCACTCTGGGAGATCCTGGTTTGATCAATGTATTTTGTCATTTCTAGGGTTTTATGGTTACTAATAATGGGTCACTAGTAGTGATCTCAAGAAGGTAAAGACTTTCCTATCTACAGTCTTTGTCTAGAACTGAAGACTTACTCACCCAAAGATCCTGTTGACTTCTGCTCTGCAAGCTGGCTTTGAAGTAATTATGACTCCAACATGCCAGGAGGATATTACTCCCCAGGAAAACTCTATACCATTTATGTTTTTCTGGGTAACTGATCCTGTCCAAAGAGTAAGATCAACTAACCAATGAAATCTCCTCTGAAGCCTGAGTACTTTCCTTTGAGATTATCTTTTTGAACTCAGCCTGTATCACTAACTGACCATAGCTGGTCACAAGAGCAGTTACACCTACACAGTTGTTGAGGACCTGACTGGTCTGTTCAAGGGCCTCTATACCCCTCCCTCTGCCACTGTTCTTTTTTTTTTTTTTTTTTTTTTTAACTTTTTTTAACGTTTATTTATTTTTGAGAAGAGAGAGACAGAGCATGGGGGGGGGGGCGGAGAAGAGAGAAAGAGGGAGACACAGAATCTGAAACAGGCTCCAGACTCTAAGCTGTCAGCAAAGAGCCCGACGTGGGGCTCGAACTCACGGACCTTAGGATCATGACCTGAGCCGAAGTCGGACGCTTAACAGACAGAGCCGCCCAGGTGCCCCACCACTGTCCTTACATTAATTTTGGATAATACTATGCTGGTGGTGGTGTTTCACTCATTCAAAGGAAACATTTAAACTACTACTCTGACTTCAATCTTCCTCTCTACTTTGACATCTCAGTGACTGGCTACATGTCTAAAACAATGTATGTCCATTCAGAGGACTCTGCTTCCAGTTAATATTTAGATTAAAGAAATGCCTCCTGGAGCCAAATCCATTTGAAAAACAAGCTGGCTCTGTAATGGATTTATTTGCATCATCCAACGTGCTGGAAGAACACTATTTGGTGCCCAGGTAGCAAAGTTATTAATTCTGTGGTATTTCCTTTCCAGGTGTTCCCTCCATTTCTGACATCCCTTATCATCTGAGTCAGTGATTTGCCTGGCTCAAGAAAGCATCTTGCCAGTGAACTGCAATATGATAGAGGTAACTTTAAGTAACTGACAGGTTGATATGAGCATGGGTCAAGGGAAAAGATGTGCAGTGCCCCCTCTTATCTCTAGAAACATACCAGAACGTACTTATCCTCACTATATGGTGAACCCCGAGACACTCAGAAATTTCTCTAGACTTCATCTTCCTCTGTCCACTTCATTTACAAAACAACTAGCATCTGTCAGGCCCCTTCACTCTAGGGTTTGATTTTGAGTTCACTTTTCTCATTTGTCATGCTAGAATGTTCTCATGTGGCTTAGGTCCCTATAACTTGCTATGGTGTAATAAATCCAATAAGGGCAAAACCTACTTCTAGTGATTACTGTCTTCCCTAGTTCAGCCTTCATATTTCATATAAGTGGGGACAAGGGCTTTCTGCTCCATGCAGCCCCCAGGGCCTAATTATCTCTGACCTCTCCATCTCATCTCATAATCCATCCCAGTGAGATCTTAAAATTCTCTGTTGTGCTGAATTAAGAGTGTAGTTGTAGTTCTGTACCTTCTGCTGTTTACCCCACAGAGGTGAATTTGTCAGAAAATAAAATTAGGAATTTACCAAATGCAGTTTTTAATCTAGAATTTTTATCTGATAATTACCATTACTACTAATGATGATGATGATGAAGTTGGAAAAATGAAGCACTATGAAATGGCTGCCATAAGAACCATTAAAAAAAAAAAGGATTTGGAGTTTATGATCAGTCTTCTGCCTATTAAGGAGATTTTTGCAGACACCAAGTGACCATACTTTGTCATAGGGTTCAGAGAGTCAGTGTGTCTAAGTGGTTCATCATGTTGGTTGAGTTTTTGCTTCAGGACAAAAGCATGCCTCCTGATTAGTGATGTCAGGATAACCTGATTATACTTTCCATTATCTTCAGCAGGGAGCCACCAGCCGGCATTCATGCATTTCTGGTGTCAGTAAGAGGATCATGTAAGACTTTTAGCATGTCTGAGAACTTCTCATTCAGTGGATCATGGAAAGCTGCACTTTCTTTCAGAGAACTGTCTTCTGGGAAGAGAAGACACTCTGGCAGAATTCCAGGAATCATATGTTTCTCTTCTTCACCACCCTCTTCTCCCACTCAGTATTCTGTTGACAATTTATTTTCCTTAATCACTCTGGCTCCTTCTGTTTCTCTTCTTGCATTCTCTTTCTGTTTTCCTGTATTAGTCCTTCCATCAGTTGCAAACCCATCACCTGAACTAAAATGCCACAGTCAAAAGAAGCAAACCTGAAGATCATCCTTCTTTTCCACGTCCACATTCTGCCCTTTTGGCTCACATAATTGGTGAGGACCTGGAGTTGAGAACAAAAAGCATGTAAATTCCAAAGCTTACTGGAATATTTTCTTCAGTGTTTTTATCTCCTGAGTCTGAAGTGAACTCAAATAGAACCTGAACACTGAAAATAGAAGTCTGAGTTGGAGGTCAAGACATAAGGCCCAAGACACAGCTAGTAAGCTGAGGGATTTTTAGCTTTATTTTCTTTATCTTTATGAGGAAAGAAAAAAAAAAACTTATTTCACAGATCTGTTGTGGGAATTTAATGAGAATATCTATGGAAGGTGCCCAGTACATTTCTTGACACATAAAAAAGTATTCAAAAAACATTAGCTATTGTTAAAATTACGTAACACCTCCTCTTTCAAAGGATTATGGTAAATATTCTATCATATTTTGTTTATGGAAGTTATATGCTTTTGACAGCCCAATTTTTACTACCTCTTTATGTCTTTATCCTTCATTTGATAACATACTGGTAAATGTCAATTCATTACTAATTGGAAATAGTGTGATAAGCTACTCTTTTTTTTTCATCGGTATTAGTTTTTTAACATGGTATTAAAAAAAAAAGTCTGCCTAGCTTGGAGGTCTGTGATGCCCTAATGATAACGCTACTAGAAAAACATTAGATATAGAGTTCAACTTTATAAAACTGTCTTCAAGTTGTCAACCAATAATTTTAAAAGGGCTGGCATATTTCAAGGTAACTAAAACTGAACAAATTAAGTTGTTCTTTTCAGTGGTTTCCTTGGTTGGATTTCTTCAATGCAGAATTTTATATTGGAAGAATTGATGCAAGAAAAATGTAAACAATATTAGGCACTAACTAGACTGTCTTTCTCTATTTTTTGAATTATACAGATGTTAAAAAAGTTGAAAAGTGGTTAAAAGTGACAAAATCAAATTTTGATCAAATATATAAACATATTAAATAATATGTTATTATCTAATAATTATTATAATCATTTCATTAAGATATATAATACATAAAATATATAATAAATAAGGCAGGTAATTATATACAAGTATTATATATAAAATATATTGCATGTATATAAATCACTTATATGAATATTTTATATAAAATATGCATGTTTAAAGATATAAATATAAAAAATATATAATATATATATACACACACAAAGCTGAAGACCCAGGAAAGCCAGTGGGGTAAATCAGTCTGAGTCCAAAGGCCTAAGAACCAATGGAGTCAATAGTGTAAATTCCAGCCTGAGGGCAGGAGAAGATGAGATGTCTCAGCTCAAGCAGGGAGGCAGAAGAAAAAGGAATGAATTCTTTCTTCTTTTACCTTCTGTTCTATTCAGGCACTCAACACATTGCATGACGCCCACACACCCACACTGGAGAGGGCAGTATGTTCTACTGAGTCCACTAAGTTCAAATGCTCATCTCATCCAGAAACACTCTCACAGATACACCTAAAGATAATGTTTGCTCTGGACTCTCTTGGCCAGTTAAGTTGATGCATAAAATTAACCACTGCACTTGCTTTTATCCCTAAAGATTAAAGTAACTGAAAATCAAGCTGCCAAAGTAAAACTGTAAATTTTATGATTAAAGTAGTGTCAGAGAGATATATCATTAAGAAATTGTGCTTTATTGGTTACTGTTGCTAGCCAAAAGAATTTCAAGCTGATCTCAGAATACATATGTGTGTGTGTGTGTGTGTGTGTGTGTGTGTGTATCATACATATATATATTCTGGATTAGAATATGCATTTTTAATAAAAATAAGGTTGTAATAATCTCCTCAAAGTTGTTCAAAGTCTCTTTCAAAGTGACAAAAAAAAACACTAACATAAAATAAGAGTTGTTCAATGCTATTTTACCACAATTATTTTAGAACTCTATTGAAAACATTTGTAGCACATAGTGATCTACATTTAATTTTCGTATAATTAACCCAGTATATTTGCTGAATACCCACCATAAATTCAGCTTTCTGTTCAGATTTTGGATGATAGTTTAATCAAAGGACATGCTATTTACCACACTGAATTCACATTCTATGACAGACATGTTAATGAAAGCATGGGAATCCATACATAAAAGTAAATAACATTTCCATGATATAGTAATAAAAATGATATGCATATTCTATGTCTGAAACATTCATTCTTTATTTGGGTAGCTTTGATGTTCCAGGTGCTGTTTTGTGAACCAGGTTTATAGCAATGAACAACATAGACAAATATTTCTCCTTCATGGAGCTCACTTTTTTTCTTAGCAGAGATAAATAAAATATATAGTATGCCAACTAAGTAATATAAGAAAAAATAAACACAAAAGAGGTACGGATGTGGTGGTAAGAGTCAGGGCTAGCTTCAGTGAGGAGGTCATTCTGAGCCACAACTGGAATGACAGAGGAAATGAGCCAGGTGGAACCCATAGAAAAGCATTCCAGGCACAGAGATCCCAATGTGGAAACTTTCTGAGGAAGTAGCATTGCTGCCATGTTTGAGTAACTAGCAAAGAGACCAGAGTGGTTGGAATAGACTGAGTGAAGTCAAGAGGAACTAGAGAATGAATCAGAGAAGTAAAGAGGCCCATATTGCTCAGAACATTGTGAGCACTTGTGCAGACTTTGGTTTTATTCTGAGGGAGATGGATAGCCACTGGATAATTTTGAAAAGAGGAGTACGTTATATGATGTACAGTTTAATAGCATGCCTTCAGTTTCTATGTTAACATAGATGATAGCAAAAGCAAGTGAAAAAGTAGAGGAAAAGTAGTTAAGAAACAAAAATACAAAATAAGAATGATGGTGGCTTATGCCATGATAAAATAGAGTAAAGTAGTGAGTTTGATTATGTGTATATTTTGAAAGAGGAGCCAGCAGTACTCACAAACTAATTAGATGTGGAGTATAAAAGTAAAAGAAGAATCAATGGTGACATTAACGTTTTGGCTTAATTAACACCATTAAGAGATGGAATTCCTATTACCTAAGATGGTGAATATTACAAGAGATGCAGAAGCTCATTTTAGACATGTTAAGTTAATAGAGAGTGAATATGCTGAATGGCATTTGATTGTAATTCTATAGTTCAGGAGAGTGCAGTAGGCTAGAACAATAATTTGGAAGTTGTCAAAGACTGCTTTCTGGGGCACATCAATGTTCAAAGGTAATAAAATGGAAGGGAAAACCAGCAAAGGGCACTGAGGAAAAGCAACCATGTGTAGAAGAAGTAGACTATAGAATGGTGCCAAGCAAAGGCAAGTGAGGAAAGTATTTCAAGAAAGAGGAAGTAAGCAAACCTTTCAAATGCTTTTAAATATTATGGTTGAAAAATGGATCATTGGATTAAACATGAAGAAATTGGGTCTGGCACATTACAAATGAGCATTTAGGTACTTCTTGATTTTTGGTTCTCCTGATCCTGGTTAGACTTAGCTGATCTTAGCTGGATTTGTTCACGCACTTGCATCAGCTGCCATGTCAGTTTGGGCTAGCTGTTCTTGGAAGTTCACAGCAAAGAAACCTGTCTTTGCTCCATGTGGTCTCATGTGTTCCATCAGGCAACCCGGACTTGTTCACCTGGTGGTCAGAGAGGGTTCCAAGAAAATAAGTGGAAGCGCGCAAGAAATTTTTAGGTCTAGACTTGAAACTGGAATAGTGTCACTTCCACTATATTCTTTTGCCAAGTCATGAGGTCAGTCCAGATAAAAGATAGAAATATAATCTCCATCTCCTAGTAGTATTCACACTGCAAACAACATGAATAGGGGAGGAGGAAAGGATTGTGAAAATGTTTACAATTTACCAGAGTGACTTTGACAAGAGCATGCTAAAAATGGATGCAAAAAAATATATTTTTAAACGTATAACCTGTTAATATTGAACTCTATGTTTGTGATTTGTCAAAACTAAAGGTATATGCTATAAAGGAATAAATGA
This sequence comes from Panthera onca, assembly GCF_046562875.1. NCBI lineage: Eukaryota > Metazoa > Chordata > Mammalia > Carnivora > Felidae > Panthera > Panthera onca. The sequence continues at coordinate 67,339,387 of NC_138346.1, read as the reverse complement.
AAAATATTTTAGGTAATTACCTATTTGCTGAGATAAATTGATTTTATGGCGCATAAGTTCATGGTCCTCAAACTGGAATATTGTATCTCTAGGAGCATGTGGTGGCATGCCTGGAGGTACACAAAATCCCAGGATAAGTTAGACACATCTTCCTAATGCGTAAAATTTACCCTCAAAATAATGGGACAAATGATTCATATTTTAAGAAAAAATATTTAAATTCTATATAAATTATTATAAAATTTGTATGATTTTAAAGATAAAGTGAAGGTTCAATGATATTTCATGTTTGTGGCATCTCAAGCTCTAATCTGATTAGTTCAAGTTTCTTGGCCATTAGGAGTGATTTGCTGGAAAATTTGAAAAAAATTATCATGACTTATGTGCTCTGAGAATTTACAATGGTATCCTATATTTTTGCAGAAAACTTATGAGGTGAAATAGTTGAGTGTACATATTTAAGTAATGTGACCTACTAAGTCATGTTTTTTATTTGTGCAATGTTAGTAATGTACTTTAGAAACAATACAAATGTATCTTAATTATATTGTAGGTATAGTGGTCAGGTAAAATTTAGAGAACTAGATTTGTTCTTTTGATGCACTTATTAATTAACTCTGGACAAATTATTAAAGAGTGGGCTTGGGTATTCTCATCTATTCAATGGGGCACTAATGGTGGCTCAATCTACATAATATGACCTCAGCAAGGATAAAATGAAATATTAAAAAAGGACAAAAATGTGTGGCTGATAATCATATTTTTATTAAATAGATTTATCAGCATGACGGCTTCCAGTCAACATGTATACTACATATTCTGTGGATAAAATATTACTTAGATATTTGTATCTTGGATACTAGCACTTATTCTGGATAAAATGTCAAATAATTCTATACCAAATATTTTATCAATATTTTAAAATAAAATAAATAAAATTTATATTTAAATTTTTTTAGATAAAATATATATCAAATATTACAATGACAACATTTCAGGCCAGTTTGAGATCTAGAATCCTTTAAGCTCTGGTGTTGGTTTCAGCACCACGGATAGCGTTACCACACAGCAACCAATGATCAACGCTCTGGGATATCAAAAGACTAGAGTAGGGGGAATTTTAGTTCATACACCTGTCCCCAAATTTGAATGGTATTGTGAAAAAATGGAAAGAAAGCTGTCCATCTTTTTGTTTAGAAATTTAAGAATGAACCAGATCTTCATAATTGACGATAGAAAAATTAAACAAATATACATTGAACACATAATATGCTCAGTATAATGGACATTATTTCCCAAATTCATTCTCGTAATAATTTATTTTTTCTCCCATCCTGGTACTACATAACTACACACTTACTACAATTATCAAATTCCATATAGCACATAATTTGATATCTGTATATTTTGAAATATCTTTAAAAGCTTGGGTTGTCTAAAGATTTTCTAGTTTGCCTTTTAGTAATTTCATTACCTGCATTAACTTTAATCCTCCAAAATTGCCCCCAAATAACAAAAGTAACAACATAACAAAGAATTTCTCTAGTAGTAAAAACTTAAACAACTTCTCCACAAAAAAGTACCAGTAAAGATAAAGTTGGCATCTAAAATCATTTTATAGGAGTAGGAGATACATGTTACTTTTTCAGGTTGAGTTGAGTAAGTCTTAAGGTAAACATTAAGTTTGTAATGCTATGAAAAGCTTACATTTAGTTTAAATATAGTGTAAGTAAATTTAACTAAACCCCAAAAGTAGGATTACAAACTTTAAAAATGTATACTCTAATGCTTCCTAAATGTTTAATTTACAATTAATTAAGGTAGTTGATTTGAAATACAGTGGAATTATGTGCTATATGCACCATTTAATCAAGCTTGCTAAAAGTAGCATTGCCAAAGGATCTTGAATGAAAATGGTTCCAGTTTTGGCCAGAAGATGGAGCTGTCATGTAAGATGCAGGCTTATATTTATTTATTTATTTATTTTTCAATTTAGCATGCTGCTTTCTAACAGACAGTGGGTACCATCGAGTGAGCGTCAGAACAGAAAGCTAAGGCAGAAGCAGAGAGGATGCTGCGGTCGTCCTTTCTCGTTTTTTCTTCTTGAGGATGGAACACATGTGAGATTTTATTTTCTGCTTCAGTCAAAATTCTGAAGAACTGCATTGGAGACTATTCTATTCACCACATATATGGATTCTGTGCTATGATTTACAATTCCCTTTATTTCAGGTAAGGCAACATGATTCTACCTTTGATCTATCCATGAATTGTTATCTGTGTTAATAATAAAGTGTGCGCTTTGTAAGCTTGGATTTAGATCTGAAAGATGGAAAAGCTCTAATTCTAGCTGCCCTGGATCTTTAAATCTTCCTGCATTGAAATGAGATTTGACTCTGACATGTTGTATTTTAATATTTCTTTGGCTTTCTGGCCTTTAGTGCCCATCTGTGACTACATTTGTGTACCTTTTGAAGGTAAAGCTTTCAAAGTGAAGGATGGGTCTTCCTCTCACAAGGGAAATACTGCTCCTTAATGCAGTGAACAAATTGTAGAGATGTAATGAAGCAGATTAACATGGCAGTGGCTTTGCCAAAGCCCAGGGCTGAGCCTTGTGATAGACGCCTCAAAGGCACGCCAACATTCTGAGCCCAAAGGCCTTCTAAACAATTCCTGCCGGCTATGATGGTATGGATTAGTTACGTGGGTTTTTCTTTTTCCATTTTAGAAAAAATATGTAAGTCATTTCTCCCATGAAATATTTGTATAATGTCTTTAACAGACTTGGAATGACAGTACAGACCCCCTCCCCTCCCTCTCCTAGTATGGATGTAAGGAGTAAACTGAAAACAAATTAATTGCTGAGAAAATGGATATTGCTTAGATTTTGGTGGATGTGTGATGGTAGGACTGTGCCATTTAAACTAGTTGATATTGTGTAAGGTGCTCACATTTTAAATATTTTTGGTCATGTTGCATTATCTGTGCTAAAAGATGGAATGACTCAGGAGCTGGAAATTGCATGCAACAGCCTTGCTTTTCTCTGCTGCTTCTCATGACTTCTCCCTAAATCCTCTTTTCATTGTTATCAAGTTAATGGGGAGAGAGCAATTTAGAAACCCCACATTTAAAAGTCCTAATTGTCATTTATATCAATTTTAAGTGAAAATTTAAAACATTCAAAAATTATTTTTGTGAGATTGTTTTGAAGTGCCTCATTTTCTTCTCTTTGGGAAGAGTAGTGTGTGTGTACATTAGTGTGTGTGTGTGTGTGTGTGTGTGTGTGTGTGTGTGTGTGATGGTGGTGGTAGAGGTGGCAGGTAGTAGGGGTGCATTGGTATGTTTCTATCTTACTCATCGTTTTTCTATAAAGAGGTAGTTGTGCTGTGTCAGAGGTTGTGCAAGCTATGGGGAAAGATTTTATAGACTGGTTCTAACCACCAAGGGAAAAAGATCCATTCTTTGGACATGTGAGGCCTATAAGGAGATTTAAGTTCCACATAGTTCTGTACACATGGCAATTTTTAGAACCACAGACTTTTAACATTTATTTATTTCATTGTTTTAAAATAACTGCAGCAGTGAGATTCAGTTTTCCATAGCCACATGCTAAATTAGATTCAGAGACAAGGCTAGAACACAGATTGACAGTTTTCAATGTATTTCATAGCAGTAACACAATTTACCTCTAATGTGGACATATCCAAATGGCATATACCAGGTGTGCTGATATTGACTATATGTGTGTGTGTCTGCTAATTCTATGAAATAGAGCTTCTGTCAAAGTACACATTATGTTATTTAATGGCATATTATATGCACTACTCAATTGTCTCAGGGCTCTTGACAAAGCACCCAGGAAAATTAGTCTAAGACAACGACTATGGAGACTCTGTTTCTTAGTATTCTTCTTCCCCATTCGATGAGGTACATTATTCTATTCTTTGACCATAAATGATATGGATGGTAACATACTAACTCACCTCTCTATTCCTTCTACCTAATAAGTGTGGACAATACATATAGATTAGTCTATTGATGCTCACAAAAACATCATCTCATGCTCTGGCCTTCCCCCACCTTTTTTTTTTTTTTCACTTACTGAAAGCACAGACTGTGCCCTACTTTTGCAATATCTTGAGAAAGGAAAGGGATTAAATAAAATGTGTCACTTCCACAACAATATTTATTGAGTACCATGCATCTACCAAGAACTATCCATGGTAGAGATTGAGACATAAACAAAGGTGTGGAGTGTTCTTCATGGAATTTAGCATGGAAATGTATATGCACAAATAGTACTATCACTCAAAATATTACCAACATCAAAATAAGAGTGACAAAAGGTGAGAAGGTGAACAGAGCAGGTATATAAGCACCTATCTTGTGCCAGGCACTGTGTTACATCCTGAGATTCAAAATAAGTTAAGAGTCAACATTTCTGTCCATGGGGAGCTTAGAACCCAGAGAAAACAATTTTAAGAGGATATAATAGTTAAATTAGATCTTTAAGAGTGAGTGGGTTATATGGAGCACCTGAATGGCTCAGTTGGTTCAGAGCATCTGACTCTTGGTTTCAGCTCAGGTCATGATTTCATGGTTCGTGAGTTAGAACCCCAAGTCGGGCTCCGCCCTGAAAGTGCAGAGCCTGGTTGGGATTCTCCCTCCCTCTCTCTCTGTCTCTACCCTGCTCACATGCATACTCTCTCTCTCAAAATAAATAAATAAACTTAAAAAAAAAGAATGAGTGGGTTATAAACAAATAAATGTAGAAAGTTGTTCACTCCAAGCACAAAGGAGTGAGGCAGGCAAATACAAGGCAATAGAGAACTATAAAATGTTATACAGAGAAATTACAGAGAATGGTAAATAAGCCAATCTGAATGAAGCCTGAGAATGTTGTGCTGTTTTTCTCCTCCCTTCCCCCACCCCCGCACCAAAAGTAAAGATAATGAATTTGGCTTTTGATGATATGCATTTGGCATAATAACACATACTCTAAGATAAAGATGTTCTGTAAGAGGGTAAAAACAATTGTGTTAACAGTGTGAAAATTTTATGCCCATAGATTAGAAAGAAAGCTGAATATATGAGTGTGTATGAAGCTGTGGCAAGAATTAGATCACAGTAAATGAACATCAGTGAGAAATAAAAGTGAAGGAAAGATGACTTTGGTGTAACTTTAAGATTAGGTGGAGTGGGGGCACCTGCACAGCTCAGTCAATTGAGCCTCTGACTCTTTGATCTCAGCTCAGGTCATAACTTCCCAGTTTGTGGAATCGAGCCCTGTGGCAGTCTCTGTGCTGATAGCATGGCGCCTGCTTGGGACTCTCTCTCTCTCCTTCTCTCTCTCTGCCCCTCCCTCCCTCTCAAAATAAATAAACTTAAAAAAAAAAGATTAAATTGGGACACCTGGGTGGGTCAGTCCATTGAGCCTCCGACTTCAGCTCAGGTCACGATTTCATGGTTCCTGAGTTCAAAACCTGCATAGGGCTCACTGCTCTCAGCATGGAACCCACTTGGGATCCTCTGTCCCCCTCTTTCTCTGCTTCCCACCCCTGCTCACACACTCTGTCTCAAAAATAAACATTAAAAGAAAAAAAAAAAGATTAGGTGGAGTGAAAAGAGTCCAGAAAGAATCTTAATTAATTGTGGGAAAGTAATGGGAGAGATTGGAGGAATAAGAATTTCCTAGGAAAGAAAGCAAGTAAACTGACTACTAAAATAAGAATCACAAACATTAGCAAACCCATAAAGTGGTTGATTAACAAGAGAATAGGTTTGGAGCTGATGGACTCCATTATTATTATTAGGTCGTGGATGGGTTTTAAGCAGAAGAGGTTTAGTAGATTTGCAGAGACAGGGGCGTGGACCTAGGACAAAATGGGAAATGAGAAAGCTGAAGAGTAATTTTAAATTTTAAGACATCTACCAGTGAACATAAAGAGAGATAACATTTTCTATCTGAGCGGGAAGGTACTGTTGAGTGAAATTTGATTTTAGTCAGGATTAGAAAAACCTCAGCTCCTTCATAAAATAAGGATATGAAATCAGTAGAGAGAAATTGAGGAAAGAAGAAACAAAAAATAAAGTGAAGTCCTACAGGCAATGAAAAAGGGAAGGTTCCAGAATGTTTTTTCTTTGAGATAGGAAGAAGGGATAGAAGGTGATAAAAAGGAAAGCTGATGTAACTCGCTTTAGGTGCCCTGTACTTGGAAATTAAAACCTTGCCTGTAAGATAAATATCTCTTCTATTTAAATCAGTTGGTTCTTCAAAAAAAGGCTATTTGAGAGGTATGTGGACTTTCTGGAAGAAATAATTAATTCTCAGTAGCAAAACACTTTCCAATAGAGCAGTTTTTAGTTTCATTAATCCTCGAATTGGAAACTAACTCTGTTTCCCATTAGGCTTGTTATACATACTTCAGTTACCTATTTCTCACAGAATGACCTGTTTAAAAATAGGTTCTATTTTAAACTTTCGTGGGATTAGACCAACACATATCTATTATACATATCTAATTGGATTATTTTTATTAGGTATAATTAACATACAGTGTTATATTAGTTTCCGGTGTGCAACATACAGATTTAACAATTCTATACCTTACTCAGTGCTCATCACGATAAGTATAGTTACCATCTGTCACCAAACAATGTTATTACAATATTATTGATTCTATTTCCTATGCTATACTCATCCATGCTTTTTCCAGCTTGTAGAAGTAACCCACGTTCCTCAGCTTTTGGCCAAATCGCTCTGGCCTCTGACTCCATCCTCACATCTTTTCTCTAATTTGATGATCATAGATAGGCTAGTTTGCTAGCATCTGAATTAATGATTCAACCTCATGCCTTTGCCTCCCTGTTTCATTTTGCATTTTTACAAGGATATGTATGAAGAGAAAGAAAAGAAAGTAATTACAAAGTTTCTTCCCTTAGGCGAACTAACCTCCTTTATGAATCTTCCTTCCAGAAGTTCTTTTTCCCTTTCTACTGACAGCTGCATCTTCCGTAGATCTCCTCTAGGCATTCCCTTGCACTGACATGCCAGGGGATGGCAATGTGAAGCCTGGAAAAAGGCACAAGTATGATGAAAAATCCCATCCTTCACACAGAAAGAAGCCTTTGAAATAGCTGCTTTCTCAGTATAGATGAATGCAGAAGTTTAATTTAGAATGGGTGGGACAGAAAGATCACCTTTTTGTTTCTAGACTTGATTTTATCCCACTGTGTGGCAAGCCTGGCAGGTCAGTGAAAAGGGCAGAAGTAGGTGTTTAGGTGGAAATACAGACTTGGAAGACTTCTCTTCCCTCAGGGCTGACCTTGGGCAACACTGTAAAGGCAGACTCGCCCCACCCTCTTCTTCCCAAACTTCTTTTTGTGGAGGTCACTTCTAGACATCCTGATAACTACCTCATTCAGTTTCTAAGCTTAATAAATGATTTCATCTTTATTTAGCTTCAATTCCCAGGCATTAAAATATTACGATAGAATTTAGCTTTTATCTGTGTTCATTTTTATTCTATTGTTATTAAGAAATTAAGGTTATTACTGACAGCTATGGAAGCCTTAGTCTTTGTCCATTTCAGAACATTTGATGTTTATTTTTCTTCATCTTTTCTTCACTAGCAGGCAGAAACTTTTGGTGGTATGGATGGGATAGCTGAATTTGAAATAGAAACCTTAACTCAAGTGTAATTCCATTAACAGCTGCTGTGCACCCATAGGAGGTTCATGGGCAATGCTAATCACACGGCAAACCTAAGTTGTCACTTCTCAGCTCAGACTTTCACAGGGATTCAATTCTATATTTGGTTTTGTTGTTAATTTCCTTTGAAAATTGTTTATTTTATAGTATTATAATTTTATAATAGGTCATACAAAATACAAAGCAGGTCTTGGAATAACATTTTTTCAGATTTCTGCTCTAAACAAACATCCTAGAAGGTATACATCAAAGTCTTCTAAAATTTCCATTCAAAAACTTTTCTGACAAAGGTCACAAATGCTTTCAATATCAACTCCAAACCACTTTTGGATCCTGCCATTGGGGGGAAAAAAATCCCCCCATTATATTCCCTGACTTTATCACTTTTGGCTTTGTAAATTTTTTTTTTCAATATATGAAATTTATTGTCAAATTGGTTTCCACACAACACCCAAGGCTCATCCCAAAAGGTGCCCTCCTCAATACCCATCACCCACCCCCCTCCCTCCCACCCGCCATCAACCCTCACTTTGTTCTCAGTTTTTAAGAGTCTCTTATGCTTTGGCTCTCTCCCACTCTAACCTCTTTTTTTTTTTTTTTTTCCTTCCCCTCCCCCATGGGTTTCTGTTAAGTTTCTCAGGATCCACATAAGAGTGAAACCATATGGTATCTGTCTTTCTCTGTATGGCTTACTTAACTTAGCATAACACTCTCCAGTTCCATCCATGTTGCTACAATTGGCTTTGTAAATTTTTAATGCATCTTATTCAGTGTTCTTTAAACACTGATGATAGTTATAAACAAATTTATATCAAACGGAAACCAATTTGGGAAAAAATTCAAGAGATTTAACATAGGCTTTACCTTTTAAAATGCTATGGATTTGGATTTTGCAGTTACTTCACAGATCTCTTACCTGTAGAATACAAGTTTAGTATGATTGTCTATTTTTTTTAACTGTAATAAAAGTAAGATTTATGAAAAAAATGGTTTGCTTATGTTGGTGAAAGATCTTTCTAGGACTCAGAAAAGAAGTCATAATGCCAGTGAAGTCAAATAAGATCTTTAATGATCAAAATGTAACTTCATATTACAATGATTTTAAGAAACATTCAAATTTTATATACATTGTGATGATAATGGTGAATACCATTAGCAATATAGTAGGGCCTATTGAAATACTATTCCCATGTAGGAAGAGATAACCAGCATCAAGAACATCATATGAAATCATACTGCATCTCAACTGCTACTCACTTGTGTCCCTATAATATTCATTCTTACTGCATTTGGGTATAGAGAAATTAGAGGTAGAGGGAAGCTGAAGTGGAGGTAGATTTTGCAAATCAAAAGGGTAGATTTTTCCTGGTAATATTCCATTAAAGTTTTAAGTCAATACATTTATTTGGAGGAAAATATAACTATACTAATAATAAAAAAAACTTTCGGGGGCATCTGGGTGGCTCAGTTGGTTGAGTGTCCAAATTTGGCTCAGGTTATGATCTTGTGGTTCATGGGTTCGAGCCCTACATCTGGCTCTGTGCCTACAGCTCAGCACAGATTCTCTGTCTCCCTCTCTCTCTGCCCCTCCCCTGCTCACACCATGTGTCTCTCTCTTTCAATAATAAATAAACATTAAAATTTTTTTTTTAATAATAACAACACTTTTCTATCATGTAAGGAGCTTTGGTTACTTGTTAAAATTCTGGAGAAATAGTTTAAGAATCCAAGATATTTAAATAGATTTCATTTATCAGAATGTGCTAAGAGATTTTTGAGTGTAAGAATATCATAATTTTAGTTGACTTTGTTTCTGCTTGCTAAAATATCATTTTTCACTGGAATAAAATGATCTTAGGAAGCAGTCATCCTCAAGGAGTATTTTGAATTGTTAGAATTATTATTAAAGTTTGGAACGATTAAATCTTGTATTAGTATCTAGGATTGGTTGATATTATAATATGCCTTCCTCATGAACATTTCTTGATGGTATTAGCAAATAAGCATGCAATTATGTGACTGCATAATTGTGCCCTGTTACAGCTTGTGTTGGTTGGTAATGTATGGGACAATGACAATGCAACAAGAAAGTTCCTATTAGGCTTTGTATAAAGAATAGTGGATTGGTTGGAATATCATGAAAAATAAAAGGTTTATGACAAGATTATGGTAAGAGAAGACTGACACTCTCTCCCTTCTTTGAATAACTGATATCAAAAGGTGAAATATGTAAGGCATGAAGTAAGCCAGCCAGAGGCCAACTGGGTAGTATCTCTATCAACCCAGAATTAGGAGCTATGATGCTTTCTTCTTTGTGTGTCTCAGCTGGATTGAGCAACAATGGTGGCCCAGAAATTGTCAGGCAACTAGAATAATGCCAGAGAAGTACCCAGACTTACTTTTGCTATTTTCTGCATAAACAGTCCCAGAAGTCTGGAGAGCCTACTTATTTAGACAGAGTGACCATAGCATATCATCTTAACTTTAGGATGTAGTCTGTTAATTTCTCAAGAACAACGTATTTCAGGACTATCTCAGGAAAAGTGTGGTATATGGTCATCACGTTTCTAACAGTTGGAAAAGAGGAAAGTCAAAAAAGGACTATGCCATGTTTTCTATTTGCTCACTCTACATAAATTAATGGCCCGTGATTTAGGTGCTTAGGTGTCAGAAAGTTAAAATGTAAAATGGCCCATCAATTTAGACAAAGAATATTCAGTGAGCTGCTCAGTTACTGGCCTTGCTAAAATCTACCAACTGAAATCTCTAATGACTCTTATTGAATCCTTAGCTATATCACCAGGAATGACATAATTTTATGAATTTTGAGCCTGACTTTCTAAGGAAGTCGGTTGTTTGCAGAAACAACCGTGTTAGTAAATACATCCTGTTATTACCAACCTAGACTCAGCTGAAAGAAGCGGAGTACAGGAAATTCTTTTGCGCTCGATATAGCTTATTCACAGTTTTTCAGGAAAAAGATCTGTATGGATGGCTTCCAGCATAAATCCTATATCCTCAGAATCAGAATGGTCTATGTCCCCAGGAATTTCAAGGTGAAATGAGAGCTACTAAGATAAAAGTAATAATTTGCACAAAACCTATGAGAATGTTCAATTCTGACAACTTGGTGGATTGAACATAGAATTCATTTGCCAACATCTAGAAACTCTAGATAAAACACAATAAAAATGCTTTAAAATGCATAGTTAAGTTCCAAATAAATAAAAAGAAGCCTTCGATAATCAAAAATAAAGTGATAACTAAAACCTGAGTAATAAACATGAAAACTGACCCAGGGATCTGAGGAGTAGAAGGAGGTACATAATATCTAGAAAAAAGTCCAAATTCCCAGAGGGTTTAGTTTCAAAGTCTGTGCAAGTATAAATAAGGCTGAAGTCTTAACTTGTAACATCAGAAGTTGCAATTGAGAACCACTGAATAGAGCATAGAGCCTCAAGAAGTTGTGTTTTTCACTGAAATGAGAATTAAAAAATATAATCAGCAATTCAAAGAAACTTGCCTCTGTCCTGTCTTTCAAGAAAAAAAAAAAAAAAAAAAAGTCTTTTAGAAAGAATTAAAACTCAGGCACTGCCCTCAAATCACTTCTGAATCTGGTCATATACTATTCTGTGGAAAGGAATTCCTCAGTGTCTAAAGTAACATAAAAATCAGTATCAGGCCAATGATAGTTTGGAATGCTTGGCAGAAGCAGTTGCAAAATTGCTAAGTCAGTGTAAATCTAAATCATTATAAATTATTGTAAAATCATTTTTTCAAATCTTAGGTCTTAAAGGAAGAAAAAAACTTAAGATAAACTCACAATGAAAAATTACATACTGTATGAGAAATAAACCTCCATAAGGGACGTTCAGCAGGCATAACCAAAATGATACATTTCATCTGCGGAATATGGGATAATAAAATAATCTAAAATAAGCAATAAATAAGCATGTTCAAAATGATTAAAATTATTAGGGAATAGAAACAAAACACTATGCAATACGAATAGGCCAATATTGAGAAAAAGAAGTCAAATAGAAATTTGTAAATGAAAATGATAAAAACCAGGTGCCCCAAGAATTAGCATTTAAAACTGAAGGAATGAATTTAACGGTATGATACAGCTGAAATAAGAATTAAAGATTTGTAGATGGATGTGAGGATTTACCCAAAGTACATAAATGTCATTTTTGACATTAAAAAATATGATAAGTAGGGGCGCCTGGGTGGCTCAGTCAGTTAAGCCTCCGACTTCAGCTCAGGTCATGATCTCACTGTTTGTGGGTTCAAACCCCATATCAGGCCCTGTGCTGACAGCTCAGAGCCTGGAGCCTGCTTCACATTCTGTGTTTTCCTCTCTCTCTGCCCCTCCCCTGCTCACACTCTGTCTCTCTCTCTCTCTCAAAATAAATAAACATTAAAAAACATATGTGATAAGTAGAATTAAAATGTTCAGCAACCTAACCGATGTTCTAGAGATAACTGAGTTAATGGGGGAGATTTGATATTTGTAAAGATTAAATAGAGAAAATTCCAGTACTGATAAAAGACATGTTTCCTTGGATAGAAGAAACATAAACCATGAGACTTTCTGTCTTCAAACCTAGACATTATTCTTAGTCATTAGATATTTATTAGTATAAAAAAAAGGCATAAAGTAGGAAATGTTACTTGGGATCCAGTAAAGGAAGCCAATAGTATGAGGCAAGGATGTATAAACAGTTAAGCACACTAGACAAGAAAGAGCAATTTAAGAACAGCAACAGAAGGGCCAGAAATAGAAGGGGCACACCTGAACCAAATCGGATGGTTCTGGAACAAATTACTTAAAACTACTCATCTGGTTTCATGGTTGGCCAAAGACTACCTAAAGCAGTCAAGGCAACAAAATGGGACTGGTCATAATTCTGGAGATATATTTCTTATGTGATGTTATGAATTTGTTCCTTTTTAAAATTTCATCTTGACTTCTTTTGTCATATTAGTTCAGATTCTCAGAAGAGATAAGATATGGTACAATGGAAGACTCCTTTATACTCAATATTGATCCCATTCCTATTACTCCCTTCTCAGGTAACAGCTATTTTGAACTTCATGAACGATCTTTATATTTGTATTTTAAAATTATGGCCCACACAACTTGCACGCATATATAATATGAAGCACTGTTTTACATGTTTTAAAATCTTTATATAAGTGGTATTATACTGAAAGTATCTCTTCACATTTTGCTTTTTACCCTCAACATGTTGTTTTTGAGAATTGAGATTATGATATGGGGACGTAAGATTCAGTAACTTCTTTTTAAAAAAAATTTTTTAACATTTATTCATTTTTGAAAGACAGAGAGAGACAGAGTATGAGTCGGGAAGGGGCAGAGAGAGAGAAAGACACAGAATCCAAAGCAGGCTCCAGGCTCTGAGCTGTCAGCACAGTGCCCCACATAGGGCTCGAACTCACAGACCGTGAGATCATGACCTGAGCTGAAGTCGGATGCTCAACTGACTGAGTCACCCAGGTGCCCCCAGGTTCAGTAAATTCTACTGATGTATAACTTTCCATTATAGGAACATATCATAAATTATAATTCCATAATGATGGATAGTTTTTTTACTATTAAAACAGTGTTTCCATGAGCCTCTTTATTTATTATTTTTCACCTACATGTGAATTTGTGTAGCGGGTCAAACATCCTGCTTGACAGTTTGACTCTTTTGACTGTAGTCCAAATGATTGGTCAATAGTCCAAATTTCTACCATCAACATTATAATAGTTGTAATCAACTTTCTTTTACAGAAGGTAAACCCATTATAAATTTTGGAGAAAGTAAATGGAAAAATACTTATCAACTTGATAGTATCTATCAGCACTTAAAAGATACTTATCTTTTGATCCAACATTTTCACTTCTAGGAACTGGTTTTATAGGTATACTCACACATGGCATTCATTACAGCATTGTTTGTTAATTGCAAAAACCTGGGAATCACCTACCTATCCACTAATGGGGGGCGGGTTTGATCAATTGTGATACAAATATATAACAAATATTATCTAGATATTAAAAATAATTTTAGGTCTTATATACTGATGTGGAAAATGATCAAAAAATATTGTGAATTGAAAAAAGCAGGTTTCATAACCTTGTGTATGGTGTTATCTGTGGGGAAAAAAAGAAAAATAAACCTGTTATAATTACATATATTGATATATATTTACATATGTTTAGAAACATTTTGTATGAATATACAAAGAGTCTTTAACAGTGGTTATTCTGGAGCTCTGGATTTGTATGGGGAGACTGGTATGTAGGATATTTATTTTTATTTTATTTTCCTTTATTAATTTTCCACATTTAATAGTAATCATGCATTTCTTTTGCAGATTAAAAACACAAATAAAATGTTACCCACTATTTGGCACATGATAATATTTTTCCTTTTATGTGTAAATATTATAATTTGTATCACAGTATTTTTTTATTGTCGATCCATGCTGCTTGGATATAGTTTAATAATATTTTATGAGATTATATTACATAATTATATTATATAATTATATAATTATATTACATTAATTAATCAGATTATATTATAATAATATTAAATGAGATTTTTCTGCAGGGGTTTTATTTTGTGTGTACTTTATTCTTTCTTTCTCTTTCTTTTTAGCATCACAAAACTATTCAAACTTAAAAGCAAAACCAGGACAAAATATTGATGCAGAATATTTGTGCATTTGGATATGCATCTTCTTAGTAATTTGCACAAATATGTAATTCTTCAAAACTAGGAATTGGCTTTAAATTCACTGGCACTATCTCCAGCCTGACTCCCCCCTACCTAAAACCTTGGTAATTCCAGTTTGTGTATAGATGGCCTTTCTATACACAAACCTAAATTACCAACTTAGTTCTCTAGGTTTCTTAAATTCCTTTCCTCCAATGGTTGTATTCTTTACCCTTCCTGAGACACGCACCCCCATGTTGTACCTTAAACATCTTTTTTTGCCAATAACTGTGACCTGACTGTGATCTCTACTTCCTGCATTCTGCACCACCTATCTTTCCAGTTCATTTCATCTTGAACCCCAATTTAAAGAACCCTTTAACTCAATCAAGACACCAGTGCTTTGATCTTACACTTTCACTGTCCCTCACTTACTTAATGTCATCTTTACTTTTATTGAATATATTAAATTCCATGGTCATTCATAATAATCACTCCTTACATACACATACACACTTAAACTACCCCCTGCTTTTAATTTATTGCACATGTGCACACAAGTGGGAGAGGGGCAGAGAGAAAAGGGAGAGAGAAAATCCCAAATGGGCTCTGCACTGTTAGCCCGGAGTCCCATGTGGGACTCAAACTCACAAACCTCGAGTGATACCAAGAGTCAAAGGCTCTGAGGCACCTAGGTGGCTCCGTCGGTTAAGCGTCCGACCTGGGCTCAGGTCATGGTCTCATGGTTTGTGAGTTCGAGCCCCGAGTCGGGCTCTGTGCTGACAGCTCAGGGCCTGGAGCTTGCTTCTGATTCTGTGTCTCCCTCTCTCTGGGCTACTCCCCTACTCACTCAAAATAAATAAAGATTTAAAAAAATTAAAAAAAAAAAAGAGTTGGAGGCTCAACTGACTGAGCCACCCAGATACCCTCACCCCTTTTTAATTGTCTGCCAAAAACTCCATCCTAGTTATATCCAGCTCTCCCCACTCCATGCCTGCATCCATGCAGCTGGACAGAAGCACTAACCTCAAATGGTCCCTTGATGCTGCCCAGCGATCATACCACTGTTCCCCAGACCTCCCACTGACCCAGTTTCCTAGACTTGGATTCCACACTTCTCTTTCCTCTTCAGATCACCATTGCCTCCTACCTCATCTTCATTCTCAGTTGACAACTTTGTTTCCTACACTTCTAAGAAAATTGACACAATCAGAAGAGACTTTTCCCTTCAGACTTTTATCACTACATGTACCTCTCTACCGAGTTCTACACCCACATAATCTGACTTCCCACCTGTTACCTTAAATCAACTATCCCTGCTTCTACCTAAAATAATCCCTTTGTCTGTGCACCAGACCTTATTTCTCTATTTCTTCTTACCTATATAAGGGCGTCACTTCAACATTTTTTTTCTCTCTCCTACTTCAGTAATTTCAGCTCTTTAATGTATCATGAAAGCATTTTATTATTGCGCCCATGTTAAAATGATCTTTATTCCTTCATCTACTTCTTGATTTCTTTCCTCCTCTTCGCAAAAATACTTACAAGTGTTCACTGTATTCTCTCTCTCCCTTTTTCTCCCTCATTCCCTTTTAAATCCGCTTTAGTCAGGTTTTCATTTCTACCATTTTACCAAAACAAAACAATTCTCGATAGGAATCCAGTGACCACCACACTATTAAATTCAGTGGTGGATTCTCTATCTTACTCGATCATCCAGCAGTGTCAGACACGGTGCGTTACTGAATTCCCTTGATACACTTATTTCCCTTGGATACCAGGACAGCCTATGATCTTGTTTCTTCTTGTTTCACTGTTCATTTCTTCAGAGTCATTTTATTCTTTACTCTGCCTTTCCAGTCACTAATTGGGAGTGCCCCTGGTTTAGTCCCTGATTCTCTTTTCTTCTAGATCCTCATTATTTTCTTGTGATCGCATTGATTCTCAAGGCTTTAACTCTCATACAGATAATTATGACTTCCAAATATGTTTAGCTCCAGTTTTTTGCTGCACTAAAGATTTATGTGTCCAACTGCGTATTTGGCCTATTGATTTGGATATTTAATAGACACCTCAAATTTAACATGCCCTAAACTAAATTTCTGAACTTTTCTCTCCTTAGTCAACCTGCTCCACCCCCAGCCTTCCTCATCTTACTGTTACAGAGGTAACTCCATTCTTCCTATTCCTCCGGTTAAAAACTCCTATGGTTACTTTTGACTGTTCTTTTTCTCTCATATCCCGTATACTACTGTATAATTTCTATCTCCTGTGTCAGTAATGTAACCTCCAAATGGGCAGAGATGATTATCTCTTTGGTGTACTGATGTCTCACAAGAGCTTAGAATGTCTTCTGACATAGAGGACTAAAATAATATTTGTTTAATAAATGGATGAATTGTAGTAACGTGCTAAGAAGTACATGTTTTCTCTTTTCACTTTTATTGAGCTAATTCACATTTACAAATGCTTAGAACAGACTGACTGATTTCTCACTCTGTATTTCTGCCAATAACAGTGAAATGTGTATTAATATTATAAAATCTGGCCTTCCAGAAAGATATACATATCATTAATACTGGCTACTATCCTATTTCTGACTTATATAAAATTTAGTATGTTTCTCATGGGACCTTATTTGCTTATTTGTCATTGTTCTGGAGTGGGAGCTCCTCAAAGTCAGAAACTTAATCTTCCTGTCTGTCCCTCAAGCACCTAACCCAGTGCTGGCACATAAGTTTTTTTAAAAAAAAATACTGGTTTACCTGTAGTTCTTTTTTTTAATGGAGTCTTTATCTGGTTTTCAGAGTGATACTGGCCTCATAGAATGAGTTTGGATGTTTTCCCTTCTTTTCCATTTTTTGTTCTGTTTTGTTTTTTACTACTGATTCAATTTCTTTGTTTTTCATCTGTTCAAGTTTTCTATTTCTTCCTGTTCCAGGTTTGGTAGTTTATATGTTTTCTAACTTAATCATAGAATGAAAATACACAAAATTTAATATTGATCCAGCATGTGATATGTGTCCTGAGCTTTCTCTATATAGATTCCTTTAATTCTTACATCAATCCTGAGGAGAATATAGGTCTCATTTTTACAAATGTAATAAAGCTGGTCTTTCATCTGAGACTCCGTTCTATATCAACCATTGCAATATCCTCGCTATCCACTTTCTAGGGGATTATATCATAGATACTAAATCTACTTCCTTATTTAGAGATGACTGGAAAGAATATTTACAATGTCAAATATGGGGGGAATGTTTTGTTTTTATTTACAATTGGAAGCAAATCTTTAGCTTTGTAGTAGTATGTAATTATGTGCTGTCTATTTTGCAGTTAAATTGGGAAAATTGACCTTATATTTTGTGCTTTTAAATCCATAGGTGCTATAATATTATTTACCAAATTTACATAAACCACCAGGATTTTTATCCAGCTTTATTGAGATATAACTGACATATAATACTGTATAAGTTTAAAATATATGGGATGTTTTTTAAATTATTCCTTTAAATTTTTTTTTAAGTTTTATTTTTATTTATTTTGAGAGTGGGGGGAGGGCAGAGAGAAAGGGAGAGAGAAGAATCCCAAGCAGGCTCTGTGCTAACAGCACAGAGCCCAACATGGGACTCGGACTCCTGAACTGTGAGACCATGACCTGTGCCAAAGTTGGAGGCTTAACCAACTGAACCACCTAGGAGCCCTGAGATATATAGTATGTTGATTTGGTATATGTTGCAAAATGATTACTACTGTAGTGTTAGCTAATGCCTCTATCATGTCGCATAATTACCATTACTTTTTTTGTGGTAAGAACATTTAAAATCTATTCTCTTAACAACGTCCAACCATATAATACTTTATTGTTAACTAAAATCACAATGTTGTACATAAATCATCCCCAGAACTCATGCATCTTCTAAATGAAAGTTTATACCCTTTGGCCAAAACCTCCCCATTTTCCCACCCCCCCACCGCCGGCCCTGGTAACCACCATTCTAGTCTCCATTTCTCAGAGTTTGCTAATTTAGATTCCACATGTAAATTATATCATATACTATTTGTCTTTGTCCAACCTATTTCACTTAGCACAATCCTCTAAGCCATCCATGTTGTTGCAAATGGCAGGGTTTCCTTCTTTCTCTGAGTAATTTCAGTGAATAATATTCCAGTGCGTGTGTGTGTGTATAAAATATATATAGCACATCTTTCTATAATGCTGCAATAAACAAGGAAATGTAAGTACCTTTACAAGATTCTTTTTCCATGTCTTTTGGATAAACACCCAGAGGTAAGTGGAATTGCTGGATTGTATGGTAGTTCTATTTTTAGATACTTGAGGAACCCCCATACTGTTTTTCATAGTGGCTATACCAATGTATATTCCCACCAAGAGTACACAAGGGTTTCCTTTTTCCACATCCTCACCTGCATTTGTTATGGCTTGCCTTTTTGATGGTAGCCATTTTAACAGGTGTGAGATGACATCTCATTGTTGTTTTGCCTTGTGTACCCTTGATAATTAGTGATGTTGAGCACTTTTCATGTACTTGTCCATTTGGATGTCTTCTTTCGAAACGTTGCTATTCATGTTTTGCCCATTTTAAAATCAGATTGCTTGCTGTTTTTGTTGCTGTTGTTGTTGAGTTGTAGAAGTTCTTTCCATACTTTGGGTGTTAACCCCTTATTCAATATATGGTTTAAAAATATTTTCTCCCATTCCATAGGTTGCCTTTTTATTTTGTTGATTGCTTCTTTTGCCTCACAGAAGCTTTTTAGTTGATGTAGTCCCACTTACTATTTTTTTTTGCTTTTCTTGTTTATGCTTTTGATGTCATAGCCAAAAACATGTTGCTGAGACCAATGTTAAGAAGATTCTCCCCTGTTTTCTTCTAGCAATTTACAGTTTGAGATCTTATGTTTAAGTCTTTAATCTATTTCAAGTTAGTTTTTGTGTATGGTATAAGAGAGGGGTCTAATTTGATTCTTCTGTGTGTGATTATCCAGTTTTTTCAAGACCATTTATTGAAGAGAATATTTTCCCCCATTCAGTATTCTTGGCTTCCTTGTCAAATATTAGTTGACTGTATATATGCAGGTTAATTTCTAGGCTCTCAATTCTGTTCCAGTGGTCTATGTGTCTCATTTTATGCCATTGCCATACTGTTTTGATCTCTATAGCTTTACAGTAGAGTTTGAAATCAGGAGATGTTATTCCTCTAGTTTTGTTCTTCTTTCTCAGGATTGCTTTGGCTATTTGGGGTTTTCTGTGGTTCCATATAAATTTTAGAATTATTTACTCTATTTCTATGAAAAAATGCCATTGGAGTTTTGATAGGGATTTCATTTAATCTGTAGATGGCTTGGAGTGCCTGGGTGGCTCAGTCAGTTAAGCGTCCAACTTCAGCTCAGGTCATTTTCCTGCAGTTTATGAGTTTGAGCCCTGGGTCAGTTTCTGTGCTGGTAGCTTAGAGGCTGGACCTTGCTTCAGACTCTGTGTCTCCCACTCTCTCTGCCCCATCCCCTACTCCCACTCTCTCTCTCTCAAAAATAAATAAACATTAAAAAATTTAATCTATAGATGGCTTTAGGTAATATGGACATTTTAGCTGTATTAATTCACCCAACCCATGAACACGGGATATCTTTCCATTTGTTTATGCCTCCTTCACTTTCTTTCATCAAAGTCTTGTGTTTTTTCTTTAACTATACAGATCTTTTACCTCCTTGGTTAAATCTATCTTTATGTATTTTATTGTTTTCTATGCTATTGTAAATGGATTGCTTTCTTTATTTCTTTTTCATATAGTTTATTGTTTGAGTATAGAATTGCAGCTGACTCGTGTATGTTGATTTCATACTCTGTAACTTTTATGAATTTGCAGATTACTTCCAACATTTTTTTTGGTTGTCTTTAGGATTTCCTCTATATAAGATCATATAATTTGCAAACAAAGGCAATTTTACTTTCTCCTTTCTGATTTGGAGGTCTTTTAAAATCTGTGTATTTCCTGATTGCTCTGGTTAGGATTTCCAGTGCTATATTGAGTAACAATGTGAGAATGGGCATCCTTGACTTGTTCCTGATTAGAGAAAATGTTTTTAATCTATCACCATTGACTATGATGTTAGCTGTAGGTTTGTTGTATATGCCCTTTATTGTGTTGATGTATGTTTCTTCTATACCCAATTTGTGGAGAGTTTAATCATAAAATGATGCTGTATTTTGCTTAATGATTTTTCTGCATCTATTGAGATGATCATATGATTTTCACCTTTCATTCTATTAATGTGGTGTATCACATTATTGAATCACATTATTGATTTGCAAATGCCAAACTTGCTTCCCAGGGATAAATCATGCCTGATCATGGCATATCATCCTTTATTGTGCTAGTGAATTAAGTTTGCTAATATTTTGTTATGAATTTTTGCTTATATATTCTTCAGAGATATCGGTCTATAGTTTTCTTTTCTTGTAGTGTCATTATCTGGCTTTGGTGTCAGGATAATGCTAGCCTTGCCAAATGAGTTTGGGAGTTTTCCCTCCTCTTGAATTTTTTGGAAGAGTTTGAGAAAGATTGGCATTAATTCATCTTTAACCATCTGGTCTTGGGTTTTTCTTTGTTGGGAGATTTTTGATTACTGATTCGATCTCCTTGCTTGTTACTGGCTTGTTCAGATTTTTTATTTCTTCATGATTCAATCTTGGTAGTTGTATGTTTCCAGAAATTTATCAATTTATTCTAGGTTACCCAATTTTGTTGGCATATTTGTAGTAGTTTCTTATGATTCCATGTATTTCTGTAGTATCAGTTGTGATGTCTCTTCTTTCATTTTTTATTTTATTTATTTGAGTCTTGCCTCTTTTTTTCTTAGTCTAGAAAAAGGCTTACTAAATTTGTTTATCTTTTCCCAAAAGTAGTTCTTAGTTTCATTGGTCTTTTCTATTACCTTTTTGGTTTCTATTTCATTTATATCTGTTCTGATCTTTGTTATTTCCTTCCTTCTGCTAACTTTGGACTTGTATTTTTGTACAAGTTTGTACTTTTTAAAAATCTAATTCCTTGAGGTCTAAAGTTTGGTTTTTTATTTGAAATTTCTTAAAATATAGTTATTTATCACTATGAACTCCCTTCTTGGGATTACTTTTGCTGCATCCCATAGGTTTTGGAGTGCTGTTTTTCCATCTTAATTTGTTTTAAGATTTTTTGACTCATTGATTGTTCAAAAGTCTGTTGTTTAATTTCCACATATTTGAAAATTTTCCATCTTTCATCTTGTTATTGATTTCTAGTGTCATACCATTATGATTGGAAAAGATACTTGGTATGACTTCAATATTCTTAAATTTGCTGAGACTTGTTTTGTGCCCTAACATATAATCTGTCCTAGAGAATGTGTTGTGCACACATAAGAAGAATATGTATTCTGTTGCTGTTTGATAGAATATTCTATATTAGGTCCATTAAATCTAAAGTATGGCTCAATTCCATTGTTTTCTTATTGATTTCTGTCTGGATGATCTGCCATTGAAGTATTGAAATTTTCTACTATTATTGCATTACCTATTTCTCCCTTTTGATCTGTTAGTATTTGCTTAATATAGTCAGGTGCTCTGATTACAATTGTTGTATCTTCTTAATGAATTGACCCCTTTATCATTATATAATAACCATTTTGACTCTTGTTACTGTTTTTGTCTTAAAGTCTATTTTACCTGATATAAATTTAATGCTAACCCTGCTTTTGATTTCTACTTGAATGGATATCTTTTTCCATCGCTTCACTTTGTGCCTATGTGTGTCCTTAAAGCTAAGTGAGTCTCCTGTTGGCAGCATATAGTTGGGCCCCATTTTGTTGTTGCTGTTGTTGTTGATTCTGTTTTTGTTTTTATCCAGCCACTCTATGCCTTTTGATCAGGATATTTAATCCATTTACATGTAGAGTAATGCCATCTTCTTAATTGTTTTCTGACTCTTTTGTAGTTCCCTTATGTCTTTATTTATCTCTTGCTGCCTTCCTTTGTAAATTGGTGACTTTTCCATAGTGTTGATATGCTAATATTCCCTTTAATTTTTGTGAATCTACCATAAGTTTCTGCTTTTTGGTTACCATGAAGCTTACCTAAAACATAATCTTTGTAAAAGTCTATTTTAAGCTGGTAACACTTTAACTTCAAATGCATACAAAACTACTTTTATTTCCCCCTTTTATGATTTTAATGTCGCAATCTATCTCTTTTTGTAATGTGTATTCATTAGCAAATTATAGTAGCTATAGTTATTTTTAATACCTTGTCCTTTAATTTTTATATCACAGTTAAGTACTTAACATACCACCACATTACAATATTAGAGTATTCCAAATTTGACTATATGTTTACCTTTACCAGTGTTTTGTGTATTTTCATATGTTTTCATGTTACTATTAAACATTCTCTCATTTCAGATTACAAAACCCCTTTCAGTATTTCTTTTTTTTTGTTAATTTTTTTTTTAATGTTTATTTTTGACAGAGAGAGAGACAGAGCATGAGCAGGGGAGGGACAGAGAGACAGGGAGACACAGAATCCAAAGCAAGCTCCAGGCTCTGAGCTGTCTGCACAGAGCCTGACACGGGGCTCAAATTCACAGACCGCAAGATCATGACCCGAGCCGAAGTCAGACGCTCAACTGACTGGGGCCACCCAGGCGCCCCACCTTTCAGTATTTCTTATAAGGCAGGTCTAGTGGATGAATTATCAGCTTTTGTTTGTCTGGGAAAGTCTTTATTTCTCTTTCAATACTGAAGTATAACTTTGCTGAATATTTTTGATTGACATTTTTTTTTCTTTCAGCGCTTTGAATATATCATCCCACTTTCTTTTGGCTTTCTTTGGTTTTTGCTGAGAAATTTTCTGGTTGACTAATGGGGGTTCCTTTGTAGGTTACAATTTTTCTTTCCTCTTTATGCTTTTAGGATTTTGTCTTCGTCTGATTTTGACAGTTATTATAATGTTTCTTGGAGATCACTTTAGATTGAAATTATGGGGTGAGCTATTACCTTCATGGACTCGTATTCCAAATCACTCCTCAAGTTGGGAAATTCTCAACCATTATTCCTTTAAATAAGCTTTCTGTCCCCCACTTTTTGGAATTTCAATAATTTACACCTTGTTTCTTTTTATGGTGTCTCATAGATCACATAGGCTTTCTTTATGCTTTCATTCTCTTTTCTTTATTCTCCTTTAACTGGATGATTTCAAGTTTCTTACCTTCTAACTCAGATTCTTTCTTCTGTTTGGCCTGTTTAGCTATTGATGCTCTTTACTACATTTTTCATTTCATTTCATTGACTTCTTCAGCTCCAGAATTTCTGTTTGATTCTTTTTTGTGTACTCCCTAGGCATCTACCAAAGCTCTCTGTTACTGCTGCCTTTGGAAGCTCACACAAGGAGCCAGCCACAGAGTGGGAGTGGTGTGTGGGTGAGACATTCAGGGCAGTCATAGACATCCATGGATGATGCTTTCCCAGCAGTTCATGGATGGACTTCCTAATAGAGTCCACAGTTCAGCCATCAGGGACCATATCCGTTTAATGCCCTCTATTTTATCTACCACTCTCCCAATCTCATCCCTCTGCCTAGTCATGGAACTTGCAATTTAGTAGCCTAGATTCTTCAAGATAGAAAGGAGTCTCTTTGGAAGTGTACCATACAGTTGGGGAAGTCAAGAAAACACTTACCTGTTCTCCCCTTTCACTATGGGAGAAATCATGGCTGATAATGTCTCAGCCATAAGCTGTGCCATCTTTGAGGAAGGGTGGTGCAAGGAAAGTCAAGCGGTTTCTCTTATCCATTCCAATACATTCCAAAAATTTTTTTTTCTCCACTGGAGTGCTGGAAATTCTCTTCTGAAAACCTGGACACATGGGCTTTCTTGTCCATGGGGGACTGCCAAGTCATTGTTCTTTAGGTACTCCTGGGCTGTGACTGACAGGGACTGGAATCAGTTCACAGGTTTCTGTAGGGACTGCAAGTGATACTGAGGTCTCTCTGCTATTACCTGATGCACAGGTTGGTAAATTCCTGAGTCCCTTAGCATATGGTCTGGATCCCACAACCCTCATGGAGCCATTGTTCAGGGGTAGATGCCTAATTTTTGTTGTGGAAGTTGGGGAGGGAAATATGAAGGATGTCTTATGATGCTGACATCACTTCACTAAACCATTAGGATATAATTGAAATTCAGTTTATCACTCCTAAAATTTATTCATGCATGTTTTCTAAGTCTCAACTTAGATATTTGTTTTTGTTAAACACCTAATGTCTTTATTACTTTACTTATAGAAAGTTTCCTCTAACATAAATATGCCAACTAGTTATTAGAAATGTATCATTTTCCAATTGATCATATACTGAAAATAACTTCCACTGAATCTATTTCTGTCTTCAATAGATCTCAAGGCTTCAGTAAAAAATTTTAAAAAATATATGAACTTTGTCGTAATTAGATCTAACTCAAATGCCACTTCTTTTGTGATGCTCTCTCTGATGTTTTCATATGCAATGTCACATTTTCTTCTGTACTTCCACTGCATCCTGCAGCTCTCACTTGTCCTAATGTGGACTATATGCACACCTGGGTCATCTCTCATATGAAGTTGTGCACTGTAAAAGAGCAGACATTATGTATTATAGTTCTACTGAGCTACCCAATACCTACATATACTGCCTTCCAATATGGCTGCTGAGCTCTAGTCAATTAAAACTTCACCTGGGATACTATTTGAAATGTCTTACTTTCACGGCATAACTATATTCTACGTCAAGTGACTTCTTAAAATATTTCTCTGCACTTTGCTTTATTATAACTGCTTTAAATAGCTTTTAAATTTACTGGTTTGTTAGACTACCTAGTGATTTTTAAAAGGATAGAGATAAAGCATGTATTAAATTTTCATAGAGAACTTAAATGATAAACATAATTGTGGGGAGGTAGCTCTCTCTGTCTGTCTCACACATACGCATGCACCCACACACACACACACAATCTCAATTTCCAAATCTCATTCACAATGAATTCTATTACTCAATGAGTAATTAGTTTTTATAACCAATAACAGACTCAATCAACAATAATCACACGTACATGTACACACAAACACAAAAATACCTACGGTCTATTCCTTCCAGCCATCATTATCTCTCTTCAAAAAGGCAACATAGTAAATACAATGACCTAGCCTCTAGAGGAGTTAGTGAAATATAGATTATAATACTCTTCTGACATCATGATAGTAGAGTATGTGCATTTTGTAAGATATTTCAAATCTTTAATTGCAAAATTGTTCAAGATAATCCCTTACTCAGCCAATATATTTAATCTCTAATCCTGTGTTGATCATCATTTTCCTGAGCTTCTGGTTTCTCAGGTTTCTGACCATGGCTAACTCATTTGAAAAAATTCTGCTCATTATTAAAAGGTGGAAAAGGTTCTAAATGAAACAAAATATGATTTAATAAGTCAATATAATACATTTTACAATTAAAATTATTCTAAGATGTGAGTTGATTTGGGCTATATTTCAGTATATAATATTTTAATTTTGTGACAATGTTTCTAGCAAAGAACAGAAACGGTATTTCATGAGCAAATGTTCTTTACAGGAAGTAACAGAAACAAACTAAGGCAAATGTTAACCAAAAAAAGTCTGGGTATAGGGTAGTTCATAGACATGGCATCAGAAAAGTCATGGATGAAGATGTTCCAATATAGAGATGGTAAGAACCAGTGGAACATTAGTGGTTCCAAAAGGGGGTATCAAAAAACAAAACACTACAAACTACAATAATAATAATAAAAGAAAAAATCAATGGAGGTGTATTTTTACATTTAGACTTTTAAAGAAAGCACGACAACACTTTAATCTCAGGAATTTAATGAAAAGTGTTGCATATGTTGATATGTTGGGTATCTTCTAGCCCAGTGATTCTGTTACCTTGCATGGCATAAAGTTCTCCATGATAGTTTAGCAGATGAGAATTGGTAGAGAAGCCTTAATTCCTTTGGACTAGCCACTGATAATTCCATCAGATTCAATAGAAAGATTAACTTTTCTACTGCATTTCTTTTGAATTAAAATGTAAATTAATATGTTAGCTTTATACTTAGTGGTTGCTGGGAGTAAAGAGACAAATTAAAAGTTGGGGGAGAAATAGAGGAGAGAGAGAGAGAAGGAAGGAAGGAGGGAGGGAGAGAGGCGGAGGTGGGGGCACTTGAAGATACATTTTTTGTGTGTGTAATTTTCAATTTGTAAACTAAGAACTTTCATAGCCTTTGTAGTAGACTGTTCAATGGCCCCAAAGGTATCCATGCCCTAATAGTCTCTAGACTCTGAATGTTACTGTGTATGGCAAAGGAGACTGCAGATGTGATTAAGTTAAGGAACTTTTTAAAAAAATTTTTTCTAAACGTTTTTATTTATATTTGAGAGAAAGAGAGAGACAGAGTGCAAGTGGAGAAGGGGCAGAGAGAGAGAGAGAGAGAGACACAGAATCTGAAGAAGGCTCCAGGCTCCAAGCTGTCAGCACACAGCCCGACATGGGGCTCGAACCCAAGAGAGGTGAGATCGTGACATGAATCGAAGTTTGATGCTTAACCAACTGAGGCAACCCAGACACCCCAAGCTAAGGATCTTGATATGGGGAGATTATCCTGAATTATCTGGTTAGGCCCTAAATATAATTACAAAACTTAATTATAAGAGGAAGGCAGGGAAGATTTAAGTAGAGAAGAAGTAGGAGACACGATGACTGGATCGAGAGGTTGGAATAATGCAAGGGAGGATTCACAGACCAGGGAGATGTGATGACAGAAGCAAGAGGTTGAAATAATGAAAGGGAGGATTCACGGAGCTAGAAAAAACTGGAAAACATATTATGCCTCTTAAGGAGGTGTGGCCCTCCCAACACCTTGGTGTCAGCCCAGTAAAACTCATTACTGACTTTTGACCTCCAGAACTATAAAGGAACAAATTTATTCCTTTATAGTTTAAGCCACCAAGCTTGTGTTGATTTGTTATAACAGCCATAGGAAACTAGTGCACATTTTATTAAGCATGAAATAACTAGGGCATTCAGCAAATTAGAATCCTTGATGCCACTAACCTGTATTTTTTCTTTGTGAATCAATTTTTGATGATTTAAAGGAAGGGAATACATAATATTAACTACTGAACATCTGTTATTTATTCTTTAAGAGCTAATTTGAAAAAGCATGTTGTCAATTTTATAGTCAAAGGAAGAAGACCAATTTTCATATTTATTGATGGTTACCTGGTGAACTGAAGCATAGGTTTAATTTTTCCAATTAACCTCAAATTTCCTAACACTGTCAATAAATATATTTGGGGCATTTGTAGTTTGGAATAGCAAATAGACATGTTAATGAAATATTAGAGTCATACTTTTATTTTATTTTATTTTACTTTATTTTATTTTATTTATTTTTTTTAACGTTTATT
The DNA here is from genome assembly GCF_046562875.1 of Panthera onca. Lineage (NCBI taxonomy): Eukaryota > Metazoa > Chordata > Mammalia > Carnivora > Felidae > Panthera > Panthera onca. Next base: position 67,311,439 of record NC_138346.1, on the reverse strand, counting down.
TATTTTTGAGACAGAGAGACAGAGCATGAACAGGGGAGGAGCAGAGAGAGAGGGAGACACAGAATCTGAAACAGGCTCCAGGCTCTGAGCTGTCAGCACAGAGCCCAAAGCGGGGCTCGAACTCACGGACTGTGAGATCATGACCTGAGCCGAAGTTGGATGCTTAACCGACCAAGCCACTCAGGCGCCCCCTAGAGTCATACTTTTAAACAAAAAAGACGGTTTGAAAAATGATGGTGGACTGGTAGCTGTACTAGATACATGTAATTTGTTCCTCTATTTTTCTATCCCATACCCTGAGACCTGGGATGTTATTTGCTAGCTCTGTATCAAAAGGCACAAATGGGTGGGATGGCCAAAGATAGGCATCAGTAGGAATTGGAGGGTTGGAGGGTTTGACGAGGATGAAGTTAGGGTATTTATTTCTCACATTCTTCCCTTTCAGATTGCCAGGGTAGAATGTGAAGGCCATAGTTCCTGCCAATCAGCTCTTGCTCCCTCCTGATTACAGTAATAATTTCTTCCTCTCGCTTCTTACTGCTACTAGCCCTGGGGTAGTGTAACCCCACTAGTGCTTTGTTGGTTTCCCTTAACTCTAACATGCATTGTGAACAGTCTTTTTGTGTTTTAATCTCTTCAATTAAATTCTTTTGTGTCATCTATTTCTCCACCAAAAATATTTACTATAATGCTGGCACTAATGAAACAATTGACATGAATCTGATTATTTGATTTTTACAGTGACCTTGTGAGTTAGGTACTATTCTAACCAAATTTAAAATATGAGAACATTGGGGTGCCTAGGTGGATTGATTGGTTAAACATCTGACTCTTGGTTTCGGCTCAGGTCATGGTCTCACAGTTTGTGAGATCAAGCCCCTTGTGGGGCTCTGTGCTGAGTGTGGAGCCTGCTTGGGATTCTCTCTCTGGCCCTCCTGCTCATGCTTGCTCAATAGACAGATAGATGACAGACAGACAGATAGATAGATAGATAGATAGATAGATAGATAGACTGAAAAACATAAAGTTTAAGTAACTTGATGGTCGCAGAGCTAAGAAATGTCTAAGTCAAAAATGAAGTCCAGTGTGTTTGACTCCAGAACTAATCTTAGATGTGGTAGTAAATTAGCTAATATGCTTTTAAAAATAATCTCATATTTTTAGTATCTATATAAATCTCATAGACAAGACTTAAGTCCAGAAAAAAATAGAATAAATAGGAACATGTTAGGAAAATTTAATTCATAGGTAATAAACTAACACAGAAGACACAGAGATCTGAATTTGTAAATAGTCTATTACATGCAGTCTTCATATCTGAATGCTCAGGATGTTATTTAGTATCATAATTCTTAAGAAAATGGAAATGAGAGGGACAACATTTTCTTCAATACACAAAGAAAGCCTTTTATTAATACAAATATGTCATACAAATTAATTGAAATAATCTACTTGCTATCTGTGATCATTTTTCAGTGACTAGAAGCAGATAAATTAAATTAAAATTTTTAAAAACCCCACATTCCTAAAGATTGCTGTGAAAATGCATTTCACTTATTAATTATATCCCCGAAATCCATATTCATTCTTTTTTTTAAATCAGCTTTTTTAATTTAAAAAAATCACGCAATTAAAACAAAAAGATCAAAATACTATTTACTGAGAAATTTCTGCTAATCTCACGTAGGAGTATGGCAAAAATGACATCAGAATTTATTCTTATTCCATCTATAGAAACCGGAAGAGAAGAGGACAACCGATTTTCAAAGCCCTCATCATCTCTTACCTGCAATTCCTAACCTTTATGTTCCAAATAGTCTTCCCACCTACATAACTGGTAGTAAAAAAATCTTTCTTCCATGAGATTTATGAAATTCTTCCTGACATGTAGGTTTTGACACTGCCATTTTGGTACCTTGCAGATTGATTTGTGATAACATCACTAACAGGCCACTTATAGCCTATATCAAGGCTCAGCAAACTATGGCCTTTTATAGCCTCTTTTGTTTAAGATAGTTGGGAAATACAGAAGACTGTTTTGTGGCACATAACACTTACATGAAATTTGAAATTTAGTGTCCAGCAATAAAGTTTTATTGAAGGACCATGCTTATTACTTAATGTATATTTGTCCACGGCTAAAAATGGTAAAAGTAATAGGCCTTATGTGTGCGTGTGTGTGTGTATGTGTATATATATATATATATATATATATGGGGTGTGTGTGTGTGTATACACACACACACACACACACACACACACACACACATATATATAAAATGTAGATATATCTATACATTTTAGTGTTTAAGTTCATTCATCCAGAGGTTTAAATACTGTCAAATACCTATGCTTCGTAATTACAGTACAATGTGAGTATATAGGCCAGAGGTCTGCAGCTCAGTTTCTATAAGGGCCATTTAGTAAATATTTTAGGGTTTGTGGGTCATATGGTCTCTGCTGCAGCTATGCAACTCTGTCCTAGTAACATGAAAATAGCCGTGGACAAATATACATTAAGTAATAAGCATGGTCCTTCAATATAATTTTATTGCTGGACACTAAATTTCAAATTTCTAGGAAAAGTTGCTATGACTGATGTTAGAGAAGTTACTGCCTGTGCTGTCTTCCAGGATTTTTATGGTTCAGGTCTCATACCATTTTGAATTTATCTTTGTGTATTGTGTACAAAAGTGGTCCAGTTTCATTCTTTTGCATATTTCCGTCCAGTTTTCCCAACACCCTTTCTTCAAGAGGGTTGTCTTTTTCCCATTGCATATTCTTTCCTGCTTTGTCAAAGGTTAATTGACCATATAATTTGGGTTTTATTTCTGACAATTCCATTGCTCCACTGATGTATGTGTTTATTTTTGTTCCAGTACTATACTGTTTTGATCACTACAGTTTTGTAATATAACTTGAAGCCCAGAATTATGATACCTCCAGCTTTGCTTTTCTTCTTCAAGATTGCTTTGGCTATTCAGAGTCAGAGTCTTTTGTGGTTCCGTACAAATTTTAGGATTGTTTTTTCTAAAAGTTCTGTGAAAATGCTATTGGTATTTTGATAGGGATTGAATTAAATGTATAGGTTGCTTTGGGTAGTATAGACATTTTAACAATATTTGTTCTTTCGATCCATGAGCATGGAATGTCTCCATCTCTTTGTGTTATCTTCCATTTCTTTCACTAGTGTTTTATAGTTTTCAGAGTATAGGTATTTCACTGCTTTGGTTAGGTTTATTCCTAGGTATCTTATGATTTATGGTGCAATTGTAAATGGGATTGATTCCTTAATTTCTCTTTCTGCTACTTCATTATTGGTATGTAGACATACAACAAATTTCTGTACATCGATTTTTATATCTTGCAACTTTGCTGAATTTTTTTTGTCAGTTCTAGCAGTTGTTTTTGATGGGGTATTTAGAATTTTCTGTATATAGTATCATGTCATCTGCAAATAGTGAAAGTTTTAAATCTTTTTTTTAATGTTTACTTATTTATTTTGAGAGAGAGACAGAGAAGGAGAGAGAGAGAGTCCCAAGCAGGCTCCACACTGACAGCAGAGCCCATTGCAGGGCTTAGTCCCATGAACCATGAGATCGTGACCTGAGCCAAAATTAAGAGTTGGATACTTAACCAACTGAGCCACCCAGGTGCACTGAAAGTTTTACTTCTTCCTTACCAATTTGGATGCCTTTTATTTCTTTTTGTTGTCTGAATGCTGTGACTGGACTTTCAGTACCATGTTGAATAAAGTAGTGAGAATGGGCATCCTTGTTTTGTTCCTAACCTTAGGGGAAAAGCTCTAAGTTTTTCCCCATTAAGGATGGTATTAGCTGTGGATTTTTCATATATAGTCTTTAGTATGCTGAAGTATGTCCCCTCTAAACCTATCTTGTTGAGGGGTTTTTATCGTGAATGGATATTGTACTTTGTCAAATGCTTTTTCTTCATCTATTAAAATGATCATTTGGTTCATATTCTTTCTCTTATTGATTTGATGTATCACACTGATTGATTTGTGAATATTGAACCACTTTTGCAAACCCAGGAATAAATCCCACTTGATCGCGGTGAATGACTTTTTTTTAACGTATTGATAAATTTGGTTTCCAGTATTTTGTTGAGGATTTTTGTATCTATGTTTATCAGAGATATTGGCTGGTAGTTCTTTTTTTATGTGATGTCTTTATCTGGTTTTGGTATCTGGGTAATGCTGACCTCATAGAATGAATGTGGAAGTTTTCCTTCCTTTTCTATTTTTTGGAGTAGTTTGAGATGAATAGGTATTAACTCTTCTTTAAATGTTTGGTAGAATTAACCTGTGAAGCCATCCAGTCCTGGACTTTTGTGTGTTGATAGTTTTTTTCTTTTTTTTTTTTTTTATTACTAAGTCAGTTTCTTTGCTTGTAATTGATCTGTTCAAATTTCTATTTCTTCCTGTTTCAGTTTTGATAAGATATGTTTACAAGGATTTATTCATTTCTTCTAGGTTGCCCAATTTGTTGATATATAGTTTTTCATCATATTCTCTTATAATTGTTTGTATCTCTGTGGTGTCTCCTCTCTCATTTATGATTTTATTTATTTGAATCCTTTCTCTCTTTTTCTTCACAAGTCTGGGTAGAGGTTTATCAATTTTATGATTTTTTTTCAAAGAACCACCTCCTGGTTTCATTGATCTATTCTATTTTTTATTTTGCTCTTTACTTTCTATATCACTTATTTCTGCTCTAATTTTTATTATTTCCTTCCTTCTGCTGACTTTAGGCTTCATTTGTTGTTCTTTTTCTGTCTCCTTTAGGTGTAAAATTAGGTTGTTTATTTGAGATTTTTCTTGCTTCTTAAGGTAGATCGCTTTTGCTGTGTCCAAAAGGTTTTGAATGGTTGTGTTTTCATTTTCATGTGTTTCCATGTACTTTTTTATTTCTTCTTTTATTACCTCTTTGACCTGTTCATTGTTTTTTGTTTTGTTTTGTTTATTTTTGAGAGACAGGGAGAGAGACAGAGCACAAGCAGGGGAGGGGCAGAGAGAGAGGGAGACACAGAATCCGAAGCAGGTTCCAGGCTCTGAGCTGTCAGCACAGCACCCTACATGTGGTTTGAACTCATGAGCCGTGGGATCATAACCTGAGCCAAAGTCAGATGCTTAACTGACTGAGCCACCCAGGCATACCGACCATTCATTGTTTAGTAGCATGTTATTTAAGCTCCATGTATTTGTGGTCTTTCCAGATTTTGACTTGTAGTTGACTTCTAGTTTCATAGCACTGTGATTAGAAAAGATGCATGATATGACTTCGATCATTTTTAATTTGTTGAGTCTTGTTTTGTGGCCTAATATGTGACTTATTCTAAAGAATGTCCCATGTGCACTTGAAAAGAATGTGTATTCCACTGTTTAAAATGGAATGTTCTAAATATATCTGTTAAGTCCATCTGCTCCTGTGTGTCATTCAAAGCCATTGTTTCCTCGTTGATTTTCTGTTTAGATGATCTGTCTATTGATGTAAGTGGGGTGTTAAAGTCCCCTATTATTATTGTATTATTATCCATTAGTTCCTTTATGTTCGCTATTAACTGTTTTATATATTTGGATACTTTTGTGTTGGGTACATAAATATTTACAATTGTCACATTTTCTTGTTGGATTGTTCCCTTTATTATTACATAGCGTCCTCCTTTGTCTCATGTTACAGTTTTTGTTTTAAAGTCTATTTTGTCAGGAATAAATATTGCTACTCCAACTTTCTTTTGGCATCCGTTTACATGATATATGATTCTCCATCCTCCCACTTTCAATCTGTACGTGTCTTTAGGTTCAAAATGGGTCTCTTATTGGTAGCAGATAGATATGTGTTGTTTTTTCATCCATTCTGTCACTCTGTGTCTTTTGATTGGAGTGTTTAGTCCATTTACATTCAAAATAACCAATAATATATATGTATTTATTCCCATTTTATACCTGTTTTGTGTTTTTTTCTGAAGATTTTTTCTGATCCTTTCTTGTCTTTCTTTCATGGTTTGCTGGTTTTCCTCAGTGATATATTTTTTCTGTTTAAAATTTGAATATTTATTAGTAGTTTTTGATTTGTGGCTACCATTAGGTTTGTATATAACACCTTCTGCATATAGCGATCTACATTAGGTTGATGGTCATTTAAGTCTGAACCCATACTTTACTCCTCTCTTCCCCACATTTTAGATACATGTCATATTTTACATCTTTTAATTTTATGAGTTCCTTGACTAATATTTTACAGGAATATTCATATTAACTGCTTTTGTGTTTCCTACCTTCATACTGTCACTTTTGGTCTTTCCTTTTCACTCAAAGAGTCCCCTTTAATATTCCTTGCAGAGTTGGTTTAGTGGTCATGAACTCCTTTAGTTTTTGTTTGTCTGGGGCACTCTTTATCTCTCCTTCTATTCTGAATAACAGCCTTGCTGCATAGAGTATTCTTGTCTGCAGATTTTTCCCATTCAGCACTTTGAAAATATCATGCCACTCCCTTATGGCTTAAAAATTTTCTGCTGAAAAATCCCCTGATAGCCTTATGGGGTTTCCCCTTGTATGTAAATGTCTTCTTTAGTCTTGCTGACTTAAAAATTTTTATCACTATATTTTGCCATTTTAATTATAATATGTCTTGATGTGGATCTGCTTTTGTTGATTTTGTTGGGGTTCCCATGTGACTCCTGGATCTGGATATCTGTTTCCTTCCCCAGATAGAGAAATTTTCAGCCATTATCTCTTCAGATAAATTTCCTGCCCCCCTTCTCTCTCTCTTCTACTTCTGGGAAGCCTGTAATATGAATGTTATTACATTTGATGGAGACAGCTCCCTAAGTCCATTCTCGTTTTGCAGAATTCTTTTTTCCCTCCTTTGTCAATCTTGATTTTCCATTACTCTGTTTTCTAGGTCATTAATTTGTTCCTCTGATTCTTCCAGCCTGTCGTTCATTGCGTCAAGCATGTTTCTAATCTTGTTTATTGCACCTTTCATCTCTTATTGTTTCTTTTTTTATCTTTGTGTTAAGATATCACTGATGTCTTCCACTTCTCTATATCTGTTTCACTTACACCTCTGGCTGTGGCCTTGTCCTGTTCTTTCATTTGGGAGAAATTTATCTGTCTTCTCATTTTGTCCAAATCTCTGTACCTATTTGTGTGTGTTAGGCAAGTCAGCTACATCTCCTGTTCTTAAGGGTAATCGCCTTATAAAAAAGGGGTCCTGGGGGCGCCTGGGTGGCGCAGTCGGTTGGGCGTCCAACTTCAGCCAGGTCACGATCTCGCGGTCCGTGAGTTCGAGCCCCGCGTCAGGCTCTGGGCTGATGGCTCAGAGCCTGGAGCCTGTTTCCGATTCTGTGTCTCCCTCTCTCTCTGCCCCTCCCCCGTTCATGCTCTGTCTCTCTCTGTCCCAAAAATAAATAAATGTTGAAAAAAAAAAATTTCTAAAAAAAAAAAAAAAGGGGTCCTGTAGTGCCCTGCTGTGTAGTATTCCCCAGGGCCTGGTGCTTCTGGGAATGTCTCCAATGTGTGCTTCATATGCTGTGCTGTTGTGCCCTAGCTGCTTTATCATTCAGGCCAGTCATCAGCAGAGGTTTTATTTGCCTGTTGTGGACAGTGTTTCATCCCTGGCCTAAATGTGGCACATTTTAACTGGTTGTGCTCTGGTCTGCTTGTGAAATGAGACCTGTTACTACTGCCACTGTGACCAAAGCCTCACAAAACACCCAGGTCAGGAGACATGGTGTTGGAAGGGGTTTGGGCCAGTCTTCTGGGGGAGAGGGCCCACCATGCTGGGACTGAGGCAAGGTGAGTGGAAAACGCAGTTCTACCAGAGTGTGGTGAGGAGGAAGCTTTGGTGTAAGCAAGTTAGGTGGCAAGTGTCAGTGTTGTGCTGGTGCCTGCAGGTGGCCCTGTGCTTATGTTTGGGGGTGGGGAAGGGAAATGACACTGGTCAGTTCCTTTGTTTCTGGAAGGGTCTCTCCATGAGCACTCTCTCCCTGGGACATACTCCAAGGTGAACAACTAACCTCCCCAGTGTGTGCCCCAGGTGCTTTTTAGATCACGGTTTCCATGTTGTATGTCTGCTGGCTGTTTGCCCTTCCTTTTTTCCAAGAGCAATCCCAGTATCTCTCTGAGCTCTCCCAGAGCCAAGCACACTCACCTTTAATACTCCAGGCTTTAAGCCCAGCTGGCTTCAAGAACTCACAAAATTTGGGCCCTCTTGCTTTCCAAGCCAATTGCTATGGGGATTCATTTTTCCCATGTGCTCCCCTGTGTTAGTCTGTCTTTCACCCTTCTCTGTGACCGGGTCTCCCTCCCCACTGCAGCAGCCACAATCTGTTTCTCTCCCAAGCTGAGTCTCTGTGCTTCCAACCTTCTTTTCTACCTTTAGTTGTGGAATTTGTTCTGCCAGTCTTCAGATTGATTTCTGGAGCATTAAAGATGATTTGATATTTATCTAGTCATTTTCCTGGGACAAGGTGAGCCTAGGATCCTCCCACTCTGCCACCAACTTCCTGTCTCCTATTTTTCAATTCTTCTACTAGTCAGTGTTTCCTCTGTTTATATCTAATCAATGCTTTCTCCAAATGACATTGGCATATTTTCCTGTAAAAATTAATAGTGAAAATGTCTAGCTTTTCCTAACTTTGATATAAATATTTATAATGTGTCATCACTAAAATATATTTACATCAGTACCCATAGTGATATAATTGTATCAAAGTAAATTTTATTTGAGACAGATAGACTTTATCATGTAAAGATATTTCTTTTATTTCTTTTTACAGAGAGCATTTATAATTTGTAAATACATGCAAGACTTATTAAATGCTATTTCACATATTTATTTCACATATTTCACATAAATGCTAGTTCATATTTTTATTAATCCATTGACAAAATCTATTTTATGAACATATTTTCTAATTTTTTAATAACTATTTTGGGTGGTTTTTGGTGCATTATTTGGTTAAGTAGTTGATGAATTTTATTTAAGATTTTTTATGTCTGTATTCATTAATGACATTGGTTGTAGATATAAGTTTTGGTAAAGTTTTACTATCAAATTTATATTTTTCTGAAAATCTTTTGGGTAATTTTCTATTTTTTCTATGCTTGAGCCAGTTTTTTTGACAGGTTTTTTTTATTATTATTTTTGAAATATAGTTTATGCACAATGTTACATTAGTTTCAGGTGCACAACATAGGAATTGTACAAGTCCATACAATATGCTGAGTCAGTTTTTAAAATGTGCAAGTTAAGTGTTTCTACATAATGTCAATACTTCTTTTCTAGAAGATATCAATAACTCATCTATAAAGCACCTTATTGTTATTTTAAAGTAGTTTTACATTTTTTCAATTTATTTTCTTAGAATTTGCCTGGTCAGTTTATTCTTGTGCCATTTTGACAATTTCATTTTCATATGTGTTAACCATTTCATAGAGAATTGCTAAGATTTATTTACTTTTATTATATTTTTTAAATAATAGACTTTTTAAAAAATATTTATTAATTTTGAGAGAGAGAGAGTGAGGCAAGCAGGGGAGGGGCAGAGAAAGAGGGAGGGAGAGAATCCCCAGCAGTGTGGAGCCAGTTGTAGGGCTTGAACTCACAAACCATGAGATCATGACCTGAGCTGAAATCAAGAGTCAGATGCTTAACTGACTAAGCCACCATGGCACCCCAAGAATTGTGAAGATTTATAAATTTCAAAATAAGTTTTCTATGCTTAATGTATTATGGTCAAAAATATGACTTGGGTCTACAAATTCTACTTTCTAGAATTTACTGAGGTAGGATTTGTTTGTTTTCCTGGTGCTTTCTATACAACTGATTAGTTTTATAAATTACAAAAGAAAATTTTCTCTGTACAGTGCAAAGTTTGGTGTATAGTTACTGAAATAACAGTAATAATTATTTCATTCAAATCTTTAATGTTTTTACTTTGTTTTCATATTTTATCTCTCAAAAACTTAGACAAATGAATTTATATCTTCTACAATTATTGAATTTCTAACAGTTTTGCTTAATAATGTACTATGCTTAATTTTATAAGTTTATGACTAGTATATTCTTATTGAAAGATTTACCTTTATAAGTATAAAATTACCTTATTTATCCATTTAAGAAATTTTTGCCTTGAAATATATTTTGTCTCTAATAACATTGCAAGCCTTACATTTTTGTTTGTATTTGCCTGATATATTTTTGCCCATTTTTTATTTTTAATTTTGGCAATTTGTTCCATGCTTCTTTTAAATAAACAGCATCTGTTCAACTTTTGCTTTGTGATCTAATTTAGTACTTTTCGTTATTTAACGTGAATAAACCAATTCACAATTTGTTATCATCAATGTTAGGTTTATTTGGGCTTTCTTCTGACAACTTGTTTTGTGGTTTCTACTTTTATTTTTTTATTATTTCTCCTGATTTGCTTATGAACTACATCAACTATATTGTTTTCCTTTTTTTCTCTTTTTTTTCCTAGCTATTTAGAATGCATATATCACCTTGTTTTTCACTGCATTATTTTCAAAGAAATTGTCAGCATAATAAATTAAACTATTATCACATGTAAAAAAAAATATATATATCTATATAAATTTTTTCCTTATCCAAGTATTTCCTAGTTTTTAAAATATTTTGGGTAATGTTAATTTAAAGAAACGCTCTTTATAAGTGTATTGTTTATGAGTGTATTGTTCTTTATAAGTGTAGCAATTCTGTTTTATAAGGAGTTATCTGCAACAGTATTAAGATTATGCCCCTTATTTTGAACAATGACCTCTTTTTACATGCCTGGTGATTTTTTTCTCTTTACTCATCCTTACAGATGTTATTCTGTGCTGTATAACATCGGGATTTGAGATGGTTCTATCAGGAAACCATTTGAGATGGTTTCCTATAAATATCTAAAAATCTTCAGGCAAAAGAGAAAGCTTTAAATTTCCAGTTGTTTTAACTTTGCCAGTTCAAAGGTCCAGTGGCCTAAGGAAAACAGGAGAGATCACAGCAGGAACTATGTAGATTTGGCAGCCAGGACTAATCTTATTTCCTGAATTCAGTTGCCTGATGGCAACTGCTCGTGGGGAGCAGTATTCCTATTCTTTATCTGGCATGGCTATTTGCACCTGTTGTAAGCTGGGCATAGACTTTGCCATCTGGCAAACATCTCAGAAATATTGGTGATATTCTCAGTGTCCTACTGCTGCTGCAAAACTTACTCTTGCTCTAACCCTTGCCGTGGGATCCAGTTGTGACCATGGTACTCTCTGGGCACATTTTTCATTTATTTCTGAATTAAACTGATCTTCCTTATGCCCACAATCCTGGATGTATTTGGTTTTCCTGAAGTCAGTTCCCGTGGATTATTCTGGAAAAAAACACTTATGGCATGTGTAAATCTTTCTTCCTAGTTTCCAGAAATGACCCATGTTTTCCTCCCTCAACTCATTTTAGAGTGTGCATTTCACTTGCATTTTCACTTGCATCTGGCAAATGGGAGGGTGGTGAGTTGGAAGGAGAGTGATTAGATGTCTGTATTTGACAGACTTTTACCCAAAAGTAAATGTCTTCAAATCCTAAGATTATTCATGAGTAAAGAGATATAATGGAAATATTCACTGACTCTAATAAATAGATATTTTTATTTACTTCATGGAAAACAATTCCCATTTTTATAATCTTTCAGTTCAAATTTCTTCCGTCCTCATTCTTTTTAAAAATCTTTAACTTTTTCCTTTCTTCAGAGACAACAAATTATTACCAGTGGAAAGAGGACTGGACTAGGAGCCAGAAAAACAGAGCTCTGGTCCCAGATCTGATGTTTAATATCTATACTCTGAAATTCTATAAGCTTCAATTTTATCACCCTTAAAATGAAAGAAATAGACCACATTCTCTCTAAAGTACCTTCCAGTTCTATACTTCTTCACATCCATATTAGTGGAATTATTGCCAGGCTGAATCCACACTTTCCTTTGAACAAAAATTCCATTCGTATTTTATATTCATTGACAATTTAAAATATCAGGTTATTTTTCCTTAATGCTATTTTCATGTTTAGCCAGACTAACAAAATTAAATAAAGGAAGATGGTTTTTTTTTTTACTATTTCATTATATTTCTTTTTACTGAAGTAATTTTAAAATATTTTAGTTAATAATGAATCTATTTTTCAACACCCTTTTCTGAAAGATTATTATATTTCTCCTTGTTCTAGAAAAAAGTCTATGATAGTCTAATGAACTGTGGAAATATTTACCTACTCTTAAAAAGCATACATCTGTATATCTTTTGAATTTAAAAGACTATGTTTATTAGCCATTCAAACTTCTCAAATTTTTTTCTCTTATGGAATAATTAGAAGCATTCATTCTTGACCCTCTCACCCCCAACACACCAACTGAATTTCCAGCTGACTTGGCCTTCTTACGCAGAAGATTCCTCACTAACATCCCTGAATTTAGTTTCTCTTCTTGCTTCGATATTTCAGGGCAGAATACGTTTTCTGTAATAAACCTTTCATTCTGTCTTCCTTCATAAATTTGGGTGGCTTCATATGGAATTTGACTTTAAAGAACATGGAGATCAGTGAGGGCTGTGAAAGAGAGAGAAGCTGTCTGCGTCCTGTGCTTCATGTCTCTCAGACAAGAATCTTGGAGTTCTCTTCATCTTATGCAGTTCCTTCTCCACCCACGTTCAGTCAAACTTCAGATTTTACTAAAGCAACTTCAGAAATGCTCAAATTATTTCCTCCTCATTCCATTGCTTCTGCCTCATTTTGGCATACATTGTCTCTTGTCTGGACTCTTATGATAGCTTTTTATCTTATCTCCTGTCCTACAGGCCCTCACATTTCAGACTTCTTCCATAGTATCAGAATAATATCTAGGAAATAAATCTGATTATATTGCTTTACTGAATAGTGTTCCTCAATGTTCCCTGTATCCTTACTGTAAAATCCAGATTGCTTAACTTGCACATGAGGTAACTCCACCCCATGGACTTCATATTCCCATGAGGTTCTACTGGATGTAAAGCCTGGATAGGTGGCAGTAGTCATAATCTGACCTGGTAATAGTACCTAAAATAAAATTTTGAAATCCTAACACTAGCAGGAAGTAGAACCATGACTAATATTTTACAGTCTATATAGGTGATTTTAGTCACCATGCAAACAGGGTGTTTGCACCAAGTTGTTGAGAACTTGGACTGGACATCAGGTTGCCCCAGGCCATATTCTGGCTTCTCTACTTACTAATCTGTCCTTGGGCAAGAAATAAACCTCTTTGGGCCGCCTTGTGTATAATAAGTTTACTAATTGTTCTCATCCCAGAGGTTATCATGAAGATTGAATTAAATAATAAGATTGAGTGATTAGGTGAATTTGATCTTTCTGTTAACCTCAATTTATGAATTTTTTTTCCATTTACTCTAACTTTTTCCCACATTTAAGTATTTCTTAAGCAAGTTTGTGCACCTAATTCTTTTATTTCTTTATAAGCCACTTACTGCTTATCTACTTGCACTAGTGTGCTAGAACTGTAATCTTGATGTACTATTATTTTCATATTAACATTTTATAATACTTAATATTTTATAATGTACACTTCTCTTCTTGATAGTTCACTTTTCTTATTAAAAAACTTCAGCAAGTTGCCATTGGCCTTTGACATTCTATTTGACATCTTCTCCACTTCGGCCTCTATCATTTTTCCCTTATTAGATCTGCAACATCATCTAGGTAAGAACTTCTACTCCAGTCCAAGTGATCCTTTCATGTATATTGTCCTGGTCTGCTTTGCTTTCTCTTGTAGGCCAGAGCCAGGTCCTGCTTAGGATTGGGCCTTTGCTTATGATTTCCTTTCCAATTGGAATGCCTCCATTTTTGGCCCAGCCTTTAAAGCTTAGTCTAGGAGTGCTTGGGTGGCTCAGTCTGTTAAGGATCCGACTTCGGCTCAGGTCATGATCTCACGGCTCCTGAGTTCAAGCCCCATGTCAGGCTCTGTGCTGACAGCTCAGAACCTGGAGCCAGCTTTGGATTTTGTGTCTGTCTCTCTCTGCCCCTCCCCTACTTTTCTCTCTCTCTCTCTCTGTCTCTCAAAAATAAATAGACATTTAAAAAAAAAAATAAAAATAAAGCTCAGCCTAAGTTCCACCTCATCAAAGAAGTCTTTGTTCATCACTTCAGCCCTTTAACTTTTCATAAGCAGCAAAAGATATAGAATAAATAAATAAGTCCTTTGGAGTGGGGAGTCAAAATACACATCATACTCTTGCATCTGTTGTTTATTTGCTATGGCCACTGACATAGGCTGACTAAAACCTTGGTTTCTTTTAAGATGAAGTTATTTATACCTCTCTGATATACTTCCTAGTGTTGTTGTAAGTGATAAATAAAATAAGTCACAGGAATAAAAAGTATAGCTTAGAGAATATAGTCAATACTATTATAATAATAGTATTATCATCTCACTGTATAGTGACAGATGATAAATACATTTACCCTAGTGAGCATTGCATAACTTATAGAATTATTGACTCACTATGTTGCAATCCTGAATTGTTGACTCACTCTGTTGCAAACCTGAAACTAATATAGTATTTTATATAAACCATATTATATTTACCATATTTATAAATAATTTATAAATTTATAAACCATATTTATACTATATAAACCAAACTTAAGAATAACGAAAATAAAATAATGTATATAAAACATTTATAAAAATTTTTAAAATATCCATTCAAGTTTGTCATTGTTATCACAAACAAATCGTATACCACCTTGCTACTTGCCTTGTATTGTTTTTGTACATTGCTGTCTTATGACTGTTACTGGGCTTAATACTGGAATTTACATTTCTACATGTTTGACTACGTAATTAGATTTTTAATTCTTTGGGGTCAGGGAATATTGATGGTATTAAGATCAAAGAGCCATACTCCCAAGTATCTTAGAACAAATTATCTTAGAGGCATAAATAGGCTTGTACCTCCTATTAAAGTATAATCCCTACCAGAGAGGCTTATATTCTCATCCTAGCCACATGGAGACAGTGAATTGAAGACAACTGATAGGGACACTCTTCAAAAGAAAGAGGATCAGTAAGGGAGTGAACAAAGCTGGTTGGTTTGTCTCAGCTTACCCATGTCTGGCTTGTTGTAGCCACACAGACTTCATGGGAAATAAGTAGAAGAAAGGCAGTATAGCTTGGACTCATGCCATTTTCTTTTCTGAAGGATAATTTTCATAAAATAAAATGCATATTCAATTGAGTTTTGACAAATGTAGTCTCCCATTGTCACCACTACCCCAATCAAGATGTGAAACATCTCTACCTCCCCAGTGCCCTTTCCCAGTCAATCCATCCTGGCTCCAGAGACAACCAGTTTTCTGATTCCTAACACCATAGCTTAGTTTTGCTCAAAAACTTCCCCTAAATGAACCCATAAAATATGCACTATGTTTTTTTTTTTGGCATCTTTCACTCAGCACTCATTTTGTTGCATGTGTAAGTAGTTCAAAGCATTTGGTTGTTGAGTAATATTCCACTGGTTACATATATCTTAATTTATTTTTCCTTTACCTATTGATGGTCATGTGAGTTGTTTCTGGGATTTGGCCATTATGAAAAGGTTGCTATGAACATTCTGGCAAAGGTCTTTTGTGTGTGGATATTTTCACTACTCTTGAGGTTGTCAGAAGACTGGATAAAAAGCAAGATCCAATGATATGCTGTTTTCAAGAGACATATTTTAAGTATAAAAATACAGACAGGTTAAAAGTAAAAGAAGAGCAAAAGATCTAGTGTAAGCACTAATATATATAACATATGTCATTATATTATATGACATTAATATAATATAAAGTAGACTCCAAGACAGGAATATTAACATAGTTAAAAAATGGTCATGTCATAGAATAAAAATACTGATTTGTAATAAGACCTAACACTCTTAAATGTGTATAGCAAAATCATAAAATTTCAACATAAAAGAAGAAAAAATGGACAGAAATAAAGTGAGAAATATAAAAATACACAATTATTGTTAGAGATTTTAACAATCTTCTCCCAGTCATTGATAGAAAAATAGAAAACAAATTAGTAAGGATATAGAAGACTTGAATAATCAAACATGAAGACGTAATTGACATTTATAGGATAATACTTCCAATTGCAGAATATACATTTTTTCTTTCTTTTTTTTTTACACTCTCTTCAATTATACATGAAACATTTATCAAAGACCACATGCTAGGTCATAAAGTAAGACTTAATTCATTTCAGAGTATTTGACAAAAGGAGAATTAAATTAGAAACCAATAACAATAAGGTGTGTATAAAAAGGCAATATTTTTTTTAGCAATTAAGCAACACATTCCTAAATGTTCAATCCATGGGTCAAAGAAGAAATCATAAAGAAAATGACAAAATATTCTATACTGAATTACAGAATGCAACATGTTAAAAATCTGTGTCTTGGGGCACCTTGGTGGCTCAGTCAGTTAAGCATCCAACTTCAGCTCAGGTCATGATCTTCCAGTTCGTGGGTTTGAGCCCCACATCGGGCTGTGTGCTGACAGCTCAGAGCCCGGAGCCTGTTATGGAATTCTGTGTCTCCTTCTCTCTCTGCCCCTCCCCTGCTGGCACTCTGTGTGTCTCTCTCTCAAAAATAAACATTAAAAACATTTTTTTAAAAATCTGGGTGTCCATTCCTTTTAATTATTCTTTATTCTCAGAAACTGATTAATTAAATTAACAATAATCAAAATACCATGAAAGGGGAGAGGCAGAAAAGCAGACTGAAGGTTGAAAATTATAGGGATCATGCCTACCATCAGCCAGTGTTTTTATTCTACTGCAGTTATATGAAGTCACTTGATATTGCTTAAACTAAAAGGAAAATATCCTTTCAGTGTCAATAAACAGAACGCTAAATAAATATTTTGGCAATTTTTCACTGATAAATCCCATATAAGGGTATGTATGATGCCTCCATTTCATCCAATGACACAGTAGCAGAAACAGTCTGGATAGTGTGTTTTTTTTTAATGTTTTTATTTATTTTGGGGGGTGGGAGGGGCAGAGAGAGAGGGAGACACAGAATCCGAAGCAGACTCCAGGCTTCAAGCTGTCAACACAGAGCCCGATGCGGGACTTGAACCCATGAACCACAAGATCATGACCTGAGCCAAAGTTGGTTACTCAACCGACTGAGACACCTAAGAATCCCTGGATTGTGTTAATATTGACAGAGATTATAACTAAAGAATAAGTTAATCAGTGATTAAAAAGTTGAATAGACAACGAAGAAAAGTTGTGAAATCTTTCTTCTGATATCTGAGACAAAACCATCTGTCTCTGATTTCAGTTCAATCTTTAATGAATATAACCAGTCTGACTAAATAATCTATTGGAAAGCCCCCTTCCAAACACAAAACCTATAATTTTAATTAGTGTTGGTTATGGTGCCAACACAAGGGAAAATGTTTGCTCAGTTCCATAAAGAATAGTAGGGGTTTTATTCTAAATCTAAGTCATATCTTTTAATTTACAAATCTTTTATTTGGAAGACTGTTTTCTTTGTAGAACTCCAAACATTCCTCCTCCCCCACCTCCTCCTCCTCCTCCTTCTCCTCCTCCTCCTTCTCCTCCTCCTCCTCCTCCTCCTCACCTCTTTGTCTTTCTTACTCTCACTTTTGCTCTTTCTCAATGTGTGTCTTTTATGAGAAACCAAAGAATATTCAGTTTGAAATATGCAAGCATGATTTGAACTTTTCAAAAAATGTGTGAGTCATTTCTTGCCCTTTGATAATTTCCAAGTGACGAGGCTGCTTTTACCAATCAATCCCTGCTTTTAATGATTTCAGTATATTTTGTTTGGTTGGGAGTGAGAAAAATAAATGCAAAATGTCATTCATGAGTATGAGCCTGCAAATGAATATGTAGAAGGCAAGTGATTACTTTATTGGGGGACACAGTATGTTTTCCTGAGCCTTTTGCCCTTTTCCCTTCCCAAGCCTGCTGTTTTTCCTGTTTCAGTTTACAGATGAACGTGATACAGCAGTGTGGTCGGATGGTAATCACACGATCTGACATTTGTGGCTTACACATCTATGTACATGGATAGAAAGCTATTCAAAAATCCAACCATCTTGTGAGTTCTAACTACACTTTTACAATTCACATACATGAAGTTATATAGGGAAACTTTTAAACATGGAATGCAAGAAATCATTTCATTTAAAATACCCTTTCTTCATTCATTCTTACAGGCAAAAATTGGTATTTTAATAATGTTAAGAAAAAGAAGAAAATGAATAAGCAATGTCAAAATGCCTTGCTGTTCAAAGAGTATATTACTTCAAATGATCTGAATTCATTCCAGCAGCAACATTATGCATTTGACCGGGACACAAATCACCCTTAGTTAAAGACAGAGGAAAAAACAAGGAAAAAAAAGAGAGAGAGAGAGAGAGAGGAAAAAGCCCTGCATGTCAGGAGATTAAATGAACTGAGGAACAGAGTGCTTAATTCTATATTCTTTCTCTCTAAAAGGCAGTAGGACTGATTGGAAGTAAGGGAATTTACCAGTGAAGGTAGCTGGCAACATGTTGAATAGACAACAAATGCACTCTTCACCCGTGAAAGCAAGCCAACGAAAAGTTTTGTAACAATATCTGTTTTGTAGCTGTATTTCTCAATTGATGCTGTTTTTAAATTGGTTTATTTTTAAAAAGTGCATCATGGTCAGAAAGATTATCTCTTTTTAAATCTTCTAAAATTTCAACAAATATTTCTAGGCATCAAGGATAGGCAACATTTTGCCTTGTCTACTTCTCTGACATTGAGCTGTTTCTAGATGCTAAATTTGGCTGCTGTATTTTCATATCTGTGAGGCTGTTCCTGGGTCCGCCCTACAAATAGCCATCCAGGTTTCGAGTTTTCCAAGCAGCGGAGCATGGCTATCCCGCCTTCGACACCCCCGTTCTGTTCTGTGCCCAGGCTCGGGACATTGAGTGGCAGCGAGCTTTCCTCTATTCCTGGTGTGATTGTTGCTTCTCAGGGTCTGGCTTGGGCTCCGATCTTGACATTTATGTCACAGGTGTCACCGGTGAAACTGCTGGGAAACCAGATGGCAGGCCTAACTGAGGTTGGCAGCATCTGCTGTGGTACTCGTTGTCCCTGCTACCTGCTCTACTTTCTTCTTCCTGTTGATGAGTTATTGTCTTGTATGGTTTCAGTCTTTCAGTATTATTTACCTTTCTACAGGTCTTTCCAAATATGAACTCCTTTCTGTAGTTCTTTCCATGCATTTTCTCCCCTTGGAACCCCATCACTCAGGAAGGCTCATGACTTGGCTGCCTTCTTTGGTCCTTCAGGGGACTTTTGCTTAAATGTCACTTCGTCAGCAAGAATTTTCCTTGAGCACCCTATTTAAATTTACAACACACCCTTCTCCCTGGCCCCCTACCCTGGTATTTTTCCTTCCCTTTCTTCCATTATCTTTTTCCACAGCAATTAGCAGCGCCTGCTATATTCCATGTTGAGCTTACTCGTACATAATCTGTATCATTATGTAGATCTATATCTTCTATAGAATATAAGCTTCATGAGGGCAGAATTTTGTCTGTTTTTTGTCTTGTGGGTTACTTACTATATTCTAAGCATCTGGGAGAATACTGGCTCTTAGAACTTTAAAAAAAGTCGCCCTTTTTTATTGTTAAATAACAAATTGCATTGCAAATTCTGAATATCAGACCTCTTTCTAGCTTTGTATTTGGTCTTAGTCCTTCTGCTTAGTATAGTGTTATGTGTAAGAGCTTTAAGGGCACAGGGAAAAACTGGATAAGGTGCATCTGCTGTGTGTGTATTAGGTATTTTACTTATCTTGTTTTAATCCTCACTATAGTCCGAGTCCTTTGCCTAAAGAAGCACAGCTAGAAAGTAGCAGAGTAAAGATGCCTTTTCTTCAGAAGCATGGTGCCCCCAAAATAATAGTAAGTCAACAAGAGCCCCTCAAAATTGATAATGTTGCATAAATCAGGTGTAGCTACAAACTGAGTGCCAAAAAATGATTGGTTAAAAAGAGAACTGTAAATGAGCTCCCTAAAAAGATAAGCAACAGCAACATCAAAAGAAGGATATCCAAAACTATTTAGAGCCCAGCACCCTTGACTTAAGTGCCTGGACCTCCAAGGTAACTAACTTAAAAAGGAAAACATGTAAAGACACCTAGGTGACTCGGTTGAGCGTCTGACTCTTGATTTCAACTCAGGTCATGATCTAACAGTTTGTGAATTCGAGCCCCGTGTCGGGCTCTGTGCTGACAATGCAGAGCCTCCCTGGAATTCTCTCTGCCCCTTCTCTGCTCATGTTCTCTTTCTCTCTCTCTAAACAAATAAATAAACTTAAAAAATAATTTGAAAAGGAAAACATGTATCTGGACACATATTTTGACATGTTTGCTTAAAAAAATATTGTTTACAGTGTGAAACCAACAAAGGCAAATAGATTCTTTCTTGATCATAAAAAGGCAAGAAGAACTCTCTGCAGTGTTTTCTTACTGTAGTCCAAGAAAGAGTAGTTAATTGTATTTTTAAAACAAGCCAGATTTTATTTGTATGATACTTTTTTACTAGGTCTTTTTTTTTACCTCTTTTGATCTAGTGATACAAATGCAAATTAGGTCTCATTTTTAATTCAGTACCAGGTATGTATGGGGAAACCACATGGTGCAATGAGCCCCGGAGACTAGAAGGTGGTCAACAAGTCCAGACAAGTTCCCTGCCCTCATGGGGCCCACAGCCAAGCAGGAGAAGCCACTGATCAGGGAGATAACATGTTCTTTCCCCCAACTTATTTTGGAGAAAGAATCTTCTGTCTCGCCTGGCTTCTAAGTCTTTAAGATGGTATACATAGCAGATATACTTTTTCCTAATGAAAATGGTAAAGCTTTACCATTTTCAGTAGGAAAAAATATATGTAGATATAGAAATTATCTATCTATCTATCTATCTATCTATCTATCTATCTATCTATCTACCTATCTATCTATCTTCTGGTGTTTATAGCATTACTAAGTATCGAGACACTACCATATGACCAATATGTGAATAGAGTACACACTTACTTGTTTTTTTTGACAAGCATTCATCCCTCCCTTGTTCCAGTGATAGCATCCCATCACTACTTTTAAGGAATGTCCCTATACCACCGCCATAATCCTGACTGTTCATAGGTTTTAAGCAAGGTTTCCTTCTAGTTCCAAGAGTGAGACATTTGGTTTAGGGGAAGCCAATCAAAGCACAAAGCACAGCATTACCTAGGACAGAGCGATTACTTCAGGGATGGGCATGTGACCCAGCTGGAGCCAGTGGGATGCAATGAGAGTTTTTCTGTGTCTTATGCCTATTGGATTTAAGTCTGGGAAGTTGGGAGGCTGCAGCTGCTATTGAACCTTACTACAAATAAGGGTTGAATATCTAAAAAAGCTATCACCATGGAAGTCAGAGCCAAAGAATGCAGCATAACTAGGTAATAGTTATGGTAATGTCAGCTGTATTCCAGAATCATTCCATGCCTAAAGCTAACCCCTGACAATAAATCTTGAACTAATGAATTTCCTTTTCCTTTTCCTTCCATCCTTCCTTCCTTCCTCCCTTCTTACTTTCTTTCTTCTTTCCTTCCTTCCTTCTCTCCTTTCCTCCCTCTCTCCCTCCTTTCTTTCCTTCCTTCCTCCTTCCTTTCTCTCTCTCCTTCTCTTCCTTCCTTCCTTCCTTCCTTCCTTCCTTCTTTCCTCCCTGCCTCCCTGCCTCCCTCCATCTCTCTCTCCCTTCCTCCTTTCCTCCCTTCCTTCCTTCTTCCTTCCTTCCTTCTTCCTTCCTTCTTCCTTCCTTCCTTCCTTCCTTCCTTCCTTCCTTCCTTCCTTCCTTCTTTCTTTTCTCCAGCCAGTTTGAGTCACTCTTTTGTCTCTTGTAACCAAAAGAGACTTGCTAGAGTAACTAAAAAATTCTTTTTGGCTCTATCTTCTCCTTGCTTGTTTCCAACAAATACATTTTCTAATGAAAATGATGAACCTAGAAAATATCTTGATTTAATAATTAGGACCGTTTCTGGATATAATTGGTACCACCGCCTAATTTTTATTTAAATCTTTATTTCAGGCTTTAATTGCATGAGCAAGTGTTTCTTTTTATGACTAAATAAAGTTCACAGATTTTTGGTGTCAGACTTTGAGTTTGAATCCTGAATTCATGATCTTAGGTGACTTTTTCTACCCATGGTGTACTGCCTTTCTTCAGTTTTCAAATCAGGATAGTGAAAGAGTATATTTGATAGGATGTGGGAAGGATGAAATGATACCATATATTCAGACATGTTTGCCCAGTCAGTCACTGGCAGATAGTAAGCCCTCAATCATCACTATGTCATTAATTGAAAGACTGGCATTTAGGATTTCACTAGCTGTTCAGTTTTCTTCTGGCTGCTTTTCAGCCACTAAAATCATACATAAAATAAGGTTGGTGTCCCATTAAGGTAATTTCATTTCAACAGAAACTTTATTTGTATAGCACAAAGACCATCTCTTTGTTGAGTTAGCAAAGCACTATATTGGATATCAGATACTCTGGGGCTAAGGCTAATGTTAAATTCCACTGTACGTAAGACTTTCATTGATTGCTGTTTTATGAATTCTTATTTTTAACGTTCATTATTTACTTTCTCTTTTTACTCTTAATTTCAATTATTTGTATTGATGGAATGATTTCTGGCATATCAAATTAAAAGCATGAACAGAAACTTAATCTGTTAGCAAAATTAATTTTTGAAATCAGCAAAGTCTTAACGTTTCGTTCTAAGAGCCTGTGGAAGATCAAAACTCCCATTAGTGAAAAATTTGGGCGGCTTCAAACACACGGCTCTGTGTACGTACACGGAGTACACGGAGAGAGGTTTCTCTCTTCACAGTTCCCCCGCCCTCTAGTGGTAGTTATAATAACGCCATTTTGTAGTCCCCAAACAGGAAATGCCTGTTCTTACTTCAGTTACCAGAATCCTTTTACAGGAAGTTAGGTGTGGTCTTTGAAGGAGAATTTAAAAAAAAAAAAAAAAAAAAAAGAAAGAAAGAAAGAAAGAAAGAAAATGAAAAAAAGAAAAAAAGAATGATGGAATTTTAGCTGCAGTCTTCTTGGTGCCAGCTTATCAATCCCAAACTCTGAGTGTAAAAGATTCTGCAGGGGTAATGTTTTAATATTCTTATTATGCTTATTCTCTGGGATGCTTCTCTACCTTTACAGTACAATCCTTGGGGGAATCTGCAGAGGACCACTTTCATTTTGAAGCTGCTGGCTGCATGTTTTAGCATGTCTCTTCTATTAGAGCATACAGGCATGGCAGTTTCCTCCATGGAGTATGCATGGACCTTCTTCATGCTTATGTCTGTTGAGGCATGAGGGTCTCTGGGGATGGGTGAGGTAAAATAGAGATGTTTTGGAGATAGTGTGATACTGAGAGAGCAGTCTGCTAGCTGGTGGCTGAAAGGTCCTACTCTACTTCAAAAAAAAAAAAAATGTAGGAACGGTACAGTAGCTTATGTTATTTTAAATTTCCCTGTTTGATTTGGCATATGCTACAGAAATGCTCTGGATATTAATACATTTACTCTTAGAAAATGCACTTCATATAATTAAATGGCAATTCTCATTGCTGTAGGATGGGGGTTAAAATGGATGGATATTTTAAAAGGAAGGAAAATTGGTAAGTGAGCATATACAGATGGCATTCAGGAGTTAAGATTTTGGTTGTATGATTTCAAAAATCATAGAAACTCTTGCCACTGGTTCAGAGATAACATTCGGAATGATTGGTGTACTCTGTTAAGTTATATATGTTAGTCTCGTAAAATAAAATTAGAATACAGTAAACCTCCATTTATGTTATTGCAAAGACCAACAAAATAGGAGTTTGTTGAAAAGATAAACTATCTTACACTTGTTATTTTTTCCAGTCCAAATCTGCTATCGAGATTTTTATGAAATGGGCACTATTTGAGAAAATGAACTATTTCTACAGTATTTCCTAAGGTGTTGCAAATTTGTTAATTTAAGAAGCAATTATACTAGTTAGCAGCAGGTTGCTAAGCCTGGGAGGTCCAAGATCCAGACCTCTGACGTGGATGACTTCCTGCCCGGTTTGGCAGGAGCTGGATCCCTTCCTGTGCAGCTTCCGAGCAGTTCCAAATGCAATCGGGCATCCCCCGCTCCTTCCTGTTCCTTTGCTTTCAAGCAGTATCTACCTATGTTTCCATAGCCTGGCATTTCAGGATTTCCAGAGCTCTTTACCAGGTGCGTTGATTTTGAATAAGCTATTAAAGGTGGAAAAGTAGGCCAAAGGGAACATGGAAAAAAATGGAGAGATACATGCAAGATCCTTGCATAGCCCAGGTTCTATAATTTTGGGTGATTATTCATCTGTTGTTTTGGATCTCTGATATTCTTTTTTCAGAAAGGATGCTGAAAAAGATGGCTGCCAAAATATTCACACAAGTGAAACAGCAAGCACAAACCAGTATCCTCCATTTCTGAGCTCGAAATTGGATATTTTCACTTAAAACATTTTGGGAGTGGGAGACTAGATTACCTCATAGACATCTACTGGGTGTGGAAGACAGATCTCCATGCAAGCAAATGAATGCGTGCATGAGAATCCCCTGAATGCCAAATACAGCTTCCTTAGTAAATATTACAGATAGATTGGTTTATATATTTTATCTCTGTATCATGTAATTGTCACAGTTACCTTTTATCCTAATGACTGTTGCTTCTCTCTCTCTCTGTCTCTCTCTGTCTCTCTCTCTCTGTCTCTCTCTCTCTCGTTTCCATAGCACTTTCTTATGCAAGGAGCTAAACAGTGATTAAAGGAGCAGGATGAAAAGATGGCACAGTCAGTGCTGGTACCACCAGGACCTGACAGCTTCCGCTTCTTTACCAGGGAATCCCTTGCTGCTATTGAACAACGCATTGCAGAAGAGAAAGCTAAGAGACCCAAACAAGAGCGTAAGGATGAGGATGATGAAAATGGCCCAAAGCCAAACAGTGACTTGGAAGCAGGGAAATCTCTGCCATTTATTTATGGAGACATCCCTCCAGAGATGGTGTCAGAGCCCTTGGAGGACCTGGACCCATACTATATCAATAAGAAAGTGAGTTTTTAGACACCTTGTCTTTACTTCCCCCACTTCCTAACTGGTTCTGGGCTAGTCACACAGATGTCTGGTAAAGAATGATGTGCCTCTTCCCCTCTGCCTGAAGTGTCACTAGGATGCTGAGTGGGCTTGAGCATGTAATGGACCCATTATCCTACAAGTCTTTTGGAAGCACTCATCTGAACCTACATTCCCGGGACAAACAGAACTAAAGAAGCATCATGTAGTTGATAACTGAGGAAGGGCAAAAAGTCTATTCAGCTTAGGGTACAATGAAGCAAAAAGTGAAAACAAGGGTTGTATTGTATTATATTATATTATATTATATTATATTATATTATATTATATTATATTACATTATATTATATTAATTTCCAGGAGCAGTATCTAAATTCATTTTTACAATCTCAACCTCTAAGTAAGTTATTTTGGTCATCAGCAGGATTATGCCTTCATACCAAAGACTTTGCCCTTCCCATGGCTCTCTGCAGAAGAAATAATAGTAGGTGACTTAAGTACCCCCAAAAGAATCTCATCCAAAAACACACCTGGAAAACTCTGAAGTTTTCATGAAAATTGTTATCAAAATCAAGAAGTAATCAAAGCCCCATTTTCATGCTTTTTGTGAATTATAAATATGGTTTTAAAATACTGCTATCAAAACTTGATAAGGATGCTAAGAATTCCTATGGCATCGACTACATTTTTTTTTCTCTTTTAAATGCTCAGGTCACTTACAAATTTAGGAAAGTTAATAGTGCTCAGAAAAAGCACCTATCATCGTGTTGCATGTTGATAGTGTATTACTATAGTATTTTATAATGCAAAATTTTAAATAATGGCCTCACCTTTTTCTTTAAATGTTCTTAATTTTAATATTAAGATCCTAAATTCTGCCTTATATGTTGTGTTTTCTTTTTCAGACATTTATAGTATTGAATAAAGGGAAAGCAATCTCTCGATTCAGTGCCACTCCTGCCCTGTACATTTTAACTCCCTTCAACCCTATTAGAAAACTAGCTATTAAGATTTTGGTACATTCATATCCTTTTTCAAACAGTTGCTTAATATGATTTTGTTCTTTGAATTATTGAGCTGGGAATCTTTTTTTCAAATATGTGTGGTTGGCAACATGATGTGCTCTTTTTTTCTTTCCTCTTACTCAACAGTTAGCATATTGCAAATGGGATCATAGGTAAGTGAACCTGTTTTCCTCATCTTCTTGAAGTTCGCCTCTCCCCAACTTACTACATCTTTCTTCTCTACTCCTCTGTGTCCTTCTAAATTACTTGTTACATCCAAGACTTCTTCATTAATGTTGATCATGTTTCAAGGCTCTCATTTTATAAGTCTTCATATTTTACAATGGTAGGCAATGGGTAACCTCCATGAGCTAATTTTCCTTACTGCTTTCACATTTGGAAACTATATACATGATCTGAATGGAACAATTTTATATCTTTTTGGTCTGAGTTGTACTACTTTCTGCTTTTTATTTCAGCACTTGAAAACTTTGAGTTAGTAAATGTTTATAATTGTAACTGTATACACACTGGCCTTTCAAATATATCTCCAAAAATTTTCCCCAACAGCATCCCACTGATTTTCTTTTTTCTTTCTTTCTTTCCTTTCCTTTCCTTTTTTTCCCTTCCCTTTATTTCTTCTTTCTTTCTTTCTTTCTTTCTTTCTTTCTTTCTTTCTTTTTTTCTTTTTCTCACTTGCTGCCGTGTTTTATTCAAGTCACATGTCCTGCTACAATTTTATCTCTCCAAAGGCTTAATGTCTGTCAACCCATATACATCCTCATTTTATTCTTCATTCTCCTTATTGAAGTCACTACTTCCTAGAAATGAGATTGATGACACCTTTGTGGGAGATGGTAATATGAAGTTAAATAGAGTAGTTGTGAATGAGAGGTTTTATTTTAGGTGAGGGATAGTGGTCTGACTGATAGCCAGCCCTGAGAAAACCAAGGAAGCAAAGGTTTGGAAGACTGGGGCTATGCCAGGCAGGGACTTTTACCGGAAGAACACTTAAACCTTGGGATGAGGATTGATACACATCAGGAACCAGAGGTAAGATTCCTGAAAGGGAAACTGAAATCTAAGCAGAGTCTCAGAGCAACTTTTAATGTTATTTCTTCTTTAGAAAGTGTCCATGACATGATAAGGCTTTCGATGTGAAAGCTCGCTGCCCCCAGTAGGCTGAGAAAATGTTTGAAATAGATAAGGTAAGGAATTCTGAAGATGGGATAAACTTGGTACAGGAAACTCGTTTCAGTTCTGGGTGGGAGGGCTGTAAATCATGTCCTGGGACTTGACTGGCAGTGTGGTAAATGATGTTTTCAGAAGCACAGCATTTTAGAATTTAGT
The DNA here is from genome assembly GCF_046562875.1 of Panthera onca. Classification (NCBI taxonomy): domain Eukaryota; kingdom Metazoa; phylum Chordata; class Mammalia; order Carnivora; family Felidae; genus Panthera; species Panthera onca. The sequence goes on along the minus strand of NC_138346.1, from coordinate 67,283,832 downwards.
CTCCTTTTAACATCTAGTTCATTCCCCTTCTTCCCCTATGTCCTTTGCATAGACATCAACATATTTTAATTTGAAAAGCTTTAAGACTTAATACTTTTTTTGTGAATTATCTAAAGCAATATTTCCTTACTTCTGTTTTTCAAGAACCCAGTGGTATGGGGGATAAAGATCTATGAGTTAGCATTAGAAATGAATAAAAAGGGGTGCCTGGGTGACTCAATCATTTAAGTGTCCAACTTCAGCTCAGGTCATGATTTCATGATTTGTGAGTTTGAGCCCCACGTTGGGCTCTACATTGGCAGTATGGAGTCTGCTTCAGATTCTCTGTCACCCTCTCTCTCTGCCCGTCCCCTGCTCATGCATTCTCTCTCTCAAAACTAAATAAATAAACATTAAAAAAAAGAAATTAATAATAAAGTTACTATTAGATTTGGGTCTCCTGAATTATAAGCCATGGTCTATTATTATGTTTTGGGTATTTGTAATCTTTGCACTAAATAAATCTTTCCATAAATTATTTATTATATTTTTAAATAACGATATGCCCTTTATATAAACATTTTTATATGAAATTATGTGAAAACTCAAACTTATGTCCAATGGTGTGTTAAAACTAGTTACTGGGAGAATAAGTGTTGAATAAATAAGTGACTCATGAAGCAGAGGTTGGAGAATTATATGCAAAACAAGTAACAAAATGGAGGGTTTGAATAGATGAGAAAAAAATTGATTTTGTCCTGAATCTGAGTGAGGAGACAGAATTAAGAAAGCCCAATATTAAAGAAAAAAATCAGTTTTTGTTTTAAACATTTTGTGTGGAGATCATGTATTTCTTTGAAAATGTCATGAAAGCCATCATCTAACTCCAAAAACTTCTATGAAGTTAGGGAACCCATGAGTCCTAATTTAAGACCCTTTGAGAAAAGAGACTCCTGGTGGTAGAGGACAAGGGCAGTTATAGAAGTTTCAATCAGGAAAAAGAAAAAAGAAAAAAAAAGAAATTTCAATCAGAGAATCTGGGCATTGAGGACATAGATTATAGTGGGGGCTCTCTGGCTCTCTGGGAATCAAGACACAACTTGAATTTGAGGGTTTGCACCGGCTTCCTTGAAGAAACAAAACCCCGGGGCAGAGTTGTTCAGAGGACTGCAGTGATGTGAATTGCAATGTGAAGGTAGCCAGGTAAATTTATGAGATTTGCTAAAGTGAACGATAAGAAGCTTATAAATGGCTGATAAGCCACAAATGTCTTCCAATGTAGAAAAAGGTAGACTCTTTAAAATCTCTAATTACCTGAATAAAAATACTATGTTTCACATATCTCATCTTGGAGTACAGATAGAAGAAAAGAAAAGGCAAGTGTACTAATAGTCTAAGATAAATTCTTCAGTCTTTTGATGACAGTGACATACTTGATAGGAAAGCCTAGTAAACTTTGATGTATATAATACTGTAGCATTTGCAAGTGATTCAGTTAGTGATTTTGTCTTTTATTCTTCACAACAGAAGCCCTATGCTCAAATCCTGGTTTTCTGACTTCAAGCACATGCCTTTTGCTGTAAGGTAAAAATGCTTGGAGTTGGTGATGGTGGGTTTGGGCACAGTTAAGAGGTCATTTGTGTATTTATTATCATTAACTTCTAAACAAGAAAGTGCCCATTCACAATAAAGAAAATTGTATTTTGAGCCTAGACTAATATCTCTATTTCTGAAGAAAATCCTGTCTTGTTTCTTAAAGAGCTGTTATCTTCATTAGAAGCTGTTGCATATCAAATTAGCTTTGTTTCTTGACTTTGGCAGAATGAGACGTTATACTTATGCTTACTATATTTGCGCCAGGGTGTATTTTGAAAACTGAAAATGTTTATGATATGCCTAATATCTTGTTTTGATAGTTAAATAAAATATGGTTATAGTTTCTAGATCATAAACACGTTTTAAAAAATCCATATTCTTAAAATTCTTGTCAGAAATGTGTTTCATGTTAGTTTTTATTATTTTAGCTATGTATGCTTATTCCTTTTATTTTTCATTTGTTACTCATTTGTTTGTTCATTTGAAAATATTTTTTAAGTACCTACTATATGGCAGGTGTTCTTCTAGGCATTGGGATGCAATACTGAACAAAACCAAGTTCCTGCGTTAGTGTAGCTACATTTGTGTATATGTGTGTGTTTGAGAGCTAGATCATATGTCAGCTAGTGATAAGTGATATTAAGAAAAATAAAGCTGTATAAAAAGAGAAGAATGGAAAGGTACTGTTTTAGATCATATGACCAGGGAAGTCCTCTCTAAAAATAGAGCATCTGAGTAGAGATTCAAAGGAAGGGAGACAGTGAGACATGGAAATGTAGGGGAAAGGTAAGTGTAAGGAGAATAGCAAATATGAAGGCCAAGTATGAAGGTAGAAATGCACCTGGTATGTTCAAGAATCATCAAGGAGTCCAGAGTGGCTGGGACAGAGTGGGAAAGGCAGGGTGGAGTAGGAGACGAAGTCAGTGTGAGTGGAGGGCAGGAGCTGCAGCTGTAGAACATGATGAGAACACCAACTTCACTTTGAAGGAGATGCAGAGTGATGGCTGAAGGATTTCCAGCAGAAGAATATCATGATCTGACTCACATTTTATAAATACCACTCTAGCTGCTGCATGGAGAACAGACTACGTGGAGGGAAAGAAGACAGATCGGGGGCCTCCTGCCATGATGAAGGCAAGGGATGCTGGTGGCTTAGTCTATGGTAGAAACCATGAGGGTAGCAGAATGGCATCAAACTTGGATGTGTTTTTCAGAAGGGCTCACAACAGGATTTTCTGAGTAGTTGGATTAGATTTGAATATATTTTTGAGATGGCTATTAGTCAGTGGAGGAGTTGAGTACATAGATGGATATGGAAGTCTGGAGTTCAGAAGAGGGCCGGGCTGGAGATAAAACTGCAGGAGACAGCAGTATTCAGATGGTATGTAAAGTCATGACAGCGACCTGTGACACTCCAAATCACACAGCTAGTGTAGACTGCTGGTGATTCACACAGAGTAAGAAAATGAAAAATAGCTGTCGGTATCAGAAAACCTGGATTCAGACCCCGCCTCTGAAATTTACCTATTGCTTTATGACCTTGGGCCAAGTTATTACAACTGTTTTGAATCTCAGTTTCTCAATGTATAAAATTGTAATCAAAATTTATACATTAATGCTAATAAAATATACGATAAGTACCTGGCCTCGTGACGAGCACATAGTAGGTACTTGATGTGTGGTTGCTATGATAGCTATTTTGGTTGCAGTAGCTACCATCCAAGCAGTAACTACTGCAAGATTAGTAAGTAAAGGAAAACTCTCATACTGCCTAAAGAATTCCACAAAGAATACTGTATAAATCACTACTCGCTCCCAGCTTCGTTTTGCAAACAAAATGTTCATATAGCACCAGAGTTTGGAGCTGTCAGTGACTAAAACACAATCTGATTGGTTTCAACCTTCTCATTTTGCAGACAATTTAATTGAGTCCCCAGGCACATTTGCTCCCTTTCTAAGCCTATCTCTTATAGCAGTGGCAGAGCTAAAACTTCAGACCAGGTCTTCTGACTCTCAGCCGGGTGCCCTTTGCATTTTCCACCTAACAGAAGACTCTCAGGTATAACGTACTAGATTCATTGCCAATATTGCTGTCTGTATGCATTTCAAAGGTTATTCTCAGTGGCTAATTCATTAACTAACAAGTAGACTTTTCAGCTCATTCAAAAATTATATGCTCTTTATGTAGAAATAAAAAATGTTATGGTTTTCCATGCAAAGAACTAGGTAGGTCTGTAGGAGAGGAGGGGAGGAAACTTATGATTTCCATTTCCCCTGCTTGTGATGCTCAAAAGTTACCACCCATTATCACATAGTTAAGGAGATGGTTAATCATAGAATGAAACAAATCAAGAGTTAAAAGTATATATGTGACATTTTGTCAATATTTCTGCTGGGCTAGAAATATGCACTGATATGTAGAAAGAGGCCTCTCCTACTCTGCTCTGAATTTTCCACTTTTATGTTAAAAAAAAAAAAAGAAAACAAAACAAAACTCTGACATCAAATTGTTTTCTCCCTCTAGTTTAGAGTTAAACATTCCTCTGCAACTTCTCCAGATATTATATAACATTACAAAGTCCCTGAACAGACTCACAAACAATGTCTTTCCCTTCTTTAAGAATAACAACAACAACAACAACAACAAAAAGCAAAAAAAAAAAAAAAATGGGTCGCCTGGGTGGCTCAGTCAGTTAAGCATCCGACTTCAGCTCAGGTCATGATCCCACTGCTCATGGGTTTGAGCCCCACATCTGGCTCTATGCTTGCAGCTTGGAGCCTGGGGCCTGCTTCAGATTCTGTCTCTGTCTCTCTGCCCCTCCCCCACTCAAGCGCGCGCGCGCCCACTCTCTCTCTCTCTCTCTCTTTCTCTCTCTCTCTCTGTCTCTCTTTCTCTCTCTCTTTCTCAAATATCAATTTAAAAAAACACTAAAAGAGGAACAATAAAATGATTTAATAAAAAATGATTACTAGTAATAAAAATAATTGTATCTTCTAAGGGAAGTATTAAGACTATATTTATGTAAGAAAACTGATCTTCACAGAATTAACTTGCTGGAACCCATGTGCTTGGTAAAGGAAGCATCTGGTCCATCTTTCATTGCTTTAAAGCTCATGTTACTCCATCCTATCTACACGGAACTGAGGGTAGCGATGTCAATATTTTAAATATTCAGGTTCCAAGTCAAAGGCTACATAAGCCATCTTCAGTAGAGACTTGAAGTTTCATTTAATCATATACACACAGAAAATATTTTACATTTGCCAACTGGCAGGTTAATATCAATCAAATCAAAGGTTAACACATTTTCATCAAGGTATAAATAAATTAATAAAGGGGCGCCTGGGTGGCTCAGTCAGTTAAGCATCTGACTTGAGCTCAGATCACGATCTTGAGGTTCATGAGATCCAGCCCCACATCGGGCTCTGTGCTGACAGCTAGGAGCCTGGACCCTGCTTCAGATTCTGTGTCCCCCTCTCTCTTTGCCCCTCCCACGCTCACGCTCTGTCTCTCTCTCTCTGTCAAAAATAAATAAACATTAAAAAAAATTTTTAAATAATAAATTAATAGATGTAAAAGATCCTTTTTTCCTGAAATTATATAAGGTTAGTCTGCTTCCATTTTATTTTACATTCCAAAGCTCTTAAGGAAATATTGTTTTGGGATACATTGTTGTTTTGGAAAATATACTCTAGTTGATGTCTTGGCCTGTATATTTAGAAAATAATACAAGATTTACAGGTTTTGTTACTAGTTCTTGCCCCTTGAAATCCCCCTTGATGTGGAGTTTCTATACTTTTTCGATGTGTGGTATCACCAATGCAAAACCCATACCTACATTTTTTTCGTATCTGTATATTTATTATGATTATCTGAAACCCTACAAAAAGTCACTCACCAAATTCCAAGAATTTTAAAAGTATGTGACTGATAAAATTAGTCCACAGTGATTTTTTAAAATTGATGAATAATGACATACCTTATTTAGAGATACCTATTAAATCAAAAGCAGAAAACCTAAATCTAGTTATCTTTTATTTTTTTTTTAAAGCAAAATAGTTTACGGGGCGCCTGGGTGGCTTGGTCGGTTAAGCGTCCGACTTCGGCTCAGGTCATGATCTCACGGTCCATGAGTTCGAGCCCCGCGTTGGGCTCTGTGCTGACAGCTCAGAGCCTGGAGCCTGTTTCGGATTCTGTGTCTCCCTCTCTCTCTGCCCCTCCCCTGTTCATGCTCTGTCTCTCTCTGTCTCAAAAATAAATAAACGTTAAAAAAAATTTTTTTTTAAAGCAAAATAGTTTTATTTACTTTCCTTTCCTTAGTGTCTCTCAGGATCTCTAACTTAAATGTATTTTTTATTATTAAAAGGATAGTCAGGTAATGTGGAAAGTTCCTGTTTGAGTATAAATGCTTTATTAATTGTGACTTATGGGACAATAATCATTTCTACTATTTGTTAATATTGAAATATATATTTTACTTCATTATTTAACTAAATTCTACCATTTTAAAGAGTAAATAGGGGCACCTGGGTGGCTCACCCGGTTAAGCATCTGACTCTTGGTTTTGGCTCAGGTCATAATCTCATGGTTCATGGGTTCGAGCCCCACACTGGACTTTGCACTGGCAGTGAGGATCCTGCTTGGGATTCCCTCTCTCTCTCCCTCTCTGCCCCTCCCTCACTCATTCACCCTTTCTCTCTCAATAAATAAATAAATAAACCTAAAAAAAAGTGAATCTTGCTTAGCTTAAAAAAAAGGGTACATATTTTTTAAGGGTCATAAAACCATGGCTCAGGTTATTATGTGACATAAATACCACGAGGCTGTTAATTTCTACCTTATGTTTGCCTTCTGTCCTCTCTTTCAAAAAACAAAGTGTAGAGACTTTTGTACTCAATATATTTGAAGACAGATTTCATGCTGTATTTTTATCCCATGTCAATCAATACATCATCAAAAATCATTAGAAAGGAAAACTGTTATTCCGTTTAGTAATAAATGAGTTGCAAAATTTATTTCATTCAGTAGTCAACTGACTGTGCAAAATGGCAAGCATATAGTGGCGAACACTACAGACATGGTATCTGCCCTCCCAAAACTGACAATGTAGTAGAAGAAAAGACCAGCATTAAAATTAGTCATTGCAAGACTAGTAAAAGATGCTACAGGGATATACAACTGGTAGACCTAAACAGGTGAGGTACTATGGTGAATAAATTTCTACCAAAAATTATTTTTAAAATGAGTACTGAAGAACAAGTATGAGTTGGCTATAGTGCAGGAGAGAACATTTCCTGGCAGAAGAGGTGGCGTTTGCAAAGACCCTTCTTTGAGAATGAGAATATTACATTAGATGATCTAAAACAATTACAGTAACACAGGACTGGGCAGAGTGAAATCAAGAGTAAAGAATACAGGGGCACCTGGGTAGCTCAGTCAGTTAAGCGTCCAACTCTCGATTTCGGCTCCGGTCATGATCTCACCATTTGTGAGATCTTTGCTGACTTTGCCGGCTCTTTGCTGACAGGCAGGACCAGCTTGGGATTCTGTCTCTCCCTCTTTCTCTGCCCCTCCCCAATGTGCATGTGCACAGGCTTTCTCTCTCCCTCAAAATAAATAAACATTTTTTTAAAAGAGTAAAGAATACAAAATTAGAGGAATAGACAAGGGCTGGACCTTCTAGAACCTAGACTGTGTTAAAACATTTGATCATCATCCCAAGAATAGTGGAAAGCTATTAAAATTATCTGAATTGCATTTACATGGGTCATTTTGGCACAGTGTGCAGAATAGATTGAAAGGAACTAAACGTGGGTTCAGAGAGACTAGTTTGGAGGAAACTGCAGTAATCTCAGTCACACTTGGTGGGCACTTGACTTTGTAGTGATATGGGGATGCAAAAGTGCACTGAATTCAGTGATAGCAGATAAAGTTGATGGTATTTGGTGCTAAATTGGATGTAGAGGTCTAGGGAGAGAGAAGAATCCAAGATTGTTTCTAGGTTCTGGCTAGATCATGGGATATTTTATAAGATGCAGGGAATCAAAGGTGCAGTCCTGGGTGGGGTGGTGGAGGGGGAAAGGCACTATGAAAAGATATTTTTAGTCCAGTTTTAGAACTCAAAATCTTGTAAATGATTTTGAAATATTAATGAGATATGCAGTGCGGATGTCATTTGAACACTTGGTTGTGTAGAGTTCGGAAGAAAGGCCTAAACTGGAGAGAAACAGTTGAGACGGTGTGTACATAAGTGGCCCTTGAAGCTCTGTGGGTTGATGAACTCTACTAGGATGAATAAAGGAGAGGGGAGAAATGGCCGGAGATACCATCTCCTTTTCAAAAGGAAATTGCGACATTTCAAAGGATACAAAGAAATTGTTGCCCTTGAGGCCTAAGAAAACCAGAGGATTAGGACCTCATGAAAGAGAAGGGAAGAAAACATGAAAAAGGTAAGAATCTTCCTTGCTGAATACTGCCAAGAGAGCAAATCAAATAAGAACTCAAAATTGCCCTTTTGTTTTTAGTGGCAAAACATGCAGAGTCTGCCATCTTTAGAAAGAAAAGCTAGTCAGCTAAGAATAGTATGGATGCATGAGGGGGAAAAAAGATAAACTGCTTTTTCAAGAAGTTTGGCTGTGAGATCCAGAAAAGTTAAGGCTGTAAGTAGTTAAAAGAGATTTGGGATTACAAGAAAGTCTGCCCTCCCCCAAGACAAGAGAGGCTCAAGCAAGTTTATGTTGGTAAGAAGCCCCCACTAGTGTGGGAGATAATGAAGGTAAGAGAAAAGATGAGAGATTTCTGAAGTATTCTGGAAAGGAAGAAGATGTCCAGAGTATGAGTGGGGGCAATTGAAAACATTCCTTGTTGAAACAGGAAGGAAGAAAGGATAAGTCCAAAAACCTCCAGAGTTTATCAACTCAGGGGTGGAAAGTAGAGATATGGCAGTCTATTTTTTCTCTCAGAGAAGTCAGAGATAAGGACATCAGCTTCAGGTGGGGAGGGAAGGAAGAGGGCTGGAGGTCAGAGGGGATTGGAGAATGTTTGAACTGGAGAATGAATGAAATGAAATTGTCTTTGCAGAGGGTAGGAGATGGAGCTAAGTGGAGAAATGCAGGACTGTGTAGAGGACTGTTGAGGTTCAGAATCATGCATTTAGAATGGTGCCGATCTGCCAAAGGGAGTTATTTTCTCTAGTAGAACCTTGCAGGCCAGCAGACACAGAAGGTCTTCTGGCTGTGTATACTAATAGCGAATCATCTTAAATTTTATCTTATTTTTTGTTTATTTTTAGCAATTAAGGAACAATAGGTTTCTTCGAGATGGTTGTAGTGCCCTCACGTGGCTGATCGACATCGTTCACTTAGGACTGTTTGCATGTGGATGCATTTGAACAAGCTGAGAATTAAGCATGCGCCTTATATCACTGTTAGTAAAAGCAAAAAATGAATTCTTGCTTTGACTAAAGGCAGTTGTAGGTGCAAAGAAATTTCCATTATAGATTAATGCAACATTGACTACTCATTGGCGCATTTTACTGCACTTAAAATCATGTTACTATTTTGTTATGTGTCAGTAATGTGAAAATGTATAATAAAAATTACAAGTAATTAGGGTTACAAATAGCATTTATTCAGTCTCGGGGATTTTTATCACCGTGTTTAAGTTTACATCAATAAAGGCTGTTGTTTTGCATAATTACAACTGAATCTTTCTTGTGCTTTTTATTATATATGAAAGTCATTTTAATTGATTACTGAATATTTTCGCATAGTTTTTGTTGTTGTTTTTCAGTGTAAAGGAAAGTGAAAGGCATTGGCTATGTCTACAAAGGCCAAGTGGGTACAGTGACACAAACCAGATGTTATAAGTAGTGTTCTCTATGATTCAGGAAGTTAGGAAAGTAATTTATTGAGCACATAAAGTGTAGGAGCTTTTGCATATTTTAACTAATCCTCATAGCAATCCTGTGAAATGGTTATTTTTTCTCACTTTTATAGAGAATTGAACCAACTATTAGGTTCAATAAGTCATTTGGCCACAATTACAAACCCAAGAAATGCCATCACTAATACCAGCCACCTTTTCTTACTGTTCAGAATTTTATGAGCACTTATACCCTCCACTCAGAAAGGATCTTATTAAAGGCATTCTGCCAAAATGATCCTTTTAATGGAATTATAATGCATTTAATTCATCACTTAAATTCTTTTGTTGAATTTTTGTCAGGATTTACAGACATGCTGAACTTGCAGTTCGTTGTTGAGTCTGTCATTTAAAAAAAACTTAAATTGATAAATTATTTACCGGTGAACCCAAATCTTTATTCTCAATTATTAAAAACACCTAAATGGCCTCAAAATAGTTGATGAATTGGCCTGACATGGCCTAAATATGTGGTTGTTGAATTACAGAAATGGAAAAGATGAACTGAAGAATAAAATAATAAGAGCATAAAAGTTCTAAACTTCATGGTGTAAAAGGCAAGGTGGGGCATAAGAGTGAGATTTCCCATTGATCTTTGTCTTCCTTGACAATACTCTTCTACTTTATTCAATGTGCTCATTATGTGCACCATTCTTACCAACTGTGTATTTATGACCATGAGTAACCCTCCAGACTGGACAAAGAATGTGGAGTAAGTAGAAAATAAAAAATATTTTTCAGTATTGTCAACCCTTGTATTTTAAATTACTATCTTGAGACCCCATCATTTTCTTTAGCAAATCATACTAGCTACTCCTAACTAGACAAGTTTAAACAATGATTCAAAGTTCATTTCAACCACTGATTTCCCATAGGGCAAAGCTTGCAGTGGCTCATTCATTAGCTCAAATTACTGCACTTGTTCAACTGCCAATATTTGCAGCCCTTTATCTTCCTTGTGAGTCTCATACCCTTCTGAATATCATCAGTGATTACTAATATCCAATGGTAAAAATTATGCCTAGTTTGTATGTTCTTTTTGTCATGGCTATCACTTTTCTATGTTTTATCAGTATATATGTCATGGCTCTAAATGATGCATATTTTATGAAATGCAGTGCTTCATTAATTTGGGGGTTAATACCTATTTGCTTAAATCAGACTCAAAGCTAGAGTATTTCAGGTACCGTCCTATAGAACCATATTATTTGGGGAAGAAAAGAAGCATATTATTTGGGCCCTCAAATTAGTTCATGTAGCAAATACAATACTTATTTACTTATAGTCAATGAGAATGTCTCTCAGAATGTAATGTTTCTTTTGCCTTAAACTCTACTTAAGCTTCTTACATCATTGGGAGACTAGTATAGACCCGTCTGAAAGCTTCTAATTTTTTTTTGTTAAGTTTCCTTTAAAACATGTACATGTAAATTACATACTAGATCTTTAATGTGGGCTTGGCTATTTCCTCTCAGGTACACCTTTACAGGAATTTATACTTTTGAATCACTTATAAAAATACTTGCAAGGGGCTTTTGTTTAGAAGATTTCACATTTCTGCGGGATCCATGGAATTGGTTGGATTTCACAGTCATTACTTTTGCGTAAGTATCTTAATACATTTTCCATCCTGGAATAATAAATCACTGATGGGAGCCCATGCTGTATTTCTCCTTGGTGGCTTCCATTGACAGATCAAGCATTTTTCTTAGTTATCATGGGAATTTAGAATATTTTTCTTCTAATCAATTATGCACTTTGGAGAAATTAGGAATCTAGTAGTAAATTATCTAACTTTGGATTCAGTTTGCACTGTAGAGTAATAAAATTTCCGAAGTAACATAGACTATGATTGAAGACAACACCCTTTTTCTCTTAATTGGGAAATCTGATGCCAACACTCATTGAAGTTGAAAAGGTCTTGATGAAAGACCAACATAGACTTAGATTTCCCTAAATTCTGAATAACTCTGATTTAATTCTACAGGTATGTAACAGAATTTGTAAACCTAGGCAATGTTTCAGCTCTTCGAACTTTCAGAGTCTTGAGAGCTTTGAAAACTATTTCTGTAATTCCAGGTAAGAAGAAACTGGTATAAGGTGGTAGGCCCCTTATATCTCCAACTGTTTCTTGTGTTTTGTTATTGTGTTGTGTGTGAACTCCCTATTACAGATATGTGACAGAGTTTGTGGACCTGGGCAATGTCTCAGCGTTGAGAACATTCAGAGTTCTCCGAGCACTGAAAACAATTTCAGTCATTCCAGGTGAGAGCTAGGTTAAACACCGAGGCTGACTTTAGCTGCATTGGCACTACAATCACAGCTTTTGTGCATAGCCTTTTGTTGTCAGATGTTGCAAATCAATATGTAAAAACGCAAGAATCAGGACATCATATTTTGGATGGATTTGATTCTTTGCTTTTTTACTTCTTGCTTTCTTTAAGACCGTTCTAAATCAGCCTTTGAGTTTAACAAGTTTTTGCATGAGGCATTTGCAGTAACAGGCTACATGGTTTGCATCCTGTAACGTCAAGCTTTCCGCATAGAAGCTAAACTATGAGGCATTCAGACTCATGCAAATTTGACCATTTAGGTCCAAAACTGGTGATTATCTTATCTGCAGATAAATGAAAGAGTGAGAGATAGCATGAGTGCTGCATGGGGCTCAGTTTTCAGATGTCTTCCTTTTTTAACCCATATTCCAGCTTGCAGAATTCACAAATATGTAACCTCATAATCCATTGACTTCATGATTTCTTACTACTCTATTCATATAGATTTTTCTAAAATCAATAAGAGGTTAGGGAGTAAGACATCTGCAAATAAAAGCAAAATATTTACACAAGGTTGGTGTTTAAGCATGAATAATAAAATCATTTCTTTTGCTCTGAGGGGTATTTGGAAATACACTTTTGGTTCATTTCCATTCACGGTTTTCTAATGGACATACAAGTTCTGCTTTCATTCATTTTCATCAGCTAGCAGGCTTTTCATGAAAATCTTATTCAATCACAAACATTAAACTAATGTTGTTGGCATTCTGCATGACATTTTTATTTTCCAGGACAAGCTCATGATGTTTTTGTCGGTAAAGTAGCTATTGAACAGTATATTTAAATTCCTCCCTTTGATTTTGTTCATAGGCCTGAAGACCATTGTAGGGGCCCTGATCCAGTCAGTGAAGAAGCTCTCTGATGTAATGATTCTGACCGTGTTCTGTCTGAGCGTGTTTGCACTAATAGGACTACAGCTGTTTATGGGCAACCTGCGGAATAAATGTTTGCAATGGCCCCCAGATAATTCATCCTTTGAAATAAACATCACTTCCTTCTTTAATAACTCATTGGATGGGAATGGTACCACTTTCAATAGGACAGTGAGCATGTTTAACTGGGATGAATACATTGAGGATAAAAGTAAGATATACTTTTAACCATTAAGTTGTTTAGTCCTTTAAATATTAAAAAATACATATAGTAGAAATTGTCTCCATTTTAATGTAAACCAAATGGCTTAACCAATTTAGATAACACATGCAATACAGAAATCAAATGATATTTATGATATGATATGATAATGATATTTTACTGCTATTTTCCCCTTACCTATCTTATCAATCAGTATGATCAAAGTTACCACTCGAAAATGTATCTTTTCCTAAACCAGTGTGGAAAGCAATACAATTTTATGTTGCATAAACAAAAAAATATTGGCTAGGCATTAATCAGGAGTTTTCAGTCACGTAGTAAATAAACCAGTAGTTTGAACTATTCAGTGTATTGTGCTTAAGTGCATTGTTAAGAAGACTGGGGAAAAATAATCTGGCCCTATTCAGTTGACTCATTATATGTATTGCGTGCATATGATATGCATGAAAATAGAGAAGTCACTCACCGAGATGAAAATCTAAATTTTTGTACTCATCAGAAAGTTAAGCAACCCCAATCCAGCCATTCGCTTATTGATAATAGGAAAGCATAAACTCAAACCCAACTTCTGTTATTCCAATTTATCCTTTTGGTGTCAGTCATTGTTTTAGAGTTGTTTATCAGTATAGTTTGATTATATTTAGGGATGGACATCAGAATAAACATACGATATCATATACTTCAGTATAATTTCTTATCATTGAAGCTAGCCTCTCTGTCATTTGGATGTCCAAGTCCCTCCCTCTCCATATACAATTAGCTAGCCAATTTCCATTGGTCCTTAGATTATCACTATTCCACTGGGATACTTGTTCTAAGGTATCCTTCATGGTTTTTAGAACCATGTGAAATTTTATCCTTTCCCAAATTATATTCATCTTTTAAGAGTAAATATTCTTATGAAGATTTCTATCACAGAAATTAAGATTCATTGGATAAACAAATAAATAATTTTAAATATTATTTATGGGGTTTCCTATTTATTAATATTATAATAACAGCACAATAACAATATTTGCACATAAATCTTTTCTCTTTTCCTGATTGTTTCCTTCAGATAAACTTCTATTAATAGAATATTGGGAAAGGGGGAGGGCAGGGAAAGGCAGTGTCAAAGGGTATAACCAGATTAAGGCTATGGAGACAGAGTGTCAAATTGCTCTCAGAAGAGATCATACCACTGTACACTCCTTACACAGTGGTCACCTTACTGAACTCCCCTTAATATTGACTGTGACTGTATTTTAAAACTCTTTGGTAGCAAGAAAAGTGTATCTTCTTGTTCCTTAATTTTAATTGCAGTAGAATTTGTAAACTATGTTTATTAGTATCATTAGCAAGTTATATATTTCATAAAATGTGAATTACCTGTTGATTTTTTTACTCAGTTCATCAAGTGATAGTATATTTTGGAGAATTCACATGAATTCTTTCATTTATCAAGCACATTAGCATTTTGTCTTCTTTGGCAAATATAGCTTCTTTTTCATTTTATTACTTGTTTTTGATATTTAAGTGATTTTCACATCTAGCAATATAGTCATCAAATTTGTTTTCAGTTTTCTCTACTTAAGTTTAGAAAATGCTTCTTAGTTCAGAGATCGTAAAACTATTCATTTAGGTATTCTGCATGTAAAGCAGCCCCCCATATATTCTACATAAAAAAACACTTACAAAGCTTATATATTAAATTAATGAACTTGTTTTTAAATCTTCAATCTTTAAAAATCTGGAAATATTTTTTGGTACATATTGTGAGGTGAAGTATAAAACGTTTTACAAAATTATGACCCAGCTTTCCCTGCATAATATGTTAGGGTATTCCTTCAACATAGACTTTAAGTAGTCCTAAATACAATAAATTTTTTGTGGGGTACATGTATGTGTTTTAATGTTTCTGTGTTGGTGTGCTTTTGTATGAGAATATGTAAATATGTATGTTTATGTATGTGCATGTTTTATAAGATCATCTTTGCAAATTATTGAGGTTATATATAGGTATTCCCTAAGAATAGAAATTAGATAGGAGCACCTGGGTGGCTCAGTCGGCTGAGTGTCGCACTTAGGCTGAGGTCATGATCTTGCAGTTCATGAGTTCGAGCCCTGCATGGGGCTTGCTCAAGCTTTCAGGGCATAACCCGCTTCAGATGTTCTGTCCCCCCCCGCCCCCCGCCTTGTCCCTTCCCTGCTTGCACTCTCTCTCTCAAAAATAAATAAACATTTTAATTTTTTTAAAAAAAGAATAGAAATTAGATATACTTAGAAAATTATATATCTTCAAAGAAACAAGTTTATTCTGTTCCTTTGAAAGACAGTAATCATGCCAAAATCCAAAACACAATACTTATATAGAGCATCATAGAAAGAAAAAACACCTAAGCCACTTTTCACAGGAAATTAACTTAAAACTGGTAGGAAAAAAAAAATGTCTAAATCTATTTTGAGTCCAGGAAAAAAAGTACTTATAAAGTAAAATTTTACTTGCATGGAAGCACTTCAGAACAACAAGGCATCCCTTTCTCTCACTTTTTGTGCCAAACAGGCTTAATTTGGCAACCCTTTTTTTTTAACCATCCCAAGCAATTTGAGTTTATATTTGCAATAAATGCTGATATGAGAATATTATGATAGTTATTCATTCCCCAGCCCCAAATTATTTTTAAACATTTTTCTAAACATTTATTTAATTGAAGACTTTGTATTTTGGTATTTGTTTAGTATTCAGTTATAATTGAAATATTTTCATTCAGCCCATATACATATTTATTATTTTATCCATTTCATTATGGTTGAAAAAATTGTAAGGTTTATTACCTAAACACAATGGCTGAAGTGTTTTGAGGGCTTTTTTAATGATTCTTTCAATTCCTCCCTCTTTAAATAGGTCACTTTTATTTTTTGGAAGGGCAAAATGACGCTCTGCTTTGTGGCAACAGCTCGGATGCAGGGTAAGTGATGTTTCATATTGAGTTTCAGTCCACACTGCTCCATCAGCCTCAATAACTTGCCACCTCCCACCCACCCAGCCCTCGCTCACTCCTCATTCAGGGCCCTCCATAAATTCTACTTCACGCTGATTCTCAAAATAGCTGAAATAAGTGTGGATTCTCACCTCCTTCACACACTCATATGTGGCAATTACTTTTCCATACTAGGTCACAGCTAATCTTCCAAATTAGTTAAATGGAAAATTGAAAAAGCAGTACATATGTATTAGAAGATTAAGTTAATGGAATTCATAAGCATGTACTTTTGTAAGTGTGATATTTTTTATATGCTAATGTAGTCTCCATGGCTTCAGATGTAAGATCTCTGAAGATAATGACAGTATCTGAGTCATGGTGAGTGTATGTCGAGCATCTTTTAGCAAAGTGGTTAAGAGCATAGACTGGGAAGTTTGCATGGATTCAAGCCTGACTCCACCAAATAACATAACCTCTCTGTGCCTTAGTTTCTTCATGTGATAAATGGTTAGTATAATAGAATTGCTATGAGAATTAAATGGATTAGTGAATAAATAGTTATTATAGCACTCAATATGTGCTTTTGATTATTATGATTGATGTGTGAATATTTGTTATTAAGAAGTATTGCACTTGGGGGGTGCCTGGGTGGCTCAGTCTGTTGAGCGTCTGACTTCGGCCCAGGTCATGATCCCACGCTTTGTGGGTTGGAGCCCCTCATGAGGCTGTGTGCTGACAGGCTCAGAGCCTGGAGCCTGCTTTCAGATTCTGTGTCTCTCTCTCTCTGCCCCTCCCCCACTCTGTCTCTCTATTTCCCCCAAATAAAAAACATTAAAAAAAAATAAAAAAAAAAATAAAAAGTATTGCCCTTGGAGCTAAAGCCAAGGAAGAGTCAGAGAAATAATTACCTTCCCCTATTTCCCAAGAATTTAGAATCACAAAAGAATTCTAATGTTTTTTCAATGGAAGATGATATTGTGGCTATTCATAATTAATACCTGTAGCAAAATTTCCAATGGCTTTACATTTGGCTCATATGATAAATATTGTGCTGCCTTTATCTCCAAATCCCAGTGATAAGTAAAACAAACTAATTTTAATTCCTTGTCTGTAATACTAAGTGCTTTACATATGATATCTTATTCAATGCTTATATATTTACAAGGCAATTTCTGGGGCGCCTGGGTGTCTCAGTCGGTTAAGCGTCCGACTTCGGCTCAGGTCATGATCTCACGGCTCGTGAGTTCGAGCCCTGCGTCGGGCTCTGTGCTGACAGCTCAGAACCTGGAGCCTGTTTCAGATTCTGTGTCTCGCTCTCTCTCTCTGACCCTCCCCCATTCAATGCTCTGTCTCTCTCTGTCTCAAAAGTAAATAAACGTTAAAAAAAATTATTTACAAGGCAATTTCGATTATTAGCCCTTTCTTATAAATGAGGTGCCTGAAGATTAGCAAAGTTAGGAAATTTACCCGAGATCATGTAACCCAGAAGCGTCAGGCACAATATTGAGGCCAGGTTTGGCTTAATCATTAAGGACATAACTATGAAATCTTCAATATGCAGAGTCATTCCCTCCTCTCCATGTGTCCTCATCCATCCTTCCATCACCCCTTTTCCCTACTCACACACACACATACACACACACACACACACACACACACACACACAGAGTCACTCTGCCTGTAGATATCTTCAGTGAAAATCAATTTTTCCCTGTAGGCTTATTTTCCTGATCATGTCTGTAAGTCCCAGAAGATATTAATCATGATGTGATTGCTTTTATATGGAGACATGGTAAATATAATGACAATTAGGAATCACAGAGTAATCCACAAAGAGTCTTAACATATTCTGTTATTATGTAAATCAGCCCACACAGTAGTGGGTTAAGTGCTGGGTAAGTTGAGAGAAATCCGTTTTCCCTAGTGTCATATAAAATTGATATTGGCGTCTATAAAAACAGGGAAGTCAGCCTGCAGACTTTCAGTCCTTACTTTCTTTTAATCTAATTACAGCCAATGCCCAGAAGGATACATCTGTGTGAAGGCTGGTAGAAACCCCAACTATGGCTATACAAGCTTTGACACCTTTAGTTGGGCTTTCTTGTCCTTATTTCGTCTCATGACTCAAGACTTCTGGGAGAACCTTTACCAACTGGTGAGAACAGATAAAATGATTCTTCTGGGAGGCATGAAATACTGAGATCAAGAGAATTGCTATAAAAGCTGTAACATCTATATAAAATTTCATAAATATCTCTTACATTTTTGCAGACACTACGTGCTGCTGGGAAAACATACATGATATTTTTTGTGCTGGTCATTTTCTTGGGCTCATTCTACCTGATAAATTTAATCCTGGCTGTGGTGGCCATGGCCTACGAGGAACAGAATCAGGCAACCCTCGAGGAAGCTGAACAGAAAGAAGCTGAATTTCAACAGATGCTCGAACAGTTAAAAAAGCAACAAGAGGAAGCTCAGGTATAGTTAGCAAGCATAGAGCCCTTTTGTGCTTGTTGATCTCAGTCCTCTGACCACACCGGTGAGGACAATGGCATTTAGTACACAAAATCAGTAGTGGATAAAAGTGACATTTGAAACATGTCATGTGTGTTTGGTGTTAAAAGCCTGTTAGGTTTTTAGGAGATTATTATTTTATGTTGATGATTACTGTCAATCTGATGGCATCAACACATGGAGAATTTATAATTGCTTTGTTGACTTTTTTTTTCTCCCTTGTGACTCCTCATTTGCTCAAGCTCGCAAAGTACTTAAACCTACATGCTGTCAATCAAAGCATTTCCTTAATGTTTCTGGGGAAGAGGAATTTGTTCTGGTTACTTCCTCATTAGTGTCACTAGAGGTGGGAAAGGTCAGAAAACCAGAGTCAAGCTGAGAAGATTATTTCCTAGCATCTGAAAAAACAAAGACCTATTTAATATTTATTTTTTATTTGAAGGGTGCTTAATGCAAGTTTATGGATTGCATAAGAAAAATGCTGGTGTATAAATACAGTAAATCACTACATGCTTTGCCTCCTATCCTGTAAAAATAATTTAATTTGGACTTGATAAGACTTCAGAATAAGGCAAGAATTGCTCCGAATTATATTTCCTTGACTTAATGGCATTAGCTAATCCAATTGCCTATTTTTGGATTTTCTTGGATCTTAACTATAGTTACCTTTTAATACTGAGTCTCCTAAATATTTAATAAAGGTCAGATAGATAAAATATACTGGGGTAACAGCAGCAACATAAAATACCATATCTTTCCAAAAACTGTGCTGTTATAATTTAGAAATTCATTCAGAGGCCATGATCTGGGATTCCCTTATATATGATCTGTAACGTGTTTTTGTTGTACATTTCTTAGTGAAATACTCAAGTGAGGGGGGGAGATTTTATTAAAATAAAAATATTTGGTTGAACTAAATTCACTAATTTAGAAGGGTGCCAAAAGTGACTGTCAAGTGGAAGTGTGATATATCAGGTTGAAATAGGAAACCTTTAATTCTTGAATTCTTTCCTTCTTAAAATAGTGGTTAAGTCATAGAAAACTGTGTTATGATAGTTGAACGTCTTGCTCATATTATTGAATAATTAGAGAACATATGGAGAGGCCAGAGCTTGAAAGTTTCCATCAAAGTCACATGTATCATCTTCCACGTGTCTATTGACTTTAATTCTTTAATTGGTCTACTGACAATGCATTGTTTTCCAACATATGGACCAGAATGGAGAATTGTTTTTCAAGATCGTATTCATGATACTAAAAGTAAATTAAGCAGTAAACACGGATAGAGTTTCGCAAGGTTTGTGTGCAACTAGCATTTACCACATGCCCTTCCAGGCAGCAGCTGCGGCAGCATCTGCTGAATCAAGAGAGTTCAGTGGTGCCGGCGGGATAGGCGTTTTCTCAGAGAGTTCTTCAGTAGCATCAAAGTTGAGCTCCAAGAGTGAAAAAGAGCTGAAAAACAGAAGGAAGAAAAAGAAGCAGAAAGAACAGTCTGGAGAAGAAGACAAAGAAGACGGGGTCCGCAAATCGGAATCCGAAGACAGCATAAGAAGAAAAGGTTTCCGTTTTTCCTTAGAAGGAAGCAGGCTGACATATGAAAAGAGGTTTTCTTCTCCACACCAGGTAAAGATATTATTAGCTTACACAAATTGCATTTTCGTAACAAGCCATGTTTTAAAGATACGCCAGCGTTTGGTAGAAATAAAACCGTCTTACCCCTGGATGGCACAGTGCTTTCAGAATTGTAATGATCATCAAGTGTTTTGATTATCACCTCAGAGACTTTGTGAGTTTTGTGACTTTTGGAATCCCAAGAAAGCAGTTTTAGAGCGTAGATCCCCACTGAGCTTGGGAAGGTTTGTGGTTTTGAGGTTTTGTTGAAGACTCAAACATCTCAGGGCAAGTTTCCACATGAGAAATTCTCAGCAGATGGTTCCCATCCGTTTTTAGCTATGCTGCTGTGCCTGGACCCAGTAACTATGGGCTTTCTGAGTGGCAGGTTCCTAGAAGTGAACTGTGTATTCTTTCAGACCATCTGTGTGGTTGTTCCCATTCACATACAAACCTCATTGGAAGAATCATTCTTCAGACCCTCATTTCAAGGGGAACTGAAGCAAAATTTTTCTAGAAGTGTAGCCAAAATTGTTAGGTGGAAATGCACTGAGGAGTATTTATGACACTAAATAAATAGTGGTGTTGAGTGGCACTTGATTATCTGTCTCATGTTTAATGTGGGAGTCCCCTTGAAAGAATACCTTGATTCTACAGTGCAGTAAATGTTCACTGGATGCCTGTGGCTTATGTACTAACACAAGCTGTGGAAACTTTGAAATTTAGGATCCTTAAATTTTGAAATTACCAAGAGAATTACCAGGAATACGGGTTCTCAGAAGACAATTTCACCAGTGGTGAAACCTTAGTATCTATACAGTAACAAAGACAATTAGAACAACACTGATAGATAGGGGCGCCTGGGTGGCTTAGTCGGTCGAGCACCGGACTTCGGCTCAGGTCATGATCTCACGGTTCGTGGGTTCAAGCCCCATGTCAGGCTCTGTGCTGACAGCTCAGAGCCTGGAGCCTGCTTCGGATTCTGTGTTTCCCTCTATCTCTCTGCCCCTCCTCAGCTCTCTCTCTCAAAAATAAACGTTAAAAATTTTTTAAAAAAGAACAATAGACAAAGTGCATTGCAGCTTTCAATATAAATTTGTTTAAATCTGTCACTGCAGCCCTGAGCAGATACCATAATCATCACCCCAAACTACAGATGTGAAAAGAAAGAGAGGGCTGTATTCTTTGTCAAATGCTTGTTTTATTCTTGGCATTCTTTTTACATTATCATAATTAATACTAACAGCTCTGCGTCATATTACTTTCACTATTTATTAGGCCCTGTGAAATTAAATAACTGCCCAATGTCATATAGTTATTAAGGGTTCAGGTGGTATTCAAATTTGATATGACACTGAACCACCTGAACTTTCCACTTTCTCAGCCCAACCTGAAAGAGTATTTAAGAAAACTGATAAGGCAACTTACCATTTGATTTCACTAAACAATTAATATATAGGATTTTAGTTGTTTCATACATTTTATAGTATAGAGTCTCACAAAAACTTATATTTAATAGGTGTAAAATTTTTATAGGTCAACTTGATTCATTCCAAGTCCAAATAACATTATGACATGGGATAGATTAAAGGATTAGTAGGGTTTAGTTCATATTTAAAATAGAATTTGTTTTTAATATCTGCATTTTATACTCATTCTCGTTCATGTTGTCATAATCATTATGATTTAATTAGTGGAGACATTAATCTTAATAAATGTGAATTCCTTAAAAATCAGATTCCCTTTTTGCAGCATCTTCATTTTGGAAAGAAAGGAAAGGAAGAAGGTAGAAAGGGAGGAAGGGAGAGAAGGAGGAAAGGAGGGAGAGAGGGAAGGGGTTTCAAAATAAAATAAATTTTACTAGAGGTAAAATTGCCCAAATTTGAAAGAGCAAATCACCAGGTGCCACAGAGAGTCTCTTTAATTTGCTTTATTTCAAATCCAGTAGACCTAATTCTAGGTGAAATCATGAAGCCTGAAAAGGTTAAGTTTTGACCTGCTTATTTCTATAAATTGTGCTCATGGATTTCCCCAGTACTGTCTTCTTGGTAACTATTTCCTAGCTAGCTGGGCATGATAAGTGATCACTGACTTATACAACATGCACCATCTGGCTCACACTGAAACTTGTTTCTTAAATGGTATCCGTATTTTTAAAAAGTGAAAGATTTTCCTTTTATCTGATAAGTAGTCAAACAAATAGCTAAGAAGATGGAGAGGCAGAGAGAAAGAGGAAGAGGGAGAGAAAGAGAAAGGGAGGAAGAGGGGAGAGAGACAGGGAGAATCCTGAATTTATACTAATCCCACTCTCCAAATCCCTGGAAGTAATACTGAAAATATCAAGCGAGGTAGAGGTTCTTAACCTGGGTACAGTGATGAAAGGTCCATTTTTAGATTTTTTGAAAGCCCAAGACCCCAAAGCATTAAAACTATTGTTTTGTGGTAACATGATGGAAAGGCAATTGTGTTGGTAACCATTTATACCTTCATATTAATATATATATATTATATACATATATAGTATATATAATGTAGGCTTTTATTGCAAGATTAGAATTTTTCAGTATAGTAGGTGGATTGTATGAAATCTTTCTTAGGCTTCAGTTTGATTTTTTAGTATGGGAGAGGGGAGAGAAAGAAACCAAGAGAACAGTCTCTAATCAAGTCTCAAGACAATCTGGACATTTTATTTTGAAACCTTTACAAGATATAGTCGGCCTTCTTAAGTTTTGCTTTTTAGAGATTCATTTGTTATGGCAGATTTTTCTTATTGGCCATCCTTTATTTGCAGTGCAGCATTTGATTGTTATGGATTCATATAATTAATGCAAGCAGTAAAAGTTGATGCTAGCGGATGGGGCACAATCGTTTTTCATACAGCCATCTCATGTAAACTGAGCTCTTGTATGGCATAATTCACCTTTGAACTTGGAGAAACTTTGTGTGCAATTTTATAACATATCTCCCTCCAATCCTTCTATTGGCTCTGAATGGAGTACTTATAGCTAAAATATAAACTCTTAGTAAGAGTGATACATATAATTTCTACCTTATTTCTTATTGCCAAGCATTTCTTATCTTTTGAGCTGACGATAACCAGTATGTCACAGATCCTGTAATTCTTATGTTTTTATAGCTAAATCAAAATATCTTGTGAAAAGAGCAAAAGGAGATGAAAGAAATTGGGTAGTCTAAGAGAAATTTTAAAAATAATTACTTGTATGGAAAACAATAAAGGAAAGAAGGAATTTTACTAATGAAGTTGGAACTAAGATGAAAAAAATTTGGGAACAGGAAAAGTAGAAATGACTTCTGTTGGAGGAGCAGATCAGTCTCTTTAAATGTGCTTCTTTGTGAGGGCACCTGGGTGTCTTAGTCAGTTGAGCATCTGACTTCGGCTCAGGTCGTGATCTCATGGTTTGTGAGTTTGAGCCCCGCATTGGGCTGTGCGCTCACAGCTCGGGGCCTGGAGCCTGCTTTGGATTCTGTGTCTCCCCCTCTCTCTGTCCTTCCCTAGCTTGTGTGTGGGCTCTCTCTCTCTCTCTCTCAAAAGTAAAGAAACATTAAAAAATAAGTAAATGTGCTTCTTTGTGTAAATGAATAGAATCCCATAACATAAGAGAGTGTTTAAAGTTTATAAATGTTTTGTAGATGTTTATTGACGTTACTGAGAAACATTATTCTTTAGCTAAAAAGAAAATCAAAAGCAGACTTGTTGGTCAGGGAATATGAACTGTATATAGGTACAAAATAATTTTAGTTACCTTTAAATCCTTTGGAGAGAAAAAGATCAAACTAGTAATATTGAAATGATGAAATCAGTATTCTTTCTATTAATAATCATAGAACTCTAACTCAAGTCAGCCGAAATAAAAAGAGACCTGATTAAATCAGATAGATAATATCTGTGAGTAGCTTTGGGCATAGCTGGATTCGAAGGCTCAAAACACGTTATGGCCAAGCATTTCTCCATATTTCAGTCCGGGTTTCTCCAACACAGTGGCAAGATTCCCACTGCAAGTTCAACCTTCTCGTCAATATTCTTAGCACCCCCAATTGAAAATGCACCTCTTTCCCAACAATTGTAAAAGAAAGAAGTGGCTGTCAATGGACCAAGCAGGGTCCCCTGCCCCTCTTTACACGATTCTCTATGGAATACCCTCATTGGCTAGGCCTGGGTCATGGTCTTGCCTCAACATTACTGTCAAGGATAATCAGGATACTGTTGACAGAACAAGGAGAAGTGGATATCCGATGAGCAAAAAGTGTTTACCACAGTAAAGTTATAAACGTAGACTAGTAATAACAGGAAGTGATTAATTGTGTTCAAGGCTGCTATGCTTAAGAATCAAGGTAAATTGCATGGTGGCAGTGACAATGTAGCCATTTAGAAACCTGGGTAATGACTGTGACCAAATACTTAGTGAAAACCAGGTTTTTGTGAATATGGTACTCTTCAGATTTCTTGAGAGACAGAAGAGTGAAAATCAGGGAATGAATCATAAAGTTCTCAGCTTGATTTGTTTAATTTATTCATGAAGACTTTATAAAATATGCAAAGGGAAGGGGGAAAGCTGCTCCTTGTACTATAATTAAACAGACTTACCAGCAAGCTTGATTTTATTTTCCTCTGTGGTAAGGTCTGCATCAGGGTGTGGTCGCTAGTGAGCTCTTGGTGTATTTCTGGCTTCAAAGGATCTAAATGTAGGTGTATATGCAATTGCTTTCCATTGGCTTGTTAAGTGAGGCTGGCTTCTAGAATAGGGTCTAGCAAAAAAAATCTGTTCTAGTGCCAATAATGGGACAAAACAATGTTGAGGGGTATTTGTGACTGTCTTAAGGCATGTGTAAAATAGAAGAAAATGGCGGAAAATTAAAAAAAAATGAAGGAAGGGAGAAAAAGGGAAAGCAAATCAAAAAGAGGTGGGCCTAGTAGAGAGTGCCAGAACACCACCAGCAGTTAGCACAGGGTCCCATGGTTCCACTCATCCAATGACTTGGCCTTAAGCAAGTCAACAAATCTGAAACAACAAGTTAAGTCTCACGTATTTCTGAATGATCGCTCTTAACTCCTTTCATCTGTGTTTCGTTTGCTTTCTTGTTATTCCTAGTCTTTATTGAGCATCCGTGGCTCCCTTTTCTCTCCAAGACGCAACAGTAGGGCGAGCCTTTTCAGTTTCAGAGGTCGAGCGAAGGATATTGGCTCTGAGAATGACTTTGCCGATGATGAGCACAGCACCTTTGAAGACAATGACAGCCGGAGAGACTCTCTGTTTGTGCCACACCGACACGGAGAGCGGCGTCACAGCAACGTCAGCCAGGCCAGCCGCGCCTCCCGGGTACTCCCCATTCTGCCGGTGAACGGGAAGATGCACAGCGCCGTGGACTGCAACGGAGTGGTGTCCCTGGTGGGGGGGCCTTCTGCTCTCACGTCTCCAGCTGGACAACTCCTTCCAGAGGTGAGGCCAGTGAAAACTGCAGCCACTGGGAAGGGACCTGTGTGGTGTAGGCGGGAGGATTGTTTGATTTCCACATGCAAGAATTTTGTAAGGTCAGTTGTTAGGGTTGGTTCAGTCCAGCTGTGAACTTCTTTTGTCAAATTGTTCTATTTAGAGTTTTCTACAAATTAATTAAAAATATAGGTTGGGTCTCATAAAATCTAAATAGAAGTATTCATCATAAAACGGGAAGAAGAAAAAGATATACTCAGAGGCCCAGGCGTGTGAAACTTGCCAAAAAGCACAGCAATAACTTATCAAACATAATGTTTAATTAATATAATAGAACATTAATATGATAGAATGAAATGCAAGAGATTATATACTCAGCTTAAGGAACTTGTTACTACTGTCCCATCAAAAGGAGAATTTGATACTTCACTTGAAGTAGATACTATCATTAAAGACATCTAAATCCTGCCCTGCAACATTCTTTTTCTTTGCAGGTCAGAGTACTGTAACATGTTTAGCACCCACTCAAACGACCCCAGCCATTGTACCTTTGTGTGGTAAAGAAGTCACTCAAAGTACCTGGTAGGGTCATGTATTGTCATTTTTAGAACAGATTTCGATTTTCTATATTACTATCATGATTTCTTTATGTAAACAAAGAGACTGTAAGTCAAGAATATAAAAAAGAGTTTTGACTAAAGGATATATTAGGATAAGGATATAATAAGGATATATTATTGACATTTTCATTTGTAAAACGTAAGGTGCTTTTAAGCTTTAGTATTAAATAAGAATTTAGTCGCTGACATAAAAGTATTCAAGCCATGTCATTTGGTTGTATTTTATAGTTTGCCAAATCATATTAAAATCTTCTTTGTATGCCTTTTTTTAATACAATCGCATTTATTATAGTTGGACAAGCTCTTTAAGCCACAATAAAATCATACAGAGTCAGCTTTTAGTCACCTAGTAGAGGAACTTCTTAACTCGGGTTACGGAAATAGCCATTGATCACTTTTTTCCCCATGGCCTCTGCCCCCACTTTCTCCCAAAGAAATGTCCAAGCTTCCTGGATTCAGATAAAATCGTGAAAAAGTAGAACTCTGCAGTGAAGGAACCAGGAAGAATGGAGAAAGAATATCAACGTCTCTTAAAAAATAAGCGTAGCTGTGTACCAGACACTGTCCAGAGCACTTTTACATGTATTAGTTCATTAAGTCCTCACCACAACCCTTTATCATAGTTACTAATATTATCCCCATTTTACAGAGGAGGAAACTGAGGCCTGTGCATGGTGGAACTAAGATTTGACCCCAGGTATGCTGGCTACTAAACCTACATTCTATCCATTCTTCAGTATTGCCTTCCTTTGATTTTTTTTTTACCTTTCTTAAATGGACAATAAGAAATTGCTAAGGAGGTAAACATTTTCATTTTAATACAGTGTTTCTCAGAATATACTACTTCACACTCAGACTACTTGCATCAGAATTCCCTGGAATGCTTCTTAAAAATGGAGATACCTCATTTCCCTCTCCCCCAACCCCTGGCAACCACCATTCTGCTCTGCTTCTGTGACTTTGATGGTCAAAGGGTACAAAATTTTCATTAAGCAAGATAAATAAGTTCTGGATATTTGTGGAGCATTGTGCCTATAAGCTAATGATACTGTATTGTATACTTAAAATTTTGCTAAAATGATAGATCTTGTGTTAAGTGGTCTCACAAATAATAACAGCAACAACAATAATAAAGGGTGTGGGAGGAGACTTTGGAAGATGTTGAAGTTGTTTGTGGCCTTGATAGTGGTGATAATTCATGAGTGTATACTCATTGAATTGCATACACTAAATATATACGGCTTTTTACATGTCAGTCATTCCTCAATAAAGTGATTTAAGGGAAAAAAAAAAATAGAGATTCCTGGGCCGATTGAGACTTACTCAGACTAAAAGACTGAAGAGAACCAAGTCAGGGAAAGTCCTTCCTTGACAAGCATCCCACATGATTCTTACACATAATAAAGTATGAGCATCACTGATCTTGATAAATGTTAATTGAACAAACAAAAACAAATCCACAACTTTTTTGCATAAATACAAAGAGAATCTCAGAAAATAGCATTTTCAGTAATTACTATAAAACTCCTGCCCTATCAGAGAGGGTAGGATAAATCTCTGAAGGCAATTTGGAACCCATTTGAAGCAGAGCTTAGCGAGATCCTTTTATTTCCCCCTCTGTCCTGTCCATTCTTCAATCCTGTGGTCAGGTGCTGAGAGGCAGGGCACTACCCTGTGGTGCAGCTGGAGCTGAAGGTGTAGATGAAGGAGTAGGTTTTCAGAGACTGCAGAGGGGGAAATGAGAACAGAAAATAAACATCTGAAGGCGCCTGGGTGGCCAGTCGGTTGAGCATCTGACTTCGGCTCAGGTCGTGATCTTGGGGTCTGTGGGTTCGAGCCCCACATGGGGGTCTGTGCTGACAGCTCAGAGCCTGGAGCCTGCTTCGGATTCTGTGTCTCCCTCTCTCTCTGCCCCTCCCCTGCTCACACTCTTTCTCTCTCTCTCTCTCTCTCACTCAAAAATAAACATTTAAAAATTAAAAAGAAAAAGAAAAGAAACAGCTGAAGGCAAATGACCCCCTCCAAAGCACACAGTATCCTCTATACATAAATTCAATGGAAGCAATTTAACTTAGAATTTCCTCAGTAATATCATTAGAGGTTCAGAAATCTATCATTAAAGATTAGACAGATCTAAGATTGCACCTATAGTTCTCTATAGAGCAAAAGAGACTAGATGAACTGTAAGTGACCTTTTTTTTTCTCAAGACATTGTTTCTCTGACCAGGCCAAATATTTTAATTTTTGAGAGATAACCTTTTGATTTAAAGAGCTTTAGTTTCATCAGAGAAAGGTTATTTTTTCTCATTAATTTTATTTCTCTTCTATGAAAAATTACTTTTAGAGTGACCTGTATAGATGTTTATCGCCATTAATGGCAATCATATCAGTTAAGTGGAAACTTTGCTTTTGCTTTTGAATATGTCTACATTAGAGGTACGCAGATTAATAACATAATATTACTCATCCCACAGTAAAGTCAAAGTAGATGAACAGGACTCATATTGCTTTTTCAGAAATAGGGAGAATCCGCAGAGAACTAAAAATGACTTATTTGTTATTGGCCCTCAGATCTGCATTTGAAAAGTATGAGTTTTGCCCTTTCTTCCTGTGATAATTAATTTCATTGTTTGATCTCCTAAAGTAGGAATAAATTTCCACCCATGTTGAAATCTTGGTGAGTTTATTTTGGAATAGAAAATCATCAAATCATTTTATCATGGTTAAAAATCAAAGTTCCTAAAATTGGTGTTATTGCCTTAAATTAGAGTATCGGTGCCAAGGATATGGGTTGTTTTGTGGATTTTTTTGGAGTTGTTTTGTAAATGTAAGACAGTTGCAGATTAGTTCTAATATTTTACTTTTATTGTTAAGGATGTTAGGAAATGCTACCTGTTGATAATGAACAAAAACATTTTACAAGTGGAATTCACATTTTAGGGGAACTGTTACTGATGAGTATTAGGGAACCCTTAAAACTTCTTTCCATACATTAAACCACATGAATATGTGTCTATAAAGGTCTAATAATTCAACCTGAGGGTATATCAAGGAACAATGAGCTTGAACCTGAAGTCCTAGGTAAGATTGATTGAAATGCTAAAAGTCATCTGTATGATGGTAGGCATGCTCCCTCCAGTCAAAAGCCCAAGGGGGAGGAATTAAAGTCCAGCTTGATTGCAAACCCTGGCATCCCTGAAGGATGAGAATCTGATGGGCTTTCAAACACTTCCCAAGAATGATGATTCCAGCAATGTCTTAATGAGCTATTCTCATCTGGTGGACATTTAGTTAAGCAGCACCTATTATAGGAACGCTTTGGGTTTTGCTACCCTTAAGAGTAATAGTTATTTTATCTGAAATTTTATTTTCAGGGCACAACTACTGAAACAGAACTAAGAAAGAGACGATCCAGTTCTTACCATGTTTCCATGGACTTGCTGGAAGATCCTACGGCAAGGCAAAGAGCAATGAGTCTAGCTAGTATTTTGACCAACACTATGGAAGGTACGTCAAAAGCCTTACAGCAGAGCTACTTGGTGGTGCTTTGGTAATGATGAAAACAAAATACTTCCATAAATTCCAAGAAAATTCTTCCTGACCTTATACCATACCAGCATTATATCTCTTACCAGTTAAAAGTAAAATCCACATACAACACATAGATTGTACTATCTCGAATAGATTTTTACATTTAGTCTCCAGGAAGCTAATGCAAATTCAAGATATACTTGGAATACTGCTTTTGTAGATTAAATTCTAAACTGTTGAAGCTTGTTGTGTGCATGACAATGAAAAGAGTAACATTATAAATATTTATTTTCATGATGATGCTAACCCATTTGAATTGTGTTAACTGCTTAAGACACAAGTTATAAAGTCCTTGTATTTAACCAGAAATATAAATTAAAAATGTGGATTAGGATTCTATATTAACCTCTTTGAAGCATTTTTTTAAAGAATTTTTAGAACTACTCTTGCCTCTCTCTGACCAGAGTATTACAATATATCATCTCTTTCTTTAGCTGCAGATTATATTTCTGAGTGGTTAACATATTGTTTAGACGTCTGGACCTTATAATGCCAAAATAAAGACTTTGGGGACAGCTTGATCTGTGATCAATTCTTGGCTCTGCTACATGTTAAATGTGTTAATTTATGACTCTAAACCACAGTTTTCCCATCAGTAAAATGCAGATAATGAAGTTTAGGCATAAGATTGTTGTAAGAATTGAGACATCATATATAAAGCACCTATGTATCTGAATTTAGAAGGCAGTTAATAAATATTATCATTATTGTTTTATTTTCATTGTTTTTGTTAATTCACATTTGTGTCTTTCCATGCTGTAAGTTAATTTAAATATGAACTATCAACTTCAACTACTTGGAAAATACCTTCATATAAAATATATTCTATCCTCCTCCCTTACCCCCTTCTCCCTTCTCTCCCTATCTCTGTTATAACTCCCTCTTTCTGCCCTCTCCCAAGCTGTGTGTGTGTGTGTGTGTGTGTGTGTGTGTGTGTGTGTGTGTGTGTGTGTGTATGTGTGTGTAGACATGTCAAAGGAAAAAAAAGAGATGGTGAATGAGAGATGAGGCATAGGCACATGGCTTTCTTATTGTTAGTTATAGTTTCTCTTGGTATTGGATGGATTCTTGGAATAATTCTTTTCTAGTCTGGATGCAAAGATCCTTTGATACTAATACCAGTACCAAAGCCTAAAAGTCACAGCCAGGAAAAACCCACAGTGTAGATGGCTGAATATATAACAGCCATGTCAATATTACAAGACCCAATTTCTATAATATCCTACTGCAGTATCAGAAATCTTTTCACTGATTTCTATGGAATATTAAACTCAGTACGTTCTTCTCCAACCTCGCCTGCGTTAGCTTGCACTCCCTCTTCTCCCCCAGCTGCCAGTAGCTTGCTCCTCCCTGTCCCTCCAGGTAAATCTTTTGAAGATTCTCTGGTCTTCTGCTCCTTGCCATAGCAAAACCACTGAGAGGAAGCTGCCAGTGGTTCTGCTACCGATGTCAGCAGCATGTCTGCTCCCTAAAGCAAGAAGTAGAGAAGGAGACAGGGTAAGTCTAAATCAACAGTCCTACTTTGCACTTCTGATACCATTAAGTTTGAGCTAACATAAGAAATTACTTGAAAAACAACAATCCACCACAAGATTGGACTTGTCCACTAATTAAGATATGGAGTTCAAAATGAGTGCACCCAAATGCCTCTCCATTGAAATGTATCTCAATGGAGTTGCCTAGGATGTCCTAGAAATATGTATAATTCAGGAAGCAGGAGATTGAGTGTTTGGTTTAATATCTGCAGAGCTTTGTGACTTTATACTTTTGTGAGGGACAATGGCAACATTTTCATTCTGTTTTTCATTGGCTATATGGAATGTGGCATTGATCTATGTTGGTTGTTAGCAATACTTCACATACACATGCATACTAGAGCTGTCTTTAATATGGTCCTTCCTCTTTTTGTTCCTGCTAACAGTAGAAAGGTTTCCTAAGTTGACATAATTTGCTTATTTGGGGATCTTCCTTCAAAGCTAATCATGGTTTAATTTACCCTCCTTTTTTTTTTTTTTTTTTTTTTTTTTTTTTTTTTTTTTTGGAACCAGGCTTGTTGATCCAGCTGGCTGGCATCTTTTGTTTTCCTTCTTTTGATGAACTACAGTCAAGTCTCCATTGTCCATGGTAATGAATAGCCTATTTAATGAAATTGTTTGCTTTTCAAGTTTTAAATGCAAAAACCGCATAGAAATGTTTCCTGGTCACATCCATGGGAAGGATAGTGAGAGGGAAAGTTACGAACACCTGAGGAATTGAGGAGACCCAACAAAATATCTAAACTGGGATGTAAATGAATCCCACTGCGGATAATCCACACAGGAATAATGGAGAAATGGCTGTCGTTCTTTCATGAGTGCTTTGTTTTGTTTTAAAATGTAAGATTATTTTTCTCTGTCTCTGTCTCCCTCTCTCCTGTCATTCTCTCTCTCTCTCTCTCTCTCTGGCATGAATAATTGAATGATTTTATTTTAGAACTAAAACAACTTTGCTTCACTTTTTCCTGGTGTCAAGATGAGCAACACTGGATGAATTTTCCCTTTTGAACTTTTCTCTGGTATATTTTTTTTTCTACACAATTCCTGTTTGCTTCTTTTTATCTACTGAATGACAAGTAGCATTTTAAAAAATAACTTATTCTGACTACACATAGACCAAGAGTCATTATTTCATTTCTCTTTTGTTATTTACTGTAAATGACATCTTTTTATCTTCAGTATAAGCATTATGTTATATAGGAGTCTTAAAAGTATCTATGCAATAACTGGTGATTAATAATTATGTTTTGCCTTTGATTTATACCTCAACTCTTCTTTATTATTTACAAAATTACGTATTAAGAAAAATAGAATAAACTGTGCACTTGAAGACTTTTAATACCTAAAGAAATCACTGAAGAATCTACCTCCAATAGACTTCTGTTAAAAATAATCGGGAAATTAATTTCCTAGAGGGAAGTGGTAAACTTATAGCATTAGCTAATAGTGAATGTTTATCAGCAAAACAAAAAAATCATTAGCTGTGGTCATGTTTACCAATTCCATATGCTGTTTTCTCTCCCACAAAGTTTAGCTTCTAGTAAATTATACCAGGTTTGGAGGGATATTACCATTGCTACTATAGTAATACTAAGGTAACTGATCAAAGTCAAATATGTCATGAATGAAAAAAGAATCTTTCCCTCTACTTTAGTGTTAAGAAGTGGTGGTCTCATATTTCGCAGAGCAGGTAAACAGGTGTGAAGCAATAACACGGGCAGAAAACAAGTTCTCCAGTCTCTTCCCACTCAAGAGTGTATTAAAAGAACATCTTACCCAAGAAGATAGTAATCTCCCACTTCCTAATTCTCCAAAATTCTTTGCCAGTATTTTCCAAGTTTCAGTATTTTGAATATCACCTTAAAGAGCTGTGCAATCTCTCTTCTCTCTCCTATTTTTTAGTTGAAATGCTTCTTGAAACCATTGTACCTTTTTCTTAAATAATGTATTTTGATATGAAATTTTATAGGCTTGAGACGATAATTACACATTTTAATACATTAAAATAAATTCACACCATGAAAATTTATGAGTTCTACATATGTTCCACCGAAAATCCTCTTGTATTTTACCAGTAGCACATAAGTCCCAGTTGAAACATTGATTTGTGCTAACAGTGAGTATCCCAGTTCCTTAAGGTACATATTTTCTCTTCTTTTGTGCCCTCTAGTTAAATAATGAAATATAGAGAAAAACAATCTTGATGAGTTCAGTATGCAAGTCTGTATTTACAAGGCTTATCTGGAAACTTTTTAACTAAGACTGGTGACACTGACAAAAATATCTCATTTTGCCTCAAAACACATGCCTAATCCAAGAAACTGAGATTCAGTATGACTGATAAAGGTTTTAAGACATCTCCTGAGAGGGATTCTTTGATAACATATATGCATCTGGCTCTATCTGGAGCATGGATGAGCTTAACCCAAGTCCTACCCATTAGTTTTGGATATCCTTGAAGATAATTTTCAGACAGTTTAATATCGCAGATAGAATCTTGGAAATTCTGTTTAGCCAAAATAGATTTGGAAAGTTCACTAGACTTTTTGTGGCCATGTTTTCTACAGGCCACAAAACCATGATAGGTGAAACCTGTTCCACAATCAGATTAACCCATTAAAGCCTTTTGACAACTTTAGATTTCTAAAAATTCACTTTCAATTTAAACCAAATGCTGCTTAATAGAAAGTAAGCAGTTTTCATGAGTATTGTAACTTTTTTTTTTTCCAGAACTTGAAGAATCCAGACAGAAATGCCCACCCTGCTGGTACAAATTTGCTAACATGTGTTTGATTTGGGATTGCTGTAAACCATGGTTAAAGGTGAAACATCTCGTCAACCTGGTCGTGATGGACCCATTTGTTGACCTGGCCATCACCATCTGCATTGTCTTAAATACTCTTTTCATGGCCATGGAGCATTATCCTATGACGGAGCAATTCAGCAGCGTGCTGTCAGTCGGAAACCTGGTAAGACTCACTGAGGGTTCCTCTTCCCACTGAAAGAGCTCATGATTGCTTTAAGAAATTTCATATATCGCCCTCAAGTTAAATATGAATTAATTGGCCATGTAAACCTGGACAGCAGAAGTTTAACATCCCTTTTTCAACAACAAAAAATATATTGCTACAGTTAAGGAGTGGGAAAGAATTAATAATTTTATGTACAATTTGATTTAGAATTAAATTTAAATTGCCCATCCATTAGAAAGATTATTATAGGGCATCTGGGTGGCTTAGTTGGTTAAGCATCCCACTCTTGGTTTCAGCTCAGGTCATCCTCTCCTGGTTTGTGAGTTCGAGCCCCATGTCAGGCTCTGTGCTGCTGGTGTGGAGCCTGCTTGGGATTCTCTCTCTCCTCCTCTCTCTCTGCTTCTCTCTGTCTCTCTCTGTCTCTCTTTCTCTCAAAATAAATAAATAAATTTAAAAAGAAAAATGATTATGAATTATAGAGGACATTGGTCTATGATAACAAGATTCTGTGTATTTCTCAGGTATTTGGAATAGATTCTTAAGGACATGACTACATTTGTCAATCAAACTGTAAAATATACCAAGTTAGGTAATTTTGAAATATAATTTATAAACACCTGAAGATGAATTCTTTTGGGAGGAAATATCACATAGAGATTATTATTTCTGTGTGAATTTTTCCCATAAATGTAAGAATTTATAATGATGAATTTTTGCATACATTTTCACTTAAAAATTTGTGTTAACATTCACTGGCTATATGGTAGAGGGATAGAAAGGAAAGTGATCTTACACCGAGAAACAAAATGAGGGCACCTGGGTGGCTCAGTCTGTTAAGCATCCGACTTTGGCTCAGGTCATGATCTCACAGTTCCTAAGTTCAAGCCCCACGTCGGGATCTCTGCTGTCAGCGCAGAGCCCACTTCGGATCCTCTGTCCCCCTCCATCTGCCCCTCCCCCCACTCACTCTCACTCTTTTCCTCTCTCTCCCTCTCTCTCAAAACTAAATAAACATTAAAAAAATAAACAAAATGAATAAATTCAGGCAACAAAAATATATTGATACCAATGTAAGTGGCTTAAGTTCTCATGCACCTCCCAACCTGAGAAATGAAATTTACATGAGCTCCCTCTTTCTAGGTTCCCATAAATTCAGTCCTAAGGTAGATACTATGATTGTCTGTATTTTACAGTTGGCGCAACTGTACCCATGAGAAATTGGCAGAACAATGGGAAGTCTGAACACTATATCAGAGACTCTGAAAGCTCCTACAAACTGTGGTCAGAAATCATAGAACTGGAGGGTAGGAAAGGACAATAACATTACCTAGTCCAAATTTTCACCTATATAAGAACCTCTTCAACATTATCTCTAAAAAATGAGAAATGGATGAAAGAAACTTTATGGAGGTGGATATTAGGAAACAACTCAAATGGGAATAAGCAAAAATAAAGGGAATTCATTACCTCAAGTAGCTAATGTCCATTTGGGCACAGCTCCATGGTTTAACCTATCTAGATTCTGGTTCTCCAGCAATGTCATTGGGAGTCATTTTCTGACCCTACTTCTTTCCAATGTGTTTCCTTCATCTCTGGCTGGGTATTCTATTGATGGCAGCATTCTACCAACTTTTATCTTACCCCTGGGCAGAAGGATTGTGCTTCCTAACTAGTTACTTTAACAAAGGTCTAAGAGTAGAATATTGTTGGCCTGGTTGTAGTTACACGACTATTTCTAAGCCAGTCAGTTACTCTGATCCTAAAGTTAGAATGCCCTATTTGAGTACACCAGTACCATTTCTTATCACTGAAGACAGAGTAAATGAGTGGATTATAAAGAGAAAAAAAAATCCAAATCTGACATTTCTAGGAGAGTAGGTGCTGGAAAGACAAAAATAACAAATGGACAATTCAAAGTGGAACTTGTCTTTATGTGTTAAGGAAGGCAAGAATTGCATTTTGAGATGAATCATGGAATAGTGGAAAATATATGGACAGGATACACATTCTTCTCAAGACGTATGAAAAATTACCCAGGATAGGTTATATGTTAGGTTATAAAATAAACCACAATAAACTTAAAAAGATTGAAATCATACAAAATACTTTTCTGACAAAAATGGAATTAAATTAGAAATCAATGAAAAATGGAGTGCCTGGGCGGCTCAGTCGTTTTAAGTGTTCAACTCTTGATTTCAGCTAGGCCATGATCTCACAGTTCTGTGAGATCAAGCCCTGTGTTGGTTTCCACACTGATAGCATGGAGTCTACTTGGGATTCTTTCTCTCTGCCCCTCCCCCTCTCACGCTGTCTCTCTGTCTCTCTCTTTCTCAAAATAAATACATAAACATTTTAAAAGATGACTCTTTAAAAAGATCGGCAGAAATGATAAATCTTCACTTAGACTTATAAAAAAAAAAGTCAGGAATGGGGTGCCTGGGAGGCTCAGTCAGTTAAGCATCAAACTTCAGCTCAGGTCATGATCTCACAGTTCGTGAGTTTGAGCCCCATGTCTGTGAATTTGAGCCCTGAGTCTTAGCTGGCAGTACAAAGCCTGGAGCCTGCTTCAGATTCTGTGTCTCCCTCTCTCCCTTTGCCTTCCCCCACTCACACTCTGTTTCTCTCTCTCTCTCTCTCTCAAAAATAAATAAACATTAAATAAATTTTAATAAAAATTTAAAATAAACCAGGAATGAATAGGGGACATCACTATGGGCCTTACATAAACAAAAGTTTAAGGAATACTATGAATAATTTATGCCAACAAATTAATATCCTACATGAAATGGAAAAATTCCTAGAAAGTAACAAACTACTGAAACTAAGTCAAGAAGAAATAGAAAATCTGAAAAAACCTGTAGTAAGTAAAAATTGAGGGGCGCCTGGGTGGCACAGTCGGTTAAGCGTCCGACTTCAGCCAGGTCACGATCTCGCGGTCCGTGAGTTCGAGCCCCGCGTCAGGCTCTGGGCTGATGGCTCTGGGCTGATGGCTCGGAGCCTGGAGCCTGTTTCCGATTCTGTGTCTCCCCCCCTCTCTCTCTCTCTGCCCCTCCCCCGTTCATGCTCTGTCTCTCTCTGTCCCAAAAATTAAAAAAAAAAAAAAAAAACGTTGGAAAATTGGATTAGTAAAAAAAAAAAACAACAAAACAAAAAAAAAAAAATTATTCCTACAAGGATAGCCTAGGCTCAGATAGTTTTATTGGTGAATTCTATCAAATTTTTAAAGAATTAACACCAATCCTTTGCAAACAGTTCCAAAAAATAGAATAAAAAGGGACATCTCACAACAGAGTTTAGAATTTGAAGCCAACCAAGGTAGAGAAACTGAACAAACACTTCAAGCTTTTCTTTGAAACCCCACATGGGCTGCACTTCAGAAGTAAAGACTATGCCGAAGAATTAGAATTCAGCTAGGACAAAGAATAAACCCAAATCATTCTGCCCTAATCAAATATAAAACATAGCTACCATAAATTCCAGGTGGCCAACCTATAACCTAATTGCCTGATAAAACAAAAATCGTTGTTGTTCAGAGGAAAATAATTGATCAGAATTCTCTACAACACATTACATCACATAAAAAATTGCATGATATGTGAAGGAAATAGGAAAATGTGTCTTAGTTGAGAGAAAAAACACTCAATAGAAATAGATCCAGAAATGACTGAATTGCTAGCATCAACATAAAAGGACTTTAGAGGAGCTATTATAAATGTGTTTAATGCTCTGAAGGAAATAAATGGTCATAAAGAATAAACAGATGGAGAGTATGAGCAGGAAAAAATGAAAACTATAACGAAGAATCATCTAGACATTTTAGACCTAAAAAGAAAAAATCTTAAAATGAAAAATTCATTTGATGGGTTTTTTAAAAAGCAGACAACAGAAGAAAGGGTTGCTAAACTGAAGCAAATCAACAGAATGATCCAATTTGAATGGCAGAGAAAAAACAAAAAGAAAAGTATACTGAGTCTTCCTAATCTGCAAAATAACATCAAATGGTCTAATATTTGCATAATGGAG
The DNA here is from genome assembly GCF_046562875.1 of Panthera onca. Classification (NCBI taxonomy): domain Eukaryota; kingdom Metazoa; phylum Chordata; class Mammalia; order Carnivora; family Felidae; genus Panthera; species Panthera onca. Next base: position 67,245,626 of record NC_138346.1, on the reverse strand, counting down.
ACCCAGAAGGAGAAAGGTGAAGAGTAGAACAAAACAAATATTTGAAAAAGCAATGGCCAAAAATTTCTGAAAATTGGTGGCAAATATTAACTTAGACATTTTAAAATTAAATTATAAAATTTCAGTGAACATCAGCAAGGATAAATTTAAACTACATTGGGCAAATCTTAGTCAAGCTGCTGAAAATAAAAGAAACTTTTAGAAACAGCCAGAAGACTGGGGCTGATATCTCATCAGAAATAATTCAGTCCATGAGAAAATGGCCTGATGAAAGAAAGAAAAAAAGAAAAAGTTAACTTAATCTGCAGTGAAATTGTCCATCAAAAGCTAATGTGAAATGACTTTAACATGAACAAAAACAGAGAAGTTGTTGTGCCAGAATTATGCTACAAGACATGCCAAAGGAAGTTAGTTCTTCAGGCTGAAGGAGAAAAGCATATTAGATGGAAAATTGAATCTGGGAATGATGGTCACTCAAAATTTAAAAATGTAGGTAAATAGAAAAGACTATCTTTTTTCCTTAATTTCTTTAAAAGACAGCTGATTTTTTAAAGCAAGAGTTTACAGTGTATGTAAGTGTAAAATATATGAAAAGATTAGCACATATGATTGGGTGGCAAAAAGATTGCTTAGAAAAGAAACAAAAAGTGTTACACAGTATTTAATACCTGTAGAATATTCAAACAATGGATGTCTACTCAACAATAAAAGGAGAATAAGCTGGTAATGCCTGCATGGATGAATTTCAACCTGAAGTATTCAAGAGATATTTGGAAAAGTCAGTAAGACTGTCAGGTTTCTGAGATAGTCACCAAGTTTGAGAGTGAGTTCATTTACTGAGTTAGTATCAAAAGAGAAGCAAGGTTGTGCAGAGAAAATTTTAAGGTGAATTTTGGATCTGTTGAATTTGAGATACCTGTAAAATAGCCATTCAATGAAAGTATTGAATAAACAAGTGGGTATATATTTCTGGACCTCAGGAGATGTGCTTGAATGGAAAAATAAATCTCAAAGTGTAAACTTATTGTAAAAGGAAAATTAGAGTAAGAATTTCCAGGACAGAGAGACCTCTGAAGAAATCCAATATCGAATAATTTGTTAGAAGAAAAGCAACTGAGAAGTGTCCAGGGAGGTGTGGATCACTGAAGCCAGGAACAGAAAATATTTTAAAGAACAAGGAACAGTAAACAATGTGAAAAAACTTCTGAAGAGGTAAGCAAGATAACTGCAAAATTTTCAATTGAATTTAGCAATGGTGATGTTGGTGGCTATATTGGTGAAATTGGTTAAAGCAGGTTGTGTTGACTGATATGTTGTAAAGTTGAAGAAATTGAACTACTGAGTATAGACAAGTACCCAACCTCTTAAAGAAGTTGGGCCATGAGGAGAGGATGTATAGGGGGTAGCTAACAGGGGAAGTAGAATGCAAGGAGAGTTTCTTTGATGATGCTGGTGGTAGAGAAGGACTGAGTGTCCGTTGCTCCCTATAAAATCCCAATTGGAAGCAGTCAGTAGCAAGAAGAGATTAAAACTACAGGTTAATTGAGAAGGTGAATTCTTTGAGAAGACCAAAGGAGACACAGAACACAGGCAGAGAAATTAGAGCAAAGCATGGGTTTGGATATAAGTAGTTAGGTAGATGGAACACTGAGAAAGTTCAGGTTGGCTGACCTCTGTTACCTCTCTGTGACACAGAAGTACTGAGAGTGAAAGATAAGGAAACAGGTGAAGACATGTGGAGGAGAAAGGTTGAAATAGTTGTAGAGTAAGGAAATAGAGAATGGAGAATGCTGCTTCTTTTTGGTCAGGAAAATAATTTTTATTTTTAGTATTCTTACCATCAGTAGGGCTGGTGGTGACCATGTTTATTACAGCTAATGTGAAATATTCTTAGCACAAGACAGAGCCGAGCAGTTGACCATAATGATTTAACTGAACCTTTCATGTAAGATAACTAAAATGACAATATTAATTTTATTGTCTTAATTCATGTACTCCTCATCACTTAATAAGCCTTAAATATAATAAACAGTTAAATATTGATTTGAGTACAGACCATTTGAGGTTACTGATTTGTTGGACCTAAACCAATTTTTAAAATTTTTAATTGGATTGTGGTCTGTTGGGAGACAATAATTATTAGTGTTTTCAAGAGTATTCACTTGTGTAATAACATTTCTCATTTAGGTCTTCACTGGGATCTTCACAGCAGAAATGTTTCTGAAGATAATTGCCATGGATCCATATTATTACTTTCAAGAGGGCTGGAATATTTTTGATGGTTTAATCGTGAGCCTTAGTTTAATGGAGCTCGGTTTGGCAAACGTGGAAGGATTGTCAGTTCTCCGATCATTTCGGCTGGTAAATTAACTGGGAGTATCCGTAATGTTTTTATAATTAATATAATCAGACGTCACTCTTATCTAGTAAGAATTATAGGATTTCCCACAGTTACAATATTATTTGAATACATTTAAAAACAAACTGGATTTCTCCACAATCAGACAGTACTTTGATCTTTATCAGAGCTTTCATGGATAGATGAAGTTCATTCAAATGAACAGCCAACAGTTCTGTCTTTAGTGATTGAATGGCAGGGCTAATGGGGAGGGAGAAAAAAAAAAAGGATCCATATGTAAATCCAAATCACAATTAAACAACACAATATTCATCTTTCAGTTATGTGGAGTTAACCATTCATAAGGCTTGGCTGAGATTTAGGATGAGCCACCTTTCTCTCAGAGGCTCAAGAATTATGGACTTGCCCACTTTGCCCCCATAGAAGCCAAGACTTGAGACTGGGTAGAGTAGACAAGAAAAGATGATAGAGCTTCCCATGCATTTGCCCCTTCAGCCAACCAGGAAGTCACCAAATCCAGTCTCTAAGAAGAGTTGCCTATATTATATTTTATTAATTTTAAACAAAGTCTTTTATTTGATCTTTATATTCATCAGTTCACGAATCTTTTAAATTAAGAGACAAAATATCACTTGGCACATTTCCATTTAAAGTGTGATACGTTTTATCATGCTATTACTTTGAGTTGGCTCTTTTTGTGACTTACTTTCAAATAACAGAGGTTGTATATAATTTGTAAAGACAAGTTCCTATCGGTAACTTATCTTAATGGTGATTAGGTTCAAGAGTTTGCTGTGAAGTCTTTTGAGAATTCCCTTACTGCCTTCAAAGATCAAATTTGAGTTGAGATCCTTACAGCTAAGGTCCTTACCTAGTCGTCTAGATAGCTATGGATCTAATTTGAACCTAGAAGGATGCCAAACAACAACAACAGAAATGATTAGAAATGATTGTGTAACAAGTAGTATGGGCAACTACTTTAAAAAGTGTTTAGTAAATCTTTGTGATGATTGTGATTCAGTTTGGGGAAGTAGGAAGTGATGGAAATAATATCATTAGTGTTTTGCTTAGCATGTAGGCTCTTTTGCGTTAATTATTCCCTGGCAATAAATTAAACATTTTGATGCTTATATTTTGTTCCTTTGGATCACTTATATGCCATTAAATAATGTACTACTCCTGGCCTGACATTTCCTGAAACATCAGAGATGAAACGCTGCTGCAATTGAACTATAAATGGTACTTTAGAGGATTCCATGAGCTAATAATACAACCAACATGTCAAGTACAGTGGTGCAAGCCATTTACACACTATAATGAGTTGATTTATTAAGTCACTAAAGACATAAGGGCTGACAAAATATATATTTTTACTTAAGTCCAAGTATTTCTTATTCAAATAAAGTAGTTCGAGTAATCCCCCCTTATCTGTGGGGATATGTTTCAAGACCCCCTGAAAATGTAGATAGTACTGAACCCTATATATACTGTTTTTTCCTATACATACACACCTGTGGTAAAATTTAATTTATAAATTAAGCACAGTAAGAGATTAACAATAATAAGTAATAATAAAACAAAACAATTACAACAATATACTCTTAATAAAAGTTATGTGAGGGGCGCCTGGGTGGCTCAGTCTGTTAAGTGGCCGACTTCGACTCAGGTCATGATCTTGCGGTCCGTGAGTTCAAGCCCCGCATTGGGCTCTGTGCTGACAGCTCAGAGCCTGGACCCTGTTTCAGATTCTGTGTCTCCCTTTCTCTGACCCTCCCCTGTTCATGCTCTGTCTCTCCCTGTCTCAAAAATAAATAAAACGTTAAAAAAAAAATTTTTTAAAAAGTTATGTGAATGTGGTCACTCTCAAAATATCTTACTGTATTGTACTCACCCTCTTCTAGTGATGATATGAGGTGACAAAGTGCCTATGTGATGAGATGAAGTGAAGTGAATGACGTGGGCATTGTGACAAACTGTTAGGCCACTATTAACCTTCTAACAATATGTCAGAAGGATCATCTGCCTCCAGACCATGATTGACTGTGGGTAACTGAAACCACAGAAAGTGAAAACGCAATTAAGGGCAGGGGGATTACGGTGTAGTAAATCTCCTATAAAATACAGCCTGATGTTACAGCCAACTAAAGATAACAGCAAGATTAAAGCAATCTAAAGATTTAAAGAAATTAGTTGGTTTTTCTCTTGTACCTTGTATAATTTGTGTTAACTTTATCTGTACCTGTGCATCTCAAGTACACTACAAAATGTATCCACTTTGGGCTTTTAAGTAATGACAGCCTCCACTTCTTTGAAACAGTTTCTGCTAATTAATCACCATCAATCTTAGATATATCAGTTTCCCATAGAAAAAAAAAAAGAATATTACATATGCTTATGTAAGATTCTGGAAATTTTGGGGTATCATTATTAAAATGCCATTAAGAACTGTATAATGTAATTGTTTTATTTACAAAATAGTCTATTTTAGAATGAAAAATAATGCATGGTATTAAATAACTGATACATTTTCTAGATAATAGTTTGACACACAAATAACCCACCACCCTACAATTAAGACAGTTATGCTGTAGATTTTCCCTGTAAATAAATTTACAGATTCTTTAGAAGGCAGGGCAGTAATAGCCTTCTTGCTCTTGTTTCCAGCTCCGAGTTTTCAAGTTGGCAAAATCCTGGCCCACCCTGAATATGCTGATAAAGATCATTGGCAATTCTGTGGGGGCTCTAGGTAATCTCACCTTGGTGTTGGCTATCATCGTCTTCATTTTTGCCGTGGTCGGCATGCAACTCTTTGGTAAGAGCTACAAAGAATGTGTCTGCAAGATTTCCAATGATTGTGAGCTCCCACGCTGGCACATGCATGACTTCTTCCACTCTTTCCTGATTGTGTTCCGCGTACTGTGTGGAGAGTGGATCGAAACCATGTGGGACTGTATGGAAGTCGCTGGCCAAACCATGTGCCTTACTGTCTTCATGATGGTCATGGTGATTGGAAACCTGGTGGTATGTAGTAAAAATATTTTCCTTATTTTCGGTAAAAGACAATGTAACCATAAAAATTATGTTCAACAGATGAATGTTTTATGTTTTTGGCCTTTTTAAAATCAATCCTCAATTATTCATTATTGCAGGAACTATGGAGACCCACATAAGTCTTCTTTAAATATTTGTTTATTCTTTGTTTTTAACTTTTTCCAGTTTTATTGAGACATAATTGGCATATAACATAAACTCTTAAAATACCTTTTGAATCAAAGTTGTTCTTCGTCACTATACCTCTTACTATTCCATGGAGAGAGCCATTTCTGGCTTTTACCTTTCAGTTCTTGTATTAAAGCATGGATGTGTTACTAAGAATAGTCACTCACTTTATTTATAAGTATCAACAACAGTATCACTTGAAAATGTTTCATATTCAGTTCTCCTACAAATTGGAGTTAAAAATTAATGATGATTTCAATCCATTAAACACGCATAAGTTATTTGGTACTTAGAAACTATAGTGTTGGCAAGTAACATTGACTCAAAAATCACTTACCATGTCTATATCCAATGAACCATTCTCAACACATCTTTACTGATTCCTGGAGGCATGGAAAAGCTGATAAAAAGATATATATGACACAGTGATATGACTTACTCAAATAGGATTAAAATAGAAAGTATCTAACACGTGTCAAAAATGTAAAAACAAAGTACTATGTATCAAGTTCACTAAGTGGAAACATTGCTTTACAATGGCAAGGATAATCAAGGAAGGCTTTGTCAAGGAGTTGAACCTGAATTATCTTTAATTAAGATGTAAGATTAGATTGTTAGGAAGAAAAGTAGACTGTCCCAAACCAAGCAACAGTGGACCCAGTGGATGGAGAAGAGAAAACAATAGACTTAATGAGGGGATCAGGTTCTTCTACTTTAAATATTAGGTAATTATACTGAGTTTCATGATTAAGTCCCAATCCAGAGACATAGAACAAGGACTGACATAACCAATATTTTAAAGTATATAATTTATAGACTTAATTTCCTTTCACATAAAAGTAACCTCCAGTTCCCCAAAGGAAGAAGAAAAGGCTAACAGTTATCATTTATTTCTTTTTTTTTTTTTTTAATTTTTTTTTTTCAACGTTTTTTATTTATTTTTGGGACAGAGAGAGACAGAGCATGAACGGGGGAGGGGCAGAGAGAGAGGGAGACACAGAATCGGAAACAGGCTCCAGGGTCCGAGCCATCAGCCCAGAGCCTGACGCGGGGCTCGAACTCACAGACCGCGAGATCGTGACCTGGCTGAAGTCGGACGCTTAACCGACTGCGCCACCCAGGCGCCCCTCATTTATTTCTATTCATTTGCAGATTTCAACCTCCTCAATATTGGGTTAGATAATTCAGACCTATTCTTGAAGTAACAAAAAACATGAGCAGTGTGCAATCCAGAAATTTGAACTGTGACTTAAAATGACAAATATTTATTATCTCTAGTTTCTGTGGGTCATACATTTGGGAGCAGCTAAACTGGGTGGTTCTGACTCGGGGTCTGTCATAAGGTTGTTGTCAAGATGTTGGCTAGAGACCCAGTTGTCTTGACTGAAGCTGAAAGATCAGCTTCCAAGAAGGCTCCATCTCTTAGTTATTGGCAGGAAATCCCAGTTACTTATTGGCTGTTGGCACAAAGTCTCAGTTCCTCTCCACATGGACCTCTCAATAGGATTGTTGAGTATCTTCATGACATGGCAGCTGGCTTCTCCCATAGCAGGTGACATGAGAAAGAGGGCAAGGAGAAGCTTTCTTTGTGTTCTGATCTTGAGGTCATACACCGTCCCTCTGCCATGTTGTATTCATCAGAGCTAGTCACTAAGAAGAACTCAACTAAATTTCATATATTAAAAAAATTAAAAAAAAAATAAATAAAAAAAAAGAAGAACTCAACTTAAGAAGGAATTGGGCTTTAACTTTTGAGTGGAGGAGTATCAAATAATTTGTAGGTATATTTTATAGCCACCACAATCCCCAGTACAACTTGCTTGCTTTCAGAGAAGTATAAGATTGCATAGTACAGAAACAGATAGTCCTAGGATTATATAGAACAGAAATAAAAGTCATAAGTTGGTATTATAGATTTAATTTGATTTCAAATATATGTGTATATACAGATGGGTATCCCATATAAATTATTAATTTACTGAAATAAGACAAATCTGACATGTAATTGTACAGAAGATTCAAGTTGAGAAGAGAATTTCAGAAGTATCTATACGTATGATGACATTTCATATAAACTTATATTACTATATATGAATAAAGAGATATAGTCTATAAAATCATCATTTCCATCTACATACATAAATTTAAATCCTGTACCTTTAAGGAAAAAAATAAAGGCTCTCCTTTCTTTTTCTACTATCAGCTTTAAAAGTTTCTTCTTTTGTCATATCCTGGATATATTTCTGGAGTAACTAAGGTAGTAATAATGTCTGTCATGTTTGCCACCAGTAAGGAAATGTGTTCAGATTACATTTGCTTAAACAAGGCAGAATGACTTGATGCACTGCCTCCTATAATTTTTACTTTTCATCCTCACTAAAGAGAAGAAAGTCCCCCAAAGGCGAACTGATAGAACGCCATTTGAACTCACATAAACTTCTTATGGTGCTCCACCACAAGTGTCAGGAATCACTGTGATGCCTGGTCCAAAGGCAAGACAGAGGTGGGGCCACAGACTGCCCCACCCTCCTAACAAGAAATGGGAGTGGGCCATATATAGCTATAACAGTACTCTTTAGTATTTTCTCAGTACTTTGAAGAGAAAATACAAGTTGGATCTCACTCTGGAGAGTTGATTGATACATACCAAGAAAAAATTTCCTGATAGACAAAGACAGTTCATTAATAAACCTTCAGAAATCAAATCTAGAAAACAATTATGACACCAAAATTCACTTTTATTATGGATAAAAACCAAAATGTAGCATTTTTTTCTTTCATCTATTTTTCATCCAAATAATAAATCCAAAAGCAAAGCACATTAAAATATAACTTTATTGGTAAATTCTTGAAGTAAAGGAGTAGGCCTTAGTATGAATATCAGCAGCCATGGTGTAGCCACTGAAAGATGTCAAGATAGACTCACAGCTTATCTGAAGTCCTTATTGGATCTTACAAATTTTTACATTTCTTACTACCATTGGTTGTACTAACGTGTAACTGGATATCAAAGGAGCTGTAGCCCTTATTAGCTTATTGGAAAGGTAGGAATGGACCAAGGATGCTGCCTCCCTTTCATTGTAGTTTTCCTTGAAATCTTTTCTAGGACTCTTCTTTATTATTTACATTTTGTCTTTGGCTCCCTTTACTACTACATCTTTTTTTTACTCTATATGCTTGAGTAATCAGAGACTCATAAACATTATCAATCAAATCCTGGAAAAAACTTACAGCTTGGCCTTGTCCCATCTGAATACGCTATCCCTTAGTAAATTATACTTGTTGAGTACGTAAATAGGTTTATAGTCACTAATCTTTTTACTCTCTCATACCAGAAATTTTTGGAGACTCAAGTTACAGATTAATTAGTAATCTTGTTCAAGGTAATACCTTGATTCCACCATCATAAGTCGATGTTAACATCATTATTATCATATAATAACTATTTTGTATAGTATTTCAGCCATTTTATAGATCTAGTGACCAAGATTTTCTGAACCAAAACTGTGGCTTTTGATTTAGCAATAGTTATATATTTTTTTCTAATTTGGTAAGTTATCTACGTGCAAAAATTGGTACAAACACATAAAAATAAAATCATGTTTATGGAATCATCTTTGGTTTTAGGAATAAAATTATAATAAATTATCAGTGTCCTGGAAAATCCAGGTCACATGGGGAAAATACTTAGCATCCCAAATAAAACTTTTTTTTTCCTTATTCACTGTATGGTTATCTAGATAACTAAGATTTCTCTTTTGGAACTCAACTTCATTTAGAAGTTTCATATAATAGTAGTTTCAGCAATTTTGCAATGACTGAAAAGGAAATAGTGTTAATAGTATTACTTGATATTGGCCAAGTATTTATTCCATTCACCTTTTCCAGAATAGTTTATCATAAACTAAAAGGAATACCTATTAGTAAAAAAAAAAATGAGATGTAAGAGTAATTTTGGAAAACTTATAGTTAAGAGCAACTGAAACAACACAATGTTTTGATCACCTATTTTCCTGTTGTGTTCAGGTTCTGAACCTCTTCCTGGCCTTGCTCTTGAGTTCGTTCAGTTCTGACAACCTTGCCGCTACTGATGATGATAATGAAATGAACAATCTCCAGATTGCTGTGGGGAGGATGCAGAAAGGAATTGATTATGTTAAGAGAAAACTACGTGAATTTATTCAGAAAGCCTTTGTTAGAAAGCAAAAGGCTTTAGATGAAATTAAACCTCTTGAAGATCTAAATAACAAAAAAGACAGCTGTATTTCCAACCATACCACTATAGAAATAGGCAAAGATCTCAATTATCTCAAAGATGGAAATGGAACTACCAGTGGCATAGGCAGCAGTGTCGAAAAATATGTTGTGGATGAAAGTGATTATATGTCATTCATAAACAATCCCAGCCTCACTGTGACTGTACCAATTGCTGTCGGAGAGTCCGACTTTGAAAATTTAAATACTGAAGAATTCAGCAGTGAGTCAGATATGGAGGAAAGCAAAGAGGTAGGAATTTTTAAATAAAAAGATGTTTTGACATAATGTATGCTTTAAACTGTGAGACTACTTTAAGGTTATGTTTCATCTCTGTAAGAAAATAGAAAATGTCTATTGATACCCTTTCTTTGGCAAAGTTGGTGATAGATAAGTTGATGACAGATTAAAATGTAGCTAGACAAATGGTATGCTGACTCATTTTCTCAAATATTCACCATTTTGGATTCTTGATAATATGAATATGCAGACTAATATGAATTTTTCTAATTTAAAAAAATAATTTTAGATTTGTGAAGGTGTCTTCATTTATTCACTTTCTTCCTTGTAATTCTCCCACAATGGTGTTTTTTGGTACATACTAGAAAAATACTTGACGAGGGCAGTTCTAATTCTCACTTGGCTTTTATGAAACACTTCTTAAAATGTGATCTTACTTAGTTTGCACAGATATTTTTATTTATGAAAAATCTGATTGGGATCTTGACTTGATATTTACATATAGTTTCATGTTTCTGAAGTAAATGTTTTTTTAAGGAAATGAAGGTAGTGATGAAGAATCATGCTGAAAGTGTGCTTAACCTTACTGAACCAGTGCATGGTGTCTACACAAACAATATGCCATGATACATTAGAGAATGTAAAATTCTGAATTTACCAATTTACATTAAACATCTTGGAGGTTTAAAGTATTCTTTGATTTCCTAGAAGAGTATGAGTACCAGAGTGTGCTTTTAGTTTGTTTATAGGTTAATAAGCACAGGGTTGAGAATAAAGAGAAGAAAGAATTTAAACCCTTAGTGTTTAATTGTTTAACCATACTAAAATGAAAACAGAATTCCCAGTGATTAAAGCTTGAGTAAACATAAAAATAATGGCCAAAAACAAAGATTCATCCTTTCTTGCCATTTGAATTGATTGACAGAGAAGAGAAAGACCTCTAGTACTGTCTTCATTCTAAGAAAGATAGATAACTGGGGAGTTTGAGGCCCTGAAGGATAAACTTTAAGTAGCATAACAGTCACAAAAATTAGACATTAGTTAATAAAATTATGAACAAAAATATATTTCTATGAAGGAAACCTTAGCTATTTCCATCAGTATTTGCATGTGGATCACGTAAAATCACTGAAGAATATGCTATTTTTCATTCTTTCTTGCTTATAAGACAGGTAGTATTGCTAATTCAGTCATTAGGTAGAAGTAGATGTTAAACATGAAATCCAGAGAAAATTTAAATATAGGTACTAAAATTAACATGTAAGTAACAATGCCATAGCTCCTAGTTTCACAAAATAAGTGATGAGATTCAAGGGAAAACTTTGCAGCCTGAGGCAACAAATTGCTATAACTAGTTGAACTCAGATGTTTACTAATAAGGTCATTATTTTTAAATTTAACAATAACCATATATATATTAATAAAATTTGGGGTAAGCATAGTTGGTTGGATTATGCTGAAGGAAAGGGTGGGGCCTAATTTCTGGTATTGTATATTACCAGAAATTGAGGTCAGCATTTAGAAAATAGAATTGGGTCATTAAATTTTACTGTATATTCCCCTCTTGTTATCTTGACATCATACCAAACGCTAAACATTTCCCTTACAGTAAGGGAAGTCAATTTTTCTTTTTATGTATGTTTAATTTTAGGGTGTCATATAAACTAAGAAGAAATTATGAAGAATCAAATGTTAAAGCCACCAGTCAGTTTAAACTTTTGGCTAAGTTTGAATATCTTGACAGCGAGTATCCTTAATTTTCAGAAATTTTAAAGCCTCAGGCTTCTCCAAAAGAGCGTATATTCATGTCTCACCTCAAGCCATTATGTTCAACATAGGAGGAATGTCCAGTCAGGTGGGGTGTATAGTAGGAAAATGGAAGCTCTCTTTCCAGTTACCGTTAAGCTTTTCCATTTGTTTTCTGTTTGAATTAAGTATTCCAAAATGATATATGTGAAGTCAGTACTTTGGAATTGGAGGAAGAGACTGATCTGCCAGTTGGAAATAGAATTATTGTATCGCCTTAGCTGTGGAGTCCTCTTGATTCCTTCCCCCCTAGAGATTGTTACCTGGTTGTTAAGTTTTATTACTTGAGAAATTTTCAATTCTGTCTTTATATCAAACTTGCTAAATACAAACTAATGAAAGATTCAGTCATTAGATAGAAGTAGTCTGGGAAGAGAAATGTGCAGGTTTTCAACTTTGGTATCTAACCTAGTTAGATACCAAGTAGCTGTACAGTAGAAACTAAACGAGATTTGAGAGAATTATCCAAGAATTCCAAATATTCCTACCTGAGATCTCTGTTTAGTGTTCTGTCTTCTAGTTATTTTTGTCTGGTCATTTTCTTAACTGGTGAGATGGGGTTGTGCTGTTAAATATCACATGTATAGTAGTAAGAAATGGTATGAAGTTTATTGATTTCTTTTCTAAATAATTTTTTTAAATTAAGGGGAAAATGGGGCACTTTAAAAAATCTTTGGAATGCCTAGATGAATCCCTTTTTATAGGACAGATGAACCAAGTAGACTTGGAGGTTGTTTAGGAGTTTGAACTAAATCCTCTTTGATGTCTTTGACAAAGCTGTGTGATTCCTTGATAGCTTTTTGTATTTTCTCTATGGCGTATACAATGTTATAACCATGTATACTTGAACTCAACGTTATTTGGCTGTATTTAATGTAATTCCTTTCATGGTTTGTGATTTTGAATGATTGATTTGTCTTTTAGTGTTTTAATAATGTTGAAGCCATGCTTGAATGATTATTTTTCAAAGTGAAATTTACTAGTGTAATATAGTGACCTTCACTGCTTACCATTCTTACTTCTCACAGGGGTAAAACCAAGCTGGAGCCATCAAGAGTGCAGCTCTGGTGTTTTTTAACCAGACAGAGGCTCGTGCCATCACTTTTACCCAGGTTACCCAAGCAAGTTGTACATATATAACTATAATCAGTTTCTAAATGAATTTTGACTGGCCTGCATGTTACTCAGCTACATTCCTTGCCCATCCATTGGCAGTAAAATAAAAATATGCACAGCTGCTCTTATGCTGAGTCATATAAAGCATGGTCAGGCAAGTCTGGCAACCCTAACTTTAAAAGAAATGATTTAGTTGCTAATCTTCTTACATAGATTTTAATAGAAACTATATTCAGTGAAAAGTAAAAGTGCATGCCTTAATGGATTATTTAGTTTCCATTTAATGCTACGGTTTTGAACGTGCTAAGGGCTTAAAGGAGAAATGTAGGTGCTCTTTGAAAAACTTGCAGAAAAGCTTTCTCTCCCCTGTTTTTTTTTTTTTTTTAATATAGCCTCAGTGGGTGTACTTTATTCGTAATTTTTGTTCAGTGTCATATTAAATTTTTCTGAAGGGTAATCTGCAAATCAAAGCAATTCCTTATTCACGTGCAAACTGCCTAAAAGGTATTTTAATGTGACAATAATGTAAATGAATTGGAATGTTTCTATTTTGGCTACTAGCAGCATGGGTATAATTTTTATCTGCTTCATTTGAAAGAAAATGGCATTGCTTTATTTAGCAATTGACCAAAAGTGTTTTAAATTTAGAATATGATTCCCTGGGAGATTCTGTTGATATTTACCCCTAAAACTCCTAAGACTGAAAGAAAAGGAAATAAATGCCTTTTGTACGCCAAAAAAAATTTTAAAAATAAGATGATCATCTTTTAGGTGATATGTTCATCTGAAAATAGATCTGGAATCCAACTTCTTCATTCTGTTGTTCCTCTGTCCTTTTTGGTTCTTTTTTCCCCCTCTATTTCACCCAAACCTGCTGGGAAACTTTCTCCTGAAGAATATTATTTAAATATATCATACACTGCAAACTCTTATATAGGTAGAGAATCATTGTGAGCTCTTTCAGTGTTTTGGAATGATAGGACCTTCCTTGTCATGTGACCATGGTAATGAGTATAACCCTCTTTGGGGTCCATTAGGTGGACCTTTGCATTTCCTGATGTTGAAATCATAGTTTTGTGCTCAAATATGTTAACCAAATTGCTTAGTGTAATTTAATTATTTTTCCAGAAATATTAATTAAATATTTTGTCATTTAGGTGCAGTTTCTTATTCTGCCATTAACTATAGAACAAACCTACCATAAGCATATTTGGCTCTTTGGAAAGGAGCAATGATTATGTCATTCTTGTAGCATTCTTTTATACATTGGAACAAAATATTCAGTCTTTGGCACTCTAGACTCATGGAAGGTAATGCTTTAAATATTGGAGGAATGATGTGACATGGGATCCAAGAGATGTAGTTGCTCACAATGAAACACAGATGCACATATACACAGAGACTAGAGAGATTTTTTTTGTCCTATAATGTATTCATTCTTCAGGAAAATGTGGGATTTGACTCCTTATGATAATGGCTTGTTTTTCCCAGTTTCTTGGGAAAAGGGAAGGTTAGTTTCCTTATTTTCTGACTATCCCATTCATCAAGTTCTTATATAAACAGGCGTACAAGGAAAGGGATTATCAGATATATTACCTATTGGTTTATTTAGGAGATTTAACTGGAGTACGTATGGTGGAATACAAAGTAGGCAGAAACCAGTTTAAATTGACTCCATTTATTCTTTGCTCTCACATTATTATCATTTTCAATTTCCTTGAATATGTCTCTTATCCTCTCTCAGGAAATATTGTCTGCTCCCTGAAAAAGTATCCTAGTTTCCAGTTCAAGGGGTGGGAAGAGGGAAAAAGATGTGAGAGAGGTCTGGGGGGATAGGTACAGTAAGAACCCATGTATTATTTTCTCCTGGAGAATGTTTAGTCCTCAAGGGAAAGTTTTCCAGTAGGATAGTAATTAAGGGAGAAAAAGGCTGTTAATGTCCTTCATGTAAAAACAAAACGGGCCAAACATGTGTGTGTCTTTGGGGCACTCTATATCTGTTGAGGGGTAGGCCAGCATGATATAAGGGTTACTTTTGCCACACCAAGAAGGATATTTAAAATCCAATTTATGGTTTAGAAAATTGTGTAATGTATCTGTTATAAAGACAAAAATAATTTCTGGGTAATGTAGTATAATGCTAATGATACTCTTGATTTTGCCATCTTCCTCATTAAGACAACAACAGTCCCTTTTTGGTATTAAGGTGCCACTTTGGCCTTAAGCTTATCCCAAAGCAAGAAAGATTATAACTTTCATGAAAGTGTCATAATAGTGTTAAGGTTTGTCACGGAAAATAACCCAGAGCTCCTTAAATATAAATTCTCATTAAGATCCATGTGGAACAAAGGATTGCCGTTTTTGGGGGCCAAAATCTTTAAATATGAAATGTTTGATTTAAGCTATGTTTCAGGCTATTTCTTTCTCTAAAATCCCAATTCCTTTCATTGAATCAGAGTAGAATATACATCTTTTTCTAAATTATATACAATCTTACTAATTATATTTTCTTAAAAATGTACCTCAATTTTATACTGAGAAACAAGTGTGCCTATGAAAAAATAGCAAGTTTTCTCTCCCTTTTTCTGTTGTGATTTTTTTAAGTTTTTTATTTATTTATTTTGAGAGAGAGAGAGATAGAGAGAGCAGAGGAGGGACAGAGAAAAAGAAGGAGAGAATCCCAAGCAAGTTCCACCCTGTCAGCACAGAACCAGACATGGGGCTCAGTCTCATGAACCGTGAGATCATGACTTGAGCAGAAATCAGGAGTCAGTTGTTAACCAACTGAGCCACCCAGGTGCCCCGTGATTAATTATTTTTAAAAGTAATTTTACTTTCTGAAAGAAAGACTAGTAGTTTGGCACACCAATGTTTAATAGTAATTTATCAATGATATGGAAAGTAAAAGAGATATAATGTTTAAAAATACAAAATGCAATATTATGTACTTTGATATTTATTTATTAGGTAATTTAGCAAAATATGATTCTGTCCAGCTTAACTCCTACAAAAATACAGAAGATTGTCAATGGGAAGAGCCCTGTAATATGAGGTTTTCATTAAAATAAATGTTCAAGTAATTATTTCCACCTGAAAATAAATTATTGCCTATGCTACTCATAGCAAGTAACAATTGGCTATTCCTGTTTGATCTCTTTGATCCTGATATTAGAGTACATCATATTTTATTTAAATTTAACTAGGCAGGGTATCCTAATAATATATTCAGTTCATTTATTTCCTGAAAAATAAGAACAAAAAATAAAAAGGGAACCTAAACAACCAAATTTTACAAGTTTTAATATAAAACTTGTCAAGTATAGAACTTGAAAGTATAGAACTGGTTCTATTTCTAGCCAATTCATATTTTGGTATCTTACTCATATGGCATTTTGCAGTAGATGATGCCTAGTTTGGAGCATTTAAAAGCAACTTTTATTTGAAAATTCTTAAAGTACATGAGTTCTAATCATTCCATATAATGATGTATATTTGACAGTTCTATTTGATGAATTTGTACCATAGTTAGGATTTATTATAATTATGACCATATCTGAAGCTGAAGAGTTTTATAGTCTTAGTTTGGTTCCTTTCATTTTTATGGACTCTTTACACATTTTAACTGTTAGTCAACATACTTTATATTATGATATTTGCCTCTTACATAATTTTAAGAAAGTCATTGAATTGATGTTATCAAGAAAGACTTTATAAATCAGTTTCTTGCCTACATCTCAGTACTAATGTTGAAAGAAAACTTTTTGTTCATTTAATATTCCAATGAGCATTTAGTTCTACTCTACACTAATACTTATAAGAATGTAAATATAAATTGAACTAATACTAATTTCATAGTCATGAAACTTAGGAATCAGTAATATCACAAGCACTCTCTTGAACCTACAACATTAAAGTATGTATCACGTCTACTAAATATTTTACATTGATAAAGGTTGGTTTTCCTTATGAATCATCAAAATATTCTCTAGAAAATTCTGGTAAAATGGGGTACAGAAGATCTGGAGTCCAGCTACTGACTCACTATAACTTTTGACAAGATAATTAAAGCCACATTTCTTTCTCTAAATAGACTCTGGATTGGTTGAAATTGAGGATTAATGTACAGTTTAGATTCTTTATTTGTAAGCCAGGTGAAGTAATGCATGTGACAGGTGGACCCCATGCTGGTCCACATCAGAGGGAAGATGGAGAAGGATGAGATTGCCTCTCCTTAAAAAGGTTCCATTCACCAGTGGGACTGCAGATCCACTTACATCGTTGAGTCAAAAGAAGGAAAACATTGTCAGAATGATTCAATATTAGTTTGCTAATTCCAGAGTTAAACTATAGTTTTCTTCATATACACATTTTAGGCCTGAATAATTGAAAGCCTGATGTTGAGACAGCACTCCTAATTCTAAAAGTTGCTGGCCATTATTTACACAATTCAGAATCTTAAAGGATTTGTGTTATTCTGCACATAAGTGTGAATATTATTTGTATTCCCTTGATGTGAAAGTATTTACTAGGAGATGTCAGAAGTAGTTACTGACAGAATAAAAGAGTCCTGTCTACGGCCAAACCACCCTGAACGCGCCCGATCTCGTCTGATCTCAGAAGCTAAGCAGGGTCAGGCCTGGTTAGTACTTGGATGGGAGAATAAAAGAGCCCTTGCACTGTTTATTTATTCATTTATGCAACAAACATCTATTAAACACAAACATTGGTGATAGGTACTAGGGACACAAAAATGGCAAAAGTAGTATCTTTGCTTCAGACGATTAAGTCTGGTTATATACGTCTTCTAGAGACAAAACACTTTCATGTTGCACTTATGAAAAAGTAGTAACCTGACCTTTAAATACACAAATATTTATCTCAGTAAAAAGACGTTACTTCTATATCAGTTCTAAGGAACTGCACTAAATGAAAGAAGTGATAGTTTATGTTACAGGGATCCTCTGAAACATTTCAAACCAAGATCCACTGGAATTTATCTGATGACTTCTTCCAATCACTGTCAAGACCTAATCTTCATTTTGTTATGGAGAAGTCTATTCATTCATTCATTTTTTAAACAATACTTATTGAGTACCTGCGACATACCCAGCACTGATGTAGACTGTGGTACAGTCACTCACTAATGTGTGGAGTAGCCTGAATATGGATCTTCATTTTTCCCTTGGGCTCATCCCTAGGTCTTTCCCCAATCTGTATTTACAGTGTTATCCTTTTTCCTGAAAAGAATGTATTCCATTTCTTATTGTGGGCTGTCTGTAGTTAGATCAGTTCTGACTAAGCTTCAGTTTTTCTGATTATCTATGTCATGTTTCAACATCTTACAAATGATAAGATCAGTATCTTTAGGTCCCTAATATGTAACAATTTTATGTGAATCAGATGGATTGGAATGAGACAATAATTTGGTCATTTCTTAGTCAATTGTATATAAACAGAGCTATACTTATCAAAGCCAAAAAACAAAGGATAGGAAATTATACGCAGTGTAAAGAATTAAAATATGTGCAATAAATATTCCCACTTTGCCATGTCATCTTAAACCAAAATATATTCCGATTGTAACGACAAAGATATCATGATTATCTGTTTAGTATTGTGACACATTTGGTGAGCAGAAAAAGAATTCAACAAATTTCAAGCATTTTATAATATATAATGCTTGATTTAATGTCTTGGTCAAATTAAAAAACAATCCTGAAACAGTTCTAAGAAGATAGACTCACATCTAATATTTATGCTTCTATCATTGATATTGTTAAATTACACAAGACAAAAGCATTTTCAATCTCATATATATCACATATAAGTAGTTGTAATTCATGAGCATCGCCATGCCAAGAAAATATTTTGTATAAAGAAAATTATTTTCATAAACTAAAGGAACCATCTTCCTGGGGCAAATCCATATAATCCTTAGCTCAAATATGAGTAGAGTATTTCTAGTACTGACTACAATACCCATTTTATAGTAATTTAACATACTTCAATGTTCATTTTATCATGTGCTTACCTCATCCCCTTTATAAAGTAGCTCTTACCAGCTCAACCATTTCCTAATGTTATGCACTAATGGTAATAACATTGTAACAGGTCCGAGAATGCTATGGCCCAAACTACTCTGATTCCATGTGGCACTCATACCTGGCCCTGTGTCATTCCTGCAGCATTTTAAGACCAGATTAAAGACTGGGATACCTTCCTTTATGCTGATCCTTTGAACACCCTAACCTGACTAAAGTTTGGTGGATTTCAAGATTTAAAACAACTTCTTCCTATTATATTTTTCTTTTGGTGGTATTTGATGTAGCCTAAAGGAAACCAAAATGACTACCAGAGATTCATTTCTCCCTGTATTAACAGGACAGGTGAGAGTGCCAGAGTAACAAGTAGTTTCCAAATGCACAATGAAACTCAGGAGTGCATTGGCCAAAGAGAATGCAAAATACCAGCTCTTGCTATAAAGCTAACAATGTGCTGCTCTTTTCTGAGTAAAAAAACTATAGAATATATTTAATAACAACTAGTGGTATATGTTTTCATGTCAATGAAAAGTGGATAAATTTAGATTGTTGCTGTTTATGTGCATTTGATCAAATCTTTTCTGTATTTGACATGAAAATACACTTGTGCAGCTTTCGTTGGTTGGGTCACAATTTTAGAATAAAACAAACTATACCATTTGCAAGCTAATTTACAAAAGCAAGATCACAGATGACCATGTGACTCTGGTGGCTTACATAAGCTCTCTCCAGGATTTTGTTTCAGTATCTCTACATGTGTGCTTAATCAAAAATTATTTAAGTTGTTAGCACCATATTTTTAAAGAAAAAAAATCTGCTGTGGTGCTACCTCTAATCTTGTGACCCCCACCTCTACTAAAGCGGACTGGCATTATGTTTAAGATATTCTTAAATTACAGATCAAGGAAATGCATACAGAAGACTTGAGGGCACGCCTTTTGAATTTTTATATTATAGATTAAAGAAAATATTTTAAAAGCTTTTCTGTGGAATTGATTTTCAGAAGCTAAATGCAACTAGTTCATCTGAAGGCAGCACAGTTGATATAGGAGCTCCCGCTGAGGGTGAGCAACCTGAGGTAGAACCCGAAGAATCCCTTGAGCCTGAAGCCTGCTTCACAGAAGGTAAGTGGAACCATGCATATGAGCTCATTGGACCTCTCTTACCAGTCTCTCTCTCCACCCTCCAATCATTTATATCTATCTAGTAGCTGTTCATTTACTTGTTTGATTTTTTTCTTTTTCTATATCAAAACAAAGATACGTTTTTGAAAGGTAAGATTTAGTTTATGTAATCAGACACGCTTATATTTGTGCATCCTGTTCAACTAAGAAATGCTCCTAAGTCTATGGGTGTTTTGGTAGCCTTCTAGAATATCTAATCAGAGAGAAAGCCAAATCAAGCATATCTCTCTTTAGCTTTAAAAAAAAATTAAAGGCGGGGCGCCTGGGTGGCGCAGTCGGTTAAGCGTCCGACTTCAGCCAGGTCACGATCTCGCGGTCCGTGAGTTCGAGCCCCGCGTCAGGCTCTGGGCTGATGGCTCGGAGCCTGGAGCCTGTTTCCGATTCTGTGTCTCCCTCTCTCTCTGCCCCTCCCCCGTTCATGCTCTGTCTCTCTCTGTCCCAAAAATAAAAAAATTAAAAACGTTGAAAAAAAAAATTAAAAAAAAAAAATAAATAAAATAAAAAAAAATTAAAGGAGACAAATTTTAAGTCAAAGAAGTAATTTATTGTGTACTGTTTTATCAGTTTACAATGGGTACTAATTGATAAGTATATATTTAAAACTGTCCATGATTAATGGTTACTTGCATCTGTCAAGGTCAATTTCTTATTAGTTCTGAATGTTAGTAGATAACAGATAATGAAGTGCCAAAATATATTGAGTTATATGGGGCGCCTGGGTGGCTCAGTCGGTTAAGCGGCCGACTTCGGCTCAGGTCATGATCTCGCGGTCCGTGAGTTCGAGCCCCGCGTCGGGCTCTGTGCTGCCAGCTCAGAGCCTGGAGCCTGTTTCGGATTCTGTGTCTCCCTCTCTCTGACCCTCCCCCGTTCATGCTCTGTCTCTCTCTGTCTCAAAAATAAATAAACGTTAAAAAAAATTAAATATATATATATTGAGTTATATAATATGAGGCACCATGCCACTGGGGCATACCAAGAGGATTTTCTGAAAAAAGCTAAAATTATGTTATTTGAAGTATGAATCAGTTATTTTCTGAACAGTAATGCTATATATCAGACAGCCCAAAACTTCTTAGCATTTAACCAAAAAACATACTTATGCTCACAAGTCCAAGGCCAGCTAGATGATTTTGCTGATCTTGGATAGGCTCTCTTTCAAACCTGAGGTCTTAGACGGACTGTTGGGCTGCCTCAGCTCCGCTGCACTCATCTCGTTCTCCACATAGTGGCCAGATATGTTCTAGTGGGAAGGCACAAGAGCAAGAGAGGAAACCTGTCAAGGACTGGTCAAGCCTCCTCTTATGTCAGGTTTGCTCCTGTCCCGTTCACAAAAGCAAAGTTACCTGGCCAGTCCAGAGTGTGAGGGAATGCACAACTGATGATACAAAGAGGCGGAAAAATTAGTACAATAACACAAGATATGAAATTCTTCACCTTTCTTATATAAATTTCTATTGTAGGTACAGAAACGTTTCTCCAAAACCCTGGAAATCACTTCATGTTTAACTCACTTTTTAGTTAACAGCTATTTAATAATGCATGCCATGTCTTAGCCTCAAATCAATCCTATATTGTAATTGCTTAAGTAAAAATTTGTTTTAAAAATAGTGACTGCCTCAAATTGTTACTAGTAATGCAATTTTGTTACAACTAATTCCAAATGTGTTTCATTTGGGTTATGCGTGTTTACATTAAGAACACTAAAACTAGAACGCCTGCCTGGTTCAGTTGGTTAAGCTTCTGACTCTTGATTTTGGCTCATGGTCATGATCTCACAGTTCATGAGATAGAGCCCTGCATCAGGCTCTGCACTGACAGGGTGGGACCTGCTTGGGCTGCTCTCTCCTCTCTCTTTGGCTCTCTCGCCTCCACCCAGCTCCCACACCCCCATGCATGCATATGCACATTCTCTCTCTCACAATAAGTAAACATTAAAAAAAATAACATTAAAGCTATTTTAATTTAAACTTTAAGCTAATTTTTAGTATATGTAATTACACAGACATTAGAAATCACAATCGATGTTGGATTCTTTCAAGGTGTATTACAGAAGATTATGTTGCATATACCTATTGATTTGGGACTTATATGCATTGGTAAAAATGAATACTTAAATATTAATTGTCAATTTTTAAATAACTTCAGAGGGAGGGCTATTTGTTCAGCATACGTTATGAGGGAAGTCACTTTTTGCTATTTTTCTCCAAAAAGTCTGCATACGTTCCAGTGTTACTTCATTATGAAAAAAATATATGACTTCACAAAACATTCAATTATTGTGAAAATTCACAATAATTCAAGTGGTATTTCACAAACATAATTTCTGTGGCATTAGTTTTTCCTCTTTACCAGACAATTAGCTTATTTTTTGAGTTACAATATATGCATATATACTGCAATAATAAGGAAATAATATGTAATTATGGAATAATAACTATGATACTCTCAACATTTGTCATTTGTGAAGCTTAAAAACATTTAAATATGAAATATTATGAAATATGTTCTATATAGAATATAGAGTAACTTCACATTGTAGAAAATGATAAATAATATATAGATGCCCACCAACCAACTTTAACAATTTGAATACTGTTATCATATTTGCTTAAGACTTTTTATTTAAGAATAAAACAGATACAGACTAGACCCATTTTATTCTCCTTCCTTATCCCATTTTCTTCCTTTTTTCTCAGAAATAAGCCAATGTCTCAAATTCAGCATTTATCATTCCCACTAAAATCAGTCTTTTTCTGTTAAACTGGTTTTTTTCATCTCATATTCTCTTTAGAGAAAAAAAAAACAACACCTAAATTTAGTTCCATTTACTTTATTACAATGAATATTTTCAGATCATGTAAATCTTCTTGATCTTTTGAGAAACAGAAATATGAAAAAGATCTTGCCCTCAAAGAAACAACAAATATAATGCTATTTATTTCTTAGTTGAGAGGCTAATAACAATGTGCATCATTAAATTTTCATGAAACAAAGGCTATGATCTGGCTGGCTGGCATTATAAAGTAGCATCTGATAAATATCTATACAGTAAAATATCTGCTCTTTTCAAGATGAGGTTTCCATTTTTCTATTCATTGATCCAGAGCCCTCTTCCTGGTTAAAACCCTATGTCATGACTCATCTGTCTCCCACGCCCCAGCATCCTGCTGTGTGTGTGCTGTCAGATCCCATCACTCCGCCTTATTTCCTGATTCCTGACCACCATCACCACGCTTACCTTGTTTTTACTTTCTTAGTGTTCAGTTGATTGAATTTCAACTTCTTTCTTCTATCCATTCAGTCCCTTGTATAGGTAGAGATCATTCTACACCCATGTTCTTACCATGTCCATCTTCATAACTCCCAAATAAATCCTTCAATGTTTTACTCATAGACAGCATATAAAATCTAAATTCTCCAACTGACTCATTCAGGTTCCTTTTTTAGATTGACTCCTAACTGTCTCCTTTATGCAACTTCTAGGTCTATTATTAAGTTTTATTGATGCCATTGTTTCTCCATTCTTTTACAGCTCCTGTACCAAACCTGATTCTTACCTATCCCTCAAAGTCTAACCCGAAATTCATTTTGTCTACAAAGCTCAATATCAAAAAGTAATCTGACCGATCAGTTCTCACAACACTTTATTTAATTTGTGATATTATTTATTTTCTGTAACTATAGAATTTGTGAGCAAAACTCCTGTACTTAAAATGCACACTTTTTGTTAAAGAAAAGCTATGTTTACGCATTCTAGTATTGTAATTTGTCCAGTACAATTCCTTGAATGCTGCAGATATTCAATAAATATTTGTTGACAAGCCTTGATAAACTATAACTCAGTATGTTTATATACACAAATTACACAAAGGTGTTTACGGCATTGTTGCTGATAATAGCCAGAATTAAAGCAACATATTCAATAATAGTGGAATAATTTTATGGATTCTGGTTAAGTCTGGTAATCTTATTTAGAGAAGTATTATGAAAACTTTCACAGTTCTATTTATTTGTAAAAAAAAGCAAAATGTATATATTATGCCATGAAATGAACTACTTAGAATTCAAATGTCCATATATAAATGGAATCACACTCATAAGATGATAAGATGGAAATATCAACTTTTGGTGATTTTATTTTTCCTTCTGTTTTTCTATATGTTTTTTATGATGTAATATAACCCATTATAATAATCACATAAACATAAAAAGTATTTTTGAATGAATGATTTAAAAACTATACAGACGACTTCTGTTTGCATGAGTGGAAGCCATCTTTAAACAATAGTTATGTACAATGTATCAGGTAATAATTTAGAAGAGGTTCCCACCAACATAAAGGTACATAATCCAAGAGTAATTCTCTTTTCTTCATTTACTTTGACTTATTGTAGACTGTGTACGGAAGTTCAAGTGTTGTCAGATAAGCATAGAAGAAGGCAAAGGAAAACTCTGGTGGAACTTGAGAAAAACTTGCTATAAGATAGTGGAGCACAACTGGTTTGAAACCTTCATTGTCTTCATGATTCTACTCAGCAGTGGGGCACTGGTAGGTGACATATGACCTGTGCGTTTTCCTTTACTTGAAACTCTTCAAAAACCTCTTACAGGTTTTTAAAATCCAGTGCTTGTGAAGTAAGAAACATTGTGCGATATCCCTAGCACAGTGTGAGAGGCTCAGGAAATAGCAATTTTTATTGTTGTGGAATAAGTCTCAGATTGAACCAGGCCAAGTATGGTTTCTTGTAATATTTAAAGAAAGGTACTTCTGACTTTTAGTCATCAGAGGTAGTTCTTATAAAGAGTGATTATGCAGGCATGATATGGGATTATCAGGTGAGTATCAACCTGCTTAACATAAACTCCATTTTGCAGGGAACTCACTTGTCTTGTTTGTGCTGATTCACTAGTGCCAATCACAGTGAATGACAAATAGTAGACGAACTTAATTGCTGACTAGTAGCAAAGTGAAAGCATTACAACTTAATTTATATCTGATTTCACTCAGTGGAAGGGTCAGTTTGGTCAAGATATTAATTAATATATGAAAATCGTGTGACCTGTTTTCCCGTTTGGTGATACAAATGTGGCTGCATTTCTTTTATTTTTTCAGTTAGTCACTACCGTGTTTGGTGAGTGGATTTCATTCGGGGGATTATAGTGTTGTAAGTGGAGGCCTCTAACCCTGCCTCTGATTTGACTAAGAGTCCGTCATCCTGCCATGTACTTGAGCAAAGAGAGCCAGCCCTGCGTTTTTAATGCCAATAAAGAGGGAACTCTGAAGTCTCACCAGTAACTAGTGTCTTCGCTGTCTTAGCTCTTGGTTCTCAATCATACCCAGTCAAATCTCCCCAAAGTGCACTAACATGCTGACACAATGGCTGGCTTCTGGGGTGCTTCCAGCTTAGCTGTAAATTGAGCTCAAAAGACTTTAGGTCCTTGTTTTGAGCCCTGGTCGCAAGCCCACATCCCCTTTTCTCCAAAAAAGAAAATATTCTTTTGTCCTTAATCCAGACCACCGAGTTATCCTGATAGTTTTTCCTATAAGGGGACTGAGTTAGATAAGTGGTCTTTTCATTCCAGAACACCCAAAGGCTCCTGAAAATGAGTTCCCCAACCTTTCCCAAGAGCTCTGCAAAATGACACAGGGATGGGAAGAGGGAGCTTCCCAAATACACACCACACACATGCCCAGATTGAGCAAGAGAAAAAGAGTGGAGAAAGTGATAAACCTCTGTCCCTCTTTCTCCAGGTTGGGTGGGGGAGGGAGGGCTCCTTGCCTTACATTCGCATTACTGAGAGAATACATTACAGTGCACTGAACAAAGCAGATCTACTCACACTTGATTTTCTCCCTCCTGCTGTGGAGAGATGGACCTGACAGTCGCAAAATTTTTAAGCTCTTTGAGATACCCTGATACCCTAATTTAAAAATTATTTTAATTCATTGGCTGACGGAAATGTGCAGCCAATAGTCATTGCATGCAGGTAACTATAAAGCAAAATGCCACTATGGGAAATGGGAAAAAGCCTTCCAGACTTAAGCACCTGAGTAGAGGCTTGCAGCATGGTTTTCCTATTAAGACATCAATTAGAGACAGTTTATGACAATGAAATTCATTGGAATTTTTTCACTTACAGGCCTTTGAAGATATATATATCGAGCAGCGAAAAACCATTAAGACCATGTTAGAATATGCTGACAAAGTTTTCACTTATATATTCATTCTGGAAATGCTTCTAAAGTGGGTTGCGTATGGTTTTCAAATGTATTTCACCAATGCCTGGTGCTGGCTAGATTTCCTCATTGTTGATGTGAGTATTCTGCACTTTCTTGTTTCATCCCATTGGCATGATATGATAGTTCTAGCAATGGTGCCCAGCACATAGTAGGCGCTCAGTAAAAACCTCATGTATATATAAATGATGATTCCCATTTTCCCAATGAGAATCTACCCCAAAATGTTTTTTTGCTGATTTAAATTCAGATACTTTCATAGGTGAAACAGTCAAATGCTGCCTTACTTTACCTACTGATTTAGTTGCAAATTAATATTTAAATCCCAAGTTACACAAAATATATTAATGTAGAAGTTTTGCTTTTCTCATTCTTACCTTTGACAGAATTAGTGTATTTAAATTCCTCACAGTTATCTTTGACGTTAGTATTTTTGTCATCATCAGAGCGTATTGAGAGGTGTTTGTCCCAAGATGGATTACTAATTACAAGGAAACTTGAAAGTCAAAAAAGCAGGAGACACTTCTTGATTTGTGGGATGATTGAAATAGATTGGCTGTGGGCCAATTGTTTCAGAGTTTTATTAAACTGCCCTGGTGTTGAAAATAAAGGTGGAGTACCAGACTATAAAAGTCTTTAAAAAAATTGAATAGGAAGTTGCTCTCTGGTTTCCGAGGGAGTATAGATCTCACTTTTTATTCACAAAAGAACAAAAGAAATAAAAATCATTTTCCTTTAGTTCCAGAGACTTACTTCTTAAATGCCTTTTAAATCAGTAGTCTATGCATAATGGGTAAAAAGAAGTTTAAAGGCCTTTTCTCTAGAAAAGACTAGGCAAGTCAGTGGGGACAGGGGACAGGGACGTGGGGGAGGTGACAGGATGATGCTCACAGCCAGCAAAGGAGGAGGAGGACTCTGGAATTTGCAGGAAAGCACAATGTGCTAAATAGTGCATTTTGAAGATAGTATTCTGTTGATTGTAAATCCTTGGAATTTAAAATTTTTTTTAATGTTTATTCATTTTTGAGAGACAGAGAGAGACAGAACATGAGTGGGAAAGGGGCAGAGAGAGGGAGACACAGAATCCGAACCAGGCTCCAGGCTCCGAGCTGTCAGCACAGAGCCCAATGTGGGGCTCGAACTCACAAACTGTGAGATCATGACCTGAGCCAAAGTCAGTCACTCAACCGACTGAGCCACCCAGGCACCCCTGTAATTCCTTGGAATTTAAAGACATATTTTTAACTTGAAATATTTTGATATATAAAACTTGCATATCATGCCAGTAAAAACAACAAAAAAAGGACCCTTTCATGAAGAAAGTTATTTTTTGTAGTTTCAAATGAAAGAAAAATCAACTTTTAATCCAATATAAACTTTCTAATCACCAAACAGAAGAAAAAATTATGAGACAGAGTTCTTTGAATTTAAGGTGGAAAATATCTTTGTTATATATTTTTTCCTAATCTGCCTAAAGCAAATCCACTATTAAATGTAATATATAAAGTCTTCATGCAGAATTACATCAAAAGTTTTCTGGCAATATAGGAAGACAATAAAAAAATACTTAAAACCACATTTGATTGGACAGCACACAATGAAAAAATATACCAAGACTATAACCTTTGATTTCCATAATGGGATTATGGATGATACTTTTCCTTTTCTTTATTTTCTGTATGTGGTTATGATACATTGGTAAATTTATAATAAAAATATCTGCCATTTAATGTGTCTGTGTAATATTAAAGGCATTAAATCAATATGACCTGAATATAAAGAAATTCTTAGGAGAAATCCAGTTGTCCTGCAGCTGATGCTCATATTACTGAGCATATCCTGATATTTACCTTCTTAAATTTAAGAAGATTTCTTGGGGCATCTGGGTGGCTCAGTCAGTTAAGCATCTGACTTCGACTCAGGTCATGATGTCACGGTTCCTGAGTTCGAGCCCACATCGGGCTCTGTGCTGACAACTCAGAGCCTGGAGCTTGGTTCGGATTCTGTGCCTCCCTCTCTCTCTGCCCCTCTGCTGCCCGCCCTCTCTCTCTCTCTCTCAAAAATAAATAAACATTAAAAAAAAAAAACTTCTTAAGACAATATGTGAAACTCATCAATACCTTGCTTTATATCAAATATATTATTGATCTTCTGTTTTGTTATGAAAGTTACAAATATGAATGTCCTTTTTTCTAGCTTCTGGCTCAAAGTCGACTAATGAGGACAGATATATATACAATGAGAAGATGATGTCGGTATTAGAAGTGCTGTTCACTTCACTAAGGAAGGGGGAAAGGCTTTGTGAGGGCAGCACAGTGTAGGCTGGAGTTTGAGGAATGAGAGCGTCAGCAGGTATAGATAAGGGGAGGGACGCCAAAGCGTTAAAATACCGATGCATACCAAGCAGGGCCTGTTCAAGAAACACATAACACTAGAGGGTAAGAACAGTGCCACAGGGTGAGGACAAATGTATTGTAGTTGGATGATGACGTAAGAAAGGTAAGTTTGAGAAGTGTTTAAAGTATCTGAGATGCCATCCAAAGAGATACGGAAGCCCATAAAGCATTATCTATGGAAAATAACACAAAAAGCTTGCTCTACTAGAGAGAGAAGTGTGGTGGGGTAGTGCATGATTGAATAGAAAGGGGATAATTTAGAAGCCAAAAGACCAATTAGGAGATTGCTCCAGAAAGATGAGAAAGCCTGAATGTATCTCCTTCTCACATTTCGCTACACAAGTCACATAAAATTGGGTAATTTACCATTTCTTTTAATTAGCCAATACATATTGTCCCTGTTCAGAATTTTTTTCTTATGCCCTACTTTTACCTTTCATTCTTTAATTTATGCTTATTTCTTTTGGATTCTGTCTTCCGGGAAGATTAAGTAGTCCAGGGCCTCATATTTTATATGCAGAAAATCTTCACAACGAATGACAATTCAGTAACTTTAGTTTTCAATTATCTGTGAAGAGAGGGCTCACAAAGGCTAAAAGTTTAGATTTTAGGAAAAGTATATAAACCACTTAAGATAAATTTTTGTAGCTCAATTTTTGCCAAATTTAGAGGTTTTGTTATTTCACATTTCATGTGCCAAATTACTTCGAGGAAGTTTTGTTGGAAAAATTTTCTGTGTACTTCATTTATTTTTTAAAAAAATATTTTTTTCAAATACCATTTACACTATGCTCTTAAAAGTTATATTACACATCTATTTTTATTTATTGCTTTTGAAATTCAAGTGCCTTTTAGAAAAAATACTTTTTCTTAGATTACGTAGTTTTAATGAGTTTTCTATGTACTTTCAAAGGAAATCAGACATTTCTGTGCCACAAATAAGAGTTGTTCTTTTCCTCTTTAGTTGAGATTTTAGAACTTCTATCAACTACATTAATTGTCTGTATAAATGACCCAAAAAATATTGTTCTGGCAATTTCTAATTAGTCATACTAAAATCTCAATTTTTTAAGAGGGTTATTTTTATTTTTATTTTTTAAAGTTTATTTATTTATTTTGAGAGAGGGAGCAGGAGGGGCAGAGAGAGAGGGAGAGAGAATCCTGTCAGTGCAGAGCCCGAGATGGGGCTTGAACCCACAAACCATGAGATCATGACCTGAGCTGAGATCAAAAGTCAGATGCTTAACCAAATGAGCCATGGCAGGCACCCCCTGAAATCTCAATTTTTCTTTTTTTAGTTAATTATTTTAATTTGACATAATTAATGGTTTTATGCCCTCGTAATGAAGTTGACACAAAGACAAAGCCACTATTTAGAGGCCTAGATCTTTCTGAGTGTGTTTGTGCTCAGATTCACCAGTGGTTTACATACTTCACCTGTGTACTTGCACTGTTTTAACCTTCTTCCTTGCGGGTGTGCTAAATAGAATTTTACAGATCTGTAGATGAAGATTGCACTTCTGTGGTATTCTGTTTCTTGTTTTACATTTGATTAAAAAAAACCGTTCTTGTCAAGAATCTTGAAAAGAGAACATGTATAGCTTCTTCTTTCTCATAAGTTTATGGCAGTGGTTCTCAAAGTATGGCTGACAGACCAGTATCTTTAGCCTTACCTGGGAACTTGAAGAAATGCACATTCTCAGGCCCTACCCCAAATCTGCTGAATCAGACTCTGCCTGCCAGCAATCTGTGTTTTCAGCAAGCCCTCCAGGTGATTTTGATACTCACTAGAGGTTGAGAACTACTGGTTTATTGCACAGAGCAAGATTGAACTGGGTAAGCATTTTTGTCTATAAATAAGAAAACTGTGTTGCTTTCTCTGTATAGGTCTCATTGGTTAGCCTGACTGCAAATGCCTTGGGTTACTCAGAACTTGGTGCCATCAAATCCCTCAGAACACTAAGAGCTCTGAGGCCATTGAGAGCCTTATCCCGGTTTGAAGGAATGAGGGTAAGAGCCACTGCTTTAGAAATTGCTGGAATTATAATTGAGAACAGACTGACATTTTCTACCTCAGAAATGACAAATCCATGGAGACTTTATGTCTTATACATCCATACTGATGTAACCAGTTGATCAATAAAATTTGTCAGATGTCCATAAACTTGACACTGTTGGAGACACTCACATAATAGAATGCCTAAGTGATTCCTTCTAATTAGAAACAATTAGACCGCTTCTAAGTAGATTTTTCACTCTGTGGGAAATCTCAATCATGTTGCATAGACTTCAAATGTGAGACAAGATTAGTTATGTTCATTCCATTTGTAAATGTGCAGGAAATTCCACTGACTGTAATTTAAAACCACCAAAGAATTCCTCATTTCTTCATTGCTCCTATGATGTGTTGTGAGTCTTTTAAAATCTGAATCTGGCCCTTTAGCTTTCAAACACAGGCTGAGGTGGCTAAAAAGTAGGCCAGCTGTGGAAATCTAACAGTCATTTAGAAAGGTGGTACACAGGGACAAGGAGGAATTTGTGTTGCCATTTGTCATCCCCCGGGTACGTAACCTGAGAACACACACCCTCAGCACGGAGGAAATGATGACGCCCTGTCTCTGTGGATTTAGCTATTCCAAAAGAAACTCTTAGAAAATGACGCTTTTTCTGATATTTGGAAATAGTTACTTGGGACTTCCTATTAATGTTTCAGACATAACCAGAAATGAATGATGTGTGTAAGTGTGCGTGCTTGTGTGTTGGTGTGCGCATGGTTGCATAGAAAGGAATGGTTAGCTGTTAAATTATTTTCACTTTACCAATTTAAAATCAGTAGTAGTTTTAATTTAAGAAGGAGAATCAAACTGTCAGTACTAAAATAATTTTTCATATTTTCTATATCAAATTTGCATAGATAGTCCTTCCATACATCTGTCTTGGAAAACACGTGTGTTATTTCTTTGCTATCTAGTTTTGTGAGTGTGTGTGTGTGTGTGTGTGCGCCTGCGTGTGTGTGTTTTAAGTCTTGTAACCAGTATCATCTCCTCACATTTGCAGAGCATTCCTTGTAGTGAAGTTAAAAATGAACTGTCAAGTCCACAAGTCCCTCTGAATTATTAGAGAGTTGAAATTCTAGTAGTAACTTAGTACTGTATTAAGTTCTTTTAAAGCTACTTTCATTTAAAAACACATTAAAATATTGTCCTTTACTGACTAGGCTCCAGGTGCCAATTTGCAGATGAATTGTGCCTTTTGCCAAGTACTCATTTGGTATTGTTGCTGTAAGATACCGTTACTCATATATTTATATGTATGTACGTATGTACTTTTTATACCATAAAGCATTTGAGGAAGGTTAATGCATGTATTTCTCATATTTTACATATCTGTTCATCGATAAAGTTTATTTCTGGTGTAGGTTAGGTGCACTTGCACAGAAAAAGATATTTTGCTGAATATTTCCTTGAGGGATAATTTTAAAAAGTGCTGAAAAACGTTTCCTGGAAGTCCTAGTTAATTGAGAAAGCTGCAAGGAACAAAACCATTCAGTGAAGACCTTGGGATCAAATTGCAGTGTCTTATGAGAATTTTCTTCTGAAAGGGATTCCCCAAAGGAGGATCAGAAAAATGAAATAACTTGCCCAAAGGTGCACAGCTAATTTGTGATGTAAACCGGCCCACATATCTCCTGCCCTCCAAACCCTTTTCTCCCCATCACATGATCAATTTCCATGTTTAAATCTCTGCTCCAAAGTTTGCATGTGTAGGGAGAACCTAGACTACACTGCTTGGGACAGTCCTGGCTTATACTTGTGTTCCCAGAATAATTATTATTAGTGTTCCCTTTTGCCCTGGAAAATGACCCTCACGTGTTGTTCTCCTTTACTTTCAAATTGTGGATAATAAATTTTATGGTTTGCAAATTTTTAGAAATCGTGATATCCACACGGTGACCCTGCTTTTACAGCCACGTCATTATTTGCACCCCTAATTATTCTCTCCACTTAGAATTAGTTCCATTCTTTGATGAAAATGTGCCATGTGTATGTTCTTACCTCTTGAGAAAGCATTCCTACAATATAAAATTTATTTTATACTATTCTGAACTGTAATTGTAAAGTTTTTTGTTTTTGTTTTACTGGAGCTGCCAGATACTGCAGATAGTTTCTGCCCAATATTTAACTTTAAGAACAGATATCTTTTCTTTCATTTGAATGCTGTTCTTTGAATAGTGTTTAAAACGGCTGTTGACTTTCCACTTGTTTTCCCTTCTCGTTTCTGTGCCAGGTTGTTGTCAATGCTCTTTTAGGAGCCATTCCATCCATAATGAATGTACTTCTGGTTTGTCTGATCTTTTGGCTCATATTCAGTATCATGGGAGTGAATCTCTTTGCTGGCAAGTTTTATCATTGTATTAACTACACCACTGGAGAGATGTTTGATGTAAGTGTGGTCAACAACTACAGCGAATGTAAAGCCCTCATAGAGAGCAATCAAACTGCCAGGTGGAAAAATGTGAAAGTAAACTTTGATAATGTAGGACTTGGATATCTTTCTCTGCTTCAAGTAGTAAGTAACCACTTTATTATTCTCTGTGATGTCTTATTAACATGAGTTTGAAACCTCCCCCCTCAATATTTCCAAAAACGTATTTCTCAAGCCCGTCTGCCTAGATTCTTTCTAATCATTGCTGAACTAACTTTTCTGCACCATGTTGGAAACTGGAAAGCTCTACAAAGTTTACAGTCTTTCAGACTATGCATTAGGTACCCTAGAACCAGTCCCTTGTTACTGACATTGTTATGTAGGTTCCCACTGTTTTACCCCACCCCTACTCTGAGCAAAGTAGAGGCAGTGGCCCTAGGGTGGGGTTGGAAAGCGTATGTGGGTAAGAGGAGGAGTGGTAGATCTCTGTACTCCTTGGCCACCAGACAGTACCAAACCCTCATCAAGTCTTCACCCACTTAACCTTCACCACCACCACAACCAAGCTACCCCACCTTAACATCTGTCACACCAATTCCCACCTTTCCTGCCTGCTGCTTGAACTCCTTCAGATAGGGAGATTGCTCTCCTGCAAATAAAAATCTTCCTATCAAGTTCATTATATCTGTTATAAATTCGTAGACAATCTATCCCGCTTCTCAACCGACCACTCCCTGAGCTGATCCACCTGCATGATACCCAACACTGTATGAATATTAGGGGGAAGAACAGATTCTGTGGCTCTAAGAAACTGAAAAAAAATGTATAAGATTTTTGTTTTCAGGTTTGCTATGTCTGCAAAAAAACCATAAATATTTAAAAGAGTGCATTGCAGCTGAATGTATTTGCTTTCTGACTAGGAAATTACTTTGTTTTATGGAATAATTGTCTTAAAATAGTATAATCAACAATATGTAGATTTTCGAGAATAAAGCATCATGATTTGTGATCGGTGAGAATACCATTTAGAAGAGAATAAGTAGAATGGAAAGCATTACAATCAAGCAATGCAGCATATTTTTCATCTTGTCTGATGCTAGTTTCATATACACCAAATTATTTTATCAAATTTTATGTTGTATTCTCATGGGCATATCAGAGTCAAAGGTTGTTAATAATTGCTTTTATGATAGCACATTGTTATAATCTTCATGGCTTAATTATAGGTTTATAGAAGAACATAAATTTGAAGCATTTTCTATGATATTACAAACTTTGACCAGAGTTTAAATACTAACCCCAAACTATTTTGTATACCTGTTTTTGAATGAATCTTGGTCAATCCGATACTTAACTTTCTTTTCTAAAATTATCATTTGTGGGGGAGAAAAACTAAGTGGTCTGACTTTTTTACAGGCCACATTTAAGGGATGGATGGATATCATGTATGCAGCTGTTGATTCACGAAACGTAAGTCTGTTTAGAGGAAAAATTGTTTAATTTGATCCAGTGAATATTTCCACAGTGTTGTAATTTACTGGTAAATAAAACAATGAGTCAATTTATAGAAAACATCTATTTTACAAAAATAAACTATTCAACCTTGCATTATTTCTTCCAAAATTTGATTTGAATGTTTTTCTCTACTCACTGTAAATCTTTTAACACGTCTTTTCTATATCTAGCATGACACCCAGCACTTAAAAACTTGTTGATTTTGCAAACTGAGACAATTTGTTTTTGGCTCCGATAGTTCTGGCCATTTGTGCATTAGAAGCTCTTAACAAAGACTGCACTTCCTTTGTCTGTCACAGATTTCCTCCATCTTTTTATCTTCCTTGTAATAGAAGAATCTAATGGTGGAAAAACAAAACAAATCAAAACAAACAAAACTTTAGTGTTTCTCTCTGGGATGTGAGATTTTTGTGGTAGAAGGCAGGGGCCTTCACAATCTACTTTACACACCTCAACACTTTTGAAATTTTGTGTACACTTTTCATTAATTTTTTACTGCTTAACAAGGAGAAAGGAAATCATATTTTGGAAAAAAGAGATTGCCTTCTGGTATATTGCCGGAACATAGCAATTAAACTCAAAATGTTACTTCCCTAGCACCAATAACCAGGTGGTAACTGAGAAAGAACTCCTGTGGGGTTTTTTTCACCTTATTAAAAAAAGAGAGAGAGCACAAGAACTAAAAGCACAGCATTGTATCTCTGTATCAAGAATCCCAGTTATGTGCTCTTTTGAATAATAATAATAATAATAATAATAATAAATAATTAATTATGTATTACTACTCCCTCAGCTAAGGGCTTTATTATACTATCACATTGAATCTTAAGTAACAATGTTATTGTGTGGTTGACATTAACTTCATTTCACTACTGAAGCAAAGAGGCTCAATGCATTAAGCCGTTATATGTTTTTGAACTCTGACCACAAGCATGAGCTCATAACCACTTTCTTCTACAGTAGTTTCCTACTTGTTTTGATTAATTCATTTAAAGTTCTCTCCACCTTCCTTATCAACAGGTTGATATGCAACTTACTTTCAGTTTCTTCCTTAGTAACTTAGAAGACAGTGTCTGCTACATAACTCTTCAGCATTTAAGCATTTTACAAATGATGAAATCCAAGTGGACATCAAAATTAAGAAAAGTTGCTTGCTCTTATTCTCAGTAGTCATCAGAGAAATGCAGATTTAACCCAAAATGTGACATTATTGCCTAATTGGCAATATTAAAAATTATGACAATACCAAGTATTGTCAAGAATAAAGAACAATAAGAACTTTTAATGCTACCGGGAAAAAATAGATAAATATTTATTTTAAAAAGTTGAGCATTATCACATTATTTAATAAAATTCAAGGTATTCTTTAACCTTGCAGTTTCATTTTTAGCAATATATCCTACACTTTTGTGCATGCATAGCAGAATCTATGTACAAGAATGAACGTAACTTTTTGGTCTAGCAAAAACTGGTAACAATTCAAAAGTAGTAGAAATGGACAAATAATTAAATATTATACAGTGGTGAAATGATATACAAATACAGCATATGCAACACCATGGATGAATCTTAAAAATATAACAAAGTTGGGGTGCCTGACTGGCCCCATCGGTAGAGTATGTAACTCTTGACTTCAGGTCATGAGTTCAAGCCCTACATTGGATGTAGAGATAACTTAAAAATAAATTTTTTAAAAATATATACGTAAAACAGAGTTATGCAAATGTGTCCACTAGACAAAATATAGACAAAACTAATCTTACTGTTCAAGAATGCTCACTTAGATGTTAACTCTAAGAAAAAGCATGGAAATAATTACCATAAAAGGATAATGATTGCCTTTAGTAGGGATTATAGAGTTTATATTTGGGAAGGATACACCAAGGGTTTCTGAATTCTTGACGATGTCCTGCACTGTGACATTCACTTTGTAACAATTTATTACTACATTTTACCCTTATGTGCTATGCACTTTTCTGTATATATAGTATTTAATTTAAAAACATTTAAATGTATCATTTTCTATCACTGTTTGCTATCTACACACATAAATGAAATAAAAGTCTCATCAAAGAATATGTACTTTTACAATACTTCTAATATTTTCCATTTTACTCTATTTTATTAGAAAAATATATCAAGTGGGCCGTTACCCTCTACATTGCTTTCATGACACAATGATACATTCCCTGTATCCATTACCACCTGGGACTGGTTAACTGAGTTGGTTAGACCAATATCCTGTATGACCTGAGCTATAGATTATAGTCAATGCTCAAGCCAACTGTCACTCTTTTTTTTTTTTTTTTTTTTTTACCAAAAGTGTGCTGGACAAGAGAGGGTATCATTGTTACAGAAACTGTGCCTAAAGCCTACTGAGTAGGATGAATCTATACACTTATTTTCAAGAAGGAATGATCCAACAGATGAACCCATATCCACACATACAATAATAACTCTAGCCTATGAAAAGAAATGTGTAATAGAAATCAAACCTTTGCACTCAGTTATTACTACTGGCCAGGCACTGGTTTTTTTTAAGCCCTTTTCATATATTAATATATTTAACATTTTCAACTACCCTGTGAGGTTAAGATTCTATTATTTCCATTTTACAGATAAAAAAACTGAATTAGAGAGAATAAATCTTAAAGGTTTTAACACAAAATAGTGTGACTCAAACATCTCTTTTGCAGGAAGAGGAAATCCTCACTCTGCATGCCCTACTGGGGGACTTTGGGGAAAGTGCATTCATAATCTAGAAACTTACTGGGTGAAGTGAATTTTAATTATCCAGACTTTTCTATGAGTTGTTTTACTTTGTCAAATCAGTGAACAGTCTTGTAGGACTCTTCAATAAGCATGTTAGATTTGATGTTTCTTAAAATCTCTTTAATGTTTGCCCTTTTTTTTTATTCCCAGCAATTGAGACATGCTTTGAGAATTGAAAATTTGCTGATGTCCCTTTTATAAAACAAGTAGTGGTTCTAATAGTTACCATTCCTTAATATTTTGTAGGTAGAATTACAACCCAAGTATGAAGACAATCTGTACATGTACCTTTATTTTGTCATCTTTATTATTTTTGGTTCGTTCTTTACCCTGAATCTTTTCATTGGTGTCATCATAGATAACTTCAACCAACAGAAAAAGAAGATAAGTATACTAAAACTTCCTCTTTATTCTAAAATGTGAACTAAACATGTCACACTAGTTCTTTTAGGGTCTAAAATGTAATCAGCAAAAAAGAAGGAATATAAAATTCTGAAATTACCTTGAGATATTTAATCAATTGTGAGTTTTTAAGTAATTGCTAATTCAGATAGCATGTATTGATATTTTCAGTATAGAAATATGACTGATTAATACAGAATACTTTAAAGATTGAATATGTGCATCTCTGTAAATACAGATATTGGCAACATTAGAATAGCAAGTGGAAGCGATTTCACACAATTTCTGAGGTAGATTTTATAACTAGCAAAGAACATGATTTTAACAAGTTTTGCTTTCATTTCTTTACTTTGGAGGTCAAGACATTTTTATGACAGAAGAGCAGAAGAAATACTACAATGCAATGAAAAAACTGGGTTCAAAGAAACCACAAAAACCCATCCCTCGCCCTGCTGTAAGAATAACATACTTTCGTTCCCATCAAGATCTATGTTATTTACAACTTACACAGCCCAAATTGCTAGATACTAGTACTTTTGTGAATTTACAAAACAAAATTTCTATCTTAGCAATGTGACTAGCAGCTAGCCTAAATAGCCTAAGTATATGTGTAATAGTCTAAGTGTATATATATTATATATAATATAATGCACAGATTACGTATTATATATAAACATATAAAATACATGTAAATAAAATATTTCAGACTTACATGCCAATAGTATTACATAGAATTGATGTCACTGAGGAGTATCTAATAATGTAGAGAAGAAAACATATCCATACATACACTGTGTGGAAATACTGAATGTTCACAGAGCGTGGTGGGGATGAATTGGAATAATCGGTACATCTCAGATTTGCCACATTTTCTGTCCAACTCTGCAGATTGATTGGAATCATTATGAAATAAGTCGCAGGTTTTGTTTTTCCTGGTTTTAAAAATATTTCATATTTCCCCTACCATCTTGCTTCTAAATCTGATGACATCATTCTGAATTTTTATGGCTCTTCCAACTGTATATTATATGCCAGTAGCTGCTTGGTTGCTGCAGGGAATTACTGTCTGGAAGAAAAGAGCCCTTTAACAGAAGGGCAGTGCATGTGTGAAGGCCTTGAAGTAGGAAGGCCAGTGAGGCTGGGATGTAGAGAGTGGGGGCTTATTGGAATGTGTTGAGAAAGAAGTTAGGGTACACAGACTTTTCTGAGCTTTGTATGTTATGTTCAAAAGTTGCCTTTATCTTTAGAGCAACTGGAAGAGATTGAAGGGGACCTGGTCGTTTTCAGTTTCGTGAAGATAACTCAACCAGTATTGGCAGGGGCAATGTGTATGCTTATTAGATTTGTTCTGGAGCTGACTGATAGATGATGATAGGGTATGATAGGTAGCGATGATAGGTAGCCTGAACCAGAGTCATGTGGAGATGAATTAAAGTGGATGGATTTGTGAGCTGTCACTAGAGTACAATTACAAAGTTTGTCTATTAATTGAATATGGGAAGCAAAGAAGAACCCAACAAAGAGAACTTATGAGTTTCTACCATACACACTGGATGACTAGTGTCATGCAAGGTATGAAGAAGGGACATGCATGGAGAAAAAAAAATCAGAGATGCTAGCTTGCAGAATCTGGCAATCAAAAAAAGACAGGAATAAGAATGAGTATTTAGAAGTAGCAAAATAAGGTTTCTTAAGACTGAGAGGTAGGTTTTTGAAACAAAGCAGGAGTTCTGGAGACGAAGAGTGTGAAGAGGGGGAATATAGAATAAAGTCACATATTTTAGAGGGATGAGTCCTCTAGCAAATATGGACTCATATATAAAAAGATATATGTGAAAAGTCAAGATAATATGAAATGCAAAAGGAAGTAGAAGAGTTTCTTGACACTGATTTTGATGCTCCCAAAAAAGAATAGAGACCAAAAGAATAGGATATTTCTGAGAAGTTTGGAACTATCCTGGAGCAAGTGAGGGAGAAAGGATTCCTAATCATCGTCAAGGGCCAAGATGAAGTGAGAGAACGTAAATCTTTGGCAAACAAAGCTGCCAGGGTTACATAGCTTCCCGCAGCATACACTACATCCTGGGATTTAAGTTGGAGACAACAATTAGGGACTGAGGATTGCAGTTATACGTTGAAGTGACCCATTGGAAAGCTACATGGGCAGGAAAACTAAGCTTTTTATTGATAAAACCTTCTAATTTTAAGCAATTGTGAACCTCCTACACTGTAGGTGCTAAGTCTACGAGAAAAAATGACACTGCTCCAGAGCCTCCAGACAACTAGGAGAAATAACTAAAACAAATAAATAAGAGCAAACTATATGCAATACAGTGTCATCAATTTTATGACAAATGTAAACATAAAGTTTTCTGAGGACACGGCGTGCTTAAAACTTAAAACTGAATTCAAAGTCACCAGAGAAGGGGTGAAGGAAGTCTCTTTTAGTACAAGGAGATAAGATAAAATGATACAGTAGAATCTGCAAATTTTATTCAGAGGGATAGGAAATATCAGAAGGGTAGAAATAAGAGAAACATAACCAGACTTGGAAAGGTAAGCTACAGTAAATAAGAACTAAGAAGGAAGGTTTGGAACTGGAATTAGACACATTTATTAAGTTGAAGAAGGCTTTGGAAGGACAGACTCACCTGAAGCAATAGAAGTCCAGTCCAGTAAGCCAGATACCTGTTCAGAGAAAAGAGAAAAATACTACAAACAGGAGGTTGATGTCCAAGAATTTGCATAGGGAGTAATGGATGTCTCTCAACAGAGAGGGAGAACACTAGTACAGAGAATCCAGATGGATAGACTTGTCAGAATCTGGGAAAGCTATGAAGTGTATAGGTAACAGATCATCCGTGGTTCTAGTTAAGAAAGTACAGGACAGGGGCGCCTGGGTGGCGCAGTCGGTTAAGCGTCCGACTTCAGCCAGGTCATGATCTCGCGGTCCGTGAGTTCGAGCCCCGCGTCAGGCTCTGGGCTGATGGCTCGGAGCCTGGAGCCTGTTTCCGATTCTGTGTCTCCCTCTCTCTCTGCCCCTCCCCTGTTCATGCTCTGTCTCTCTCTGTCCCAAAAATAAATAAAAAACGTTGAAAAAAAAAAAAATTAAAAAAAAAAAAAAAAAAAAAAAAGAAAGTACAGGACAGCTTAGTGGAAGTTAGGTCAAGGCTTGAGCCCCCAAAATCTTGAAATACCAAGCAGAAGTAGGCAAAATGGTATAAAACAGGGTCCAAACAAGTAGAACTGGTAAGGTGAGTTTCATAAACAAGACATAAAGCCATTCAGTGCTTGGAAATAAGGTCCAAACTGAATAGGGCAAAGGTTGAACCTCTGATTGTGGACTATAACTTTTACAAAGATTATTTTATTCTTTCACAAGAGTTACCCCATATAATTTCACCCAGCTTTTCCTTATTTTAAAATCTGGCATAACCATAGATCAGTAATCAAAGCTAAGAAATTAATCTTGGTACAATACCATTTAAATAAAATACAGAACTTAATTACATCTCACCAGGAGTTCTAAATATGTCCTTTTTCTTGAACTATAATTTTTTAAAACATCTTCCCAGCTGAACCTTAAGGTACTCTGGCTTTGGGGAAAGACGATAAAAGCAGAAACTAGAAAAAAATAAACATGAGAGAAAAATCTGGAGAGCTGTTTATTAGTACTTCAAAGTTTACTTTGATACCCCGTGCCAATACATGGGATAACAAAGATTTGTTATAGTGGCAAATATTGGCTGGCTGTCTATCATATACATGGTGATGTTATGGTTACTGAGAACACAGTAAGTGGTTCTTAAAGTCAGTTTACAAAATCTGGTATCATGAACAGTATAAGGAAAACAAATATACTTGGAAAAAGTTGTATATTCCAGTATACAAAATGTTCTTCCAAGTATTAAATAAGCATGGTATGTTTTTATAAGAGCTACATTTTCATATTGCTATGTTAAAACCAGATATGTTGAATTTGATTTTTTTTTTTATGTTCCTAAGTGAATTTTACATACTCTTTGTTCCAGAACAAATTCCAAGGAATGGTCTTTGATTTTGTAACCAAACAAGTCTTTGATATCAGCATCATGATTCTCATCTGCCTCAACATGGTCACCATGATGGTGGAAACTGATGACCAGAGTCAGGAAATGACAAACATTCTGTACTGGATTAATCTGGTGTTTATTGTTTTGTTCACTGGAGAGTGTGTGCTGAAACTAATCTCTCTTCGTTATTACTATTTCACCATCGGATGGAATATTTTTGATTTTGTGGTGGTCATTCTCTCTATCGTAGGTAAGAAGAGGTACTTTTACTCAATTAAGGAAGTTAGTAGTAAAAATTTGTTTTAAAATTTTGAAAATGTTTCTCACTAATCTTTCTCATTTATCCCCCCAAAATCTTAAATAAAAGTCTAACGTCCATTCTTCAGTTTGTCATTTCTCTTGTTGCATGCTGTGCATGAACTGATATGTAAAAACAAGATTTTATATTTTGCAGCTTTCATTTATCATCTTGTCTCATTTCACAGGATGATAACAGGAACTTGGCATAACAATCCTGTACTCAATCACACTCCGTTGATATAGACAAGTATTGCTTTGAATAAATAATTCACACACACATACACACAAAAATTATTAGAAGTAGTCAAATAGTCCATAGATAGGATATTGATAATTGGAATAGTTTGTATGTGTGTTTATATATATTCACATATATATAAGCTTCATCTTACCTCTGGGTTCAGATATTTTCTATGCTTTGTAATATTCTTTTTCCAGAAGTAGACATTTTGTTCAAAAATCCAAAACAGCTTCATTGTCATCAATACACATTGAGTAGTGAAGTATAGGGCATTAAATGAGGTGCTGGCAGTAAATATAAGACATTTAAGACAAGGTTCTGCCTCTTAGAGAAGAGAAAACATAGAGGGAAAAATTAGTATTCCACCATTTACACTGCTTTCTCTGACAGACTAGAACACCAAAACAATTCTCCATCCTGTGTGATCATCACAACATTGCCGTGAGGTGGTCATTTAGCGAGTAAGGGACAAGACTCAGGGATCATGCAGACCTGGCCTGGAGCTCGCCTATTTCCACTAATTACTGTCTCTGTGACCTACAACAAGTTACCTCTCCAATCCCTGACTTTCCAGAAAATATTTCAAGTGTTATTGGGAGAATTAAATGAGATGATATAAGTTGATGCATTTAGTATCATGCCTAGAACAAAGAAAAGCCCCAGTAAGTGCTAAGTTTAACAACAACAACAACAAAAGTAGATAGAAACTATCACCATCTAGTCATGTGTAAAAAAAAAAAGAGAGAGACAGACAGACAGAAACAGAGAGAGAGAGAGAGGATTCAGTGCCAAGTTATGTCTGCTGCAAAGCCTGGATTCTCTCCTGTCCATCATTCTGCCACCTTCCAAATAAAATGGATCATAGCCATCTCAGGATAAGATCTCTCATATTCCTGATCCAAAATCACAAGCCTTGTCCATTAGTTCTTATGCCAATACCAGAACCAGAATTTTAGAACTATAAATCCACTTCTTTGTTTGGTTGCCATATGCTCTGTAACATCTTTAGGTCTTCAGTGGTTGAATCTTTCTTTTGATAGATGCTTCTCTTGAACTAGGAAAAATGACCATTGATACCTTCAGTATCAATACCTTGTATGAGTGCCTTCAGAGGGATTAATGTTATAACACCAAACATACCAGTTTCATTTTGCTAAATAATGCAGAATGTGCATGTGTCTATATATGTGTGTGCGTGTGTATGTGTATATCTAATTCTCATGCCCACATTTTGTAAAACTAGTGATTATCCAATTCATGTAAGTTTTCACTCAAGGCTATTAAATATAGCACTACTTTTGTTATTGTTTCTTGATTTTCCACAGGTATGTTTCTGGCCGAGCTGATAGAAAAATACTTCGTGTCCCCTACCCTGTTCCGAGTGATCCGTCTCGCCAGGATTGGTCGAATCTTGCGTCTGATCAAAGGGGCGAAGGGGATCCGCACTCTGCTCTTTGCTCTGATGATGTCCCTTCCCGCCTTGTTTAACATCGGCCTCCTGCTCTTCCTGGTCATGTTCATCTACGCTATCTTTGGAATGTCCAACTTTGCGTATGTTAAGAGGGAAGTTGGAATTGATGACATGTTCAACTTTGAGACCTTCGGCAACAGCATGATCTGCCTGTTCCAAATTACCACCTCTGCTGGTTGGGATGGATTGCTAGCACCCATTCTTAATAGTGGACCTCCAGATTGTGACCCTGAAAAAGATCACCCTGGAAGCTCTGTTAAGGGAGACTGTGGAAACCCATCTGTGGGGATTTTCTTTTTTGTCAGTTACATCATCATATCATTTCTAGTGGTGGTGAACATGTACATCGCTGTCATCCTGGAGAACTTCAGTGTCGCTACTGAGGAAAGTGCAGAGCCCCTGAGTGAGGATGACTTTGAGATGTTCTATGAGGTTTGGGAGAAGTTCGATCCTGATGCCACCCAGTTTATAGAGTTCTCCAAGCTCTCTGATTTTGCAGCTGCCCTAGATCCTCCTCTCCTCATAGCAAAACCAAACAAAGTCCAGCTCATTGCCATGGACCTGCCCATGGTCAGTGGCGACCGGATCCACTGCCTCGACATTTTATTTGCCTTCACAAAGCGTGTTTTGGGTGAGAGTGGAGAGATGGATGCCCTTCGAATACAGATGGAGGAGCGATTCATGGCATCGAACCCCTCCAAAGTCTCCTACGAACCCATCACGACCACTCTGAAACGCAAGCAAGAGGAGGT
Organism: Panthera onca; assembly: GCF_046562875.1. Classification (NCBI taxonomy): domain Eukaryota; kingdom Metazoa; phylum Chordata; class Mammalia; order Carnivora; family Felidae; genus Panthera; species Panthera onca. The sequence goes on along the minus strand of NC_138346.1, from coordinate 67,200,843 downwards.
GTCTGCTGTTGTTATCCAGAGGGCTTATAGACGCTACCTCTTGAAGCAAAAAGTGAAAAAGGTTTCGTGTATCTATAAGAAAGACAAAGGCAAAGAAGGCGAAGGAACACCTATCAAAGACGATATCCTCATTGATAAACTAAATGAGAATTCGACTCCAGAGAAAACCGACGTGACACCCTCCACCACTTCTCCACCCTCGTATGACAGTGTCACCAAACCGGAAAAAGAAAAATTTGAAAAAGACAAATCCGAAAAGGAAGACAAAGGGAAAGATATCAGGGAAAGTAAAAAGTAAAAGGAACAAAGAATATTTCATTTTGTGATCAATTGTTTACAGCCTGTGATGGTGATGGATTAGTGTCAACAGGACTCCCACAGGAGGTCTATGCCAAACTGACTGTTTTTACAAATGTATACTTAAGGTCAGTGCCTATAACAAGACAGAGACCTCTGGTCAGCAAACTGGGACTCAATAAACCAGAAAAACAGCATCGACAGGAGGTTTCTGTTTTCACAACCAGCTGACACTGCTGATGAGCAGAGATGTAATGGCTACTCAGACTATAGGAACCACTTTAAAGGGGGGAGGGAAGTTAAATTTTTATGTAAATTCAACACGTGACACTTGATGATAGTAATTGTCACCATTGTTTATGATTTAACTGCCACACCTGCCATATTTTTACAAAATGTATGCTGTGAACTTATCACCTGTTGTTTTTTTTTTTAATTCACAGGTTGTTTACTATTATATGTGACTATTTTTGTAAATGGGTTTATGTTTGGGGAGAGGGATTAAAGGTAGGGAATTCTACGTTTCTCTATTGTACAACTGGATATATTTTAAATGAAGGCATGCTGCATTTCTCATTCACACGTGAAAAAAAAATCTCATCACAAAAAGAAAGAGTTTACTTCTTGTTTCAGGATGTTTTTAGATTTTTGAGGTGCTTAAATAGCTATTCATGTTTTTAAGGTATCTCATCCAGAAAAATTTTAATGTGCCTGTAAATGTTCCATAGAATTCACAAGCATTGAAGAATTGTTTTATTTTTACATAATCCATTATATGTACATGTATATATGTATATATGTATATGTGCGTGTATATACATATATATGTATACACACAGACACACCCACCCCATCACATGATCATTCACAGTCCCGGCAGCATGACTATAACATTTTTGATAAGTGTCCTTTGGCATAAACTAAAACTATCCTATCAATCCTTTTAAGAACCTGAATTGACCAAAAAGCATCCCCCACCACTTTATAAAGTTGATTCTGCTTTTTCCTGCAGTATTGTTTAGCCATCTTCTGCTCTTGGTAAGGTTGACATAGCATATGTCAATTAAAAAAAAATAAAAGTCTGCTTTGTAAATAGTAATTTTACCCAGTGGTGCATGTTTGAGCAAACACAAATGATGACTTAAGCACAGTATTTATTGCATCAAATATGTACCACAGTAAGTATAGTTTGCAAGCTTTCAACAGGTAATATGATGTAATTGGTTCTATTATAGTTTGAAGCCGTCACTGCTGCATGTTTATCTTGCCTATGCTGCTGTATCTTACTCCTTCCACTGTTCAGAAGTCTAATATGGGAAGCCATACGTCAGTGGGAAAGTGAAGCAAATTGTTCGACCAAGACCTCATTCTCGTGTCATTAAGCAATAGGTTGCAGCAAACAAGGAAGAGCTTCTTGCTTTTTATTCTTCCGATCTTAATTGAACACTCTGTGGTAAAAAAAAAAAAAAAAAAAAAAAAAAAAAAAAAAAAGCCCGACCGTACGAACGTATTGCAAGCTGCTTCAATCTGTTGAACCTGTATGGTTAGAGTTTTCTAAGAAAATATAAATACTGTAAAAAGTTCATTTTATTTTATTTTTCAGCCTTTTGTACATAAAATGAGAAATTAAAAGTATCTTCAGGTTGATGTCACAGTCGCTATTGTTAGTTTCTGTTCTTAGCACTTTTAAATTACAGCACTTCACAAACTAAGACACAAAGACTAAGATGCAGTGTAGGTTTCTGCTTTTTTATTAGTACTGTAAACTTTGCACACATTTCGACGTGGAACACATCTCAGACTGAGTCCAGCGTTTATTTGCTTTCAAATAGTAATGCCTTATCATCGAAAGAGGCTTAAGGAAAGATCAGTTGATATTCTTGGCATTGCTTGAATCAGATATTTCCACCTAGTCTTTTTATTCAGAAAATAATGTCTTTTCCAGTGTTTGTTTACCCAGATAGATTTTACTCTTATTGGCCCGTATGGCATTAGAACTGTATCAGATATGATATGGGTCCCAAGTTGTTGTTTGTTTTTTTTTTTCCTCACAAAGCCAGGTAGTGAAATTATATTACCAGCTGCAGCAAAACATTTTGTTTTTCTTTCACAGGCAACATTAAGTGTAGATTCTTTATACTAAAGCTATTGACTTGTAGTGTGTTGGTGATATGCATGCAGGAAAATGCTACTACCATAAAGAACGGTAAACCACATTACAATCAAGCCAGAAGAATAAAGGTTTTGCTTTTGTTTTGTATTTAATTGTTCTGTCTTTGTTTCTATCTTTGAAATGCCATTTAAAGCTAAATTTCTATTATGTAAAAATGATCTATCAGAAAAAAATATAAATGTAAAGAATACACATTAAATATAATGATTCATCTTTAAATTTTTTCATGGAATGGAAATCAATTAAGAAGAGTGTATTGGATATCTAGTTTTAATATTGGCCAAAATCTAGATATGGTATTGGGTAGAGTACTGGAAAGTTACAAAAATTAATAAAAAAATTGACTAACATTTTAAATTGTGCATCCTTTCTCCTTCCCATCTACCTACTGTTCTGTTCCTCTTTTGACTCTAGTTTCTTCCCTTTGTATTCTTGATCTAGTTTTCTGTATGCTTTTTCATCCTTCCTTGGGCTCTCGGCGTTTTTCATTCAGGATATTTTTCTTGTTTCTTTTCTGTTCACCCAGTCTCTTGTTACTTACATTCTGTAGACAATGGCTCTGTGCACTTAAACCCCTAATAATTTGCTGTCACTATAAAAAATCCATAGACTATCATCATGTTCATTTCTACAATTCCCTTGACAAAACTTCTAAGTGAGCTTAGATCTCACCTCTTCATAATATAGTAACTAAATTCCCAAATGACACAGATTTGGTTTTTCTACTAATTATGAGCACTTTGAGAAATGTTTCTCAATTCTGATTGCATATTAGAATTACCTGAGACTCTTTTTTAAAACTGCCAATGCATGGACCAAGACCAGACCAATTGAACTCCTATCTCTGGGGATGAGACTTAAGCATCTAATATTTTTAAGGCTTGCCATTGATGCTGATTCATGCTAAGAGTTAAAAGCCAATGAGTTAGTGTCTCTTTGCCCAATAGGAAAAAATATTCTACAGAAAATGAACATTTCCTGTTTCAGAATTTCATTATATAATTCATCGTGTATAAAGTAAGGCTTCCAATACGGAGGCTTTGGGATTATTCATCTTTTAGTACAAAAAATAGACATTGACCCATTTATTTCAGGGGTTCTCTTCTAAGACTGTAGTTAGTGAAAGGGAATCCTTTTGCTTTTGAGAGCTTTTTCAAATTATACACACACACATACACACACACACATGCACACAACATGGCACCCCAAATTATTCCTAATGCATACTGGGTGAGATGAATACGCAGGTGGTTTAGGAAACAGTATGGATTCATAAAATACCCATCCAGGTGAACCTTACATGCCCTGTTGGGTAAGAACCATTAATCTGGACCAATGGGAGATAGCCCACATAAGACATACATTCAACTTGTGATTATCCAGTCACAAATCTAAACAGGAAAGACTTCTCTACTTTTCTATTTTGGGGCACCTCTCATAATCATATGTTCTCCTGAGTTCTGTATAACACAGATTGATTTACAAAGAGAAGAGGGGAGGGAATAAGAGAGGGGATGTAAAGGCTGAGGAGAAGGAAAGAGAGAGAACAACTGGGGAAAGTAGAGGAAGGTAGAGGAGTTTAAAAATGGGAAGGGATGCTTTATAAATTATCCTCTGAAAAAGGTCTTGCTGTTAATAACTACAGCAATAGTGAGAGAAGGGGGAAGAAACAGGCGTGCGGGAAAGAAATTTTGCTTAGTTGTCAATAAGCAATGTAAACATGCTTCTCCTTCCTTTTTTTTTTTTTTTAAATACCTATAAAAAAGGTGAAGAGGGTATTATGCAAGTAAATGCTACAATAATCGCATTGATAGTGTTTTTTTTTCTGTCATCAGAACTAAATAAATGTTTGTCTACTGCATATTAACTTTGCGATAGGAGCTGAGAGATCAAAGATGAAATTAACTGTCCAAAAGAAGGTTATAGCCAGAGGTGAAGAACCTTGAATGTCACGCTAAAGAGTCTGGGATTTATTCTGTCGGCAATGAGGAATGATTGATCGCTCCTGAGCAGAATGGCAGTAAAATTAGATATTTCTGTCCCTATTTAATGTGATAGTAAGAAGACTGCACTGCCCCTATTTTGCATATTTCACAGAGATCTCATTTTCCCATCTCTTTATTTTTAAAGATGTTTGTGTTTTTATCTTTTAATATATATTTTTAAAAGAATGTGCATAGTTTAAAAAACAATCTAATATTTTTTGTTAATAGCATATCAACCTACTTATATTTATTTTATACACAGATACATTTGATTTTAATTACCTTATTCTGTGCTTTTTATTTGTCAAGTTTCTCTTTTTTCTTCCTTCTCTTCTTGTCCTCCTGTGCATTAATTTTGTTATGTTTATTCTCTTTCCCACATCTGTACTGGTTCCAAAGATACAAATCTTGTCCCTCTCCCCCTCCCTTTCTCCCTTCCTCCTTTCCTCCCTTCCTTCCTTTTCTCTTCCTTTTTTTTTTTTATAAGTGATTGATCTTAAATTTTAACATGCATACTTAGCTAGTGAAATATAATAAACAGTTGTACTCTTATCTGGAACAATGAAGTTCCTTAGAATGTTTACATAGTATTGCCCACTTCGCATGTGATCTTTGTCTACTATTTTAATTCTACTTTGACACCCAACAAATTAAACAATATTATTATTATAAATTTGTATAGTCAGTGCTTAGGCTTTATATGTTAATTAATCCTTCCTAAAATATGTTTTTTCTGTCTATTTCATTTTGTGTTCTATTTCCTTCTTGAAATATATGAGGAATTCTATGAGTGAGGTCTGTGAGTAGCAAACTGACTCCATTTTTCTTTTTCTTAAAATGGCCTAATTTCACCCATATTTTAATGGACTAGTTTAGATTATATTTATTCTGGTTTTTTTCAATGTTTTGAGTCTAGTTATGAAAATACTTTTATTAATCTGACTCAGAAATTATGCTAATTTGAGGATTAATATGCTTATTGATACCTAAAATTTAGAAAATTTCAGGAAAATTTCTTTTAGCAAACAAATATTTTCTCATTCTATATTTTTTCTATTTTCTCCATCTGGAACTCCTGAGGGTTGTATATTTAAATTTCTAAATCTTTCACCCATGTTTTTTACTGTCATTTTCTTATTTTTAGTGTTCTTTCTGGGTAATTTGTCAGGTTTTGGTATCAGGATAATGCTGGCTTCATAAAACAAGTTAGGAATTGTCCATTCCTGAAGGACTTTCTGTTAAGAGTAGAATTATTTCTCCCTTAAATTTTGATATAGTTCATTAGTAAAGCCATCTGGAACTTGAGTCTTCTTTGTAGGAAAGTTTTTAATTACAGATATCTGTTCCTAATAGAGCTATTAGGATTTTTCCTTTTTTTGTTTTGTTTTGTTTTGTTTTGGTTTGGTTTGGTAAGTTACATTTTATAAAGGCTTTGTTCATCTAAGTTATTGAATTTACTCATAAATGGTTCATGTCATTCCATTCTTGTGCTTTTAATATCTGTGGCATCCCTGGTCATATCCTTTTTTTCATTTCTGGCATTGAAAATTTGTAATTTATCTTTTTCTTAATTAGAATATCTGGGGGTTCTTCAATTTTATTAATGTATTCAAAATACCAAATATTGGTTTATTGATTTTCTCTGCAGTTTTTCAGTTTTCTACTCATTGATTTCTGCTCTTTTTAATCCTAATGTGATTAAGTATGCTATTTGGTGTAGGTCTTTAAAGCAGATACTTGTTACCATCTAAAAAGGGAATCACTGCAATTCCTAATCTGAGAGTTTTCAGAATCAGTGCACCTGAATTTTATTAAATTTTTATTGTACCTTATTTAGACAATCATGTTAGTGTTATAATCCTTTATTTTGGCAAGGTAGTAAAGAGTGTTAATTGCCTTTAGAATGTTAATCCTAATTATTCTGGAATTGAATCCAATTTGGTCATTTATATTATCAATTTCATATTTTGCAATATTTAGTTTTCTAGTATTTTGCTTCATATTTTCACATCTACATCTGTGAAACAGCTTGGCTTACAGTCTTTTAATGCGCTTAGTAGGTTTGGATCATAAGACTATGGTATGCTTTTAAAACAAGTTGGGAAAGGCTCCTCCTTTTTTTATTCTCTGTTAGAGATTAAGATTGATGTTAATTTTCCCTTAATTATTTGGATGACTCATGAAGTCTGAAGATTTGCTTTTTATGTTCAATTTTTAATCACATATTTATTTTCCTTAATAGGTAGAAGATCATTTAGTTTTCCTGTTTCTTCTGGACTCAGTTGCCATTGAACTATTTTTTCTAATAATTTAACCATTTCAAATAAGATTTCAAGTTTATTCACATAAAGTTACTTATAACTTTATATTATCTATTAAACTCTATGGGATCTGTAGTAAAGACCTCCTCCCCCAATTAATTATATTAATATCATATTTTATTATATTAATTATTATATATTAAGAACTAACTTTTGGCTTTTTAAATCTTCTCTATAGCATGTCTTTTTCTATTTCATTATTAATTTTGGTGGTTTTCATATTTATCATTTCCTTCCTCCTATTTCATTGGTTCTAATTTACTCTAATTTATTTTCCCTGTATTCAGATAATACAATCTGCATAATTTTAATCATTTAACTTTCGGGGGGAACTGCTTTGTAGCTCAGCAGCTTAGCAAATGTAATATAAGTTTCCTATGTAGTTGAAAATAAAGTGTATTACTCAATTGTTATTGCAATGTTTTATATACATTTAATAGATCAAGCTTGTTAATCATGTCATTCAAAATACAAATTTATTGATTTCTTTTGTATGTTTTTTCTACAATACGTCACGCATTTTTAAACTGATAAATCTTATAGTATATTATTGAAGCCAATCTTTAGGGAGTAAGAGGAATTATCAATCCATGCTCAATTCTAGAAAGGCTGCCTATTAAACACTGCATTATTAGAAGGAACTATGAGTGGGTTGATAACTATTGCCATTATTTGCCCACACTAACAAGCATTCTCTTGTAAAACAAACCAATATTTTAGGAAGCCAGATTCTTATATATCTTGGTTGGTCTTTTGTGTGTGTGTGATTCCTCCAAGAGTTAAACACAGAATTACCATACAACCCAGCAATTCCCCTAGAAGGTATACATTCACCCAAGAGAAATGAAAACGTGAGCGCATGCACACACCCACACACACACACACACACACACACACACACACAGAAACTTCTACACAAATGTTTGTAACATAACTATAACAACAAAAAGATGGAAACATCCCAAATGCCCATCAATGGATGCATAAACCAATTGAAGTATATACATACAATGAAATATTATTCGACCATAAAAAGGAATGGAGTACTAATACACTTTACAACTTGGATTGACCTCAAAAACATTATGCTAAGTTTAAAAGGCCAGAATAAAGGTATGATTTATTTTATGTGACATGGCCGGAATACACAAATCCATAAAAATAGAAAGCGAGTTAGAATTTACTAGAGGAGTGATTACTTACTACTCGTGGGGTGTCTTCCGAGGCAATTTAAAGGTTTTGAAAGTAGAGATAGATTGTGGTTACACAACATTTTGAGTACACCAAATGCCGCTGAATTGCACACTTTAATATAATTTTGTGAATTTCACTTCAGTGAAAATGTATATAGAAAAAATAGTTAATATTATTGCAACCCTAAACACTAGGGGGCGCTACGTCCATTAAGAAACATGGCTAACATTTTTTTTCCACAAAGAAGGAGAGTTACTTTTGCAAATTTTGCACTTATTTGGCGTCTATTTTAGATGTGAAAAAATAGAAGCAACTGTAACTTTTGGAAACATTGCTGGGAAACAATGTTTTACATTTGAATGTATCTCTTCAGGAAAAGGCAGTTTGTGAAGCATCCTTAAGAAAAGATTTCTTTCCTTGAACATGGAACACCTTATAGTTGAAAAACCAAACCAACACAAATTATGAAACCAAAGAAATGGTGAATGGAAAGAATTTCAGAGATTTACATAAAATTGAATGAACCCAATGTCCAAGTACATAGAGTTTCAAATAACCTTTCATTATTACTGTAAGTAACTGAGAGGGTTTTGAAAATGTTTATCCATATTTTCATGAGCACAGTAATATCTGGTTGTCCAATGAAGCTCATGTCTTAAATTCTTTCTCTGATTCATGAAATAATTCATCACTTATTCATTAATAAAGCTATATTTGTTGAATTAGTATCAGGAATAAAATAATTAGACCATAATCTCCCTGAACTACTGTGGCCAGGGTTTTAACAAAGTCACATAGGAAGGGTCATGCATTCACATGTGTAAAATATTTATTTTCAACTACAAGCCACACAATAAATTACTCTTCCTATAAAGAGAATGTTCTTCTGCTACTGTACATAACAAATCCCAAACGCAGCAGAGGAAAATTAGCCCAAGAAAACATGGTCCCCAAAGTAAATCTGATTAGACTTTATAATTATAACGTACAGACGTTCTTGGGTTACTGTATAAAGTCAGCAGTCAGCATTTTTAAGGCATACTAACGGGAAACAAAGTCTTCCTCAGGAATCAGCTGATAAACACTATAAAGAACGGGGCGCCTGTGTGGCTCAGTCAGGTTAAGTGTCCTCCTTCAGCTCAGGTCATGATCTTGTAGTTCATGGGTTTGAGCCCTGTGTCAGACTCTGTGCTGACACCTCAGAGCCTGGAACCTGCTTCAGATTCTGTGTGTCCCTCTCTCTCTGCCTCTCTCCTGCTTGTGCGCTCTCTCTCTCTCTCTCTCTCTCTGTCTTAAAAATAAATAAACATTAAGACTATAAAGACCATACTCTGAGAAAAATCAGAATAGTCTTGCTACAAAATCCTCTGTGAAACAAGAAGCAGGCATTCCAGAATAGACAGTTTGGGACAAAACTCAATGCAGGGCTTGGCAAAAGAATCTAAAATTCAGAAACATAAGCTCAATTGCTGACTTTTTCTTAGAAAGATCTGGAAATATACCAGAACCCATAGAGTCAATATATAAGGTATATATAGATTTTCCTAAGATGCTTCAATTCAGTCATTCTAAAACCCAACATTCTAAAACCCAAATGAAATATCTTTTTGTCCTCTCCATGAAATAACTTTCAGATATTGCTATAGTGTATTGGTTTTCAATTGCCAATAACAAATAAGCACAAATGTGGCAACTCAAACAACACATGTTTATTATCTCACAGTTTCTGTGGGTCAGAAATTTGGACACAGTATACCTGGGTTCTCTGCTCAGAATCTCACAAGACTGGAGTCTTGTGACTCCAGTAGGCAAGACCATGTTGACCAGTACTGGGTCTCATCTGACACTTGGGGTCCTCTTCAAAGCTCACGTGGTTGTTGGAAGATTTTAGTTCCTTACAGTTACAGAACTCATGGTGGCTCATTTCTTCAAAGTCAGCAGGATCTTTGTTGCTTCAAGTCTCTAAGTTCATTGTAAGGGCAAATCACATGTCATTACACATTTGTCCAAACCCATAGAATGTAAAACAAACAAAAAAGAGTGAACTGTAATGTGAATTATGGAGTTAGGTGATTATCATGTGTCAATATAGGTTTATCAGTTGTAACAAATGTACCGCTCTAGTGGAGGGTGTTGATAATAGGAGAGATGATGCATATGTAGGGGCAAAGGGTATATGGGAAATCCCTGTATCTTCCTTCCTTCCTCTCAATTTTGCTGTGAATCTAAAACTGCTCTAAATATAAATAACAAATAAATAAATAAGTTTTTAAATAAAATTAAATCAATTGTGTACCTTTATTACATCTGCAACATTCTTTGACTTTTGCCATATTTCAGTGGTAAAAAACAGGTCACAAGTTCTGCCCCCATTCAGGTAGAAAGAATTACACCAGGATGGCATAGCTCATGGAGGGAACATGGTGGGGGGAAGGGGTACTCTTGGTGAGTCTGCCACATATAAAGATAGCTGAACTAAATGAAACCTGACTTCCCGAATCAAAATTATGTTGCTCACAGGGGACAAGCCATAAAGAAAGCACCTTCTTCTGCAACCCTCTTATCATCGTAGAATAACAAGGCTGATTTCTGTCTGAGTGGCTACACATATCACACAAGCAACAATTACAACCAGCCATTACTCTTCAGCCTTCACACCACCATATTCATTCATGTGCACTCCAAATAAACTCTCTTTCCCTATCAGACAATGACCTAAGTATTAACAATTGTTTTTCCTTGTCCAGAGGATATTTCCTTTAGAAGTATGCAGCCTAATTTTTTTTAATTGTAATTAAATCTCTTCTAATAACTCAGTAGAAAAATCAAGTAGACTTTATCCACTAGAATTTGTCTAGTCATAATTTCTAACTTAGTATATAAGAAATCTCTGGGGCATTTATTGACATTTATTTTTTTTTTTTTTCAACGTTGTTTTTTTTTTTTTTTTTTTAATTTATTTTTGGGACAGAGAGAGACAGAGCATGAACGGGGGAGGGGCAGAGAGAGGACATTTATTTTTTTTTAACTCAAAGTGATTCATTCTCACATTACATCACTTAACTTTGCACATGACTGTTTCCAGATGGTACTGAAATGATCTGGCATCCAGATATTGGTTACTGCATTAATGAAAAGAAGTGGGTTGTCTACACAAGTCCTAGTCTGAAAAATCAAAACCTCAAGGAGAAAAAACAAAAAAGAGATCCCTTAAATCTCAGCTACAAAGAAACAGAGAAAGTAACTAGTAAAAGAACACTAAGTAAAAAATGCTAAGCTTGAAGAATCTTCTGTCAGGGCAGTAATGACCTTGGAGAAATAGACATTGGAGAAAGTTTGCAGAAGTTAGCAATTTTGCAGGTTGATTTTAAATCCTGTCTGCATGATCTTGAATAATTTGTTGGTCCTGGGAGTGATTTATCTAGAATCACTCATTCGGAATAATTATCTGAAACCAAAATTTAACTCTTGCTTGAGGACCATTTGTAAGTCCTGATTAAATTAATTGCTAGAAATAATAAAGCCATCAAGTCAATCAATGAGGAAGTATGTGCTTAAGCCGTGTCACATGCCCAGTGCAGGGCTAGGCCGTGTGCCAGACTTGACTTTGATATGAATCTGGATCTAGTAATGAAGGAGTCAGGGTACTGAGGAAGTCTTGTCACCAGACAAAGCTGGTTATCTTTTAGGTATACAATGACATAATGACTTGTCACAGAATGCCTTGTTGCAGATTAATACTTGTGTTCTTGTCTTTACACAAGTGGGGGAATGTCTAGGCATCTAGGTTGCTACTTTCAGAATGGTTACTAACCGTAAAGACATTAATGCATCTTGGCCCCTTTGGAAGGCTTTGATGTCAATTGCTCAAGATTAATCAGTCACCTGTGTCAAAATTAGGGAAGGTGCCAGGGTATTGTGCCACCACCCCCATTAGGCAATAATACCAGGAACATAGCAGGTGTTTATTAAATATTGCTGTAAAATTGAATGCATGGCAATCTGTATATAGCCTTTCTGGAGGGTTGAGGATAATTTGGGCTTTACAGCAGTCTTTGCCATGAGAACTTCCCCTGCCCTGTACCCCATGGATTGGACATCTGTCAGGCATCCTTCCAGCTTTGCCACCTTACCTGTCTGGTCTCAGTGGAGGGAGGAAGAAGGTCCAGCTAGATCAATAAGATTCGCTCTTAAAAATCTAAACTGAAAGATAGAGATTGGTACTTAAAAGTTAAACTATTTAGGGGAACCTGGGTGGCTCAGTTGCTTAAGCATCTGGCCTCAGCCTATATCATGATCTCGCCACTCCAGAGTTCAAGCCCCATGTCAGGCTCCGTGCTGACAGCTCAGAGACTGGAACCTGTTTCAGATTCTGTGTCTCCCTCTCTCTCTCTGCCCCTCCCCCACTCACACTCTGTCTCTCTGAAAAATAAACATTAAAAAAAATTTAAAAATAAAAGTTGAGCTATTTAATGGTGGAGCTAGGAAGACTATCTTTCTGAGAATTGTTTTTTTATAATTTCTTTGGATTCTATGAAACGTCTTTTCAGTAAATCCCCTTTTCATTCATTTATTTTTGTTTACTTTGAAGATTATATTACTTCCAACCAAAGATGTCTTAAGACTATCAACAGCCTTTTGAAATGTGCTGGAGGCCAAATAAAGGAACAGGAGACATCTGTGGGTGAATTACCTTATTTCCTCATTTTTTTCACTTTAAGCATGAAACCTAGTAAACTTTAGAACTTTTAAGAATATATAATAGCTTTTATTTCCATCTTCACATTGCAATCTCTTAGGGATGTAGCAAGTTAAACTCAGTTAAATTTATCTTCTAGAAAATGTTTTTGTATCAACAATAGCTCTCTAGCTTAAAGCAGGAAGGGAGAGAAAGAGGAATATGAGTTTATAATTCCCAGTAGGAGTAGTTTAACATAAAGAAAGTGACAGATGTACTGTAAAGAACGTGAAGAGATTCAGTAGCTTTTAGCACTTCTGTTGAGCATTCAGTAGAGGTTTGCTATTTATAAGCTGTAGTTTATAGATTGTCTGACTCTACTCTGTTTCATGATACATATAATATTAAATGAACATATACATAGACTTAATAAAATGCAAGTAAGTTTGTATCTTATGTTGATTTTTCACAATCATAGAACTCTGAGAACTATGAAGAACAAAGGGTTACAAAATATTACGTTTAAAACATCTTATTGAGGGGTGCCTGGGTGGCTCAGTCAGTTACAGTCAGTTAAGCGTCCAACTTCAGCTCAGGTCATGATCTCACAGGGCTCATGGGTTTGAGCCCCTGCATCAGGCTCTGTGCTGACAACTCAAAGCCTGGAGCCTGCTTTGGATTCTGTGTCTTCCTCTCTCTCTGCCTCTCCCCCACTCATGCTCTGTCTCTGTCTCTCAAAATAAAAACATGAAAAAAAAATTTTTAAACTTGTTATTGAATAGTATTATTTTAAAATTTCTATAAATTTTTTAATATCTAAGACTGCTTTGCTTCCTTTTTGCTTGGATATTTTTATTGCACTTTTCAATATGCTTAAAATATTTTATAAGATTCATATATTTAAAATATACCCTATGATGAAACTCACCTGCTTTATAGAATATACAATTTTATTGATAATATATTGCTGATTCTTACTCTTCTTTGCTAAAAAATATAAGTTCAAATAGGCTACAGAGAATGATTAAAAACTAAAAATTGTATGTGTTGATATGTTGAACTTATTACTGTATTTGGTACTTAGTCATCGGAATAACAATTACTAATATCACAGAAGCGCATGCCTTTCCAACCTGCCACATTGCCGTGGACTACGTGGGTCTGTCTGCCTTAGCTCCTGCTTTGCCTTCACGGGTAGCAGCACGACCTATGGTTATTGCCCAGTCTCATTCTACAACTCTTTTTCTGACCACATTTTAGCTCAACCAGAAGACTGATTCAAATCTCCTGTTGTCATCACCTCTCATGCCAAACTCAGTAGTGAAAGATGGCAGGATGTACATTTACACATATCAATGGGCAAGAGCCCAAACTTCAGAATCAGATCTTGTCACCACTGGGTAATCTTCTGGATATACCAATGATGCTCATTCAACAGTTGAAAGGCTGGTAGGCAGAATTCCATGGAGAAACTTGACTAGGTGAGGGTAGCTCTTCCAATTAGGTGATGCAAAACAGAATGGAAATAAACTGGTCCCTAAACACTCTAAGTCTGATGTCATGTCCTCTGGGAGCTTTCCTGTTGTTTCATTTCCTAAGACAGCAATCAGGTGTTCATTCCTTGACCACCTAGCATTATGCCTCTCCATGAGTCAGCCCTCCTGATGTCCAAGATTTTTAGCCCACATGATCCCCCTGCCATATGCATTCCACTGGGAGGAGCAGAGGAAATTTTGTGGACCCCGCATGTCTGTAGCTTAAAAACAGAGGAAAAGAGGAAAAGACACCGAGGCTTCTGATGAAGAATGACTTAAAGCTGGTGAGAGATAAAATATAAAAGAAAGAGAAAGAGAGAGTGACTTTTACCATCAAAGGGGAAGAAGCTTACATACTGGTTTATAATCTTCTTTTTTTCTTCCTGAGGATAATTTCTAGTCACTACTGTAAACTCCCACAGAAAATGTTTCTATGAGACATCTCTCTACCACATTTCTTGAGATTTTTCTTTCATAATTCTATCCAGGAAGATAGAATTCCTATACCTAGGAAGAATAATAGTGATAATAATATTATTATAAATTCGATAATAATATGATTATAATACTTTTGTTATATTTACTATCATTATTGCTAATTTTAATTGAGCCTCACTACGTACCAGACAAAATTCCAAGTAATTTACATGAATTGTCTCATTGACTTCTCCCATCAAATATACACATAATGTTCTCCCCATTACCAACAGAGAACTTGAGGCCCAATGAGATTGAGTAATTTGCCTAATATCACAGAGCTGAGTAGTAGAGCCAGGATTTGAACCTATGCAGTGCGACCCAAGCTCTTACTCACTGAGATATTCTATGTATATGAACTGAACCCCTTTTATATTGAAGCAATTTCTTAACTCACTCAGTGAATACATCCAACCAGACAGGTCCAAGTTCTTCTAAAGCTTTTCCATGTCAAACAGTGTTAACAGTCAACATCCTCCTTCAGGTTGAACTATCTCAGGGAAAAAATTGTTGTATCAAGTGTCTTTCTACCTGCTTGAACTTTTGAATAATTGGGAACAAGGAGGGTGGAAATAATATAACAACAGAGGCTTGCTTTTTGATTCATTCATTCATTCTTTCCACAAATGTTTGAATGAGCGTTTTGCTTTGTAGCCTAGAGACTGAGGATCACCAGTAAACCAGCGGCTCCTTTATTTGGGCCTGTTCACCCTCAACCCAGCAGCTTCCTGAAGACCATCTCTTAAGAGTGGTTTTTGGGGTGCCCGGGTGGCTCAGTCAGTTGGGTGACCGACTTCGGCTCAGGTCATGATCTCATGTTCCGTGAGTTCGAGCCCTGCATCGGGCTCTGGGCTGATGGCTCAGAGCCTGGAGCCTGCTTCCGGTTCTGTGTCTCCCTCTCTCTCTGCCCCTCCCCCGTTCATGCTCTGTCTCTCTCTGTCTCAAAATAAATAAACGTTAAAAAAAAAAAAAAAGAGTGGTTTTTGTGTCAGGCGTAAGACACATACATAGTCACATCACATAAGAACCTAAACATGAGAAATGTTATACAAGGCATGGGATTGAGAATATTTATTTATTTATTTATTTTATTTATTTATTTTTAATTTTTTTTTAATGTTTATTTATTTTTGAGACAGAGAGAGACAGAGCATTGAACGGGGGAGGGTCAGAGAGAGAGGAAGACACAGAATCCGAAGCAGGCTCCAGGCTCTGAGCTGTCAGCACAGAGCCCGACGCGGGGCTTGAACTCACAGACTGTGAGATCATGACCTGAGCCGAAGTCGGACGCTTAACCGACTGAGCCACCCAGGTGCCCGGAGAGTATTTAAATAGTACATAACACCAAAGGGAAAAGAACATCTGATTCTTATAGGCAGCCAGTGAAAAGAGTATAAAATGGCTTTAACATCTTATGATGCCAGCCATCCCAAGAGAAGTCTATTTGTGTAAGTCAAGGAATTGAAGCCATTTCTCTGCAGGAGGTTGGGTGTTCCTGGCCACGACTGTGTACTAAACGAGCTGGCCCCATGGTAATCTAATTGCAAGGCGTGTGAGACAGCCCCTCAAAGGCGGCTAGGGCACAGAAGAAGGTATAATGGGATTAACTGGACCCAGCAAGAAGGCTTCAGACCCAACAATAAAGCCTCCAAGGGAAGGAGTAGCATCATAGTGGCTCTCCTCAAATGTACCTTGGGTAGAGTCCCCTGAACCTGTCTGTGTGGTAGGGAAGAGCAAATTGCAAATTAAAAACTAAATTCTCTAACGTATGTAAAATACTGGCATTAAAAAAACAGTGCTTTAGGAATCCTCCAGTATATTGTATCTCCACTTTGCAGTAGTATCAGTATTTCCCAGGAACTTGTTAGAAATACACATTCTCTGGTCCACCTCAGATCAGAAAGTGGAGCCCAGCAGTCTGTATTTTAACAAGTCCTTCTGGTGATTCTGACGTACATTAATGTTTGAACACCGTTAAACCAGAGAGACTTTACTCACCCTTCCAGGTCCAGGCTTTCCGTGTCTGTTTTTATGCCACCACCATCTTGTATTGATTATTACAGGTAGGTAATATAGTTTGAAAGTAATAAATGTAATATCTCCAGCTTTGGTCTTCTTCCTTAAGATTGTTTTGGCTATTCAGAGTGTTTTTGTGGTTCCATACAAATTTTAGAATAAAAACTATTTCTGTGAAAAATGCCACTGTATCTTTAGTAGGGATTACATTGAATCTGTAGGTTGCTTTGGGTCATAAGGATAGTTTAACAATATGAATTCTTCCAATCCAAGAATACGTGGTATTTTTTCATTTCTTTGTGTCTTCTTCAATTTCTTTCATCAATGTCTTACAGTTTCCAGTATACAGATCTTCTCACCCCTTTGGCTAAATTCATTCCCAACTATTTTACTGTTTTTGATGTTACTATAAGGCTTAATTTTTTTTTAAGGTTTATTCATTTTTCAGAAACAGAGAGAGACAAAGCTGTGAGTGGGGAAGGGGCAGAGCAAGAGGGAGACACAGAATCCGAAGCAAGCTCCAGGCTCTGAGCTGTCAGCGGGGCTCTAACTCACAAACTGTGAGATCATGACCTGAGCCGAAGTCGGACGCTCAACCCACTGAGCCACCCAGGCGCCCCTCCCTATAAGGCTTAATTTCTTAATTTATCTTTCAGATAGTTTCTTGTTAGTGTATTAAAGCATAACTGATTTTTGTATATTGATTTGTATCCTGCAGATTTACAAAATACATTAATTAGATCTAACAGTTTTTTTCATGGAAACCTTTAGGGTTATCTGTATGTAAGATCATGTCATCTGAAAACAGACCATGTTACTTCTTCCTTTCTGATTTGGATGCCTTTTAATTCTTTTTCTTACCAAATTCTCTGGCTAGGACTCCCAGTACTATGTTGAATAAGAGCCGTGGGAGTGGACATCCTTGTCTTGTTCCTGATCTTAGAGGAAAAAGCTTTCAGTTTTTCACTGCCGAGTATGATCTTAGCTGGGGACTTGTCAATATGTCCTTTATTATGTTGAGGTACATTTCTTCATTTGTTGAGAGTTTCTCTCCCGAAAGAATGTTAAATTTTGTCAAATGCTTTTTCTGCATCTATTGAGATGATCATATGATATTTATCTTTCACGTGCTAATGTGGTTTATCATCTTTATTGCTTTGTGCATGTTGAGACATCTCTGAATCCCAGGGATAGACCCCACTTAATAATGGTATATGAGCCTTTTAATATATCGTTGAATTTGGTTTGCTCATATTTTGTTCAGGATTTTTGCATCTGTGTTCATCGGGGATGCTGGTCTGTAGTTTTATTTTCTTATTGTGTCCATATCTGGAATCAGGGTAATACTGGCCTCCTAAAATGAGTTTGGAAGTGTTTCCTCTTCCTCAATTTTTTAGAAGAGTTTGAGAAGGTTTGTCATTGATTCTTCCTTAAATGTTTTAGAATTCACCAGTGAAGCCATGTGGTCCTGGGCTTTTCTTTGTTGGGAAATTTTTGATTACTGATACAATGTCTAACAATTCTACTCATAGCAGTCACCTGTTCCAGACTCTACAGACCAGTTTTGTGTGGGGAAGAGATTTACCCCCTGGTGAGCGGGCAGCACCGGCTGTATGGAGTTTGGCAGTTCCTGCTCCGGGGATGGCCCACGGCGCAGTTTCTCTTGACTCCCCCAGCTGAGTGATTCTCATTCCCCCGGTTTGGTGATTTCAGGGGTTCTCAAGGGCCCAGGAAGTCTGTGTGCAGCAGTGGTGAGAGCTGTTCAATTCTTTGCTGGCACAAACTGCTGGAGACCTCCTGATCTCCTTTCTTCCGTGGGAGATATTGTAGCTGAGAGGACCCCTTTTAGCACCAGGTCTGGTTTGCAGGCACCCTGCAGTCATGAGAGCACTGGCTGTCTGATGTGCAGCCACAGGGCAGGTGCAGAGTGCTGGTGCATGGGAAAGAACAGCTCTGGCGGTCAGGGGCTGGCTGGCCCTCCATGGCAGTGGCTCTGGTACTTGAGATGCCTGCGTGTGCATGTGGAGCAGCTGCAGGGCTAGGGTCTGGGCCGTGGGTGTGTATGGAACGTCCCAGGAGCTGAGGTCCGGAGTGCAGGTACGGGCTTGGCGGCTGGAGTTCTGGGGTCCAACGCCTATGTGGGGTTGGGGGTAGGGGGTCTGCTGGCCTGGTCCCAGGATGACACAACAGTAGCTCCTTCCCAAGAAGGCACACAGCAGCGTCTCGCGCCCCAGGTGTCTGCGACAGTGATGAGGTCACTGGGGACGTGGGTGGTACCAGCCTCACAGCTGATACTGATACTGACAGTAGTAGTGATAGCCCCACCCTTCGCTGTTTCTAGCCTTCTGGGAATATCTCGGCTATGCTATCGCCCGCCAATCCCTTCTGTGTGGTTAGTTTTTTTTTTTGTTTTTTTTTTTTTTGTTTTTTTTTTTTTTTTCTTTACTGTTTTTTTTTGTTTGTTTGTTTGTTTTTTCCCCTGTAGGTTGATTTGAATCTTGAGCCCTCCGAGGGCTCTTTTTTATTTTATTTTTAATTTTTTTAAATGTTTTTATTTATTTTTGAGAGAGAGAGCGCGAGTGAGTGGAGGAGGGGCAGAGAGAGAGGGAGACACAGAATCTGAAGCAGGCTCCCGGCTCTGAGCTGTCAGCACAGAGCCCCACACCCGGCTCAAACTCACGAACCAAACTGAACCGTGAGATCATGGCCTGAACTGAAGTCGGATGCTTAACCCACTGAGCCACACAGGTGTGCCTCCTAGGGCTATTTTAATTCATGGATTGCTAATTGTGTTGTCCCTTCCTCCCTCCCTCTTTCCCTCCTTCCTTCCCTCTCTCTCTCTCTCTCTCTCTCCTTCTTTCTTTCTTTCTTTCTTTCTTCTTTCTTTCTTTCTTCCTTTCTCTTTTTCTTTCTTCATGGGAGGGTGAAAGATAGCTCTCCCATCTTGCTGAAGTCCTACATCCATCTTTTTTTATTCACACAGACTAGTCCAAAAATATTTACCCAAGGGTCAAGATTTAATAGAATTAATTTTTACTGCTTCGTTAAGTACATTCTTGAGTGCAACCGGCCTTTTCTGTTTTCCCCCTGAAAGTGTGTGGCAGCAAGAATACAATGACTAGAAATGCAGAACAGTTAGTAACATTGCTGGTATTTGTGCCAGGGCACCTGCAGTTGGAGCCATCATTGCTTCTGCACCATCTATGCAAATGTCAACAATGGGGCGGTGGGGGGGGGAGCAAATGTCTTAGTGTTGTGAAGTTTTGACCCCATGGTCACTCTGCAAGGTTCCTGGGAACCCCCAAAGGGCCATGGACCACACTTTGAGAAACACTTATTAGACAGAGTTCCCCTATTGCTTGGTGGTAATTCCAGTAGAATGTAAGCTTCTTGGGGTTAGGGATTTGTCATTTTACCGGTTTTTCATTTTACTCCCAAAGCCTAGAAAAGTGCTCAGCATAAAATACTGCAAAATAAATATGTGTATAACAAGCAAATGAATGTAATGTTAGCTTGCACTGCACTGTTTTTTTTATAGTGTTCCCCTAGTAAATGCCTATCAGTTACTTTGGGCGATAGGAAAAAAAAAAAAAAAAAAAAAAAGACTGTATAAAGCTGGTTGCTTAAAAGGCTTACCCTGCACATGGAGATATCGTAAAAATTATAGTCAAAAGTGATTGTCTCTAATTCCATAGGGAAACGAGTCTTGTGCCTGAGAGCAATTGAAGCTGCTTCTTCTGATGCATGCTCTAGAAGCTTCCTCATCAGTGAGCCATGCACAGATGCAAACTACATTCTTTTCTGTTTTTTTTTCTTTTACAAAGCTTCATTTAAAAGACCGTGCAGAGAGTAATTATAAAAAAGTTAATATCCACTTGCTTTTCAACTAATTTTTTAAAAACAGAAATAACTGCTTCTTATTTCAATTATTTGTTGCTATAAATAATATAGCAATGGCAAAGCTAATTGCATTTGTTCAGGGGTGAACTTGTCAGGTAAAGAACATAACACCCACCCATCAAAAGTCTGCTGCAAGGGCAAGTGCTTCCACACCTTTGTGCATGCCATTTTCTCTGCACAGCACATGCTATCCCCCCTTCTGAAGGGTAAGCCTGGCCCATCCTTCAAGCCTTACCTCAGTTTTACCTCTTCCCAATGGCCTCTTAGTGTTCCCCAGATGCAGGCTGTTTTTTCCATCTGTTTCCCCTGTCATTTATGCATATCCTACTAGAGCACTTAGCACAATGAATTTTAGATCTTTACCAGTAAGGGTGATGTAATTGTCAACTTTGAGCCCCCAAGACCTGGTAGAGTGTCTGGAACAGAGTAAATGTTTAACAAATGATATTCAGGATTGTTGTTGTTTTAAAAATGCCGAATTACTATCCCATTGCAGGAATCGGGCAAAGCTGTCTTATCTTCTGATTATCATACAAATACATCGTGATTCATGCCCTAGTACAACATTATCACCTAAGAGAAACTGTAGATTTCATAAATGCTGTATAAAACTCGGTAACCTTGAGTAAATGAAAAGAATAATAAAGTAGTCGGGGCTCCTGAGTGGCTCAGTTGGTTAACCGTCCGACTTCAACTCAGGTCATGATTTTGCGGTTCGTGATTTCGAGCCCCGCGTCCAGCTCTGTGCTGACCACTCAGAGCCTGGAGCCTGTTTCAGATTCTGTGTCTCCTTCTCTCTCTGCCCTTCCCTGCTCATGCTCTGTCTCTCAAAAATAAACATTAAAAAAAATGTTTTTTTAAGAATAATAGCGCAGCAAGCAAAATAATGGAAAGCAGTTTAATTCTTGAGTGTTTTTCAGAACCTTCAAGGAAAAAGTGCATTAATAAACAGGACGGTCCAACTCCTTGCCACCAAGCAAACTGTGATTCTTGGACCAGCAGCATTAGCGTCACCGACGGCTTGTCATAAATGCAGAAATCTCAGGTCTCAGTCCCCAAATTGGCATTTATTTTACAAAGTCTCCAGGAGATTTGTAAGCTCTTTGTTAGTGATTGAAAAGAGGTGGTCTCACTTCTTAAAAATCACATCCATCCATTTCTCTCATTTTGGGGGTCTTCAGAGCAGCTGCCCTCATATC
Organism: Panthera onca; assembly: GCF_046562875.1. Classification (NCBI taxonomy): domain Eukaryota; kingdom Metazoa; phylum Chordata; class Mammalia; order Carnivora; family Felidae; genus Panthera; species Panthera onca. Next base: position 67,179,068 of record NC_138346.1, on the reverse strand, counting down.
TCTGATCTTTCAGTGCTTTGTAATGCTAAACTTCTGCCGGTGAGTAACAGAGATATTCCTGGAAAGGAAAATAATCCCTGGGGCTGAGGGAGGGGGATGGGGGGAGGAAGTTCAGTTAAGAGGAAAGGGAATTCTGGGAAGGATGAGGGAGAATATAAGCTCCAGGGGAAAGATGCTTATAGAAGGTGTGAGTGGTTGGCTCTAGAACATCCGATGTTTGTTGTATTGTCAGTGAAAAGTAGAACAAATTTTATTTTTTTGAAAATGTTTATTTATTTTTGAGAGAGAGGGAGAGAGAGAGCACACCAGCACAAGCATTGTCAGCACAGAACCCAACACAGAGCTTGATCTCAGGAACTCATGAACTGTGATATCATGACGTAAGCCTGAATCAGGAGCCAAACGCTTAACCAACCAAGGACCTGGGCGCCTCACAAATTTTATTTTTTAAGTGTGTGCTTTTGAAGAAAGTTGTTTAACCTATTAGAATCCAGAATAGTCTGCTCAGATTCAGCTTTTTAGCAATAGTATTAGTTAAAATGAAACTAGTAAATTGCTGTTGGTGATAAAGTCATGTGAGTTCAGAAAAACATTTAAAGTCTCTGATCTTTAAGGAGTAAAAGGATAAGCCACTGATTTACTATAATTGTTCTATTTCAGCTCACCTATTTGTAGTCTGTGATTTAGCAACTCAGAATTGGGTTTGTTTTTGTTTTTGTTTTTTCCCTAAGGTGTTTTTTCGAAGCTTATTAAACCGGTGACTTGTGGTTCTAACTACTACGCTTAGCTTCTAAGTCACTACGCTTAGCAAAAATATGGACTTCAATAAGAGTTAGTACAAATGATCTAGGAAGCCTCAGATGCTTACTTTCCACAATGGAAACAGTCATTTTTTTTCTTTTTTTTCATATATTCATAGAATGCTGCTTCATATTGAAGGGCTCCAGAATAAGCCACTGTGCATAAAAATTATTTAAGGCCAAAGGCATTTGAGTTCCTAAAATCCCTTATCTGCCTAAAAGCACAACCTCCTAAGAGAAGTCAACTGTCATAAATCCCCAACCACGACCAAGGGCAACTCTAATCCTCTCTTCTTAGAGACCTGAAGTCTACACACCCAAGCAGACGTTATAAAACTATCATATCTCGCATCTGTTTTCCTAAAAGCCCATTTATCTTTCAAAAAGTCATTTGTTTTTCCATAAGTGCCCTTTTACCCTCCTCTAAGAAATCATTTGTTCTTCCAAAAGTGTCACTCTGCCCTTCCCCATCCCCAATTAAGATGGGATGTACACCCCAAATTCAACCACCTCCCTGACTCACCTTTCTTTGTGAACTCCCAAATACATATATAATTAAATCTGTTTTTTTTTTCTCTTGCTAATCTGTCATTTGTCAGTTTAATTAGAGGCCTTCAAACACTAAACATAGCAGGGTAAAGTTTTTTGGCTTGCCAACAGTGTTTAATTTTATCAAACTTGATGCAATCAAAATTAGTATTAAAATGGTGGAATACCCAGACCAGAATTAGAATGATTTAACCACTATACACTTATTTATTTAATAAAAGTTCAGCAAATATGAGATGAATTCACTCTGCATAATCAGTAAAACCATATGAAGCATATAGTAATGTCGTAGATATCAATGGTGCATTTACGTTTATCATCAATAGTGGTTCTTTTTCCTTCCTTCCTTCCTTCCTTCCTTCTTTTCTTCCTTTTTCTCTCTTTCTTTCTTTCTTTCTTTCTTTCTTTCTTTCTTTCCTTTTTAATTTATATCCAAGTTAGTTAGCATATAGTACAAAAATGATTTCAGGAGTAGATTCCAGTGATTCACCCCCTATGTATAACTGGCTGAGTTATGGATGACCCAGTGCTCCTCCAACAAGTGTCTTTCTTAATGCCCCTTACCCATTTAGCCCATCCCCCCACCCATAACCCTTCTAACAACCCTCAGTTTGTTCTCTGTATTTAAGAGTCTCTTATGTTTTGTCCCCCTTCTTGTTTTTATATTATTTTTGCTTCCCTCCCTTATGTTCATGTTTTGTATCTTAAGTTCCTCATATGAGTGAAGTCATATATTTGTCTTTCTCTAATTTCGCTTAGCATAATACCTTCTAGTTCCATCCACATAGTTGCAAATGGCAAGATTTCATTCTTTTTGATGGCTGAGTAATACTGCATTGTATGTATATACCACATCTTATTTATCCATTCATCCATCGATGGACATTTGGGCTCTTTCCATACTTTGGCTATTGTTGATAGCGCTGCTATGAACAACCAATAGTGATTCTTTAACCATTCGTGGGTCACAAACTGGTGTTTTATTTAGCTGGCACTTTCCTCTGTGCCATGGTATTAAAAGAAACACAGTGGGAGCGCCTGGGTGGCTCAGTCGGTTAAGTGTCTGACTTTGGCTCAGGTCATGATCTTGTGGCTCGTGAGTTTGAGCCCCAAGTCGGGCTCTGTGCTGACAGCTGGGAGCCTGGAGCCTACTTCGGATTCTGTGTTTCCCTCTCTCTCTGCCCCTCCTCCACTCACACTCTTTCTCTCTCTCAAGAATAAATAAGTATTTTAAAGAAATTAAAAAAAGAAATAAAGAAACTGGATTTGAATACCTTTAAGAGAGGCATACACTGTCTGGTTTTACATCATTTCTACCACTCTGTAGTGTCCTCTATGTTTATGTCACTCATTTAACATGTGTTTAATACCTTTGTGGCCCCTAAAGACCATTGGGTAAGTATCTTCTGATTTTAATCAGATTGTTGAGGATAACTGTAAGATATCTTCTAAATTCTGAATAATATTATCCTAAACAAAGAGCTACACCTGAATCCATATCATTAAATTTTATTTCAGCAGACTTGTGTTATGTCAACATTACACAAAAACAGCAATACTTCCCTTTAACAACAAAATAATAACCTGAATTTTGATATTAACAGCTCTAAACTTTTGGGGGCTTATAGACCAATGGAAAGTCTGATGAAAGCCATATACCCTCTCCCCAGCAAAATGTACACACTTCCCCTCTCCCCCAAAATATTTTGCAAGAAATTTCAAGTTATTTACAGGCTTTCTAAGGCTCATTCTTAGATTTCTTTTTCATGCGTACTTAATATGGTAAATACTAAACAACTTATGTTTAAAAACTGAGCTTTCGAATAAACTACTACCTTAAGTCTGTGTTAGCGTCATGGTGAAATTATGTTGGATCTCCACACTTATCTCAGAGTTTTGTCTTCTCAAATTGAATGTTTTATGTTACAAACTCTTGGAGAAAGGACTATACCTATTGTATTTGTCTCCCAATACAAAACATAACTCCATACTTGGCAACACTACTAATGATACGATCTCCCTAATCTTTAATATTTGGCAAGCATACCTGACACTTGCACCCAGGTTGGAAAGTTGATGTATCAGGGATGTGGAATGCTTTAGCGTTTACTGTTGGTGGCAGCACAAAATGAATGCCATTCTTAAATATATTTTTATAAAAGATGGGCATTTATATTAATCTGGTTATTACTATTTAAATACACATCTTACCATTTGGCCGTTATGCTATATTATGCAAAGTCTGCAGGTATTTTATTTTATTGTGTACTTTTCTACACGATTGCATAGACTGTCTCTCTAACCGTTATCACAGAGGATACTGTGCCATCCATTTTAGTATTTCTGATAGCTGAATGACAAAAGAAAGGTAAAGGCTGCAGTAGAAACTTAGGTACCTATTACCTAACAACCACAGAATTGCCATCACATACAAGATACTCTTACTTGAAGAGCTGTGTTGATATGAAATGATTTATACTCGACGTGTGTGATTTATTAAACCTCCTTTAGGAAGAAGCAGTTCTTACTATAAATCAAGACTTTGTTTAATTCCTTCTCACAATAAACACTAGCATGAGGCACCTACCTATGTTCTTGAAAAAGGACACTTGTAGTAAACATAAAAACACACTAATATGCTGTTTTATTTTTATTCATTGTCTGTCTCATTTAATAAGTACCATCAATTGAATCCTGACTTCACAAGGTGACAACTGAAAACATTTAAAAAGCTGACTGTGCATTATATCGTAAAGAGTTCTGAAAGTTAAATCTAACAAATTGGCTTGTATACAGTGTTTATTCAATACTGATTTCATTCCCCTTCCCTTATCAAGGTGATAGAGTAAGAGCTTCAAGCAAAATTTTCAGAGCATTAAAGTCAGACAATATCTTTGTAAATATACAAAATTAACATTGTTCTCTAAGTTTTCACTCCAAATATTGAAATAAACATGATTGTTTCCTTTTGTTCAGAAAGTATGACAAAGATTAGGCTTCATCTATCTGGGCTTATTTTGGTTCATATCTGTCTGGGGAATGAGATGAGTGTTTTTCAAACCTTTTAAAATTAAATTAAAGACAGGAAAATATATTTAAGCAGCACCAAATTGTGGCTTGTCCTCATTTCTCTCCTTATAAGAATGATTAAGGAAGACCTTCAGAATATTTGGCCATTTAAGCAACATCGACCCTGAGGAGCCACCAAAGCACAGTAGGTAAAAAAAAGTTTAAGGAAAGGAACATTCCAGAACCAAGGAACAGCATGGGCTAAAACACAGATATGAGAAGACAAAAAATATATACAGAAAATGTGAATAGCAAGAATAATCCTATAGGACAATGGTAATCAAATTGTGTTCCAGGAAGTCCTAGAGTTATGTGGAGTAAATCAGGTGCCGTGGTGGAGGGGAAGGGATGCAAGTAATTGGATCTTCAGAGAGCCCTTCAATGCCTATAACACTGGAGCACCTCCATTTTTGTTTCTTTACATGCTGGGGTTCCATATATAATTCATTTTCAACAAAATTTTCCATGCTGAAACAGAGGAAAAAACTCGCCTTGGAATTTTTGTTGAAAACTAAATTTAGCTAGCTTAAGCAAAATAAAGATGATTTATTATAAAGATCTGGGAATTTCTCATAACCGAGTACAAAAATGTGAGCAAGAATTGAGCCTATCACTCCAAAGACAAGAGCGTATAAAGCTTCAGAAGGAACTGAATACAGGATGTGAAAAAAAAATCAAGGGTTCAGAGAACATGTTTTCTCTGTCTCTCAGTCTTATTTCTCTCTGTGAATAGATTTTATAATTATTTTTTCTGTGGAGAAGTTTTATCTGCTACTCTGTCAACATGGTCAGAGAAGCAGCAAGTCAACACTCCCAGTGTTTACATGGTGCCAAGGACTGGCTGACTGGAGCTCTGGTCACAGATAAAGAGGGCATAGAGATTGAAAAAAAAAGAAAGAAAGAATGAGTGACCTGTGGAACAACATCAACTGGCCACATTTCTGTGTAATTGGTGTCCCAGAAGGAAAGTAGGAGGACCAGAAAACATATTGAGGATATAATGGCTGAAAATTTCCATGTTTGATAAAATTTATAATTAATAGTTCAAAAAAGCTTAATAACCTCAAGCAGAGTGAAAGTAAAGAAAACTGTATTAAGGCATATCATAATCCAATTGTTGAAAATCAAGTCCTAAAAAGACAGTCTTGAAAATAGCCAGAGAAAAAAGGCAGACTGAACACAAAGGACAAAAAACAAAGAAAGAATAATGGTGAACTGGTCAGAAGCACAATAGAGCTGTATCTTTATTTTATGTTTTTAATTTTTTTTAATGTTTACTTATTTTTGAGGGAGAGAGAGAGAGAGAGAGAAGGAGCGGGGCGAGGGGTAGAGAGAGACGGAGACAGAATCCAAAGCAGGTTCCAGGCTCTGAGCTGTCAGCACAGAGCCCAGCGCAGGGCTCCCAACCCATGGACCACGAGATCATGACTTGAGCCAAAGTCGGACGCTTAACCGACAGAGCCACTCAGGCTCCCCTAGAGTAGTATCTTTAAATACTTAAAAACAAAAACAAAAACCTTTTATTCTAGAATTCTGTATCCAGCAAAACTGTTTTCCAAAAATAAAGGTGAAATAACAACCTTAGACAAACAAAAGCTTAGAGAATTCATCACCAATAAACCTTTAGTACAAGGAATGTTGAGGTGAGTTTGTGAAAGCAGAAGGAAAATTATATCAGAGAGAAATATAAATCCTTACCAAAAAAAAAAAAAAAAATGAGTAGTACCAGAAATGGTAAATATCTGGGTAAATATAAAAAGATATTTTTAAGTTCTTTAAAAGATACTCAAGGGGCGCCTGGGTGGCGCAGTCGGTTAAGCGTCCGACTTCAGCCAGGTCACGATCTCGCGGTCCGTGAGTTCGAGCCCCGCGTCGGGCTCTGGGCTGATGGCTGGGAGCCTGGAGCCTGTTTCCGATTCTGTGTCTCCCTCTCTCTGCCCCTCCCCCGTTCATGCTCTGTCTGTCTCTCTCTGTCCCAAAAATAAATAAAAAACGTTGAATAAAAGATACTCAACTATTTAATGCAAAAATCATAATACACTGAAGGGTTTAAGCATAGGTACAAGTAAAATATTTTATAACAATAGCACAAAGAGAGAAATGGAAATAAACTAACATTTTATACAAAATATAAAATGTATAATATTACTTATAAAATGTATACCATTAAAGAAGTATATTTTATCCCTAGAAACTTCTTAAATATAAAATAATAAGGTATTACTAATAAGCCAACAATGGAGATAAAACAAAGTCATGAAAATATTCAATCCAAAAGAAGGAAGAGGTGGCTCAGTTCAGTTAAGTGAAAGGACTCTTGATTTCCACTCAGATCATGAGCCCAGGGACTTGAGTTTGAGCCCTGCATTGGTCTCAACACAGAGCACAGAGCGGGCTTGAGATAGCCTCTCTCTCCCTTTCTCTCTGCCCCTCCCCTGCTCCTTCTCTCCCTCTCTCTCCCTCCCTCTCTCTCTCAAAAGAAATAAACTAAAATAAAATAAAATAAGGAAGAAAATGAGGAATAAAGGAAAAGACACTTTTTTTAAATATGAAATTTATTGTCAAATTCGTTTCCATACAACACCCAGTGCTCATCCCAACAGGTGCCCTCCTCAATGCCGATCACCCACACTCCCCCTCCCTCCCACCCCCCATCAACCCTCAGTTTGTTCTCAGTTTTTAAGAGTCTCTTATGGTTTGGCTCCCTCCCTCTCTAATCTCTTTTTTATTTTCCTTCCCCTCCCCCATGGTCTTCTGTTAAGTTTCTCAGGATCCACATAAGAGTGAAAACATATGGTATCTGTCTAGGAAAAGACACTTTGAACAAACAAACGAAACTAGTAGCAGATAGGAGATTTAAACCCAAAATGACTTGGAAAGCCTGACAATATCAAGTGTTGGTGTGGATTATGAGGCATTCTCAGACCCTGTTGCGTTTGGGTATGCGAAATGATGCAGTAACTTTGGAAAGCAGAATGGGAGTTTCTTATGAGTTTAAATATATACTCTTACCATATAGCCCAGATTCCATTACTAGGTATTTTCACTTACTTGTGAACATTTGTTGGAGCTTTATTCCTTATAGTCCCCGAAAGAAAGCAACTTAAATTTCCACAACTGGTGCATGGATAAACAAATTGTGGTACATCCGTGGAACGAAATACTACTCAGCAATAAGAGAATAAACTACAAATACAGGCAACAATATGGATGAGTCTCATTATCATGATGCTAAGTAAAGGAAGCCTGAGACAGAAGGACTATCTACTATATGGCTCTATTTGTACAAAATTCTCTAAAAGGCAAAATTATAGAAACAGAAAGGAGAGCAGTAGTTACCAGCTGCTGGAGGTGAGGGGAAGGGGAAGGGGAAGGATTTGACTCCAAGCGTGTACCTTGGAACTTCCTGACCCCCAGACGTTCACTTTAGATTTTAGCTCATTACACTAAACAGCCAAGAGTGAAAGTCTGCCTCAGACCATTCAAAAACTGTCAGTTTGGGGGCACCTGGGTGACCCCATGGGTTAAGTATCTGACTCGTGATTTCGACTCAGGTCACAATCTCGCAGTGAGTTCGAGCCTGGCATCAGCTCTGAGCTGACAGTGTGGAGCCTGCTTGGAATACTCCCCCTCCCCCCTCTCTGCCCCAAATCTGCTATCTCTCTCTCTCAAAAATAAATAAGTAAACTTAAATTAAAAAAAAAAAAACCCTTTGAGTTTTATGACTTAATTTTCATTAAAGCTTCTCTGCTAAGAAGTGTAACATTTGGTTTTTTGAGTGAAAAACTAATTGAAGCTCTTATAGACCAAAGTTATTTTAAACTTGAGTTATAGACTATAAACAAGAAACAATCCCTTGAATGCAGTGCATAGATGAAAGAATAATACTGAATATAAGCCAAAGAATGTGTGAATAAATTGGTATTTCTTCTGAAAAACCTGGTGACTAAGGATTGTATCAAAGCCTGCTGTGGAGGGCAGAATTCTAGGATGGTCTCCAATATTACAGCATCCTGGTGTACACCTTCCCCTCCCCTTAAGTAACTTTTGGATGTACACATCCAAAAAGTGCCCTAACAATTAAGGGGAGGAGATTTGGGGGATGTGTACACCAGGACCAATGAATATGATAGGTTAGCACTCCAGCAATTACGGTACTGATCAGTTGGCACTGAGTTGATAAAAAGGAAGATTATCATGTCTGGATCTGATCTAATCAAGGGGAGCCCTTTAAAAGGACGTGACGTCTAAGAGAGCCATTTTCCTTCTGGCCATAAAGAATGAGCCACCCTGAGTTCTACAACTACAAGGAAATGAATTCTACCCAAACCACATAAGCTTGGAAGAGGAGATTTGTGAGGCTCAGATAAGACTCTGGCCTCTGACTGACACCTCGACTGCAGCTTTGCAGGCCCTGAACAGAGAATATACAGTAATGAGCTTGGGACCTACAAAAACTGAGATAATAAATGGATATCGTTAATTTTCCCCTCTCCCCTGCCCCCACTCTCATCAATGCTCCGTTTGTTCTCTGTATTTAAGTCTCTTGGGGCACCTGGGTGACTCAGTCGGTTGAGCGTCTGACTTCGGCTCAGGTCATGATCTCGCGGTTTGTGGGTTTGAGCCCCGCATCGGGCTCAGTGCTGACAGCTCAGAGCCTGGAGCCTGCTTCAGATTCTGTGTCTCCCTCTCTCTTTGCACCTCCCCTCCCCCCCCCCCCCAAACTCACACTCTGTCTCTGTCTCTTAAAAATAAATAAACATTAAAAAAAATTAAAATAAAAAAAAAAAGTCTCTTATGAGTTGCCTCTTCAGAGCTTGGAGCCTGCTTCAGATTCTGTGTCTCCCTCTCTCTCTGCCTACCCCCCACTCACACTCTGTCTCTTTTTCCTTCAAAAATAAACATTAAAGGGGCGCCTGGGTGGCTCAGTCGGTTGAGCGTCTGACTTCGGCTCTGGTCATGATCTCGCGGTCCCTGAGTTCAAGCCCCGGGTCGGGCTCTGTGCCGACAGCCCAGAGCCTGGAGCCTGTTTCAGATTCTGTGTCTCCCTCTCTCTGACCCTCCCCCATTCATGCTCTGTCTCTCTCTGTCTCAAAAATAAATAAACGTTAAATAAATAAATAAATAAATAAACATTAAAAAAAAAAGAGTCTTTTATGGGTGCCTCCATCTCTGAAACTATTTTTTCACCTTCCCTTTCCCCATGGTCTTCTGTTAAGTTTCTCAAGTTGTATATATGAGTGAAACCATATGATATCTGTCTTTCTCTGAATGACTTATTTCATTTAGCATAATACCCTCCAGTTTCATCCATGTTGTTGCAAATGACAGGATTTAATTCTCATTGCCAAGGGGTATTCCATTGTATGTATAAACCACATCTTTATCCATTCATCAGTTGATGGACATTTGGGCTCTTTCCATGATTTGGCTATTGTTGAAAGCGCTGCTATAAACATCGGGAACATGTGCCCTTATGCATCAGCACTCCTGTATCCTTTGGATAAATTCCTGGTAGTACTATTGCTGGGTTGTAGGGTACTTCTATTTTTAATTTTTTGAGTTACCTCCATGCTGTTTTCCAGAGCGGCAGTACCAGTTTGCATTCCCACCAACAGTGCATTTCTATACATCAATAATGAAGCAACAGAAAGAGAAATCAAGAAATCAATGCCTTTTACAATTGCACTGAGAACCATAAAATACCTAGGAATAAACCTAACCAAAGATGTAAAAGATCTGTATGTCAAAAACTATAGAAGACTTATGTAAGAAATTATATCTTTAAACAATCATTCAAAATCTACCAAAACCCTTCTGAAAATGTTTTCTGGAGGCAGCTGGGCGACTCAGTCAGTTGAACGTCTGAATTCAGCTCAGGTCATGATCTCACGGTTTGTGGGTTCAAGCCCCGCATTGGGCTCTGTGCTGACAGCTCAGAGCCTGGAGCCTGCCTCAGATTCTGTGTCTCCCCCTCTCTCTGCACCTCCCCCTTCTCACTCTCTCTCTCTCTCTCTCTCTTAAAAATAAATAAACATTAAAAAAAGAAAAGAAAATGTTTTTTAAAGTAAGCTCTTTTTCCAATATTTTATTTTATTTTTTTTTTTTTTTAAATTTTTTTTTCAACGTTTTTTATTTTATTTTTGGGATAGAGAGAGACAGAGCACGAACGGGGGAGGGGCAGAGAGAGAGGGAGACACAGAATCGGAAACAGGCTCCAGGCTCCCAGCCATCAGCCCAGAGCCTGACGCGGGGCTCGAACTCACGGACCGCGAGATCGTGACCTGGCTGAAGTCGGACGCTTAACCGACTGCGCCACCCAGGCGCCCCAATATTTTATTTTTTAAGTAATGTGGGTCTTTAACTTAGGATCCTGAGATCAAGAGTCGCAGGTTCTACTGACCGAGACAGCCAGAGGCCCTTCCTTTTTGAAGATTGTTAATCAAAGTAGAATATTTGGATTCCATGTTTTTAAGTGTGCAGATTTTTAGCAACAAAATTATACAATAATGGAAACATTCATTTTCAATATGCTCTATCCACAGTCTGCATTTCTTGCAAAAAAGTTATTTTCTTTTCATTGATCAACTTCTTGGATCTTAGATTATTCTTCTTCATTAGATTGGGAAACAGCTTGCACTAAGAGCAGGAAATGTGTGAGCTGTGCCATTCCAGGTAGCTTACTTGTGGTTGCATCAGTTATAATGTCTTCAATCAATTGTAATTCTTTTTAAGCCACTAGTCCATTTTCTGAAGGCTGAGGTCATCGAAAACAAGGGGGGAAAATCCATAAGTCCACCTAAGTGAGTCCCAGTGAACTGCTCTGTGTTGTAATAATACATGAACCAGACAGAATATTGCTATCAACCCCTCCTCCATGTTAAAGCCCATCTTTCCTCCTGCAGTAGGTGATCATGACTGCCCAGGATTCATTGGGAGAGCCAGAGTAGGTGTTAAGCTTAGTGTCTTTCTCAGTGTTCAGATTTTTTAAAAAAATCACTTTAAAAATTAGAAGAGTTCTACTAGTTTCCCCCCATCTTTGATAGATGTCTCAAACAGCTCATTTAGAAGATTGATGTTTGTGGTCACTTCACCAAGTTCTGGTTGTGGTTGATAGAATTTCAATTCCTGGGTCCTATCCAGAGCTACTGAATCTGAGTAGCTGAGGCAATGATTAAAGTTTTAAAACAAGCCTTCCAGGTGATTGTGATATACCCCAAAGTGACAACTTGCCTCCAATCAGTAAACCAAACAAAGTAGAGTAAGGAGCTTACATCAGAATCAACTGGGATGCTTGTTAAAAATACCTACACACTGGATTCTATCCAAGACAAACTAAAACCAGATCTCGACGGGTAAGACCTGGAATTTTATATTTTTTAAGTGCTTTCTCATGCAGGACCAGGTATAGAAACCTCAGCAGTTATATCGTTGAAGTGGGCTTCGTAATAAGAACTGACATTTTTCTTATTCTTCTCAAAATTCTTTTTGCGAACAAGCTTCTAGAGCTTTCTGGGGTTCTGTGGTTCTTAAAATGCAGATCCAGGTTCAAAAGCAACAGCATCACCTGGGAACTTTAGAAGTACAAATTCTCAGGCCCCACCCCATTCTACTAAATCAGAAACTTTGGGCAAGGGGCTTAGCAGTCTAACAAGCCTTGCATGCAATTCCAATACACATTCATGTTTAAGATCACTGGTTGAGGCCAAATAATGAAAATTACTTGTCTTTTTCTTTCTTTCTTTTCTTTTCTTTTTCTTCTTCTTTTTTTTTTTTTTTTTTTTTTTTTTTTTTTTTTTTGCAGGTGTGTGTGTGTGTGGGGGGGTACTTTATGATATACAATTTGATTTTGAAGAAATAACTCCTTAAAAGCTGTATTACTGGCAACGAATGAAGCATCATGTTTTCCCACTGTGTTTCCCTTTATGTTGTGTGCTGCAGATGTTGGCAAGAGTTGCACCATTTTATATATTTGCATTGGGGGAGTCTGAGATCAGGGTCGAGGAAATCTTTTAAGGTTAAATTCCCACAAATACTTCCTCCTGAAAACCTTGTGCCAGGCCGTGATTTCCCAGCAGATGTTTTCCATTATACAGTTACTGGGTCATGACAGACTTTCCACGGTTTGCAGTTGCCATGGCAACCCCATTTTTTGGTCTGCAGAGAATAGTATACAGCTCAGAGGTGTACGTTTTCTCTTAGTAATGGAAATGTTGATCCATCAAAGAAATGGATTAGTTGACAACTGTACATTTGATAAATCAGCAGTAAATTTGAAGGATCACATTTATTGTATATGCTTTATCCAGTGGTCAGTACACCGTTTCCACTAAATTTTCTAGACAAATAAAGACACTGTGGTAAGCATACCAGTCTTTGAGACTATGAAAAGCTGGGGGAAATATTTTGTTATTATTATAATCCATATTTTACATGTAGGGGGAAATGATTGTAAAGAAAAATAGCCAAAAATTTTGGTGATTCGTATTTTCTGTTTTACACTCATTTTGAGCCTATTTTGCCCTCAGTCACTTACTATAAAAATGAAAGCAAGTAGAAATTTGCAAAACAATGATAATTTAATAACACTGTAGACTCGAAAGCGATATATGTAGCATCTAATTGTTTGTAATTTCATCTGGGAACTTGTTATCTAGGGTATCATTAGGTTTTACATACACAAAAAGGCTATAGTAAAACATTTTCAGAATTAAGGCCCTTTGAAAAATGAGCCAATTATCATTTTCAAATTAAATCGAGAAAGTTTTTTTTCTCTACCAGTATATGTCTGGACATGGTAATTGTTCTCTCAAGTATTATTCATAACATACTGAAATCATGTTCTGCTTGGTTTATGACCTATATCAGAATGAAAATCTTTCAAACAGAGGTATTTTAAGTTATGGTAATTACTTTCAGTACTAGGTCCCATGAAGTCTGGGTCAAAGTGTAATGTTCATCCAGTAACTGTGAAATTGAACTCTATTTCTTGTACTACAGCAGTGGTTGGGGACAGGCTTCATTTTCTACTTTTTTTTTTTTTTGCAATAGTTTAATATTTTTGTCTTGGAATAATTTTGATTAAGTATAATCATGTATATGCATTACACTGATAACAGTTTTGTTTTAGTCCATTCTTTAATTTTTGGAATTGCATTATTTGGTGTAACTAGTGAAAATTGGAAAATGATTCTTTGTCTTAGATGATATAAAATTCTTTATATTCTTTCACTGGCAAGTTTCTCTGAAATACAGATTTTGAAAATATTGTATTTAGGTCTTTTTCCTTATTAGTAGTATGTAACTTGTACTATTTCCTCCGCCTAGATTATGTGCTTCCTGAAGTTCAGTATTATCGCTTTGGCTTGTCTTTGCCTCCCTTGTAGTACCTAACACACATATAGGTGCTCAATTAATTCTTGTTATAATCAATGAAATAAAAATATTTTAGCCCCTTGTATATTTGACTTAAATGAATGTTAATCTGGTACTGCTTTATACATTTTTTAATTTTCCAAATATTCTGAAGTAAACATAAATGATTTTATAATCTGAAAAAAACCTAAATTTTAAAATAACAGAAATGAAATTCAGTAGCTACTTTTCTTTTTTTTTAATTTTTTTTTTTTAACATTTATTTATTTTTGAGACAGAGAGAGACAGAGCATGAAAGGGGGAGGGTCGGAGAGAGGGAGACACAGAATCTGAAACAGGCTCCAGGCTCTGAGCGGTCAGCACAGAGCCCGACGCGGGGCTCGAACTCACGGACCACGAGATCACGACCTGAGCTGAAGTCGGACACTTAACCGACTGAGCCACCCAGGCGCCCCAATAGTAGCTACTTTTCTATCTAGACATTCTCTCAGTTCCATATCCCTTGGTAAATATGACAGTGATGTTTGTATGTATTTCTCACCCTTTACCACCTCTGAAATTGTGGATCAAATTTTTGAAGGGAGTAGGTTTATTTATCCAAGAGAAATTATACATCCACACTCAAAGGAACCTCAGAGTTCCCCTCTTACCCCATCCTGTTCTACCCCTTTCCACTCACCTCTCATCCTGTCCTGCTCCGTGTGTTTGTGCTTAAGAAAAAGGAGAATCATACGACTTCAGACCTGGAAGAGACCAGGTCACAGATTACAATCTTTAATGCTCCTGGAGCCAGCCAGTGCCACAGGAGGTGAGGAGGGTTTGCTAGGGACTGTGATATCTCAGAGAATAAGCCCCATCTAAATGGGGAGAAGTAAAGACAGAGCTCCAGCTAATTATTGCTGAGTGAGAATGTAGGCCAACTACCAATTTTTTTCCAAAAAAAAAAAAAAAAAAAAAAAATGGATTTTTATGTAAACATCCCAATTTTTAAATGTTGGTAACTGATACATGCATTAAAAAAAAAAAGTACTGCCTGTCAAGTAAAACATATCTTCAGGCCACAATTAGGCCATGAGCTGCCAGGTTTCCACAATGGCTACACTATATTCTCATTTCATAGATGAGGAAACTTAAGTTCAAACTGACGTAAAACCATCTTGGATCTTAGACAAAACCTTCAGTGCTCTTCAATCATAGATGTTGGTGACTTGATGTAGATATTTCCTTACATCAAGAAGGACGTTTGCCAGTATATCCTTTGTGGGAATGGAGTATCTGGAAACCATTGTATATCTTTAATCATGAAAACAAGAAGGTATTTGTTTTGTGGATCAAAAAGTAGAAACAACACTTTGTTTGAATAGGTGCTGTGGTCCAACATCTGAGAGGAAAATAGGGTAATATTGTTTAACTTGCTTTTATTATTATTTTGTTATTGTAGAGAGAGTGCAAGCTAGAGAGAGGGGCAAAGGAGAGACTGAGAGGGAGAATCTTAAGCAGGCTCCACACTCAGTGTGGTGCCTGTTGCAGGACTTGATCCCAGGACCCTGGGATCATGACCTGAGCCAAAATCAAGAGTAGAATGCTTAACTGACTGAACCATCCAGATGCCTCAATATTGTTTAATTTGTATTCATTGCAATTTTTTAGTAACTCCAAACTCTTTTGGCAGTAAAACATAACAATCTCTGAATTTCAGTTAGAGTTTTGCTAATGGGAGGAAATTTGCATATTCTATATTACTTCGACTACTTTATTATTTTGATTTAAAGGTTACTTGTAATTTAGAGAAAAAGAAAATTCTTTCCTAAAATTCCAAGAATGATCTCTTTCTCTGCATTTATATTATTACATTGTATTTTGTTTTCTGCTTAAAGTTCTCTTTCCCTATATACTCAAGAAACTTCCTGTAGATCTTTGGTGATATCAAACAGACCATTCTTGTAAGAAGTAAGGTTTCTATTTCCTTAGATAAAATGTTTGCTGCTGATGAGATTTTATATTCAAATGAGGTCCAACATGCATTGCTCCTTGTTCCACAAACTATACAAGATTGGAAACAGGATCAACTAGACCAGAAATGGCTGAAATCTGAAGATAAGAATATGACTGCAAAGATAAAGGGAGGCCTAAATCACAAAATACATTACAAGGCACCCTTGAAATCTGAACTAAAGATGACTTTCTACATCAGTGATTCTCAGACCAGATTCCTCAGATCATCTGGGAAACTTAAAAAATACCAGTGTCCAACCAAGAATTCTGACTTAATTAATATGGAAGCTGGGCACACATAAATCTTGTGCCAGTCTATCTCCACGTATTGGGAATAACACATGGTAGAAATAGTGATGGGTCTAGAAGTAAGACAAATCCTCCTCTGAATCCTTACACCCATCCCCGTCATGTATCCCAGGATACCCAGCATCAGTATCTAGAGAGGAGCGACAAATCTGTCTTGGTCTCATGTTGTATTTGTAATACAAGGAGTTATGGAGTCATGAGACGTTGTTAAAAGTTATGAAGTTAACCACATACCCCAGCCATCTATTTATAATGCTTGTGATGGTTTAAGAACTGACTGATTGTCAAAGCAATTCTGGAACACAAAGGTTAGGTCACAGAAGGAGGCCAAATCCTCTACTGTGGCCATTGCCACAGGCCTTGAAATAAGGTGTTGGGGAAAATATTAGTCCCCTGAATCACACTCAGTGGTGAGGCCTTCATTCTGGACTGGAGTTGACCCCACAGAGTTATAGCTCTTAGTGTTCATTTATTTAAATTCACCAACACAAATCACTTTTCAGAGTGCTGGGTCAGTCACAGACTCAGAACCCTCCTCATCAACTTCCTCTGGCCACTTCAATGGCCATTCTGATAGCTAAAATTGTGACCCAGTAACATCAAAATTCTTATTATCTTATCTATAGAATAACCAGGACAAATTTCCATGAGATTTTTCCTCCAGAAGAGACAAACTTCAGGGATCCCATGGTGATTTTCTGTACCAATATTTAAAGAGGTGCCACTTATTTTAAGGAGGAGAGAAAATATGGATATGGATATGGATATATATATATATATATATATATATATATATATATATATTTACATTTAGTTCTAAGCAATTCCCTAATTTACATTTAATTCTCTGAGTGATTTCAGATAGAGGTTTATACAGTAGAGATAACTTTTATAAATGTTCACACTTTAAGCTTAATACTTTAAGTTTTAATTTTAAAATTTGAAGCTTTAATATTTAACCTCAAAAAATATGCCTAGTGAGCACAAAACTTTAAATCCACATTTGCCAAACTATGTTGGGTAGATCTTGGGTTTTGTGGTTTGTTAAAAGTTGCCATATATATTTACATATGCATGTAAACACATACCCCCACAGGATTTACTGGACTGGGAAATGCTGTCTTAAATAAGCGTAAGCTGGCTTAGTTACTTTAAGATTTCAAAAGTTTTGCCAGTTAACATTAGAAAGATGGGGGGTGGGAGGGAGGGAAGGGTGGGTGAGGGGTATTGAGGAGGGCACCTGTTGGGAAGAGCACTGGGTGTTGCATGGAAACCAATTTGACAATACATTTCATATTAAAAAAAAAAGAAAGATATAGTTTGATACAATTTCAAAACTATTCAACCAATCAATTCATTCCGAAGGACCATGTAATGAGACTGGTGTGGTTTTTGGTTGTTTTTAATGTTTATTTTTGAGAGACAGAGAGAGAGAGAGACAGAGACAGAGACAGAGACAGAGAGACAGAGACAGAGACAGAGACAGAGAGAGTTCAAGTGCACTATCAGCACAGATCCTGATAGGGCTCAAACTCAAAAACTGTGAGATCATGACTTGAGCCGAAGTCGAATGCTTAACCACCCAGGCACCCAAGACTGGTGTTTTTAAAAAAGAACTTCAAGAGACGTTCAATATGATGAACTGGAAAGTCATGGAGTTTGGAATTACAGACAGGGTTCAAATTCTAACCTGTCCCTTACCCAGCCCAGAGATCATGGGCAAGTACTTGGTTTTCAGTAGAAATTAGATAAATAGTATCTGTCTCACAAGATTGATCTGAGATTAAAAGAGATAAATTGTGTAAAGATATTGGGACACAGAGGTCCTTAATATATCAATAAATCTGAATTCACTCCCTCCCTTACTTCAGCGTCTCTTCTGATGGCCCTTCATGTACAGGCCTATATATTTATATGACTCTAATCAGGTTTCACAAATGGATGTTTTTTCCACTTCAGTCAGTTATTTACTATCAATATGGGCCTGTATTAACATAGTCCATACAACTTAACAGGCCACCTAGTATTTCATGGCATTAAACACCAGTTTCCTTGGATAATCATTTATTGTTGGACATTTGAGTTATTTTCAAATATTCCCTTTCATAACAGCTTTGTATGAAAAGCTTGGAACAAATTACTTGTTTGCTTTTAGATTATTTTCTAGGAGTATATTCCCCAAAGTGAAATTACTAGGTCAAAGGAAAGAAACCATTATATAGTTTTTGTCACAAATAGCTCTGAAGAAAATTTGAACCAATTACAATGTCACTTAAAATATATAAGCGTACCTTTTTACCTTAACCTGTCACCAATGGACTTTTAGTGCTTTTACTAGTTTAATGAGTAAATACCGGTAACCAATTTGCTTTCAGGCAATTTTATTCAATATTCATAATGCTGTGGATTTTTGAGTATGCCACTTTACTGTCTTTATTTTTGTGTAAGTGTGCAAGCTGTTTATTCTACTCCTTGATGTTTTTGACTAAAATCTGATTTCCAGGGTAAAGGATCTCTAGCCAACCTCATGTTTTAGGGCAAAATTGATAATTATATAATAATTTCCTCTGTAGGGTGACTAGCAAACTTTGTCATGTGGCTCCAACCCTTTGTTCTCCCACCACTTCCCTTCCCCAACCGGCCCTCCGAACTTAGTGGATCTGAATTTTTTTTAGTACAAGAATGATACCACAAAATATCCAGTGCTTGCTTAAATCTCTGCTTATGGTTGGCCAGGAGTGTTTGTGATGTAAAAAGTTCCCCTTAAAACCAAGAAAAGCCATGATCCCAAACTTGTATCAATAATTTATACCCATGGGAAACTTTTAACTGGCATCCTGATCATTTTTTTAAGTTAATATGGAGAGTGACTAAACTAAATTATGTAAAATTATTAGAAAGGACCATATATTTCATGTGTCAAGCCCTCCTACAGTATTTTTCCCTATTGCCAAGGCCACTTGGTCACTGTCTACTCTGTCCTTTAGGACCAATCCTGACTTCAAACAGTAGATTCCATCTCAGTAATATATAGTTTAGCATTGAGTTACAAGTGCTATTACTTGGTCTTGAACTTCAGTACTGATAACTAACTTATTTGTCTCAAACCAAAGGATTAAGTTTTGCCTCTATTGGCACCCCATAGGGATAGATGTTGGTGAAGGAACTCCAGCTTTTTGGTGAAGGAAGAGTTGGTCTGTGACCTGTTGACTGACTGTAAATACTGACTTCCTGCTTATCCTACGCCTTAGCAAATTCGGAGTCATCTTATTAACTACTAACAGATGAAAAGCTAGGTGAATCATAATCCAAAGCCTGAAATCCAAAGTCTTTGTTTTGCAGAGAAAAGAGCATGTGTTATTTACATGGCAAACTAAACAGCTCTCTCTTGCCAAGGTGCACAAAATGAGAAATCTCGTTTATGCCTACACATGACTCAAATATTGCCTTCTCTATATTGGAGAAATATGTATGCTTTGAAAAAGACAGATATGAAGGGCTATGTACTGAAAGAAAAGAGGCAGGAGAGGGAGCCATAGAGGAGATAACCCAGCGATCATCTACAGAAACAGTTCACTAGATGTCACCCCACACTTAGCCAGGATTAATGTTTTTCTCACAGAACACACTGGCAGGAAAGGGGCCTTCTGTTTCCTGGCAAAGAACTCTTATTTCTCCCCAACATAAATTGGTGGAATGTCTTTGTGTTGAAAATTATTCTAAGTCATAAAAGTAACTTTTGGCTTTAACCAAAGAGTTTTTGATGTCCATGAAGTTTTGACATTTGAACAAGGATATACTATGTTAACCTACCATGTAATTTTATATAGTGCATATTTATTACATAGAAATTTGAAAATGCAAATATGCAAAAGAAAAGAAAAAAAAGCCTGCATGACGTGACCTTACCTCCAGAAATAAAATGATAAAGACTTTGATATATATCAAATATATACAATTCTTTCTATACACACACTAAAAAGTTGGTTCATAAAGTGCCTATTATGAATTCTTTCCATGTCAATCAATACATTTGTACTGTGACTATACATCACTTCAGTCGCATAATAGCATTTTATTATTTATCAATTCTATAATAATTAAACGTTGATACCATATGCTTGAGATCCCTCTATGTCCCTTATGTTGAAAAAAAAGGATGTGAGCCTGAATGTATCTTTCTCGTGTTTTATATTAATATTTATGACATCACCAAATCTTACTTAAACCATTTTAAAATTTTTCTTTGAAGAAATTGTTCAGACTTTAAAAAATCTGAGAGTAAGCCACCTTTATCCAAGTACTCAATATAAAAATCTGTATTACTACTGTTTAAATTATTAAAGGGAAACCTCACTAGAATGAAGTGGGGAGGTTCAGCAGTGGAAGATCTCATGCCCTACTATTCCTCCTCAATTGCAAATATAATAGGAAGAGAGGGAACTTGGGCTTGGATACTACTTTGCTCCCCCACCCCCCTCACTCCCACTCTTCCCCTCCCCCCTGGCAACAGCCCAGCCAATGAGGGACAGTCACAGCTCAGCCAATGAAAAGCCACTATATTTTGAACTCCCAGTTTACTCCAATGGAGTTTTTGCTTAGAACAGCCCTTGCAACTTCCCCCTTTCTTCTACAAAAGAGCGTTCCTCTCTTTTGTTCTGCGGACTTGTCTGTGGTTTTTGTTATAGTTTGGTTGTCCAGGATTGCAATTCTCTGCTGTTCCCAAATAAACTCATTTTTGTTGGTAAAATAACTGGCATTTAAAAAAAAAAAAAATTTAACGTTTATTTATTTTGAGAGAAGAGACAGAGTGCAGCAGGAAAGGGGCAGAGAGAGAGAGGGAGAATCTGAAGCAGGCTCCAGGCTCTGAGCTGTCAGCATAGAGCCTGATGCGGGGCTCGAACCCACAAATGTTAGATCATGACCTGAGCTGAAGTCAGAGGCTTAACCGACTGAGCCACTCAGGAACCCCTAGCTGGCAATTTTTTTTTTTTAAGGTTAACACCAAGTTTTCCATTCTGAGGAAGAAAAATGATGGCTTGTTTGATATGAGTATTCACTCTCAGGAAGACTAATATGGCACAGGTTTCTTGTCTGACTTTGGGGAGAAATCAGTGGACAGGTTCTATGTCCAAAATATCGTGTGTATGTCCTTTACTGGCAAGAGACTAGATTTCAAGGTTTTTGAAAGATGTTAGTGATATATTCTGGAGAACCAGATGTTCCTGTGTTCAGATTCCTTACTGAGTTAATTCAGACAATTTCTTTAACTTCTCTGATCTCATTTTCCTACCTGTAAATTAAAGGTCATGATACCTACCACGATGTGTCACTGGAATTAAGTAAGATCATACTTTTAAAGCTCCTGGTTCATAAAAGCACCAAGAGTTTGTTTTTTATTATTTAAATGGATCTGTCCTTTTTTCAGAAATAAAATTCTTGATTTCTCACATCAGTTGAGTATATGAGCAAATAATACATGTTTAACTCTGTACTAAACCATATTTTATTGGACTGCACGATTATGAGTAAACCATGTTTGCTGTTGTTATATACTTGTGACTTTTCTCAATATGCTTTTGATCTGTTTACTCTAAGCACTAGACATCCTTACAATTTTTGTCTACCTCTGATGTTTCTTTCTTGTTTCCCCTCTCTTTTGAATCCTTTCCTACCTGGCAAACAATGAAGTCATTAAGACCATCATGAAATAAGTCCTGTTGTGTTATGAATATATCATTTCAGTTTATGTTCATATTTTCTATGTGCTTATGAAGTACACTGGGTTTTGAGAGAAAATAATGAGGTGATGTTCTCGACAGCCCGCCTGCCACATCCTTTCCATAATAGCTTGAATAGCAATAGGAAAGAGGTTACTTTGATTGTCTAGCCTGGTCAAGCTTCATAGCTTTTTGTGCACCTACCTACAAACTGAAGTACAGCAAGAAAAAATTCTACCCTTTCTCACTAGTATGTACACACCTTTTAAAATAGTTTCCCCAAGAGGATATTGTGTTCAAGGAATATTATATTGATCCTTTGCATTACCTTTACCAGAAATAGTTTTTTTTTAATTTTTTTAATGTTTTATTTATTTTTGAGACAGGGAGAGACAGAACATGAACAGGGGAGGGTCAGAGAGAGGGAGACACAGAATCTGAAACAGGCTCCAGGCTCTGAGCTGTCAGCACAGAGCCCGACGCGGGGCTTGAACCCACGGACTGCGAGATCATGACCTGAGCCGAAGTCGGCCGCTTAACCGACTGAGCCACCCAGGCACCCCTACCAGAAATAGTTTTTTGGGGGGACACCTGGATGGCTTAGTTGGTTAAGCCTCTGATGACTTCAGCTCAGGACATGATCTCACAGTTCATGCATTGGAGCCCTGCATCGGGCTCTGTGCTGACAGTTGGGAGCCTGGAGCCTGCTTCCGATTCTCTCTCTCTCTCTCTCTCTCTCTCTCTCTCTGCCCCTCCCCTGCCCATGCTCTGTCACGTTCTGTCTCTTTCTCTCTCTCTCTCTCTCTCTCTCAAAAGAAATAAACATTAAAAAATTAAAAGTAAAAAAGAATGTTTTTTTTTCCTTAGGCATATTACTAAAAAGAAAACACCACTGATCTGGACTTAGCATAGAGACAAATGTGTGTGCTTTGTGTGTGTGTGTGTGTACCTGTACCTGACTGTATATACAGAAAATCCAGTTCTTTGTTTCTCAAAATTTCTCCACCGTGTAAAAATAATAAGAGAAAACCCCCAGCTAGGTGGGAATTTGTTAATCTCTATTTGCAAGGCCTGCTCTTCTAATGCTATTTTCTTTCTTTCTTCCTTTCTTTCTTTTCTTTCTTTCTTTCTCCCCCAAGGTGGGCTTGTCTGAATGTTTCCAGAAGAAGCTGGTCGGTGGTGACTTTCATCTATGCTTTCTGTGCTAAACACGCCTGCTTTTACCTTGGATACTGTGCAAATTGTGGGGCTCCAGCTGTTTTACTGTTCACTACTGCTGTAACATCAAGACCTAAACACTGAAAAGAGAAGTCGAAATAAACACATCCTGTTCCTTCACTCAGTGGGTATTTATGGAGGGCTTAATATGCACCAGCTACTACTTGTGTTATTAAGTGTCCATTTCTTTTATTAAATTCTTCCTATTAGGTGTGTTTACTGTCACTTCTGGAAAGAGCAAGTTTTTATTCAGACTATGGTGTATTCAACATATGCCTTAAATTCAATTTGACGCTGATTGCATCTGATTCATGAGGGTTAGTAGTTTCTGCCTTTCTTTGAATTTTGTCAGAAAAGAACGGAAGCATTTAGACTCTGTTCCATCATTTCAAAGTTTAGGACTTATTTCACATTTAGTAAAGTAGTCAGTTGAATAATTGAGTCACCTACTTACCCCCATTGAACAAGTTATCCATGCCTTATAAATTGAGATCAACTGATAAGAATAAAACTAGATGTTTGGTCTTGAAACCAACTGTAAATAGACATGGAGTAGCGTTATTTATTCAGTTATATTTTGCAACATCTTTTTACACTTCTGACAGAGCGCTAAACAATGGAGATTCGATGATGAATAAAACTGCCGCCCTCAGGGAGCTTTCAGGGGTACGTGATGTGCTAAACTGTTTCTTCCATTTGATGGAAAGATGATAGAAACTTCCATGGACTTTCCCTTTTATACACACCTAAGGGTTAGATGATAGAAACTTCCATGGACTTTCCCTTTTATTTTATTTATTTATTTTTTTAAATGTTTATTTATTTTTGAGACAGAGCATGAATGGGGGAGGGGCAGAGAGAGAGGGAGACACAGAATCTGAAACAGGCTCCAGGCTCTGAGCCATCAGCCCAAAGCCCGACGTGGGGCTCGAACTCACGGACCACAAGATCGTGACCTGAGCTGAAGTCGGACACTTAACTGACTGAGCCACCCAGGCGCCCCGGACTTTCCCTTTTATACACACCTAAGGGTTAAATTACAAACTCAAAACTGAATTACTAAGGGTTCCTAAAATTCAATATTTATAAACTAAAATCAGTACATTACTAATATGTACAGAAAAATCTATATTAATGTTTTATTATTCTTTCATCAAATATTTATTTTTAAAATATCTAGTATTTATTTATAATTGTTACATGCATTGTAATAAGCATATATATGTTATAAATATTGTCTAAGCACGAAAACAACCCTACAAAGAAGGTATTATTACTGATTTAATTATACAAAAGAAGAAACCAAGGCTTAGAGAGGTTTACATGATCTAACCAGGACTGGAGTCAAAGCTCTGGCTCTGGATCCATGCTTTTAACTGCATTGTACTAGATGTTGGGGATTGAATGGTGGGCAAATAAAATACTTGCTTGACCTCATGCAACTTATAGTCTGGTTAAGGAAACAGATACTAACGAAATTATCACACAAATATATAAACACAAATAGTAACATGTACTCGGAAGTGCAAATACAGGACATTAGAACAAAACTACAAACGGGGAACATGAATCTGACAGCGCAAGACAAATTTAGATTTGAGCTGCTTTCTGAAGTGTAAGCAAGCATTAAGTTGATGAATGTAATAGGAAAGGGACCGGAGGTGAGAGAAAGCATCCACAGATGGAGAGCTAGGCCAGGAAGCAGAGAAGTAGGGTAGAATTAAGGGAAATCCAAAGAGGCTGGGACAGCTCTGACAAGGGAGAGAATGGCATGAACAGAGTGAAACATTCGAGGCCGGACTGTGCTGGACAATACAGGCAATGTCGGGAATGATTGTCTTTTTCCTAAGAGCTTCGTGAATCCATTCAGTGATTTTAAGGTTCTAAAAGTTCTATTTACCTCAAAACCCTTGGGAATTTTGCAAACCTATTCTACAAACATAAACACAAAGACATAATTGAAATTTCTTCAATTTTTTTCAAGAACATTTTGCTATAAGTATGTCTTGAGTTTTCTGAGGTCTTTACTTGAAGTTATTTATTACTTTAAAATTTTAATTACTTTTAGCTTATTTTCATTACCTACTTAGTTGGTCATAGAATTTTTGGCTAATCTCATCTACCTGGTATGTGTTTGACTCAATAATATTTTGGTTTATAATTTTTGAAATATTCCCTCAAGATTAGTATATGTTACAGTATAAATGTCTTAATCCATATGGGCAGCTTATAACAATACTATAGACTGGATGGCTTATAAACAAATGAAATTTCTTTGTTTCTTTTAACAAAAGAAATTTTTCTGACACAGGAGACTGAGAAATGTAAGATAAAGGTGCAAGATTTGGCATCTGGTAAGATCTTATTTCTTGGTTCATAGAAAGCCATCTTCTCGCCGTGTCCTTACATGGTACAAGGCACAAGAGAGATCCTGGGGTTTCTTTTATAAAGAAATTAATCCCATTCATGAGATCTCTACCCTTATGACCGAGTCACCTTCCAAAGGTCCCATTTCCTAATATCACTACATTGGAAATTAGAATTTTAACACTCAATTGGTGGGGGGGGGGGGGGGGGGTGCGGCACAGAAACTTTCAGTCCATAACAAATATGATGATGCCTGTCCATATTTCTATAGATAATATATGCAAAATTCCACCCTCAAAGCTTTCTAATGAGGAGGAGCTGTATTGTTATCATTAGGTATTATTTTTCCTGCATAAGTAGAATATATTTTACCAAAAGTCCTCATTTTCTTTATTTTTTTAATGTTTCTATTTTATTTATTTTTGAGAGAGAGAGAGAGAGGGAGAGTGGCTGTGGGGATCAGAGAGGGAGGGGACAGAGGATTCGAAGCAGAGAGCCCATGCAGGGCTTGAACTCAAGAACCATAAGATCATGACCTGAGCTGGTCAGATGCTTAACCGACTGAGTCATCCAGATGCCCCAAAAGTCTTTACTTTCAGTGGGCCAATTCAAAAAATATTTGAGAACCATATATACCTACATTGTATGAGTCAAGCATGAAGCAAACAGTTACCACATAATAACCCCATGTCTGTAGCAGAGAAGGGTAGAGGGCAAAGAGACACTACCACCTCTCCACCCTCAAAGACTTCCAGAAAGAAATAGGAAGGGCTTCAGACCAGGCAGTGTCTGGTCTGAAGAGAACAGAGTGTCTGGTCTGGAAGAGAGCAGAGGAAATGAAATTTATGAATACATGCAAATGAGAGAGTATTACATAATTAGAAAATTATGATGAACTTAGAATTCCAGAAAGTGAACGAAGCCACGGCAGGTGATAAGGCAAGACAGGTATACAGCTTGTGAGACATAAAGATAGAAGTGTCTCGTTTGCCAACTTTTGAAAACAAATCTACTTTTCACTGAGGTACTTTTTTATGACCTATAGTAACAGAAGACCTATGACCAACAGCGGAGTTAGAGTCTGCGTTAAACCATAAGATTGTCTCTTGAGAATGGTAAGTTATTTGACTTTCATGTGAGAAACCACATAAAAATATTGTGATAGATATTGTTCAAAGGGAACGCACATTGTTGAGACTCCTTAAACTTCCTATTTTTTATGGAAATCAGTAGTCAGGAAAAACACAAAAAGGAGATGATCAATATGTATGTACAGAGATTTGGCTCCTGATAAACACCCATATGATAACATCGGGTCTACTCAGCACATTAATGAAATTTGGCAAGATTTATGAATTGTCTTAGCAACCTCCCCAGGAAATGGAATTTGGCTGATGCAATGCCATCTTAAGAAAGGCCAGATCTGCATATCATTAACATTTGTGTTGGTGGGTTCCCAAAAATGGGTGTAGCCTGACCCAAAATGCATGTTATAAGAAAAGCCCCCGCTTGCTACAGGAGTGTGAAACCATCTGAGGGAAGCAAAAAATTAGACATTTTTTCAAGCACAAATGGCTGCTGTCAAAACTAGTTGCAATAGTGCTGTGTTCAGCAGCTGCACCTGTGTGGTAACTGGGGAGTTGTCTGGCTATGAATGTTTGCTTCACACATCAGAGTTGAAAGTACAGGATGGAGTGCACTGGGCAACATCACACGTAAATAGAATGGGGCTTTCTTCCTCCCTCCATTATCTGAGCCTCAAGCCTTAAAACAGGAGTAAACCATGACACAATAGTGTTTTCATCTGTGGAAAAATACATATTTTTCTATGCTGGTAATGGCGTATAAAAGGGAAACATGCCTATTTGGTCACTGACCACTTCCACATCATAACTTTCTTGGAATTTCCTTTTTAAGCAATCTTTCCTAGAGACCCAGTATTGGCCCGAGACCAATTTACTCTTTGCCAAAAAGTTATTTCTCAGGCCCAATTATCTAGAAAGCTCACGAAATGTGTGCCTTGGCAGGCTGAAGAAAAAAAGATTTTGTAATCAGGTTTTCCAGAGGAACTCTCAGAATTTCCAATCCAAGATCCTGTTTTGGTTGGAAGAAGATGCAGATAGAAACATGAAGAAAGAAAAATGAGGAGTGTTGTCTCTTATACAACTCTAGGCAGATTTATTGTATCCAGTCCCTCCTAGTGGAGGTGAAGGGAATGGTAAAAGGAAGGGATCTAGAACTCAGGATCTCCTGGGGGCACCTGGGTGGCTCAGTCGGCTGAGCATCTGACTTTGGCTCAGGTCATGATCTTACAGTTCGTGGCTCAAGCCCCACATCAGGCTTTGTGCTGACGGCATGGAGGCTGCTTCAGATTCTCTGTCTCCCTCGCTCTCCGCCTCTCTCTTGCTCTGCACAATCTCTCTCTCTCTCTCTCTCTCTCTCTCTCTCTCTCTCTCTCTCTCAAAAATAAACATAAGAACTAAGGATCTTCTAAAATGCCCATGCTCAGCATGACCATTTGGGTAACCTTAAAGAAAGTCCTAAAAGTTAGAGGCAGCATAAAGGTTTCTTTTGCCGCTATTTGAGCCAGATGAGCAGGTCAAAACAAAGAGGTTCAAGAGGTTAGTCTGAGATCCCTATCAGATGAAGGTCTCAGAGATGGATAATGCCCTGAAACTTCATCTATTTATACCCAGTGGCCATTTGCAACACCAGTCATGTGGCTGAGTCCAAAGAAGCCCCACACACCCACAGCTGTTCAGAAACTACCTTGAATTCCTTTACTTCTGCTTCTTTATTTCGATAGCCTAGAAAAAATGTTCTTCATCCCCAAACCCAAGATCCACTCCCCTCCGTTTCTTCTTTCTAAGGAGAACAATACTCCTTTTAAGGAAAAAAGAAAAAAAAAACAGTTGATTTAATAGGAAGAGTTTTAGAAGCGCCTAGGGGATTTTGCTTTTTAGAGTTTGCTAAGCCTATCTCTTGTCATTTCTTACTATTAACGCCTTCTAACGTCTGCCTTTGAACGTACCTCCCAAACTCTATTGCGGAAACAATAACACTCTCCATCCCCTTCTGTTTAAAATCCAGCAAGTATCTCACCTCTTTCTGGGAAATACCAAGTTACACTAGATCTAATCATGTGTCATAAATTCTGTATTCAAAAATCCTACACCTCATTTATTGCCAATCTGATTGACAAAACTTCAAAAGCTTTACAAAATACTCCCTCAGTGAGTCTGCGGCAAAATAAACACTAACACTGAATGATTCTGATGGTTACACAGAATGGCAGAAACTCCTTAAAAAGGGAATTTGTTAAATTCTGGCAAAACTGCACGTATATAATCTTTAATCTATTCTATGTCATTATTTTGAAAAATGATAAAGAGGAAAAATGGAGTTATTCTGCCTTGTGCATATGAACTCTTAAGTCAGAATAAAAATTGAAGTTTCTCAATCCCATTTATTAAATGTGAAGGGAATGATAGGATTAGATTGTCACTAATTTTCAGCTTCCAAAAAAACCCAACAGATCTGTTATAATTATGAATACCTAATATCAAAAACAAAACAAACAAAAAAGACAAACCCAAATCATGCTTTTACTGATAGAAGGTACACACATAACCTAAGAAGTAAAAGCCTCAAGTGATCAAAACTCTAGATCCAAATACCAGAGGAACATGTTAAATAGCCCTGTGAAGATACAGTCAGCAAAACTAGAAACTAATTGAGTGGCCTCGTTTTCATGACAGTATCATTATTTGCAAAAGTTCAACAAGGATCTGTTTTCCTTGCAACAAGACACATTTGGAAAAGTTAGTTATGTTACCAAGTTTTCACCAGAATCCTATTTGAGAGTGATGTGCGTAGAATCAGATCTGACCAGTTTTAAGGAGCCTAGGTCCAGACAATAAAGCCCCTTTCAAAAACAAAACAAAACAACAACAACAAAAAAAAAAAAAAACAAAAAAAACAAACCCTCCAAAAAAAAAAAAAAAAAAAAAAACAACCCTCCTGGTCTCTTGCTCTCAGGGTTTTCTGGCACCCTTTGATGTGAGTAAGGAAGATCACTTCCTGGCAGGCTCAGGAACCTCAGGATATTTAGGGACCTTAAGAAGAGAGGAATTCACCCAAATCTATAGGTATTATAGGTGGAATCTCATGGCAAGTCTCTGGCTTGGCTCCCTAGCTGTAAGATTCTTAAAAATCTAGTCTGAAGGGCACCTGGGTGGCTCAGTCGGTTAAGCGGCCGACTTCGGCTCAGGTCATGATCTCGCGGTCCGTGAGTTTGAGCCCCGCGTCGGGCTCTGTGCTCACAGCTCAGAGCCTGGAGCTTTTTTCAGATTCTGTGTCTCCCTCTCTCTGACCCTCCCCTGTTCATGCTCTGTCTCTCCCTGTCTCAAAAAATTAAAAAAAAAAAATAAGTTAAAAAAAAAATCCAGTCTGAGATTTCTTATGAATAGTTGCAGCAAAGCAGACTTAAGAAGCACATATATGGTCATCACCATTCTTGCTGCACTTGTGTAAGTAATCAGGCCAAGTTTAATGAGATTGGATTTATTTTGCAAACAAATTAGTCTTACTGTGATTATCGTTGATAGAAATAGGGGTGACTGTAGATAGAAAAATTATGTTTCAACGGAAAACTATCGCACTGAGGATATCAGATTCTAGTCCTGTGTTTTGTCTTTGAAAAGGTTTTGTTATCACATCTGTAAGCTGGACTGGATCCTGAACTCTTTTAGTTTCCTCAAACATCTGGCTACAACTCTCTAAACTAACATTTCCGATTGTCTCCTACCCTTCTGACCTAGAATAACTAAGAACAAAAGTCATCCTTTTCCCAAACCCCTGCAAGCTGAAGTTGGACGGCTCATCATAAACTTAAGAGAAATCACCAGAACAGATCATGTATGGACAAGCCTCCTGCCTGTTGCTGTGTGGGCCACTCAGAAAGTTCACCAGAATACCTGATGACATCACCAGAGACATTCAAACTGCACAAGATGCTTCAAGCCTATCATGGAGAAATCTCAACTGACTGCCCTCCAGACTCAAATTGGGTTTACAGTCTACTCAAAGTGCTAACTTTTGTTTTTCTTTTTCCTTTTGCTTCCAGGTAAATGCCTCCTATTAGATAATTGATTGCTCCCACTATATAAACCTAACTTTGGGAGCCCACCTACATCACCATTTCCTAAATGAGACACAACTGTTTAACTGATCTATTCTTAGGACTAAGAGACTGGTTCAGTGTCATATCTACTTAACCCAGGTTCTAGATTGTGAAACTTCTTTAAAAAAAAAAAGTTTATTCATTTATTTTGACAGTGGGGAGGGGCAGAGAGAGAGGGTGAGAGAGAATCCCAAGCAGGCTCTGCACTGTCAGCACAGAGCCTGATGCAGGGGGTGCGGGTGGGGGGCTCGATTTCACAAACCGTGAGATTATGACCTGAGCCAAAATCAAGAGTTGGACACTTAACTGACTGAGCCACCCAGGCATCCCTGGAGACCCTTCTTTCATCTTTAGCTGAAGACAGTATTTAGACCACCTTGGGTAGTACTCATTTTAACCTGAGAACCTCTTATTGTAAATGAGGGATACATATTAATAAACCTCTGCTTGTTTTTCTTATGTTAATCTGTCAGTTGTTACAGGGGTCTCAGCCAAGAATGCAGAGGGTAGATGAAAATTTTTTTTTCCTCCTCTTTACTACAGTATTGGGAAAAGATTTAAATCTAAAATGGAACCAGAGGATGTGAAATGGAGAATCTCATGCATGTGCCCTTAGAAGAAAGGAATTTAAGAACGGAGACCGGTTTCCCACAAGTGCCTGATTCACAAAAGATCAAGACATCTTTGTCCAGTGAACATCCACCAAGAATCCCGATTCTCAAGCCAATGAACTTACTGCTTAGATATCAGGTGGACATTCCCGTCTTTGCAATCCTTGTCCATAAATACAGCCCAGCCTAAACCCTCAACAGACCCACCGCCTATAGTTTGCTAACCTAGGTGTTTCCTGAAGAAGTGGGTAGGTAAATGAATGACACAGTACTAGTTATGAGTTTATTGTTGAATCTGGGTGATGGATAAATTGGAGTTATTTCAGAAACTATTCTTAATTTTGTATCTATTTGAAATTATCTTTAATAAGATGCTTAAAAATATAATGTACATTACCTTATAAGAATACAGATTTCTTGGGCCAAAGATGCCAAGAGTTGATTCTGAAAATCTGAGATGAGAAACAGGGATTTGTCTTCTAGTTTAGGTCCCAAATGTTTATCATGTAGGTTATAAAAAATACACACTTTTGTGTCTGTGCTCCTTGAGTTATAAAATAGTACTTGGCATGTAGACTTGCCATAATTTTAAGGTGTGTTTTTATCTTCACAACTAGAAAGCAGTTAATCTTTTTCTGATTTTCCCGCTATTTCTCTACTACAGTTCTTTTATGTAATAGGCCTTCAAACATATTAACTTCTTATTCCTCTCAAAGAAAGTATATATGTTTTAGTTCAGAAGAAGTTTTCCTGAAACCCACACAGGTAGGTCGCTGAGACATTTTATTGTGTATGCCTGTCACCAATCAATTGCTTCATATCAAACACTTAGATGAGAAAAATATCACAGAACATTACCCTATTCATTTTTATCCTTTTGTAAGCTTACAAGTTTATTCTTAATCCTTTGCTTCAAAGAAGTTCATGACTGCAAACTGATATTTATAAAATAATAATAATAATAATAATAACAACAATAATAATCACTTCACAGCATCTGCTTTGGGGAGATTAGAACTTAAAATCTTGATGTCATTTTTGTTCTTGCAAATGGAGCTAGGAAGAAAAACTAGAACGGTGCAAAGACTTCAGAACTGTGTGTGTATGAGTGGTAAGGGAATGCAGTGATTTCGACTGGACTGATTTAAACTGGATCAAAAAATTTAAACTGGATGAGGGGCTCCTGAGTGGCTAGTTGGTTAAGTGTTCAACTCTTGATTTCAGCTCAGATTGTGATCTCATGGTTTGTGAGTTCAAGCCCCATGTCAGGCTTGGTACTAACAGTGAAGAGCCTGCTTGGGATTCTCTCTTCCTCCCCCTCTCTCTGTCTCTCTGTCTCTCCGTCTCTCAATAAATAAAAAACTTAAAAAAAATTTTTTTAACTGGATGAAAAAATTGGCCCTAGCCAATTACCCTCCCTGGATTGCTTTAAGAAGTAAGTTTAGGGTCTACTGGGTGTCAGAGTAGATCAGCCACTGCTTTCCTTTACTTTAAGAGAGAGGAGAATCAAAAGTTATTCTTTGAAACTTACAGAAACTGAGAACTACCTTTGAACCAATCAAGAACACTTTTAAAAATTGTGTTAGGATTCTCGGTTTTGAAGGACATTTTGAGAAAAAGAAGATTCACCTGAAAAATTTTTACTGCCAGTGTCTATCAGTATGCCTGCTGACATTTCAAAATTTTGAATTCCACAGGAAATTTTGGCCAAACTTCATGTTATTGTATGACCATGGCAAGATTTTCCGTGATCTTTTTGCTGTTTTACAAATAAAACTCTTCTGTCTGCAGTATGCAGCTGAGGATACCATTTATTTTCTCCCTGTATGAGTAGGACAAAACAAATGGACTTAAATATTTCACTTATAAAACATTATTATTTTGCTAGTTTTCATTTACTTACTGGAAACTCATATGTAAATAATATGTTTTAGAAATTCTAGGAAGTAATGTGTTTGCCCTCATTTTTATCTTTAATATAAATAGCCCTGACTTGCTACAATTTCCTGCTATGATCATCTCAGATTCGTAATAAATATCTATTCACTGATAAGGAAAGAGTGCCTATGCATGACGCTAAAGGAGAAATGCTTCCCTAGGGGTTGTGGCTGAGATCAACTTGGAGGTAATAAAATGACAAAGCACCTTTCATTTCTATCATTCCCTCTGAGATGACTACAGAACAGGATGTATAGTCCTGAAGTACCCATCGTAAAGATTTACACAAATTGTTCCTTTCTTTCAGATTGCTGTTACTTTCCTCAGTGTTACATACTGTCATTAAATTCTCCACCCTCACTATTACAGCTTCCATTACCACCCACATGGCACTACGGCTTTATCCATGGGTGGCAGATGTTATCACCATATGTCATCCGATCAATTTTCCATTCAAGGGTAATGTAATGTTTGGGGGAAAGCCAACTCACACTTTAGTAAAGGCTTTCTCTGTACTCTTCACCAGCCGTAAATGCAAGCTTCTTTCAACTTCTTGGCTCTGATACCTAACCAGAAATCAGCAGGCATCTTAGAGATGCTTTGCATGTTTCCGTGTTAGTTGGGCTCTCTCTCTCTATCACCTGCCAAATTGTTTCCTATTAAGGAGTTTGGCACTATTTTGCTTTCCTCTACTTTTATTCATCTCTGAATATTCTGGACAGAGAATCATTAGCTAGATGAATACCCAAGGAGAGTAGCAGTTTCAGTCTGGTTCACAAGGCTGTTACTTCTTGTTTATTTCTAGGATCTATATCTCACCTCCTTGTTCCAGAAGTTGGCATTGCTCATAGAGTTTGAAATTCTTTTTTTATATAATTCTAAAGGGTAGCCAAAGTTAAGACAAGATCAGTTTATCCATACGGTTCTGATTTGTGCCTGTACGTGTTCTTGCGCTCTTTCTTTTCTTTGTGTTTCCTTTCTTTTTCTCTACGTGTTCTCCAAATTCCACTCTCATTCTTGCTGTGAATTTTTTTAAACAAATAGTTTTTATTTGTATTTTTATTTTATTCTCAAGTTAGTTAACATACAGCGTAGTCTTGGCTTCAGGGGTAGAACTCAGTGACTCATCACTTACATATAACACCCAGTACTCATCCTGACAAATGCCCTCCTTAATGTCCATCACCCATTTAGCCCATCCCCACCCCCAACAACCCTCAGTTTGTTCTCTGTATTTGATGGTATGCCTCCCTCTTTGGTTTTATCTTATGTTTCCTTCTCTTCCCCTATGTTCATCTGTTATCTTTCCACTCTTTTGAACACTTATTATTTGCCACTTCCTGGGCTATGTGCTGTATATTTAAATATTAAATACAATTCATCCATGTTTTAGAATTCTTAAAGAAAAACCTTAAGGGGCACCTGGGTAGCTCAGTTGGTTGGGCGTCCAACTTCGGCTCAGGTCATGATCTCGCAGTCCGTGAGTTCGAGCCCCGCCTCAGGCTCTGTGCTGACAGCCTGGAGCCTGTTTCAGATTCTGTGTCTCCCTCTCTCTCTGACCCTCCCCCATTCATGCTCTGTCGCTCTCTGTCTCAAAAATAAATAAACGTTAAAAAAATCTTTAAAAAAAAAAAAAAGAAAAACCTTAAATTATTTTAAAAGCAGTCCAGTCTAAATCACTGCATTTCCCATCGATGTTGGGTAATTCAGATGTGGAGTATTTGGGAGGAGAGGAAGTGGAAATAATTACTTGTTTATATTGATCATGAAATGATCTTTCTTCCAGGTGATCAAATGGCCTATAATCTGGTAAAGAAATCTCTGTTGACATTATCCACAATCATCAATATTTTAAAGACTTGGATTATGTCTTTTTTTTTTTCTATTTTTGTACTAGTTTCAAATCATCCATATTTCATGGCCAAAATCATTTGAAAACCCATAATTCCAGTGGTCACTTGACTTGCCTTTGTCCAGATATTTTCTAATTCTATGTCTTTCTTGAAATGTGATAACCAGTAATTACTATGGTATTTCAAGTGTAGACAACAAGCAATAAGTCTTTAGGCACCAAAGTGATCTTTTCCTGAGTTATAAATGATGTTCGAACACCATCATATTTTGAAGTTTAAATTACTTGTCCTTAAGTTATAACTTTAATCTACCCCTAATTAAAACCACCTACTACTTTATTGTTCATTCATGCTGACCTGTAAAGTTCTCTATAGCTTATTCTCATTTATGTATTATGGCACTCTCCAGGAAATATAAATATAATCAGAACACTTGGATATTTTACTGTTCCTCAAGAATTGTATTAATATTGCTTAATTACTGCAAGATTAACAACCCTATTTGCAGCTGTTTTCAGTATGAAGCCCTGTGGAAACTATGTTATCAATTTTATTGTTATCCACAGCATCTCCTCACTAAGAAAATTCTGGTTACACAGTTTTCCATAATCCTTTTCTAACTTAAATGTCATACTTTTGATAGTTTTGAAAGCAAATTTTAACAATTGCCCTTACCCACATAAAAATTTATACTCTTTTTAAAAATTTTTAATGTTTATTTATTTTTTGAGAGAGACAGAGCTTGAGTGAGGGAGGAGCAGAGAGAGAGAGAGAGAGAGAGAGAGAGAGAGAGAGAGACAGAATCCAAAGCAGACTCCAGGCTCCAAGCTCCAAGCTGTCAGCACAGAGCCCGATGTGGGGCTTGAACTCATGGACCCGAGATCATGACCAGAGTCGAAGCTGGATGCTTAGCCAACTGAGCCACCCAGGCACCCCTCCAAAGATTTATACTCTTTAAACTTTTTAACCAAGAGATCTTAAGACACATTTTTTTTCTCACAATCATACATTCTCACGTTTGCTCTAGTTATTCTAGTTATCGCTGTAGTCCATAATCCTCTGTTATGCATTCAGCTGGGATGCATCTCAAGGGTAGGAAGTACATCTGCTGTTTATTTTGAGTGTCTACACATTGCTTGATTCAGCACTCCAGTTCTATAGTATAGATCATATGTGTATATATGAGATATAATTTGCCTCCATTAGAATGGAAATTTCATAAAATCAGAGTCTTGGTTTTGTTTACAGTAGTGCTTTAATATCAAGAACAGTATTTTTCACATAAAATGCTTAATACATATTTGTGAATTTACACTTTTAGAATTATATCACTAATCTTCTACAAGCAACTAATGAAGAGATTCTTATTAAGTTGTATTGAACCCTAAGTGATTTTATTAAATATCATTGAGCGTCTCTTACTGTCTGATGGTTATCATGGTCTTCTCACATGGGTAGAAAATTTTGACGGTCTACTAGTCTCCTGGCACCCAGGCAACTTACAGTGATATGCAAAATACTTTGGCCAGTTGCACCAAATTTTATCCTTGAGTTCTTACAAACATTTGGGTGTTTGCCAAGAAGTCCTGCTGGTCTGTTTACTAAGGAGTCTTAGTACTCCTTTTTTTTTTTTTCCGAGTCTTAGGATTTAACATCTTTTAATTTGATATTTCTCAATCTCAGTTTCAAAAGACAATTTAGAAATCCTTTTATGACTTCCTCAGTGAGGTTGGAATAAAAAAATAATTTTCTACATATTTTTTTTAACACTTCACATGCTTATGAGACCAGAGACGTGAAATAGTTCCATTGATCCTTCAGCTCACACTTCATTTATTTGAAGTCTTTTAACTCTGACAGTTTGGTTCCTTGCAGAGGTCTCTTTGCTTCTGGGTGGTGTCATTTTGGGTGCCTCTGGACTTTGGCTCCTCACGGTGGTCCCAATTCCATTCGCTTGGCAAGTCCTTGACTTTCAAAAATATACGTTCTATTAAGATAATCTCTTTAGCCAGTTAAGCATGAATAATTTTTATTTAATCATTTGGAGTGCCAAGCCTCATCTATTTCCTCAGTGGTCATTTGTATTATCCTGAAGCCTTAGCTCTACAGCTCAACTGGAGGAAGCTTCACCCTGTTAATATATAAAATATTGAAGTCCCTTCCTGTTACAACCCACTCTAATTCTGAGACTACCTTAAAGACTGGCAATTCTTTTATTCCTTTGGGTTATCTTTATTTTCCAGGTTTTTAAGAATTCTTAAATTATTTAATAATGGTATTTAACCTTTAGAGATTTTGTAATATCGCCTTGTCATGAAGGATTTTGAAAGTCACACAGACTAGTCTTGGAAGGTCTGTTACCTTTGCTCTTGGCCATGTGTAGCTGAGCTCCTGTGGTGATCAAGAGTCCAACTGTCACTATTCCTTAGGAAAGTGTCTCCTCTCTCACCGTCAGCCTCTGCTACTCTTATCACTTCTGTCAGAGGAGTGGTCAAGGCAGAGACGTGCATCAGCAGGCTAGGGCACTTTTTGCCACTGTTCATATCCAGCTTCTTTGAATTGAGACAGCCTGGTGATCAGTGGGCTAGAAGATCCTTGTTCTGGGTGTGTAAGCACTATACTGGTCTTCATTTTTTTTATCTCCCATTCATTCTTAAAAACCACTTCAATCTGCCTCTGGCCCCAACCGCTCCACTGAAACTGCTTACTTGCAATGCCACCAAGAACTAAAAGTCAAATTCAATGGGAGACAACAGTGCTGCTAAAAACTCAAGTCAGAGAAGGACAAGTACTGTGTGGTGTTCCTTATATGTGGAATCAAAAAAAAAAAAGGCAAACTTGTAAAATCTGAGAAAATTGCGGTTACCAGGGGGTGGCGGGGGAGGACAGATGTTGTTTAAGGGTACAAATGTACAACAAGTGGTAAATAAGCCCTAGAGACATAATGTATAGTGCAACAGAGACAACGCTATGTATTATAATCATCAAACTTGCTAAGAGACTAGAACTTCATTATTCCAACTACTAAAAAGAAAGGATAACCATGTATCATGATAGAGGTGCCAATGATCACTACAATGACAATCATATTACATACAATGTATCAAATTAACATGTTGTACACCTTAAATTTACACCATATATGTCAAATATATTTCAATGACAAAAAAATAAATGAATAAAGAATAAAACTTAAATGTGCATACCACTCCTCTGGAGATCTTATTAAAATGAAGATTCTGATTCAATTTACCTGGATGGGGCCTGTGATTCTTCATGAAAACGGACTCCAGGGGATGCCTGAAGTGACTTCAGTAAACTGCACTTTTGTTTGTTTGTTTTGTTTTTTTGTCTTTGTTTTTTGTTGTTCTTTGTTCTTTGTTTTTTTGTTTTTGTTTCTTTTTTCTTGAGAGAAAGAGAGAGAGCATGCGAACTGGGGAGAGGAGCAGAGAGACAGAGAGAGAGAGGGAGAGAGAGAGAGAGAGACAATTTTAGGCAGGCTCCACACTCAGTGTGAAGCCCGACACAGGGCTTGATCCTATGACACTGTGTTTATGACCTGAACTAAAAGCAAGAGTTGGACACTCAATCGACTGAGCCACCCAGGTGCTGCACTTTGTATAGCAAGGCACTAGAAAGACCCTACCCTTTGATAGGGCATCTTTCCAAAAATTCTCTACTCCTTTGGATTTTGCTAGACCACTCTCTTGGTTCTCCTCCTGGCTGTTTTTCTCATAATCTTTTCTTCATTCCACTTACTCTGTTCCTAAATGTAAGTATACCCCAGACTTTCATTCTCCATCTACTTCTCTTTCTAGGGTGATGGTTCTTAAACTTCAG
This sequence comes from Panthera onca, assembly GCF_046562875.1. Lineage (NCBI taxonomy): Eukaryota > Metazoa > Chordata > Mammalia > Carnivora > Felidae > Panthera > Panthera onca. The sequence goes on along the minus strand of NC_138346.1, from coordinate 67,140,242 downwards.
TGCACAAAGAATGTTAGCCGGGAAATTTATTAGAAATGGTGCTTCCTAAACTTCACTCCAGAGATTTTGATTCAGTAGGTTTGGGGTGGAGCCCATTAGTCTGCATTTTTAATTCTGTTAAAGGAGTTTGGGGCCACAATTTTGAGAAGCATTGACGTAAGGGCACTCATCCACTCTCAGTGCTTTCTTTACCCATGCCCTAGATGATTTCCAAATCACACCTACACTCCAGACCTATCCATCATATCAGCTGGCTACTTAATATTTCAATCTGGATATTCAAAAAATTCAAAATGTCAGAGCTAAACTTATTAACCTCCCTCCCCCACCCAACCTCTTTTTCTTCCTCTGAAATAATGATGAAACCTGGTTAGAGTTTGTGTCCAAGGAATACCTGACTCCTGGGGATTGCTACCTACAGCACAGTTGGCATAAAAATCACCCGGGGAGAGTTTGCTAAAAGTGCTGAGTCACAAATTCCTCAAATGCTGATTCCTTAAATCTGGAATAAGGCCCACAGCTCCGCCTTTTGAATTAGGCTCTCAGCAATGATTCTGATATAGACAGCCCCCAGCCCTCACTTTAAAAAAATGCTGCCTTAGGGATTCCTCCAGCAATTCCTAGCAATAGGAACACAGAGGCTTTGAACGCATTTTCCACAGTAGAGTAGCGTTAGGTGGGAATAAAGTATAGTGTGACCTTCTCTTTATTTCTAGTAGAGCCCCCCAAATCTACTCGAAATAACTGCACACACAAAGCGAAATCAGTGCACTTCTATCTAAAGTCAGTTTCGGGTCAAGTTACCAGCCACTCCCCGCTAAAAAGACTGATACCCCAAACCCTTTCGGTACCCCCAACCCGTTATTTCTGGATTACCAATGATTTGTTCCCATGCCAGTTACTCTCAGAGATAAAGAATACTTTCTTTCCACTTCTTTTCCTTTTTCCTCCCTCTGGTCTTATTTCCGTGAGGATACATTACTGATTTAAGAAATCGAATACCAAAACCTATAATATCTCAGGTAGACAATACATACCACAAGGTGGAGAAAACATCTATTGTTTAATTTATACCTCCCCAAGTAAACTTTTTCAGGCCACCTTCACTAGCAGAAGCTCAATTAATAACACTTTTTATCTTAAGGAACCCTGGTTTATATTCTCTTGTATAAAATCTGTGTAGAGTTTCAATTCTTTGTTAGTCCCAACCTGACCTCTTTAAGGCTGTGGGTGAATTTGCTTTGTTGCCTGAAAGAATTCTAACTCGATGCTTTCCTCGGTTGTCCTTTTATGCACATCATGCTCTTAGTTCAAAAGTGAAATGATTTTGCCGAAGGTTATGAGAATAAAATTGGAGTTCAATTAGTCACTTTGAGACGGGCAACTAAGTGGCTGATCCCTTTTTAATCTTTAACAAGCTCCATTATTCACAAAGGCAAATTGATGTCAGCTTTTAAGGAATCTAAAGTAATGCAAACCACATAACTTTGCAATATTTAAATATTTTAATTCTCAGGATGAAATATGTTTTTCATACTGATTAGACTCTGAAACTGGTTTTAAATGGAAACAGTGCCAGAGGTTGAAATGCAAATACATTTGCATTTATATCAGCCTAAAGGGTCTTGATTCATTTTAATTTTATCTCTTTGCAAACTACATATGCATAATGTTATCTCGATATTCAGTCTCAACCTCCTCTATCTACATATCAAAATGTACAACGAAGAGATCATTTTTTTCCCCCAGAGAAAAATCAGTGGGAGCTGAAAAGATAGGCAATTTACCTAGGTTTTATCCTGAGTCTTTTGCTTTGATTTCAGGTGGTTGAGACACTGATTAACCCTATTTTCCTAAATCCAAAGCAAGACATTTTACTTCGGCTGACTTCATCCGCAGATATATATATATATATATATATATATATATATATATATATATTTTTTTTTTTTTTTTTTAATAGTTTGCAGCTATTCTTTGAAATATCTTTCATCTCTTTATTCTTTTCCTCTTCATATTCCTTTTCTCCACTCCCTTCCTCTCTCCCAGCTGCAAAGATTTGCCCTCTAAGAGAGTGGGGGTGGGAGGAAACCTGGGATGGAAGCAGAGCAGGAGCAGGAGCCTGAGAAGCCAGGATCTGGCTTTGTTATTGGTCGGCTGCTGCCTGATGGATCGACGAGGGAGGCGTGAACTCTTCAGTCTGTTCTGACGGAGCTGAAGTACAGAAACCATATTTACAGGTAAGAGCAAAAAAGGAAAAAAAAAAAATCCTTTTCTTCAAACTAGAATGCTTCTCAGTGCCTATTGAGACAATTTTATGATATGAACATTATTCTGCAGACGTTTCCCGAAAGTGTGTCCCATTCATTGTTTAAGGGAGCTTTGGCTGAGCTGTTTCTTCTCTCTGCAACACCACTAGCTGATAAAAACCCCAGAGGCATGTCTTAACCCTGGATAACTTTCCAGGAAAGTGTTATTGAAGCGAAATTAATAGAGAAAATGAGTCACCGTGTGTCTTTTTTGCTTTATTCAAGTTTATGTGATTGGGAATGAAAGGAAGGAGGAGGACAGCCCGGTAAATTCCACAGGTTCTGGGAAAATGGAGTTTTCTCTGAATATACGACATAAAATTTCATGTGGTGTCTTTCAATATTAACAATACAGTAAGTGGTCTAGGAAAATAATTTTTGCTGGTTGTAGACTCTTTAAGCACTACTTTAGAATGAATGATTTGTGTGCTTTTAAGCTCTTTTATTTAACGTACTCCTCTTGATAAATCTCATGATTTTGAGTGGTTGTGTCATTTTATTTAGTAAATTGTAAGCTTATGTGATAAACAACTCTGTTTATCAACATGCATAGGGCTGTTTTCATTTTAAAAGCTCAGAAACCTGTTTCTGAAGGATTAAGCATTTCTGTAAAAAAATAGCATCTTAATAGGCAAATTTCATTGGCAGTTTCATTTATCAATCAGATGTATCTAGATAAGGGTTCCTTTGCAGCATTTATATTGTTGGTGATATCACTAGGGCAATAATTTTTTTTAACAGCTCAGAAGTTAAGATTTGCTTGTATCTCTTAATATTGCCTTTTATTTTCCCTTAGGGAAAATAAGCTAGAGTTCTAAATATGTAGACTAAATGACACACTTACAGTAAAAAGAAGAAAAATAATTTTACTACAAGTCATTTAATTTTATAGTTATTTTAATTCATAAATATGGGTCAATTAAGGGAGGGGGAACCTCATTAAAACTGAGCTTTTAAGAAATATTACTACTGACTTGGGCACATGGACAATTAATACTTGTTGATTATAATAAAATAAAAGTCTTTCACTGGTGTAAATGATGCATTCAAATATTTTTAAATACTTCCTTTGAATCACAAACTAATAGGAATGAATATATATAATATCTAAGAATTTCTTTATCTTGTTTTTGCTTTTTGTTTTCATTTGAGAATGGATTTTGTTTTTGAGTGAAAGAGAAAAACGTAACAGTTCTTGCAAAATTGAAAAAAAAGAGAGGGAGAAAAATTACTGAATATTAGGAAAGATTACCTAAATGAATGGAGAACTATCTTAAATTTCCTAAACGTACTAAATAAAGCTGATAGTATGTTCACACACTTATGTCATATTGACCCAAGCAAATACACTTGCCTGGTTTGTTTTGAACTATTTCTGGATTTCAAACATCATTATAAGGTACTGTGATGTTGCCATGTTTCTAATTATTGATGGAATCTTCTGATCTTGGTTTTTAAAACAAAATGAAGGTAGAAATTAATCTATTCCTAGGTTGTAATTTAAGGTGATCTATGAGACTGGACAGTCACCTCCCAAAACGTGTTAGAAAAAAATAAATCAAGGCAGTTATATTTTTTGGAAATTATAAATTCTGAGTAAAGCTACCTCCAGGAATGAAGGGGAATTGATGAAAATTAGAGAGCAGAGTTCCACATGGTTTTAAATTATTCTGTTTCCTTGGAAACCAGCTGCTGCAGATGCATTTTGCTTTCTTTGGCTAAAAATATCATCCTTTTAATAATCGCTAAGGGAAAGGTTCTGAATAAAACCAGAGTATATTGTTGCTGCTTTTTATAATTTCCTTAATGGCTCACATATTTTGGATGAAAAGTAGATAAACCCTTTCTCAATCAGCATTTCCTATCATCCACTGGCAGACGTCTGCAGGAGGCGTCTGCATGCGACGACTCCATGAGATAACTATGGTAGCTTTCACTGCAGAGACTACACGAAAAAGAGGGGCGGGGGCGGGGAGGCGGGTGTGTGTTGGGGGTGTGTGTGCGCGCGCGCTTGCTGGAGTGGAGGCAGGAGAGGAAAAAAAAGCATGAAAGAAAACAGTTAAGGGCTTCCTGTCCAAGTGAAGGATGAAACAAGGCAAATGAAAACCATGTAAGGCTGTTCTGTGAGAAATGGCAAAAGCAAGACCATTTGTTTTTCCTTTAGAGCGTTTTTAAGATTCAAATATAGTTCTTTCTATGTTCTGTGTTGTGTGTGTTCCCTTTGCATAATACTTTCCTTTTTCTCTTCATGTTCGTACTGGTTAGTAGCACACTGAATGAGACAATAAAATTAAGAAACATGTTTTAATGCATCAGTCATTTTAATCATAAAAAGAAAAGCTTGAGATAAATGTTCAGGCTATGGACAGTGAACAGGATTAAATTCATATTTTGACAGATTAAGACATTTTTAAACTTAATGTCCATACTGTTACTATAATGCTCTCATTTCCTTACCTTTGTAATCTAATATATACAAAATCTAATATATACAAAATAGATACAACAACCTAAAGCTGTTTTAATATTATTAACATCATGTATTTGAAATTTAAAAGGAATTATTATAAATAGAAATATATTCTTTTTGTTTTATTTGAAGACTTTTGCTGTATTTGGAAATAAAATTTCATTCTGTGTGCCTTTTTTAAAAATAAGAAATAAAAACACAACTATCATCATATTTCACCCTAAGCAATTTCCTAAATTAAAACATTTTCAGAAATAAATACATAAATATAAATATTTTCATTATAAATTGTTTTTCTCTCAGCTAATTGGTGAGAGAGAAAAATCATCATAAAGCTTTTCTGTCTCTCCTATTATTCTGTTATAATTCAGGTGAGATTCCTAACTCTCTTTTCTCTTTTTCCTCTCATTTAAATGTTTTTGACATATAATAGTTTATTTCCATAATATTAACCTCAGTCTTTTAGATTTATTGTTAGCGATGCAGCAAATAAAGTGCCACATGCTTAAACTATATTTTAATATATTTAATATCTAGCCAATACATTACTTAAATTAATTTGGTATGTCAGAACATTATTTTTCAAAAAGAGTTAGGGTGATGGGAAGCACTTAGTTTTCATCAATTAACATGAGCAAAGCACTTCAATGGCAGCTCTTTCAGCATAAAGACAGATGACATTAAAGAACACACTAACAAATCAGATGGATTATGCAACCTGGGCAAATAACCCTTATTTTAGGCACGATCAAAATTATTAAGTGTGTGTCAGGTTCCTGAGAATAATGCATTGTACAGGCCGACTCTCAGCTGCAGATGATTTTAAAATACAGTTTGTTAGTAATGCCTCTTTACTGCTCGATGGTTCTTTATTTGCTAAAAGTAGCTTGCCAGATTCGTAGGTAAGTTTACATGGGTCTCTTAAGTCTCACAAAATGTATTCAGGAAAATGAAATATTAATAGCTTCCCCTATAATGTATGTAGGCAGACAACTTTACAACCATAATGGAAATATGCTAGTTTGGCAAATAACCCCACACTGCTGGGAATGGAAGGATGGGATTTAAAAGAAATGGAAATTACACAGGGGTAAGAAAGCTTGGGTCTGGTTTCACAATGTTCGGATTGTGCTATGTACCCAGGTAATTCAAGCAAATGAAAAATTGCCTTAGCATTTGTACTCTGGTAGGCCATAATTCAAAAATGTTATTGATCAGAAGTTATTTTTGACTTAGTACATATTTAATACTTGATAGTGTAAGATAGGGCTTATATAGGTATAGAAAGGGGGTTGGTCCCAAACGGCATCATTACTCTTTAATTACCACTTTGTAAATCAAAAAGCAGGAAATGGATTTGATTCTCCAGTTAATGATCACAGTTGGATGTTTCACAGACTCGATGAATCAGTTGTCAGATCATTTGATTTCCCAATTGTTCAGATCTCAGCTGTTATAATAGACTAAATAGTTTGACCCCAAAATTGCTGAATGTGCATACTCTGAGAATACAGACTCAACATAACTTTTTAAGTATTCAGTTGAGGACCTTGATTAATGTCAATCCTAATTCTAAGAATAATATTTTAGCCAGAAAACCACTTGACAGGAGCGCAACCTTGCTATTCTTGCTAATCTCATGGCTGAGAAGTGAATAGAACTTACGTAATTTATTTCCAAAGTCTTTGTACTTTTAGTCAGATCAAGAGCTTAACACACTATCTTCTAATACAACAACAAAAGGTGATACACATATTTCTTTTTTCTTTTTATGTTTAAAAAAATGTTTATTTTTTCAATATATGAAGTTTATTGTCAAATTGGTTTCAAAAAAATGTTTATTTTTGAGAAAGAGAGTGGGGAGAGGGGCAGAGAAAGAGGGAGACCGAGAATCCCAAGCGGGCTCTGCCCATGAACCATGAGACCATGACCTGAGCCTAAATCAAGAGTGGGGTGCTCAACCATCTGGGCCACCCAGGCGCCCCAGTGCACACACATTTCTATATTTCTTCTGATTCGCATGCCCATTTGTACAAAAACCACCAACTACCAGGGAAAAGTAGTAATTATGTGAATTTTTTTGTATCTTCAAAGAATATTGACTATGAAGTCCTTTAGCAAATACTTACTGATTTTCATGTATTCCCTTTGAACATTTTAGTCTTCTGTTACCCTAGAAACATGGGACTGGCTTGTAGAGATGGTTTCTTCCTGGATTGTTCATTTTACCTATCTAGAAAGAAAGGCACAGAGAGGGATTCCCATGGTGATTTTTTAGTAAGAAACTGAGCATTTGCTTATGCAAAATAACAACAGCTAAACACTATGTGTTTGTATTCAATATTGGATATAATGCATTAAATACTGGATGCAATAAAAGGATGCTTTTAGGAGGACTTTGGAAGAAGGCAAAAAAGCATGGTGTGGCCAGATGGTACCAAAAGCATAACAGCCCAGGAGTTTTACAGTTGCACAGAACTCTCCACTTTAGACCTGCCTCTCGTATCCTTTTACTGATGTCTTTGACTTACCGTCATAGTCTCCTTGACTTCTTGTGAGCTTGCTGTCAGGGTAAAAAATGAGTCTTAGTTTTGTTTTCTAGTAACTGTTGATACAATTGGTTGCTGTCATGTTGTGGATATATCACAATATATTTAATGAATGAAACAAATAATTTCCCAAACAGGACTCCTGAATGCATTTACAAAGATTTCCTTTCCTATCCCGCGTTAGGCCAGCCGCGGAAAATCAATATCTGTCATCAGTCATTACCCAGGTGATACTGGGTATGATGCTGTCAGCATATTAAGCCAGAAACACTCGAGAAAAGATTTTCAAACATTATACAAAAAATTATTCTTTTGCTTTCTCCAAATTCCTTTCTGGTAGCTCGTAAAACTCATACTTCAAGTTTTAGATTGTTTGCCCAATATGGTAACTAAATCAGCAAGGGGTCCCAAGTGAACGCTCCTGTGCTGTGGACCAAAGTCCTCTAGGGCTCAGTGTCACATGGGAAACTGAGCTTGGGGACTGCCATTTTAAGCTTCTATATTCAGAAATCTCCATACAACTTACGTACAGAGTCAATAAAAACAGCCCAGAATTACCTCAGGCTTGTCCCACCCTTCCTGCCCCAGCTTCTCAGTGTGGTCGGGACAGGCACTTTTTTGACTTCTCTATGAGCTTTTATTCAACTATGTTAACTATAATTCTTGGTGGCAGGCGTGTCCTTTGTTGACAACATCTAGTAGAGTTGTAGACAACATCTAGTATAAACAATAGTATAATCAGTTGTTTGCTGGTTGAATAAGAATAATCGTGTCAGATAGTCATCTTGCCCTTTTCTTATGACTCTCCCAGTGACAGAGGCCCCTTCCATTCTGAGGCAGTCCCTTCTTTCCAGGTGCTGCTCTGTTAATGCTTTTCAATGTAACAACGTCCATGTCACGTAAATGTTGTTAAGCCATGCAAAATTACGTATTTGTGCAAACTCCATTGAGCTCTCCTACTTTGACAAGAGATTTCATCTGCATATACGTCACATCTCTTGACTCCCTGCACTGTGCTGTTTCATTATACTGTTGCTGTGTTTTGATACACACACAGAGAGATTATCACTTATTAAATGAATGGATTAGTTGTAAATTAACATTAATTATAGCATAATTAATTATAACATAATTATATTTGTATTAATATAAAAGCATTAAATAATATCTGTGTAAGAAAATGTAGTAATATGTATTTTATTGCAATCTGAGTGCTCTCATACATATACTCTTAGTCAATTATTCTTCACTCTCTTGAGTTAAGTTGTTCAGCAATATTTTTCTTGTGCTCTGGGCCCACTTTTCTGCATTTATATTGTGTTCTGGTGAACAATTGTAAGCCATAATGCTTGGCAAATGACAATCCTGAATCAGCTACCAAGAAATCAAGGTTGCATGCTGAGAGTTCATATATCCATTTTAATATGTCTCAAGGTAAAGGTAAGCAGATAATATAGCACTAATGGAAGTCCCACAGTCTACCACAGCCAGGTAGAACTGACCAAAAAGAAAAAAAAGAATGTTATGCTCTGATGTGATGTCTGGGAGTCTGAAGAGAAAGAGTGATTCTTATATACCATTACTGTGCACATTTATGTGGGAACTATACTGTGGTGTACATGTTTATGCTCTAAGTAAGTGATTTAATCAGCCAGTCAGCATGCCTGTTTCCAGAAATGCATACTTTGAGCTAATGGGGTGTTTTAACTTTGGCTTGCCTATTAGTTTTTTTTTTTTTTTTTTTTTTTTAGGTAGTACAGCATAATAATTGATGGGATGCATAGTGGACTTTGCAGTCAGGCAGACTGTAGTTCAGCTCTGAGCTATACCATCTTATTGCCTCTAATTTGGGCAACTGACTTAAGCTATCTGAGCCTCTGTTTCCCTTTCTGTGAAATTCAGTTGTCAACTTGGATGATGCTGTAAAGATTGATAGACGTATACTGAACACTTCACTACAGAATTCGGAACATAGTATGGAATTGTGTATAATTTTAGTTATTAATGTTATTGTTAGTCATCCTTTTCTGTTTACAAGCTGAATAGAAGTCAGGAATGGAAGAATGGAGCCAAATAATACCCAGGGTTTTTAATGGCTTCCTAAGTATTATTCTTCATTTAAAGGATTAAAAAACCCACACAATTCCGCTAGATTGGCAAGTTTTTCCACTTTTCCATATTAACTGAAATGAAATCATTGGACATCAGCTAGTTAAGTTAGTATTGTATGAGATGGTGTTTTTCTATGTTTTCATAATTGTGAAAACAAATCCTAGAATCATTAATGAATAGCAATGATAGGACTTTCAAAATATCAAACCGGTAAGGCATTTTTTGAAGTTCTGAGTTACTGAATATTCCATGAAAAAATATTCTTTTCTTCTAAGTGTACTTCTTTATTTTGACAGAGAGAGAAAGTACAAGTGGGGGAGGGGCAGAGAGCGAGGGAGACAGAGAATCCCAAGCAGGCTGCACACTATCAGTGCAGAGCTCCACGTGGAGCTTGAACCCACGAACGGCAACATTGTGATCTGAGCTGAAGTCAGATGCTCAACTGGCCGAGCCACCACCCAGGTGCCCCTCCCAATATTCTATGCTTACATAAATTTGTAAGGATCTGGACAAAATTTAAACAATACCAATTTCCGGATAGCCTTTATTAATGCGCAGTGAGGTTCTCCAAAAAGAGTATAAGAATTTTTAAGACTTATTTGATCATAAATCCCCTTTCCAACACAAAACTTCATCCACTAAAATGTTATGGATCAAGTTTGGTATATGCTACGTTAATCATTTTTAAGACAGATGTACGTCTATAATCTCTTGAAGAATCTCTAACTTGAAGGCTAAAATATGGTATATATTTTAATAATTTTTTCAATATGAGAATAGTTCAAATTTTCCAATACAAAAATACTTCCAAAAGTACTCCATAAATTACATATTCTTCATAAAAGTAATGTATTCAAATTTTATATTCTTTTTTTCCACCTATGCCTTGTTTTTAAATTTTTTACAAAGTAGCATGTGTACTGATGTTTCAAAATATTTACTGTCACAAAGGAGCATTATGTCCAATATATATAAGAAATGTACATTCTAAGCTTCATGTTGCTCAATGATAACAAGGAAACAATAATACTTATATCAGAATCATTATAAGTACAAATGAGATAACACATTCACAGAATTTAGTTTCAGGCACCAAGTAAGGACTCGACAACATTATTATGATCTATTTATTTAAAAGAAAAGCAACTTATTAATCAAGAAAAAAATAGGACAATTATGAAGAAATCTCAAAGAATTCTGATTTAAATTCTAAGAAGGCACTTAGGTGTCCAAAGTGTTCATGACCGATTTCTTCTGTAAAGGTAATGTAAAAATACCAAAAATCACAAACCAGAGTGTGCTTCTTATAGCTATAATAAAATGTCTGTAAACACAAACAATGTATATACTTTACTGGGGAAAAGAATGTTAAGTAACTTAGACAAATACGCACAACACAAACACACAGAAACCCATTGAAAATGGGAAGAAATGGAAAAAGGTAGTTCTAACTCACACAGATATTTGGGGAAAACCAATTTCAAGCAGTAAGATGCCATCAACAGACCAGAAAGAGTATGGTAATGAAAAATATGGTGCCCAAGTGCCCAATGCCTAAGTTTGAGTGCTGCTTCTAAGACTAATTAGCTCTCCAACCTTTGCCTAGTCACCTCCTTTCTCTATGCTTTAGTTTTTCTTTGGAAAATGTTAATAATAATGCCTATTTCATATGTGTGCAAGGAAGATTAAATGAGATTATATATATTGTATTAATTTTTTGTTGCTGTGTAACAAATTACCACAAATTTAACAACTTAAAACCATGCCCATTTATTAGAATATAGGTCAGAAGCCCTGCACTGTGTGGCTGAGTTCTTTGCTTAGGATCTCACTCTGTGGAAACCAAGGTGTCAGTTTGGCTGAGTTCTTGTCTGGTAATTGGGGGGGCGGGGGGCGGTGGGGAATCTACCTCCCAGCTCATTCTTTTTGGCAGAATTCAGCTTCTTGTGGTTATAGGACTGTTTCCCTGTTTTCTGCTTGCTGTGGCTGAAGCTGCTCCCAGCTCCTAGACGCTGCACACAATCTATGTCACAGGACTCCTGTCTTCAAATCAGCTACAGAGAATCTCTTGCTTTGAATCCTTCTCACCTTAATTTCTCACCTCTAGATTTAAAGGCTTCATGTGATCAGGTCAGGCCCACCTAGATAATCTCTTATCAGGTCACTGATATGGGACCCTAATTACATATGCAAAATCCCTTTACCTTATAATGTGAACATAGTCACAGGAGTGATATCTCCCCATATTTGCAATCCTGGGGGTATACAAGGCGTGCACACTAGGGGAATAGAGATGCCGCCTTAGAATCCAGTGTAATACATATGTAAAATGCTAAAATAGTGCCTGGCATGTGGTAAACACTAAAGGTTTGAGCTCTTATTCTTAAGGAGCATCTGAAAAACTCACAGAAATTTTTAAAAATAGCAATGCCACAGTTATGGCAATGGTGTGGTAAAATGATATCCCAACACACCATTAAAGAAACAAACTGGTAGAACCTTTCTGCCAGGTGATTTGGCAATGTGTATTGAAAGCTCAGGACTTCCACTTCCAGGACTTTATCCTAAAGATATAATCAGAGATATACACAAAGGTATGTGAAAGAAATGTTAATTGTACTTGATTTATAATAATAGACACTTAAAAAGAAACCAAGCACCTTCCTTTAGAGTTTTAGTTAACTATTATGACATAGGTATTAAATGAAATGCTATGTAGCCTGAAGCACAAAAATAAAAATAAAATAAAACAAAAACACAGTTTTTGAAAAATATTGAATGAGAAGGAACATCCTCATGTTATAAGTGGAGAAATTATAGGTTACAAAAGTGTATATATGGTGTTACTCAACTCATACTCTTTCCTGGAGTTTTAAGTGACTTTTTGGTCAGACATGGTCACTTGACAAGGGAGGGAGTATACCCTGACCAGTCTCCTCAGATTGTTGTAGGTAAGACTAGGCTTCTAGAGACTTCTTGGGGAGACCCAGCATCCTTCCTAGAGTGTGAATTAGGCTTTTGGCAAGACAGGGTCACTTGATGAGGAGTGGACCACCTTGACAGTGTCTGGCCATGCCCAACTATCAGAACCACAAGAGCATCCTCAAGAGAAGACTTAGCATCATCTCCTCTCAATTTGTGTGGGCGTGTGTGTGTGCATGCGTCTGTGCTGTCGACATTCATTCAATGACTCAAAATGCAAATAGTATGGTCTAGTCCTTCATTCCTAATGTATCACCCTGCTTTATATTAAACTGGCTAAATTACCCTCTCAGCCAAGATTTTAGAGAAGGGCTTTGGTTTTGTTTCAGCTATAATGAAAGACATCTGCAATACATAATACATAGCAATGGAGGATGTAGAAGTTAACAATTATTAGGAAAGCACATACAGGGCACATTCTAACACTACACAACAGCTACTAACCCATTTACAGGTGGGAAAATGTTGGCTCAGAGAAATTAAGTAACTTGCTGAAAAATTCCTATTTAGGAAATGGGGACACCAAATTTTAAAGCAACGGGCTTCCCTCGTTTCATCATACCGTGATTCCTAATGGTTCCTAGGACTCTCAGTTTTTAAAAATATCCTCTGGAAATTTAAATGATTAGCCTAATTTAAATCCTCTGCAGTACATTTCACTGTTTCCGTGTACCTGAAGGCAAATTAGTGGTTAACAGTAACAACACGCAGATTGCTTTTTTCTCCTAAGCTTTTTCCAGCTCCAGCCTCTCAGATCTTAATTTCAAAGTAACAGATGTGTTTTTATTTGAGGATCCAGATTATCACCGCGAATTCAGATTAAAGAAATTCTTCCCAGTTCCCTCTCAACCCAAAGGGGGAGGTACCAAATTCCATAATCTTTGGAACTAGCATTTCTCCAGACTCTATAACCCGGGGTAGTTCCCACTACCTCTTGTTCTCTGCAACTAAATCCTTGATAAAAATCAATGCTCAGATCTCTCAAGTCCCTTAATTGTCCATTTCTCCTTTGGGGATTTCCCTCTATCCTTCTCAGACTCTATTCACTTGCCCTACTTTCTGTCCATGTTCCCAGGACCATGCTTTCATTTTTATTCTGCCTCCATCTCTAGGTCCAGCTATCTGTCCCACTCCTGTTCTAGTTTTTGGTAATCAACCTGAGCCCACGGTTGTATCCTAGCTCTATAGTAAGTATCTTTATTGTAGGGGAAATAAAGAGAATATAAAAACACATTTGTGTGGTTATGGAAGTTTACTATTTAGATATTTGTGCTGTCTGGTATTATAATTACCTAATCAAAAAAAAATCAACCTTGGGTATTTTGTTCTGTAAAACTTGCCTAATAAAAACAAATGTTTAAGTTTTTAGGGCAGATCCATATAAGTTCTAATCTATTATTTAAAAAAATAATTTACATTTGTAGAAAGATCGATGTACCCATCACTCATAGTAGTTCTGACCTCAAAATGGCAAATTATATTTTCCTTTACATTCTTTTAGTGATCTTTCTTGGCTCAGTTACTTCTTATTACATCATAAATTTAACATAAAAATTAATAACTTACAATTTTCTTCTCTTAATTACTAATCATCTCTTGCCTTTTGCATGTCTGGGTTTATATAAAAGTATTAAAATGTTGTTGTAAATATTTTAATTCAAAATCTGAGCATTTGACAGATATACAAATAACTATTTTAATATTAGAAGCAGTATTAAGAATGTTATATTATTTTATGTACTTCTCAAAAGGAATTATTAGATACAGGATAAGTAATAGTATAGTATTCCATTAGGTAGATCAAGAAGAAAGAAAGAGAGAGAGAGAGAGGGAGAAAGAGAGAGAGAGAGAGAGAGAGAGAGAGAGAGAGAGAGAGAAAAGAAAGAAGGAAAGAGAGAAAAGACTAAGAAAACTTTGGTTTTTTTTGGACCTAGGAAACTCAAGATCATTTTTTTAGGGGACCCTGAAGTAGAATTATGAAACTTTTGACTTCTAACAAATACACAAGAAATAGCATAATCTTTTTGATGTTTGAAAATGTAAATTAAGTCATCCATACATTCCTGTTTGCTAACATTTTCTTCCAGCCAGCCATATACTCTTAAAACAGTATTCTGTGTCATAGGGTGACTTAATATTGTTTAGGACTGCTTCCACTTAACTATGTGGATGGAAAAACTCATCCAAGGACACACACAATAACTTTTCTTTGGTCTTTCTTCCCACCTCTTACTACAGAGATCTGAATGGGGCGTGGGGGGTGGGGGGCGGTGTGGATCTTCATCTCTCACAATGTAGCTTCTCCTGCATCATCTGTTGTCATGGTAATAATTGTAGCATTGCAATTTTAGTACTACAACAGAGCACACTCCAGTGGAATCAGATTGGCAAACACAATCTGTAGGATGAAATCTCTCTCAACAAGGGTCTGTTGTGCTTTGGGACATTTTCCCCACCCTTTCTTTGTGCTTCCTCAGCTATCTAGTCATCTGGTCCAATCTCTCTTTAATGATTTTGTCCAAGACTCTTCAGGGCCAAGAGGACTAGAAGCATAAATATGATCCACACAATTATTTTTATAGATTTCATATCAGTTAAGGAAAAATTTCCAAATAGTTTCCTGTAACTAATAGAGTATATCAACATTAAAAAAAATCCATCAACAGCTTTTAGTCTTTAGGAGCTTTTCTGCAATTCTTCTAAAACCTCTATAAGTCACTTGAAGATAAAGAGAGTCACTTCAACCAAATAATGAATGGTTATATTAGGTCACCAAGTGACATTTTTAGCTGGAGCCTGCCTGACTTTCAAACAGAGCCAGAGTCCTATAATCCCTGAGGTAGCAGGTAGTGGTTGTATGTTTGACTTTTTAAAAATTTTGAATAAGCAACTTTAGAGAGGATGGTGAATAAAGTACTTATTAACTTTTTGTTTCCATTTTCCCATGAATATTGGTAATCATCGACTTATTCCATCTTCTCTGCCAAACTAAAAGAAATATTCCTTTATAGTAATAAATGAACGCTTACAAACAACATCACAAAGTGGTACCAATGTATCTGAGTTGGTCCTATTTGAAACCTGGCAGATAAGATGGCCTTCACTGTCATAAAATAATTGGTAAATCTAGAGACAGAGGTAGTTATAGGGAAAAAAATTAAGTAATCATTTTGTTTTGGGAAGCACTTTGACTCCCCTCCCCTTCTAACTTTTTTCTAAATTCTTCCCCCCCCCCCCCCCAAAAGAAACTATGACCTTTCCAGCCCTCTGACTGGTCAGGTTTTCTCACTTTACCTGTTTATCTGAGTCACTAAGTCCTCTCTAGGTGTGTTCCTTAATTTCAGACCTTTCCCTTTTCCCATGCTTTTCCTCTAACCATGGAGCTGTGTTTTCTTACGAAATAACAGGCTAATGAGTACACCTTTGAAAATATAAGTCTGATCTTGTCACTCCATGACTTAAGCCCTGCGGTGGCCTCCATCATATGTAGAGTAATAGCTGAAGCTCTCACAGGTGCTACACAATCTAGCCCCAATACCTGTCTAACCTGATTGCTCACTGCTCCCAGCCCAAGACCTGGGCACACACCATTTTTTTGGCCTGGACTGCTTTTCCACTGCATGTCAAAATGGCTGGCCTCCTTATCACCTCCGCGTCTTCATTGCTGCTTCCCCACTGTGACATTAGCTCTCCAATCAATTAAAAATGAAATGTTCTCAATTGGCCAACCTTGTAATCACTATACCACTTAACTGCTTATTTTTCTCCATAACATTGATCTCCATATGGCATAATATATATTTAATTTGTTTATCTGTTTATTATGTGTCTACTCCTTTCTCCAACAACACCCAGTAAAGAAACACCATTAGAGAAAAGAATTTTTTTCCTGTACTGTTACTTTATCATTTTAATGATAAGATAGTCACTAGTTCCTGATAGAAGCTCAACAGACGTTTACTAGATAAGTAATTAACCTCTAAACTAAGGGCAGAAAGAAACGAATCTCATTTCTTGTTTTTTTAAGTTTATTTTTGACAGCGAGAGCGAGAGAGAGCAAGAACAAAGCACGAGCGAGGGAGAGGCAGAGAGGGAGAGAGAGAATCCCAAGCAGGCTGCATACTGTCAGTGCAGAGTCCGATGTGGGTCTCAAACCCATGAACTGTGAGAACATGACCTGAACCGAAGTCAAGAGTTGGATGTTTAACTGACTAAGCCACCCAGTGCACCCCAAACAAATCTCATTTCTATAGAATGGTGTGAATGACTAAATGAGGGCACTCGGATTCACTTTCTCAACAATTAGCATTTAGGTATAATGGAAAGAATGAGTCAATTAGTATTCAGAGTTGAGACTTGCAGGATACAATGAAGTAGAAGCAGATCTGTCAAAGCCAAAGCCATGTGCCAGCTGGGGATATGAGGAATCAGAAAAGACAGAAACAGAGGAAGCCAGTGAGCAGGACTTGGAACAAGTACATCCCAAGGAAATGTCACTACTGCAACAGAAGGAGACTACGAGGTCAGTGAGAGGCACAAGGACCCAAGGTCACTACCTTTTTAAGAAAGTCACTCTAGTTAGACTTGTTCTGTATTACCAAAAGGCATAGATAGGAGTGCCATCCTGAGGTATAATGGCTTAACATATTACCTTTCCTTGGTAGCATATATTGTGCAGCGTCTTGTAAAATCAGTTTGTTCCTCCAGCTGATATTTTCTAGCAAAGGCATTTCGGGCATTGTGCTGGGTGATTGGAAAAGAGAAGGTTTTGATTTCTTTGTCTGTTAACCCTTTGGAGTCACATATCCGACCATCCTTTGTCCTTCTTGTAGAGCCAAAGTCCAAGTTGGGCTTTAAATTACAATGTAATCTAAAAATTGCTCCTTTAATTTTATAAACAAGATTAATAAGGGAAAGGGGGATGGGGAGTGTAAAACCTAATGGTGCAAAGGACTGCTTCTGAATGCAAATGGGGGTGTTGGCCAGGTTTTAGAGCAGCTGAAACTGGGAAAGCGTGGGGAAATGACATCGACCTGAGTAGCAGCTTCCCCCTTTGGCCTGCGTGTGCATCTCTACTTCACCACAGTTTATACTACTTACTACTGGCTCTCTCCTTGGCTGTGAGACCATTTATTAGGGTGCCTATGCTATCATAGTGATGCAAACTAGCCAGGTCTGAAAATCCAGAGGGGCCCCTCAGAACAAGCCAAGAGGGCCCTTGGCTTTGCACAAGATAGAAATCCAATGTGAGCCAAGAGGAAGAGAGATCAGAGTTTATTGAAGATGTAAAGAGAGTGTAGATATGGACAGAGCATCCAGGAGACTTGGAAACGAGAGTGAGTCTCATCTTTGCTTGCGGTCTGGGGTCTTTACTGAGGATTGTTGTCGGGTACACATGTCTTCTCAGGCATCGGGAACAAAAACTAGTGAGATATCCTCCATGAGTGACTTATGCCCCGGAGCCACGTGTCTTAGTGAGTCAGTGGTCTTGGACAACCCTGCCCAGTCACTCCTTAGGTGTTATCTATCATGCTGGAAGACTCCAAAGAAATTATTAACTCCTTGACCTTTGTAAGTAGGACATACATTATCTGTTCTATAAGGCATGTATAAGGTGTAGGTAGAAGTCTTAGCAAGAATAAAAGCAGGAAAAGGAACAACAACAACAAAAAAGTAGTTTTTCATGGATTCTCTTAGTTTCCCTGTCTCAGTAGGGTAGAGGAGCATTTCTTGATACCTTTGTTACAAGCAACAGTAGACAAAAGAGAGGACTGAGGTGACTTCATGATTTTATTACATCTGACCCTATTTACTCACCGAGGTTCCCTGCCACTGGCGGGATTTGTGTTTGCAGCCACTGATCATCTTAACACTTACTCTGTAACTATGAAGAAATTATTATTCTCAGAGGTTTACTGACTTGTCTAAATTGGCATTAACAAAATTTTTAAATGCATCCGGCTACCTCTGACTGTCTTTCACTGGCCATCTTTTTTTTTTTTTTTTTTTTTTTTTTTTTTATTTTTCTTTTGACGTTTATTTTTGAGACAGAGAGAGACAGAGCATGAACAGGGGAGGGGCAGAGAGAGAGGGAGACACAGAATCTGAAACAGGCTCCAGGCTCTGAGCTGTCAGCACAGAGCCCGATGCGGGGCTCGAACTCACGGACCGTGAGATCATGACCTGAGCTGAAGTCGGACGCTTAACCGACTGAGCCATCCAGGCGCCCCTCACTGGCCATCTTGATACAGAGAGTAAGGAGACTCAAATTAATATTTTATACAGTAAAAGATTTAGAGACTGTGGTTTACCCTGCATACGATCTATTCAGCCAGCTTCGTTGGCATAGGACTCAAATATTCCCTGTAGCTATGCTGAATTGACTGGAAACATGATAAGGCATCTGAATTCTGCAGGTATAGTCATTCCTAGCAACCAATTTGATTTTTGACGGACAAAGAGCCCCAGGAAAGTAGATGCCTTTGTACCTGAGAGAAAAAGAAATCCCAAGCAAGATAGACATGCCCTAATCAGTATGCTCTGGGTATGACAGCATGCAAGTGAGTGATCTGTTTTGTTCTGAACTCTGGCTCTGTCAATGACAGTACACGATTTACTAGAACAAATCAAATAAGTGTAATTGACTCCTGTTTTGACGTTTCAAAACACTGAACCATATTTCCTTTGCAGTACTCTGATTCCACATTCTTAAATTTGATTTTTTCATATAAAATACCTTAGTCAAAAGAAAGAATGCAAATAACAATGCATCAGGGTAGAATTGTTTTCAGTGCTTTCAAACGTTACGGAAAGAATAATTTCTGCATGGATATGATGATGTGGTCGATGTGGGTCAAAAAATTGCAGCCTCAAAAACCGATTTGGAGACTTGGACCATGCAGTGGTCAAATGTTTCAACGCTCTGTTGTTCCCGTTCCTGTTACAGGTACATGTGACAGCGCTGCAGCTATGAGTGGAATTTTAAAGGGGAAGTTGGAAGAAATTGACGGCTCTTCACCCTGCTGCTCTGTGCAGGAATCAGATGATGAAGTTTTTAGCTGTGACGGTGCTGACAGTGTTGATAGTGTCAATCTGTCCACTTGTAATCTTTTCACTGGTGAGTATCCGAAGCCATATTTCAGGCTGTACTCTAAAGTGTGTTGTATGGTCGATTCCTGGAGTTTCTATCTTTATCCACTGCCTTTTATCTGCTCCAAGTTTTTCATCATATCAGACTTATTTGTAAAATGTGATATCATTTTGTTTAATTAAATCTGAATGGTATCCTTCTGTTCATCTCTATGGAGTAGGTATGAGAGGCAGAAATGCGTCCGATTGAAGGTAAGCAATTGAAAATGATCTCGTATGCACCTTCAGCTTTCTGAAATCCATCTCAAATCCATTTCAAAATCTGATCAGTTGAGCTCTTTTGAAATTCTAATAATACTGGTCAATGAGTTGTGGAATTAGCAGTATTGAGTACAACACATGTATTTCCTACGTGAGAAAACGATGTTTGTTTTTAAAAGAATGCTGCTCTGAAATCAAAGGCCTGAAAGCCATCAGCTTCTATTGTTCTTAGAATACTAGTAAACCTCAAACTTGAGGCCAGATTCATGCACTACAGTAAGTGCAGCTTTCCACACGCATATACCTTTCCTAAGCAGTTAATGTGAACAGCATCATTTGGTATGGTATGTAGTATGTTCTAACTTAAAATTCTAGCCATTTCAAACTGCCTTCCCTATAACTGGTACACATTGACTGATTTTGGATTAGGTGAATCTTTCCAACATCTCTGTGTGCCTTCAATACCAGTCATTAGGGAAAGAGGGATCTCTAAATTAGTTTTAGAAGTTAATCATACAAAGCAAAACTAAACAAGGTCAAATACAGTCCCATAGGATGATGGGTATAAACTTCCTTTTAAAGCACCATTACATACGTAAAGCTAAAAATTATCCAATACAAAAGAGAAGGGTTTTTTCCATAATAGATTTTTTAGTATTATTTTTCTGAGGCGTGTGGGTTTGGGGATTTTTAACTTATCAAAACAACCTTTTAATATTCACACTGATGATCTTGCAGTGTGGCTCTATGACCCCTAAAATTCCATTTTTACCCTCTTTCCTCTACTCCCAAGAATTCAAAGGTTTGTTTGATATTTATGAATTCTCTCTCATCATTGTTAGAAGCATTTAGAATAAAAGTAGGTATAATTTTATAAGATTGTTTAGTCTTTGTATTATTTATTTCTTGACTAAAGTACCACTATTGTGAACTTGTGGGAAGTATAAAAAGTAAGGAGGAGATAAAGAAACACTTAGAAGAAGGGATAACATAATAGTTGTTTTGAGAATGAGATTCTTTAGTTACATGGAAAGGTTATTGTCAGTCAGTGGGTTTTGGGTGGATCGGTTTGTTTGTGATTTATCTAAAGCCTTTCCCCCCTTCCTCTAAGCGACTGTAGCCCTTGTGGATGGCACACCCCCTTGCTGTCACCCACAGTGCCTAGAAAAGTGCTGAGCATTGAATGATGCTTAGACTCCTTTATTGAATGAATGGATTCAATTTAGATAATTCTCTCTCTCTTTTTTGCAATAATTGTCTTTTTTTGACAATAAACATTGCACCTATTTAAAGTTTACAACATGATGTCATGATGTATGTATGCATTATGAAATGATGACCACAATCAAGCTAATTAACATTCTGTCACCTTACATAGTTACATTTTTTGTTGGTGGTGGTGGTGAGAACACTTGGGATCTATTCTCTTGGCAAATTTCAAGTTTGAAATACATTATTTTTTTCATAATTTCAGACAACTTTAAAAGCCAGAGAGAATGCATCTACTGGATATCTTTATCCTTAGTATATATTTAATTTCAAGACCCTCAGGGACCCTATTAAGCACCTTGCCTGTGTACCTTGGAGAGCTCTCCTTCTCTAAGCCCGGAATGCCACAGGAGCTGCCTAGAATGTTTCAACTTTTTCCCTTTAGCCACTCCTAAAAAACATCATCAGTCTAGACTCTATTTCTTTGAGATACAACCTCATCCAGTGCAGCAATTTCCACATGCCAGTGTTGTTTTTTTTTAAACCTTCAGCATGCTTTCAACCTCCCTGGTGTCTATGTCTCTCCTAAAGTTACAAATTGACTCTCTCCTGGAAAAATCAATTGTAGGACTCTCTATGCAAGATACCCATCGATTTCTATAGCTTGTGAGTTCACAAAGTACCTATAATGTTCATTTAAACACCATCAGGTCTCACAATTGTGGCTCAAGATGCTTTCCAGATGAAAGTGATGTTCTGGTGGCTTAGAGGAGTTTGAAAAATTATAGGCTAGACACTTGTTATAAGTACCTGAACACCCTGAAGGGTAAAAGTTTGAATGGAGAGTGGTTTTATTTTGATCAAATAAACTATTTGATAGCTATTTTGACATCTGTTTGCAACTTTTCTGTTTTATAACCATCACAAGAGTCTGTGGAGGAGGAGATGTCCAGTGTGCACAGAGGAGAAGTCAGGCTGATAAAGAGAATAGATTCAGAGTTTCATTAGCATTCTTCCAGCACTGTTGTTAATGTCCTTTTCTTAGTAAATTTTCAAGGGTTTTGAGGGAAACGTTTGCCGATACTACTCTGTAAGGAAGTGATATGCATCATTGAACAACTTGTAATTGAATGTGTGATCAGCACCATGATTTGAGATAAACAGTGGGGAGGAGAGTAAGGAAAAATGGTTGGAAAATGTTACCTATGGATGATTTCCTATTATTGTGAGCTGCTCTTACGCTAATCATCAATATGAAACTTTACTAATTATTTCATAAAGCTGGGCAAATTGAGGAAGAAAACCCATTTAAATTTTTTGAGAGAATTTAACACTATGTAACAGCATAAGACAAAAACAATAGGAGAGTCAACCCTCAATTTGAATTCAAAGAATGTTAGTACTAGTAAGGCCTTTGAGAACATCTAGACTGTGTTTCTTATTTTAAATACGTGGAGACTGAGGCCCAGCGAGAGTAACTAGACAAGGATCCAAATGTCAGCTATTGGCATAGGACTTTATGGTAGATCCTCAGAGTCTACCTTTCTACTAGACTGTGCTGCTCTCCGATGGGTCTTTTACATCACTGACTAGATCGAGGGACCTATCTAATCAACAGAGAGACATTGGCTGTACCTTTTGTGCCAGCTCCTCTTAGAAATAGAATGAGCCTACCTTTCCGTAAAGGTGTTTAGCATTTCATCACCTCTTGCCTTTTTTTTTTTCTTTTTTTTCAGTTAGTGTTGTGGTGAAAGTTAGTATCTTCTGGATGTAATAATATAGTGCCAGTGATGAGTTTATGAATACATTCAATGAGCAAAAGAAATAGTGGACAGAGAATTCAATTTGACTGTGAATGAACACTTTCCCTTCCCCTTTCTGTAAGTAAGTGACAGGGCAGACTGTTGAGACTTACCTTGTACATCACTGACATTGATGGAAATATCTTACAGCAAACATGTTGTTTTACATTTACATGAAGGAAATTGGTTCGTCTTGGTGACATAATGCTGCTTGTGATAATGTGAAAACGTTACAATGAAAAGAAGATGAGATGAGGTATGCAGTGTGCATCTTTAACAGCAGCTAACAAATACAGGGTTGTTTCATTTACTTTAAAAGTAAAAGCCTTTGTACATTCCACTTTTGCCAGAGGGGTGAATGGGCATCCTGGACTCCCTGGGAAAAAAAAAAAAAGGTAATGATATCTTTCTATCCCTTGAACTCCAGGACCCTACATTACTTGTTCAATAATTCAAGACTTCAGAAATGCACTTACCTTGCATTTCGATTAGACTCACTTAGTCACAGCTTCTGACTGAATGCAGTAATTATATTCCATTTTGCTGCCTAGGTACAGAATTGGCTTTTATATTTGCTTGTTTGTTTTAAGCCCTGAAAAACTTAAATTTGGCTTTAATCTTAAAAGCACAATTGGTCTGAATTTGAAATAAATTTTTTTTATATCAGTATCACAGTGAATCTGGAAAAACAACACTTATTGTTTGTGGTTTTTACTCTCAGTTAGCTACCATTAAAAAGTCAATGTGGGTAGTTCTAGTGGTATTAATGGTAATATTTCTCACATTATTCAAGTGATAAAGTCCTATTAGCATGGGATCCAAAATATATCATAGAAACTCTTCCGATTTCCCACATCTGTTACTTACTCAGGATGTCTATAGGTGGAATTGATATTGTAGCTGTATTTCATAAAAGTACAAGAATTATAGTTGCTATTAAATATTAGAGACCCTGTCTTCACATTAATGATCAGAATATTTTCATCTGATAATGTAATTTCTTTACAAATATTTCAGAGTATTTGCATTTTTTATAAACCTTTTAATAAGAACTACATCTTTATTTTGGGGGCACGTAGGAATAGTCATAGACAATAAATAGATGATTGCCCAGTTGCAAAATGTCATGACTTCAAAAATGGATCCAAGTGAAATTTAGGTGATTAAAATTCTACCAACCACTTCTAAGTCCCATAATCTTTTGGCTTTGGTTTGAATACCAGAGGTTGACTGGCTTTATACTTGTTGTTTATGATGGTGACAATGAAATCATAGTGCCTGAAGCAAATGTCCTTGTGTTTCTCAAAAGATTTTAAAATTCATCATGCAGATTAGGCAATCTGATGCCTTCTGACAGCTCGAGGGAAGTGTATTTGTGTGCATGTGAATGCAGGAAAGAATTAAATCTGGTCCTCCAAAAAAAAAAAAAAAAAAAAAAAAAAGGAAACAGTTGGTGCTATTTCTGAATTGGCTGCGATATTTAACCATTTCACTCTGGAAAGTACATATTTGTACTCTGAAAATGTTCCTTTTTTTTTTTTTTTTTGTCTGAGGAATTTGGGAGTAAACTGGGAATGTTTTAGGGCCACAGAATTGTTGTAGCATATGTCTTATATGTTCAGCTACAGTGATCTGGCATGAACTAGAATAGTTAAATGTCTCAAGTTTACTGAATTCATTTGACAGTTGGATTAGGGTTAAAAGTATAGTTTTTACACGTAATGAAGAATGAACAATCATAATAAATATAACAAAAGATAAAAACTTCATTTTCAAAGGCCAGCACATAAAAACTAGAAAGAGATTTTTTTAATGATACTTAATTTTCAGGTAGGAAAGTATAATGAATTAAAACTGAAATGGATGCTCAGTTTTTTGCATTTGTTTTTATCTTATCTCACAAATATAATAATAGAATAGTAATAAAGATTGATTTATGTAATTTACAATTCTAGGACTTCGAATGAAATGTTATGAAACTTGATTTACATAATGAACTATTAAATCACTTTAAGATCCTTAATGGATAGCTGCAGTGGTCTTAATTAGCATGACAAAAAGACCCCCAAAAAGCAAACTTTATTAAAACAGTTTACAAAGCATCATGAAAGCTAGGGAAGATTGCTAGACAGAGTGCTGAAAGCACTAGGTGTTTCTGAATGAAATGCAATAGTGAGTGTCATTAACTGTGATATTGTGAAGACCCGAAATGCATTTAATACTATATATTTTTATACCAAGATTGGATGATAATGTTAATGGATCTGTTGTGAGATAAAAAAATGTACATATTTAGTATGAAATCATATTAATAAAATTACTTTTAAATATTCATATTGAAGAATACTTAATATATTTCATCTTTAATATGCTCTAATGCTTACATCTTTTACATTTAAAAAAACCTACATAATTTAAATCTTAACAATTCCAGGGTTTGCAGTATTTAGTGCTATCCCTGAGAAACTTGGTTTGGAAGAAATAATGATGATTAATTTAAACATAGTTACTTTTTCTAATATAGCCTGTCCTATTTCTCAGTTTCTTCAAAGATATTGTCCACGATCTTCTTATGTCTGATCAGACTTTTTGCTGTTTGCTGTTTCTATGACAACCCTCATTTTAGCTTGGAGAGAGTAGTACATATTTTAGATTTATATACATTTTCAGATACACACACATTTTAAGGTTCTTGGGTGGCTTCATCATTTAAGCATCTGACTCTTGATTTCTGCTCAGGTCATGATCTCGCCTTTTGTGAGTTCAAGCCCTGTATCGGCCTCTGTGCTGAGGGTGCAGAACCTGGTTGGGATTCTCTCTCTTTGCCCCTTCCCTGCTTGCATGTGCACTGTCTCTCTCAAAATAAATAAATGAACTTTAAAAAAAAGAATTTTTGCCTCCATAATAATTAACATTATGCTGAAAATTATAATGGTCATTAGTCAACACTAAAATTAAATGCTATGCTAAGATCATGGCTACATAAGACATATATACCATACATTTGACCTAGATTTTTTAAAATATGCATAAAGTTAGGCTGCAAAAGAAGATCTAAAGCATAGACTTAAGTAATATATGGGCACTAATAAAGAAGCATATATACTTAAAAATTCCCCTCAGTATGAAGTAAATAAAAGTTTTTTTTTTTACTTTTTTACATTTCAATTTAAAAATGAATGAATCCAAAAAGGATAAATGCAGCTTAAATATTGTTATTTTCAACAGAATACCTTTCTTCTTCTTCTTTTTTTTTTTAGAATTCACAAGCTTTTTAGCCACAATATGGAAAATGGTTGCAATTTATCTTTACAATTATTTTAAA
This sequence comes from Panthera onca, assembly GCF_046562875.1. Classification (NCBI taxonomy): domain Eukaryota; kingdom Metazoa; phylum Chordata; class Mammalia; order Carnivora; family Felidae; genus Panthera; species Panthera onca. The sequence goes on along the minus strand of NC_138346.1, from coordinate 67,114,134 downwards.
CTCCTTGATTGTAAGGGCTGCATCCTGTATTTGCCCCACAGTGCTTAATGGTAATAATCATGACAAGCATTATTGAACATTTTATAATTTGCTAGGCATTGTGATAGATGCTTTAAACAAATTATTTTATTTCATTCTCATAATGTTAGGTCTTAAATAAATTTATTTTTGATTGGCATGTTCATGACTTATATTGAGAAAGGATATGCTTAACTGATCAAATGATTTGTCATCTTAAACATGACATGAATAGACTTAAATGGGCTAATTAACTATATAAAAATTAAGATTGTTGGATACAATTGAAGTTACCTTCAACAGGTGCAGACTTATAGGAAAAAAAAATGCTTTTATACCAAATGTTCATGAAATTCATTAACACAGTATTGCCAGTGAAATCACTCTCTAAGCCCCCTGCATAGCTTTACCAACCTTTATGTTAAGTCAGAAATTCTAAGGTTAGAACATTGAGATATTTTGAATCAATACATTTAACATTTATTCATTACTTTCAAAAGCTGAATGTATAAATATTTTAGCTTTATGGATGACTTTTGCAGTAATTTTTTATGGTAAAAAATTTTACAGAATCTACATACCACACAATTGGTTTAACAATCTATGGAAAACCCATGCAGTGGATTACCATGTGGCCAATAAAAACAGTTGAACAAATGTATCTATTGACATAAAAATATATTCACATTAATTAAGAAGTTTAAAATATTATATCACATTTTCAATTTTCATTTATAAAGTCATATGTATGAGGTATATAATAAGATCTAGAGGTAAAAAGGCAAGCACATATTTTCTATAGAAATATAGAAAAACAAGACACATTTTCTCTGGATAGTAAAATAATGACTAATTTTTGTTATTTATATATTTCTCAATCTTCACACTATCTACATATTTTCTCAATTTATTTTCATATATTTTAGCCTAATAAGATTTGTGTTCATTCATTCTAATAGCTTTCTAGATTTTTCACTAATATAATAACAGCTGTCATGACATGCTTGTAGATAAATCTTAGGATAAATCCCTAAAGATTATAATTCAAAGGGTTTCATTTTAATTGCCCTCCAGAAAGATTTACCAATTTATTTGCCCACTTTAAGTAATTGAGTTCCTATGACCCAACATCTTGCCAAATTAACTAGGTATTCTGTGATTGTATGTATGTGTGTGTTCATAGATAATGTGTGTATACACACACACACAGGCCTTGTCCAGTTTGATAAGTAAAAACTGATATCCTACTGCTGTTTTAACTTGAATTTTCTGAATACTAGGAAGCTAGCTAGTCATATATTTACCTTTTTGTGTGTATATAAATGGTCCATTTGGGGTTTTTTATAGTAGTGATTTTTCTTTCATCATTTTATAACATTAAGGATTATTTAATGAGCAATAATGTCTTTCCTATTTTGCCATTTGTCTTTTAACTCTGTTAATGTTTGCCTTGGAAATATGTTTATGTGGTCAAATGTGTCATGCATTTGGCCTTTAGGAAATGCTTAGAACTTCTCTGCACCCAAGATTAATTGCAAACACAAATAATTTCTTATAGAATTTTTTCTATTATATATTTAAATCTTTAGACCAATTGAAAATTATTTTGGCATGTTGTGTGAAATAGATAATTTTCCAGTTTTCCTAAAATCATATATTGAATAATATATTTTCTATTAATATGAAATTTTGTTCTTATCTTGAACCAAATTCTTATAGACATAGGATCAGTGTCTGTAATTTCCTTTCTGTTTCATGATCTGAATGGTTATTCTGAAACCAACAATAGTGTTATATTATGACTCTGTAGTAAGTTTTATTATCTCACATAAGAGTTCCCAATTTTCCTTAACTGGAACAGAAACACAATACACTACCATACTCTTTAAAGGCTCTCTATAAGCTATTTTCACATGATCGTTATTTGAATTTTAAAACAATATTGTCAAGTTACCAAACAAACCATTGCTATGTCATGGGAATTACATTAAAATTGTAGGTTAATTTGATTCACAAGGAAGATTAACATCTTTACCACATTGCCCACAGTAAAATTTTGTGCTTTTCTTCTTGCCATGCATTTTCCTTGCTGAGTTCCTAAATTTTTAAAATATTTTTGTGCCTATTAAGAATGAGACTTTTTTTATATATGCTGTAACAGATTATTTTTGGTACTCAAGAGACACTTTTTTTAATGAAAATGCTTTCAAGGTTATACCTTTAATTTGGCCATAGGGTATTCTTTATCCTACATGAAGGAGGTATCCTGCTGCTAAGAGTTTTTGATTAATAATCGCTATAAAGTTACATCAGATTCCTCATTACTATGTATCAAAATAGTCCTATTTTTTCTTTGACTTGTTAATACTATGAACTGGAAAATAGTTTTCCAAATATAAAATCATTATTGCCTTTGACCCTCTTACATCATAAAGCAATTTAATCTCACAGGAGGAGCAAATTTAGTCTAGCAATGTGTATGCATTAAAGGGCCCTTAGAAATGTTCGTGGTTAATTTAAAATCCATTTTCATTGGAAAAATGTTTCATTGAGAACGAACAAAGCTGAAGGCAACAGTCTTTCTGATTTCAAACTATATTACAAAGCTATAGTAATTAAAACAGTTTAGTACTTACATAAAAACAGACACATGGATCAATGAAACAGAATAGAGACCCCCAAAATAAACTCATGATTATGGTTAATTAATATTTCACAAAGGGACCAAAATATTCAATGGAGAAACAATAGTCTCTTCAGTAAATGGTGTTTTTTGTTTGTTTTGTTTTGTTTTAGGTCTTAAAAAATTTATTTTTTAAAAACTAAAATGTGCATAAAAGGAAACTGAAAATCACAAGAAGCAAAGAACAAAATCATCCATAATCACAAGCAGTTTAGTTTTACTTCTAGGTCCCATTTGTGTATTTACACAACTAAGATTAATGTAATTAAGATCATGCAGTTATGTATCATGCTTTTTTACATACATGAATATTTACCATTTCAGAGTCCTCAAACTATGAGTATTTTGATAACCAAGAATACACCAGCCCTATCTGAAAGAAAAAAAAAAATTGTAATCCTGCTTTTCTTGGTGACAAAAATTTCATAAAAGACAAAAATGACAACAGGCCTCTAGACAGATATTGGCAGAGTTACAATTTAAATACTTCATTCTCTTAATGTTCAATTAAAAATGAAACCAGGAGATGGTGTTTTGAAAACTGAATATTCACATACAAAAGAACAAAACCAGACCCCTATCATTCACCATTCACAAAAATTAACCTGAAACAGATTAATGACTTCAATGGATTAAGGACCTGAAACCATAAAACTCCTGGAAAAAACATAGGGGAAATCCCTTTGACATCAAACTTGGCAACAAGTTTTCAGATGTGACATTAAAAGCACAAGCAATAAGGCAAAAATCCACTGGGACTACATCGAACTAAAAAGGTTTTGCACAGCAAATGAAACAATCCACAAAATTAGGGCCACCTATGGAATGAAGGAAATATTTGCAAACCTTATATCTGATAAGGGATTAACATCCAAAATATACAAGGAACTTAGTCAACTCAATAACAACAACAAAACAATCCAACAAAAAAAAAAGACAAAGGACCTGGATAGAATTTTTCCAAGAAGATATATAGATGGCCAAAAATACATGAAAAGGCAATTAACGTTACTAATTATTGGGGAAATGCAAATTAAAGGAATAATGACATCATCTCACGCTTGTTGGAATGGCTATCATAAAGAAGACAAAAGATACCAAATATTGGTAAGGTTGTAGAGCAAAGGGAATACTTGTGCACTGTGGGTGGAAATGTAAACTGGTGCAGCCACTATGAAAGACATTATGGAAGATCCTCAAAAACCAGAAGTAGAACTACCACATGACCCAGCAATCCTGCATCGGAGTAAATATCCAAAGGAAATGCAATCACTCTGTTAAAGAGATATCTACACTCCCATGTTCATGGAAGCATTATTTATAATAGCCATGACATGGAAGCAACCTAAGTGTCCATTGATGAATGAATGGATAAAGAAATGTAAGATATCCATCTATCTATCTCTGTTTATCTATCAAAATATAAAATGAAATATAAGTCAGGCAAGAAAGAGGAAAATCCTGCCATTCGTGGTAGCATGGGTGGAGCTTGAGGGTTATGCTAAGTGAAATAAGTCCGAGAAAAACTGTATGATTTCACTTATGTGTGAAATCTTAAAAAAAAAAAAAGAAAGAAAAAAAGAAAAGCACAACACACACACAGCTCATTGGTGGTCACCAGATGTTAGAGAGTGGGGGGAAATGGGGAGATGTTAGTCAAAGGGTATAAAAAAAAATAAAATAGCTCAAAATAGACTTCAAATTCAGACACACACACACACACAAATGATAAGAAGCAAATGGTAGAAAAATAAAAAAAACAGTACCAATAACCCTTGCATGTTTGATTTTTCATTTTAATTTTGAATGCCTTTAAAGTATTATCTTGTTTAATGCTCACAAAACAACCTATGAGTGAGGGGGGTGACCTTAGTGGTGTTATTCCTAATGTTACAGATGAGGAAACAGAAAAGACAGCATAAACCATACGCCTAAATTCACACAATTTGTACATGCTGGTACTGGAATTAAAACCAGCTCGAATGCCAGAGCCAGCATTGTTAATCACTACACTATCGTATATGTTCTAAAAGCCATAAGAAAATAAAAATAATCATTCTAATTTCATGTCATGCAACAGATATAATGTTTCAAAATCCTTACTTTTTGAAGAACTTTCTGCATTAAAGACAAATGGTTCTTCAGGCCTCATTTACGTTAATACTGGTGAGAATAAAATGAAATACCACTGGAAGTGATAGAGATTGAGATTCCAGTCAAGTTTGATCACCTACGCTGATTGGCCCTAAAATTAGTTTTGTTAAATGCCAAAATTCTCATGTTCCTGTCTCTAGTACCTCCATGACTGAAGGAGTATAAACTCTTCCTACATATCAAGAGTCTATTAAGATTCTATTGCTATGAGAATTAATGGAGCACATTGTGTGTTGAAGACTGTACTGACGGTGTGTTACAGAGTACAGGCAGAGTAAAAGCGTGTTTCTGCCAAGGAATATTCTTGATACATGAGTAGTCCAGACTAATAGACATGAAACCATGCTGAGAAATATTTTTATTGTGTAAATTATGTAGAATGGAGAAAAACTAATTCTGATATCTGAGAAACTTTGATCTAGAAGAGGATGCATCATTGGAAACAGATTTTGAGGGCGGTGGTTGCTGTAGTATATTCTTCAAACAAAAATACTGGCAAGTAAGATCTAACTCTCTGTTCTAGGTAGTCAAAACAAACAAACTGCTAATCACCTTTAGGATTCCAAGGATTTCTATTCTATAAAGAAAAACCCATTAATTTCTATTTTCCACTTAATTGAGGAGCAGTAAAAAAGATTTAAAAAAAAGTAAAAAAGATAAAGTACAGCAAAAGCTAGAAACAATAGTGTTCAGCACAAATAAATAGATATGGTGGTTGGCTGGGCCTTCTTTACCTTTTCTGCAAATGGGTTAAAGGATATATCATTCACTTACATTATTAAAAAAATTCTTTTTGAATTGTTGAGGTGGGATAAAAGAAAATGAAACTGCTCGTTCAGCAGCTCACATATTGTAGCTACAGATTAACTTTAAATACATTTTTGTTTCTTTGTGGCCAGTTTTTGTTTTCATAGCCTCCATCTGGCATTGATCTGCATTCCTTTTGTAGTCTGATTACCAGGCATGAATCAAAGAAATCAACTGGCTCCTCTGTCATAGGACACTGGGGAAAATTACCTTTTCAGATTCCTTTTTTTTTTTTTTTTGTATTTAAATTCCTTATTTCAGATAAAAGGAGAGAGAATTCCTTCAGTACCTTCAGTATTGTAGTCAACCAAGACCTGTCAACATAACCACGTTCATTTAATTTCTCTTACTGGTAACACATAACTATATCCATCTTTAATTTCTTTTATTTTTTTATTTTTATTTTTTTACTGGTAATACTTGGCATTTTGTCTTCAAGCCTCTTTAAAATATTCAGTTAATGGTCACAGTTATATTGGTCAAGACTTTCTACTGCAAAGTTAAAAAGCCCAACATAATCTAGTTTAAACGAAAAAAAAAGACCTCTTAGTTCATGGTCATATCAGGCAAAATGGATCTGTGGCTCAAATGGCAACCTCAGTGTTCTCCCTGCCCACTATGACTTGGTTCTCTTCTCATAAGGAGAAGGCCTGATTTTCTCCTCCTGCATTTCGAGTTAAGGGTTTCCCTAATCTGTGGAATATATCTGCCTGCACTATATTCTTTTTTTTCAAATTTATTTATTTGTTCATTCATTCATTCATTCATTCGTTTGTTTTGAGAGAGAGAGCACTAGTGGAAGAGGGACAAAGAGGCTCCATACTGTCAACACAGGCTCCATGTTATCAACACAGAGTCCAACATGGGGCTCAAAACCATGAACTGTGAGATCACGCCTGAGCCAAAATCAAGAGTCAACCGACTGAGCCACCCAGGTGCCCCTGTAGCACTACATTCTGGAAGGCAAGGAACAATCACTTCCATCCCTGGCTCCAACAACTTAGATGGTGTAATATCTTGTGACTTTGTGAGGATTGTCTTAATGTGTCAATTATGTGCCCATTTGTGTTCAGATCTGGTCTGCCCTTCCTCTGAAAATTATACCTTGCCCACTGATTGCCAGATGGACTCAGCAAATAAGGGGCACTGGTGGGACAATGGAGGGCAAGATGAAGGGATAAACCAGAGGATTCCCACCCGCTCATCGATGCTTCAGGCTGTACTTGCAGTGGTTACTGCATCTCCACCATAGCTCTGACCCTTGGTGTAATGGCCCTGCTTCTGTGGTCCCAGACTCCATGCAGCAGCCTTCCCACGTACCTAGCTCCCACGAGGTAGCACCAGGTTTGGAGCTCTGGTGACACCAATCCTTCCTTTGTGCCTCCAGCTGAGGAGTGTCAGCTTCTTACTATTACTGTATTCTGAGTTCCTTTCTTTTCTCTGTTTTGTTTAGCATTTCAGCTCTTAGAATATCTTTATAGCCAGTTCACCATAAGAAATTCCTTCCATTGGGCCACCTATCATTGCCTCTATTTCTGAGCTGGACCCTGACCAATAACCCTAGCATGTGTCAGGTGCCTTTCACTCAATCACTGTGGCCAAAGAATGAGGTTCTTTGATTGACTAGGTCTTGTTCATTTACCTGTTCACGTGGAATATGTTACCAGAAAAAAATAGAAGGAAAAAAAAATAAAGCATGTTGGGCCACCAATGATAATGGCTATCATATCATAGCCATTTGATACCATAGTTAATGAATATGAAAACCTAAGTTAATTTTTTTAAAACAACCCCACACAATAAATAGTGAACAGTGGGAATATTCATGTTAATTGCTTTTTAAATCTATAAATACTCTATCAAAATTCTGCCCCTTTTTGTTAAAAAATAATGAGTAAATGTAAAATAAATGAGAATATTAGAGGAAAGGAAAAATAAGGTAAAAACAAGACTGAGAAATGATGTTAGGTTACCTTTTTTCTGGTTAATAAAGAGAACTAATAATATATTAAAGATCTGCTTGAATCACGTTGTTTTAAATGACTTATCTTTACTGAAAAACATAAAATCAGAGATTATATGTCCATTTAACAGTTAAAGAAACTGATGTCAAGTAACTTGCCCAAAGTCACAGAGGTAAGATGAAAACATCGCAAGTTGTCAAATTCTGGGGGCACCCGGGTGGCTCAGTCAGTCAAGCGTCCGACTTCCGCGCAGGTCATGAACTCGCAGTTTGTGAGTTCGAGCCCCACATCGGGCTCTGTGCTGACAAGTCAGAGCCTGGAGCCTGCTTTGGACTCTGTGTCTCCCTCTCTCTCTGTTCCTCCCCTGCTTGCACTCTGTCTCTCTCTCTGTCTCAAAAAAAAAAAATAAAGACTAAAAAAAAAATTTTTAAGATGGCAAATTCTGTTTTTTGTTTATTTTGTTGTTGTTGTTGTTGTTTTGGTACTCCAGAGCCCATGCACTTTATAGTACATCATCACTCCACTAATGTTTCTCCCTTGACCTGTATTGAATTTGCATTTCTCTACTCAGATTTAAAAAAAAAAAAAGTCTTCACTCAGGGTTCATTCATATTCACCTTCTGGTAAAATCACTTTATTATACACTCATCTATCATGAAAGCTTTCAACAGATAAACTTCTGTAACAAAATTCCCTTGTATAGTATCCAGAATGAATCTCTCTCCTTTATTCACCCTTTACATTTGACATTGGCATGATGTGTAACAATATAGTGTTATAAGCAGACCAGTTTGTGGACCAGTTTGTGACCAAATTAATTCCATGACTATATATACCCCATTTCTACCCACCACAACATGCAATATTTCTGAAATATGGAGAAAGTACATAAACATTTACTAAATACTAGGTGCCAGGAATTTTCTACAGGGGGATATTTGTGAGGCTCCTTACATCTTACTGTGGCAGAGAAGATAAGGACATATTCTTTTATAACAGAATGTCTCTGATTTGTTCCTCATTATTCTTTAAGAGAATGCAAGTGGTCAGGACAGCCCAGCAACCATTCAAGACTTTATTTGGGTGTTCCTACCCTGTGGGACAGCAACTGTGTGGTTTCCATGAGGGAAAATGCCCATATCATAACAACCAAGGTAGATACCACAGGCTGCCTCAACAACTAAAAATTGAGTGCACAATTTCTGTAAAGTTCTTCCTCTTTTATCCCTGTCTGTGGATATTGCTTTTTCTTTTTTTTCTTTTTTTTTTTTTTTTGGTTTGATTTCTATTTTTTGCAGTACACTGAAAGTACAACGACGAGCATAGACTGCAGTTTAGCTGTGTTCCCAGGACCATCTGTAAGAATTTATGCGTTTCTTGGGAATCTGATCAATTCTAGCAGCAATTCCCTATATTCTTTCCAGATTAAGGAGACCTGCAATCAATTTTATATTTAAAAGTTACTTTCTGCTTGAAAAAATTGGGGGCCCAGTATCCAAAATCCATTCTATGCCTCAGAATTGATTTCCCGAATGATTCTCTTTAATGTAAACACACATGCATTTTTATGTGAAGTCATAATTATCATTTCACAGAATTTAATTCCTTCCTTCCTTCGTCCTTCCTTTCCTTCCTTCCTTCTTCCTCTTTTTCTCTTTTTTTCTTTCTTCATAGTATTTCACAGCATTAAGTTTACCCCATATATTCATGAATTCTCCTGCCAATTGTTTTTTTAAGTTATTCTCACTTTTTTATATTAAAATTTATATTGCCCTAAATATTCGTGTACATAGTACATATTCAATTTTATACATTGTTCTATCAATTATTGTTAAATTATTTTTAATGATATTTCCTGATTTCAAGATAATCCACGAATAATTTAATTGAAATACAATCTTATTTTGAGCTCTTTCCCTCTCTCTCTTTCTTACCCCCACTTTCCCTCTCACTCTCCCTCTTTCTTTTTTTTCTTTTCTTTTTGTTTTGCTTGGTTTTTCTCTTTTCTTCCTCTGTGTTCTTCATTATATCTCTTGCTCCTATAGGTAATTCTTGTTGACCTGTTTATATCCTTTCATTTTTTTCAATATCAAATAATCCTAGATAAACACACTCTCATAGAAGTTTCTTTTGTCAAAGATGGATCATAGTATACTCATTTTTCTTCATCTTGATTTTTTCATTGAGCAATACTTGTGGAAATTCCCCAACGTAATTGTCATAGCTCTATTTTATTCTTTTTAATGATTGCAAAATATTTCAAGTTATGGAAACATCACGTTTTCATCAAAATTTCCCTTATGAGTGTCCATTTGTTTCAACTCAGTTTCTATGCTACAATGAGCAAGGGTTAGAAAGCCTTATGTACTGGTACTTTACTTTTTTTTAATGTTAATTTATTTTGGAGAGAGAGAGCATGTGTATGGGGGGTAGGGGCAGAAAGAGAGAGTGAGAGAGAGACGGTGAGGGGATCTGAAGTGGGCTCTGAGCTGACAGGAGAGAGCCCAATGTGGGGCTTGAACCCATGAACAATGAGATCATGACCTGAGGTGAAGTTCAACTGACTGAGCCACCCAGCCACCCCTGGTGTTTTACTTTTTTGAGGATAGATCCCTAATAGTAGGAATATCTGATGTAATAGATATTAGCATACTGGCATATTGCTTTTTCAAGAAAGGCAGCAAAACTCATACTCTACCAGCTTTGGATATGATTATACTTTTCCCCAGAAGTCCTGAGCAATAGGGGTTAATTTATTTATTCAAAAAGATAGAGTCCTTGCTTTAATGATGTTTATTTGTATTATTAGTCAAGAAAACTAATAAGTGAAGAATATGATGCCACAAGTGTATGGTGAAGAAAAATAAGGCAAGTTTGGGGTATAGAAGTAGGAGTGGCTATTTTAAATAAGATGGTCATAAAAAGTTTCTCTAAGGAGATGATATTTTGATAGAGGTTTGATGAAGTGATGAAGTGGGCCATGTAATATCTGGAGTGGGAGGAGGCTTCTAGAAGGAACAAAGACCAAATGTAAAATGTCAGCAAAGAGCTTGACACTTGTGTGGATGGGTAATGAAGAGAAGGCAGAGACCAGGTTATTGTCAGGTGTTGGAAATGGGAGATGTGGACTTGGTGAGAAGTGGTCAGATTCAGGATAAATCTTAAAGGTAGAGCTGATGGGAGAACTGATGTTTAGATGTGAGGTTTAAGAAAAAGAGATAAACATGAATAATTCCTAGGCTTTTAAACTAAGCTTTGTAGTTTGGAATAATTTTATATTTATGGAAAAGTTGTAATAATAGCACAGAATTAGTTCCCATAAACCCTTTGGTCAGCTTCCCCCAGTGTTAGCATCTTACATAACTGTGGTATTACTAAATACAGTTCACACATAAGGTGGGATTGGTGATCAAGCTCTACTTCCCGAAGGGGAGAAGTATCTACATATATTTTCTGGAATATTTGTAAGAAAGATTTGTTTCTTCTACCCTAGTTACTTACTGATGCAGTCATTTGTTTATATCTGTGTAGACTGATATTCATTTTATTCTTTGGGTTATAGTTTAATACTGTAATTAATTCTTTTTGCTTAAATTATTCCATTGAGAGTTCTTTCAAGTTGATTCTAATGTCCTATGCCTATTTTTTTCTTTCCCCTCCTTGTTTTCCATCACTATGAAATGCTTCAGGTTCATTTTGTGTTTACCCTGCCCTGATCCTAGAGTCAGCCATTTCTTTCTTTCTTTTTTTTTTTTTTTTTAAATGTTAGGCTCCTTTTTAAAAGATGTTTGTTTGTTTTGAGAGAGAGAGAGAGTGTGTGCTAGCAGGGGAGGAGCAGAGAGAGACAAAGAGAATCCCAAGCTGGCTCCACACTGTCAGCGCAGAGCTGGACACAGGGCTCAGTGTCACGAACCAAGAGATCATGACCTGAGACAAAACCAAGAGTTGGATGCTTAACTGACTGAACCACCCAGGTGCCCCTAGAATCAGCCATTTCTTAAGGAGCTATGTTTTTCATATGAGTTATTGGGCAAACACTGATGCTATTTACTGGAACAGGAAAGACTAGAGTAGGAGGAGGAAGCCTGGAGTCTGTTTTCTTTCTTTTTCTCCCTCTCTTTCTCCCTCCCTCTGTCCCTCCCTTTCTTCCTCCTTTCTTTTTTCCTTCCTTCCTTTCTTTCATTTTATTATTATTACTATTATACTAACATGTTAACTTTCAAAAGCGTATTAGCCATTCAAGTGGAGCTGTGGAATAGACAGTAGATATAAGAATGTACAGCGCAGAGAAGAGGGCTGTTTTTGTAAGAAAGACTCAGCGAATAAGTCTCAGACCTTAGTCTACTAAAGGATTTAGACCTCAGAAAGAATGGAAGAAATTAAGCAAGGAGGTTAAGAAAGGGCACCAAGTTGGGGTACCTGGGTGGCTCAGTTGGTTAAGCATCTAACTTTGGCTCAGGTCATGATCTTGCAATTTGTGGGTTCGAGCCCCATATTGGATTGTCTGATATCAGCACAGAGCCTGTTTTGGATCCTCTCTCTACCTCTCTGTCTCAAAAATAGAAAAACATTTAAAAAAAAGAAGAACGGACAGCAAATGAGGTAGAAGACAAGCCTACTTTGTGTATGGTATCCTAGAAGCCAAGTAAAAAAAAAGGGAAAGTGATTATTTAAGTCAAACTCTCTTGAGAGAAAATTTACCATTTTGTTTGGCAATATCCAAGTTCACTGCTGACCTTGATAAGTACTATTTCAGTGGAGTTATAAAAATGAAGCCTAATTTGGAGGAGTTCAATATAGAATAGCATCTGAGGGATGGAGAATACCCTCTCTGGAGAAGGTGCTATGAAATGGAGTTGAGGGGCGCCTGTGTGGCTCAGTCAGTTAAGCAGCCGACTCTTGATCTCAGCCCAGGTCATGATCTCTTGGCTCTGAGTTCAAGCCCCGTGTCAGGCTCTGCATGGATCATGGAGCCTGCTTAGGAGTCTATCTCTTCCTCTCTCTGTCCCTCTCCTGCTTGTGCATGTGTGCGCACACACTTCCTCAAAATAAATGAACTTTAAAAAAAATTATAAATAAATAAATAATTAATTAATTAAAAAATGGAGTTGAGAGGGCTGCCTGGGTTGCTCAGTTGTTTGAGTATCCAAATCTTTTTTTTTTAATTAAAAAGTTTTTTAATGCTTATTTATTTTTGAGAGAAAGAGAGAGACAGAGCATGAGCAAAGGAGGGGCAGAGAGAGATGCATGAGTGTCCAACTCTTGATTTCAGTTCAGGTTATGATCCCATGGTTGTGGGATTGAGCCCCGTGTCCAGCTCCACACTAAGCATGGAGCTTGCTTGAGATTCTCTCTCACTCTCTCTCTCTCTCTCTCCCCCTCTCCCCTGCTCTTGCTCTCCCTCTCTTTCTCTAAAATTAAAAAAAAAAAACAAAAACAAGTTTTTTAAGTTTAGAAATGGAGTTGAAAAATAAGGTGATGAGATAGAGAACTGATGTAAAGGGATTTTTTAATTAAATTTTTAATTTTAATTCCAGTATAGTTAACATACACTGCTATATCAGTTTCAGATGTACAATATAGTGATTCAACAATGCTATACATTATTCAGTACTTATCATAATAAATGTACTCTTTAATCATCATCACCTATTTCACCCATCTCCCCAACCACTTCTCTGGTAACCATCTGTTCTATACAATTAAGAGTCTATTGGGGTGCCAGGGTGGCTTAGTCAGTTGAGTGTCCAACTCTTGATCTCAGCTATGGCCTTGATCTCAGGGTCATGAGTTCAAAGCCTGCTTTGAGCTCTGTGCTGGGTGTGAAGCTTACTTAAGAAAAAAAAAAAACGAGAGAGAGAGAGAGTCTATTTCTTGGTTTCTCTCTCTCTCTCTTTTTTCTTTTGCTCATTTGTTTTGTTTCATAAATTCCACATATGAGTGAGACATATGGTATTTGTCTTTTTCTGACTGACTTACTTCACTTGGCATAATACTGTCTAACTCCATCCATGTTGCTGCATATGGCAAGATTTCATTCCTTCCTATGGTTGAATAATATTCTGTTGTGTATATATACCACATCTTCTTTATCCATTCATCTATTGATGGACACTTGGGCTGCTTCATTAATTTGGCTATTGTAAGTAATGCTGTTATAAACACAAGGGTGCATGTATCCTTTCAAATTACTGTTTTTGTATTTTGAGAGGTAAATACCCTGCAGTGGGATTACTGGATTGTAGGGTAGTTCTCTTTTTAACTTTTTGAGGAAACTCCATATTATTTTTCACAGTGGCTATACCACTTTTCATTCCTACCACTTCATGAGGGTTTCTTTTTCTCCACATCCTCACCAACACATGTTGTTTCTTGTGTTTTTGACTTTAGCCATTCTGATAGGCATGAGATGATATCTAATTGTGGTTTTCATTTGCATTTCCCTGATGATGAATGATATTGAGCATCTTTCCCTGTGTCTGTTGGCCATCTGTATGTCTTCTTTGAAGAAATGTCTGTTCATGTCTTCTCATTTTTAAGTGGGTTGTTTTGGGGGAGGGCGGGTATTGAGTTGTATCCATTTTTTATATACTTTGGGTATTAACCCTTTTTTGAATATGTCATTTGCAAGTATCTTCTCCCATTTGGTAGGTTGCTTTTTAGTTTTCTTGATTGCTTCCTTTGATGTGCAGAGCATTTTATTTTGATGTACTCCCAATAGTTTATTTTTGCTTTTATTTCCCTTGCCTTGTATCTAGAAAAATGGTGCTATGGCTGATGTCAGAGAAAGTACTGCCTGTGCTCTATTCTAGGATTTTTATGGTTTTAGGTCTCACATTTATGTCTTTAATACACTTTGAGCTTATTTGTGTGTATAGTTTAAAAAAGTGGCCCAGTTTCCTTCTTTTGCATATAGCTGTCCAGTTTTCCCAGCACCATTTGTTGAAGAGTCTGTCTTTTTTCCATTGTATATTCTCTCCTCCTTTGTTGAAGATTAAATGACCATATAATTGTGAGTTTATTTCTGGGTTTTGTATTCTGTTTCTTTGATCTATGTGTCTATTTTTTGTGCCAGTACCATACTGTTTTGATTACTACAGCTTTGTAATATAACTTGAAGTCTGGAATTGTGATGTCTCCAATTTTGTTTTCTTTTCCAAGATTGCTTTGGCTATTTTGGGTCTTTTGTGTTTCCATATAAATTTTAGGATTTTTTGTTCTAGTTCTGTGAAAACTGCTGTTGGTATTTTGATAGGGATTGCATTATATCTGTAGATTGCTTAGGGTAGTATAGACATTTTAACAATATTTGTTCTCCCAACCCATGAGCATGGAATGTCTTTCCATTTCTTTGTGTTGTCTTCAATTTCTCTCATCAGTGTTTTATTATTACTTTTTTTAAATGTTTATTTGTTTTTGAGAGAGAGAGAGAGAGAGAGACAGAGTGCGAGCAAGTTGGGGAAGGGTAGAGAGAGAGAGGGAGACACAGAATCTGAAGCAGGCTCCAGGCTCTGAACTCTGAGCTGTTCAGCACAGAGCCCAATGTGGGGCTCGAATTCATAAACTGTGAGATCATGACCTAAGCCAAAGTCAGAGGCTTAAGTGACTGAGCCACCCAGGAGCCCCTTTTCATCAGTGTTTTATAGTTTCAGAGTATGGGCCTTTCTTTTCTTTGGTTATGTTTATTCCTAGGTATTTTATTTTTGATGCAACTGTAAATGAGATTTTTTTTAACATTTATTTTTTTTTTAGAGGCAGAGAGAGAGAGAACGTGAGAGGGGGAGCAGCAGAGAATTAGGGAGACACAGAATCCTGAAGCAGGCTCTGGGCTCTGAGCTGTCAGCACAGAGCTTGATGCGGGGCTCAAACCCATTACCCACAAGATCATGACCTGACCCAAAGTGGGACGCTTAATCAGCTGAGCCACCCAGGCACCCTGAGATTGTTTCCTTATTTCTCTTCCTGCTGCTTCATTATTAGTAGATAGAAATGGAACAGATTTCTGTACATTGGTTTTTTATCCTACAACTTTATTTAATTCATTTATCAGTTCTAGTAGTTTTTTGGTAGAGTCTTTTGGGTTTCCTATATACAGTATCATGTCATTTGCAAATAGTGAAAGTTTTACTTCTTCCTTGCCAATTTGGATGCCTTCTTATTTCTTTTTGTTTTCTGATTGCTGTGGCTAGGACTTCCAGTACTATGTTGAATAAAAGGGATTTTTAAGTTTGGAGACATTGCAACATATTTGCAGACAGATGGGGATAACTCAGTAAAATGGGGGGTGAGGAGGAATAGTGGTGCAGGAGCAAGAGGAAATAATTGAAGTAGCAAAGACCTAAAACTGAGTGAGAGGAAATGGAATCTAAGAGAAGGGATTTATCTTAGGTGGGAGAAAGAAGTTTCTCCATTATAACAGCATCGAAGACTGACTATATGGGTACAAATATCAAAGGTATACAAGATATGGATAAGAGAGGAAGTTGAGGGGCACTTGCATGCCTGTCAGTTGAACGTCTGACTTTGGCTCAGGTCCTAATCTCACGGTTCCTGAGTTCAAGCCCTGTGTCAGGCTTGCTGCTGTCAGCTCAGAGCCTGCTTTGGATCCTCTATTCCCCTCTCTCTCTGCCCCTTCCCCGTTTGTGTGTGCGTGCTCTTTCTCTCAAAAATAAATAAAAACATTTTTTAAGAAAGAGGAAATTGAATCACTGTTCTTCCAATTTTCTCAGAAGCTGTTACCATAAACTGAGAGAGAGGAGATGGAAAGAAATGTTGGAGAGTTACAAAGAAGGAAAGGTGCTTTTGTTAGTGGTGTCATAAGGGGTAAAGGGTGAATTAATAAATGTGATAAAGAATGTCAGGTGTTACTGAGGACCACTTGAAGTCTGTGGTCATATATCAATAGTTATGCCAGTGATTCAACATCCTATATTTTCTCTAGTCATGATTATCTGTTCAGCTACGAGGGTAGAGTCGTAGTAGGAAGAGAGCTGAATTTAACCAAGTGATTTTTTTTTTCATGCTGATTTGTAGAAAGAGAGAAAAGTCTTGGAGGTGAGTACATATACCATACCTTGTTATAAAGGTTCTTTAAGGCTTCCCTGTGACCCACTGATCCTAAGTACCCTTGTGATCCTAGAGCCTGAAACACCTTTTTAATCCCTTTTACTTGCTCTAATCAAGTTTGTACCACTTTTTTGGTCAATCTCATTAATTTAAAATTTTTTTAGAATATTATATACTTCTTTAGGTTTTAAAATTTTTCCCTGAATTTTCACCTAGATTTTCTTGTAATTCTTGCAAATTTCCCACAATTATAGTTATGTCTTTTGCCATGTGTTAGAGATCTATCTGAGCAATTTTAGACAATTGTTTGTAAACCTTTGAGCACAGCTGATTGAGTGGAAGAATCCCATGGTGAATACCTGATACATAAATAGCCTCATTAGAACTGATTTAATTTGTTTTGGTAACTCTTGTCCACTTTACTGAAATAGAATGAATAAGTGCTATCATCGTTTTAGAAAACTTTTTTGGTCATGTGATACTACTTTATTACAGTTCAACACATGTTAGGAAAACATGGAAATTCATTCTTTGTTGTTTAGTAAATGAGTAGATACTGCATATATTTTGATAACCGCACTTAAGTGTGTGTGAAGGTACAAAATTAGAGTGATATTGATACTTAAGAAATAAGTCTAAATAGAATCAATATGACTGTCAGTGTGTTTTTTTTCTTTTAGAAAAATAGCATCAAACTTTACATGGTGGATTGGTCTTTCCTGCTAGATGCTTTTGCCCTACGTCCTTTGTTCCTGTCAGGGAGCTGTCCTTCAGAGAGAATGATGCTTTACTGGATGAGGGCGTATTAATTATGCAATACCATATTTTAAGATGCAGTTGCAAATGCAGTTAAACTATTGCACTGAACTTATAAGTATTTTTATCACCTTAGAAACAGTGAACAGCAAATTCACATTTCTTTACTTGTGTTCACAAATGGACATTTCCTTTTGACATTCTGAAACTGAAATGAGCCAGGCTTCCAGACATGCAGAAATGACTGGCTTTGGGAGTCTCAAATTCTGTGATTCTGAGAGGAACAACTTTATTCTCAAAAACTCAGCATCTGCAAAAGATTTTTTTTAATATTTCAAGTTCTAATTTAAATTTTAGTCAGTGACATATAGTGTAATATTAGTTTCAGGAGTAGAATTTAGTGATTCATCACTTACATATGACACTCAGTGCTCATCGCATGCAAGAGATACTAGGTTGTTTTTTTTTTTAGCACAGGAACAAGATAAGAGTGTCTTAAGTTATATTTCCTTATAGTTAATCAATGAATCATCCATTAAAAATAACACAAGCTGATCTTATAGCTCGGTCAAGGCTACCACTGCGATGTGACCTTCAGGAACCTCAGTGAAATCTAGCATGACTATTGACTAAAACATGTCAACAAGAGCTTTGTGCCTCTGACCTACCAATGATGCCCTTTAGAGAAAATGTTGGCAAACATGGGAGAGTGCCTTGACCCTTGTCACTCCAGTTGGCCGCTAGGATTTGGAGGGTGGTTTGCAGTAATGTCCATAGGCGACCAGGAAGCCAAGGAACTTGAAACAAGGAGAGGTGATATTCATCATTCCCTCTAGCTCTGCAATACTGTAGGAATTTCTAAAAGTGAAAAACTGGGTTTCAGAGAATTTCTTTTTTTTTTCTTCTTAATTTAAATTCAAGTTAGGTAGCCTACAGCATAGTCTTGGCTTCAAGAGTAGAATCCAGTGATTCATCTTACATATGACACTCAGTGCTCATCCTGAAAAGTGCCCTCCTTAATACCCATCACCCATTTAATGGATCCTCCACCCGCCTCCCCTCCAGCAACCCTCGGTTTGTTCTCTGTATTTAAGAGTCTGTTATGGTTTGCCTCCCTCTCTGTTTTTATCTTGTTTTTCCTTCCCTTCCCCTATGTTCATCTGTTGAGTTTCTCAAATTGCACATATGCATGAAATCATATCATGTCTGTCTTTCTCTGACTGACTGACTTTGCTTAGCACAATACCCTCTAGTTCCATCCACAGTGTTGGCAAGTGGTAAGATTTCATTATTTTTTATCACCGAGTAGTAATATACACACACACACACACACACACACACACACACACACACACACACACATATATATGACGTCTCCTTTTTAATATATTTTTATTTTTTTGATTTAAAAAGATTTTTTTAACATTTACTTATTATTGAGAGAGACACACACACACACACACACACACACACACACACACACACAGAGCATGAGTGGGGGAGGGGCAGAGAGAGGGGGAGACACAGAATCCGAAGCAGGCTCCAGGCTCTGAGCTATCAGCACAGAGCCCGATGCAGGGCTCGAACTCACAAACTGTGAGATCATGACCTGAGCCGAAGTCAGTCGCTCAACCAACTGAGCCACCCAGGTGCCCTTTTTTTATATATTTTTAAATGTTTATTTATTTTTTAGAGAGAGAGAGACAGAGCGTGAGCAAGGTACGGGCAGAGAGAGAGAGGGAGACACAGAATCTGAAGCAGGGTTCAGGCTCTGAGCTGTCAGCACAGAGCCCTACATGGGGCTCGAGCCTGATGCAGGGCTCAAACACCAGCCATGAGATTATGACTTGAGCCTAAGTCAGATGCCCAACTGACTGAGCCCTCCAGCTGCCCCATATATACTACATCTTCTTAATCCATTCATCAGTTGATGGACATTTAGGTTCTTTCCATAATTTGGCTGTTGTTGATAGTGCTGCTATAAACATTAGGGTGCATGTGCCCCTTCAAATCAGCATTTTTGTATTCTTTGGATAAATTCCTAATACACAATTGCTGGGTCATAGGGTAATTTCATTTTTAATTTTTTGAAGAATGTACATATTGTTTTCCAGAGTGGCTGCAACAGTTTACATTCCCATCAACAGTGAAAAAGGGCTCCCCTTTCTCCACATCCTCATGAACATCTCTTGCTTCCTGAGTTGTTAATTTTAGCCATTCTGACAGGTTTGAGGTGGTATCTCATTGTGGTTTTGATTTGTATTTCTCAGGGCATTTCTTAATTGAACCTCAGATATTAGAAAACACCAGATATGAACCATAAATGTTAGGTGCACAATTCTAAATGATAACGTAGATTTATGCCACTGTTATTTTTTATTGTAATTAAAATCATAAACTGGGGTTCTTTAGATGAATGCCACAAAGAATTGATGACAGCAAATAATGTTGCATTTCCAGTAGTATACATGTTCCTAGTCTTCCATAAATTTCACTCACCTTGAATATTTTTCTTAGTGTCTGGGATGGTTCTTTTTGTCCACAAATCAGTCCCAGGTATCACTTGTCATAGCTCAGGTCACCCATAGAACTGGGATCCCATTCAAGTACTGGTATAGTAACAGGCTATGCTAGGAGTATCCAACTCAGGTCATGATTACTTCATAGACACAGAATTCCTGGAATCCTGGAAAATGGCAGTGCCCACAAATCTTGCGTAGACCACCACTGATGTGCCCAGAGGGAAGAATGTGCAGAGGAAGAATAAGAGCCCCTAGATCTTCCTGAGATATATTACTTAGATATTTTTCCTTTACAAAGTTGACTGGGTCTCAGAGTGAGTGCTATTGATCCACAGATCTTAGCACAACTCTTTAAATTCTCTCTCGCATAAGTGCACACACATTTCCTTACACAGTCTCACACAGCCCACGTCCCCAGGTCAAATCTCCAGAAATAGGGTGCTAGGTTGAAATGGTTTCCAGCATCAACTACTGCACATTGTACCCAGAAGTAGCACTGATCCTCAGATGCCCAGTCTTGGAACTTTGCTTTGAATATGACTTTCTCTTCCAGAATTATTCTTGCTTTGTGATGGACTCCTCCCAGGGCTTGACTGGTCTCAGTTAGGGTCAATCCTGTCCATCAAATATATGTTTATATACTTGATTTTCAAACAGGTCAGAGTTTGGGTTCCTTTTTTCCATTACCAAGGGTCCTTTGGCCTCTGTCTAAATTACAGGGTAATTATAGGTATGTAAATTTAGATACTTTTGTTTTTTTCAATAGACTACTTAAATGCCTATGAAAAGTCTTTTATTTATTTGGTAATAAAAGACAATTATGTTTTCAATTTCAATTTTAACAATCAGTGGCCCCAAAATACTTAATCTCTTCCTACAGATTTAGCTGCATATCAAATATATAGCAATCAATTTTTGTATGTATAAAATAGAGAACTAGAGAGCAATTTCCTTACTTTTTTTTATAACAACAAACACTTTTTATTTTTAGGATAAAATTTTAAATCATACCTTAATAGTTAAAAATGACATTTAAATAATATGAATTCATCTTCATTAACCAGAAAATTTGAGTTGAGATTATGAATGACATTTATAGACATAGTCAACTCAGCATCTATTTATTTTTAGTATTTTGTTTTAATTGCAAATAATTTTTAAAGCTTTAATTCGTTGGACAGATTATAAGCAGGTAGAGATCTGTTAGTATATTTGCTTGACCTGCAATCTTAGGATATGTATTTATCATTAACAGAGAAAACAGAAGAAGTTATATTCTGAAATATACCTCAAAATGAGTGCAACAGGTGATAGAAATAATTGTTTCAGTGGTCTTTAGTATGTCATCATTTGAGGGTATAATGTTCTCAACAGAGTTTAAGATACTTAAAATTATACTTAAAATTGAATTTTGAATCAATCTTTCCAAAATTTCTCAAATTCTTCTGCTAACCAAAGTGACTCAATAACCTCTAATGTGCTCTATAATTCTTCCTTTTTTTTTTTTGTAAATGTTTATTGTGAGAGAGAGAGTGTGAGCAAATGAATGGGGGAGGGGCAGAGAGAGCAGGAGAGAGAATCCCAAGCAACCTCCTTGCTGACAGCTCAAGAGCCTGATGTGGAGCTCCATCTCATGAACTGTGAGATTGTGACCTGAGTTGAAATCAAGAGTGATGCTCAACTGACTGAGCCACCCAGGTGCCCCTCTAGTTAGCTCTATAATTCTAACCATAATTTGATAAAACTTATGAGTACCACAGATACTCTAGTCTGTTCTAAATCCATGTATCCATGCATATCTGTGTAAATATACATAATGTTTAAAGGTAGAAAGAGGCTTCCAGATGTACAATGTTCCTGAGGCATTTTTTTTTTCCTTAAAGATTTTGATGTTTTAAGGTTGTATGAACAAAACAGCCTATGTTCTTTACTCAGGCTATTTCTTCATTCAAGTAACCCATTTACAGGTTTTCTATACTACGTATTATTATTGGTTATGGTCTGTGTTCACTTCTGGCTACTGTGGAAATAATACATTAACCACACTTCACAAACTTCTCTATCTCATCTCTAAGGAAAACTTTTATATTTGTATATGACAAATAAAAAAGAATGGAAATTTCATTAATTGCTTAGAGAAAGTGATTATATACATTTTAGTTTGAGAAAATTCAAGGATATAATTGTTGTGAGGATGTCATCACTTTTTAAAATTATTGCACTAATCATTTTAATTTATGGCACTGTAATTTTAAAAACAAGATTTTTCTTAAAAGCCTAAGTAAGGTATCTTAAAACCAGGACATATTAATGTTTGATATAATTTTATAATTAAATAGTTTCCTTTAAGCAAATCAAAAAACATAATAAATATTTATCCTGATTGTTATCAATGATTTAGCTATGACATTTTGGTTGGTTTTTCTGGATTTTTGTTTGTCTTTAAGATATGAAACTCCTGGAGACTGGAAAGTTATTAAAATCTAGTGTAATGCTGATTAATAAGATGGAATTTCCTTAACTTCATTCCCATAGTAATATGTGTTCATTGATTAGAAATTTGCTAATTTCTTCTTCTAGGATGGATATTCTTTCTGCTAAATTATATACAGTCTGATCATTTAGTTCTGTATTTAATGCCTTGTTTATATTCCACGATTCCTATTGATTTTCCTGTGTCACATTAGATTTATACCATGTAGTTAGCTTTGTTCTTTGAAAATATAACCTTATGTGACGTATTGAGACATGTTTTCTTTTTTAAGGAAAAAATAAGGAGATATCAACCGACTGAAATGATGTTTTCAGAAGCATAGAGTCTTCAGGAAGATACTGGAGTTCATGAGATCTCAAGGTTAGCAGTTCCTACATTATTATTTACATGCTTTTACAGATCTGAAATATAACTGTGTAACTGTTGCAAGTTGTTGCTAATGTGTAATTGGATAATAAGGACACATGTTTACTTAAAATACATATTTTAACAAGATCTCTTCAGAATTAAAAAAAAATCATTTATACCAGAAATATATTGTTTAGTTCAATTGGGGATGGTTAAAAAAATATATTGTTTCAGCAGAAAATCATTGGTTATTAAAATTTGCTTCGCTTTTATAAAGGGTAGCACTATTAACATAAAAAATATAGGCATCCTTATAAATTTTTTTTTAATGTTTATTATTGAGAGACAGAGAGAGACAGAGCATGAGCATGGCAGAGACAGAGAGATGGGGAGACACAGAATCCAAAGCAGGCTCCAGGCTCCAAGCTGTAAGCACAGAGCCAGACTCAGGGCTCGAACTCAGAAACCGCAAGATCATTACCTGAGCGGAAGTCAGACGGTTAACTGACTGAGCCACCCAGGTGCCCCTAGGCATCCTTATAAAATTTTATTTCTGATTTGATAAAGCATGCACACCTACTTTGCAAACTTTTCATTTATTTTGTATCTTTGGTTGCAACATATATGCATATATACAAATAGTTTAGAAAGATAGCTAATCATCAATCCTGCTACAATTCTTTGAATCCCACTCCCTGACTTTCCCAAAGTACAGTGAAACAAATTATCCTTTTGTTGGAAAATATGGGCTCAATAAAATGACAATTCATATGAATGAGCAGAAAGATAGTCGAGGACCTTTTCTATGTTGTTTAGAGTCCTATGTCTGGAAAAGAAAAAAACAAAACAGCTTATTATAATAATAAACTAATGTAAAATCTTCATTTAGAAGTTTGAATTACAATGTAGGTTGAAATAGTTTATTCTCATGGGATAGCTTGAGAAAGTAGATGATTTCTGCCTTCTTTATTTGGTAAGACCCAATATCAAATATTCATAATTTAAAATGAAAAAGTATTGATAATCTTTTATTTTGATTTCCTTGGTCAGTCTTGTCTTCAACTTCTACATCTTTTCCTCACCCATCCAAGGATATATTCATTCAAAATTCATTTAGGACTTACCACATGCAAGGCAATGGGCTAAGTGCTTTGGTTGTTTCAAGATAAGATGTGGTTCCTGTTCTCAAGAAGTGCCCGACCAATATGTTACTCAGAAATTAATTTTATTATTAACGCAAGCAGTGGGTACGTAAAAAGACAAGCCAGATTTAAAAGACCATGTAATGAATCCTAAAGTGCACTGAGAATTATTTGGGGGGTTATTCATATTTTCACATTATGGCTTTTATTGGTCTAGCATGGCGAGAGTTCATACCAATGGAAGTGTTGTTGCTCTATTACAACCCACACCCAACTGACCTTTTATTAAAGTATCTCTTCAAGTACAACACAAGTAATATGCAATTTTAAGTCAGAAGTCACTTTTTTGCCACAACTGCAAATTTAATGTTGTAGAAAGTAGTCATGCAAACACCTATGAAAAGAACAAAGGTGAGCATTGCCTACTTGGTAGTTTTTTATTTATTCCAGTACATTTGACTTCTTTATTAAGCTCACCAGAGAGCTAAATCATTTCCCCAATGACCCAGAAAGGCATGCAGGTTAGAAAAGGATTGAATGCTATAAACCTGTGAGGTATCCATATGCAAATAGTAGCTAGATGAGTAAAGAATTTGCAGTGGTGTGGGAGTCCAGACTGCTTGAAATGGAATTGCACAGTACTGTGCTTCTCATGAAAAGCTTTTAAAAAGGTGATATGTGAAGAAATTAAAGCAAATTAAGTAATTAAGAATAGTAAAATTGTTTTTTGAAAAGTCAGTGAAGATAATCTCTTTCTTAATGGTGCCATTAGATTTGCCGTTAGATTGATTTATGTAACAACCACAACCATTCAACAAGTAAGTATTTTCTTTAAAGTTTATTTATTTTGAGGGGCGCCTGGGTGGCTCAGTCAGTTGAGCGTCTGACTTCGGCTCAGGTCATGATCTCACGGTTTGTGAGTTCAGGCCCGCCTCAGGCTCTGTGCTGACAGCTCGGAGCCTGCAGCCTGCTTTGAATTCTGTGTCTCCCTCTCTCTCTGCCCCTCCCACGCTCATACTCTGCCTCTCTGTGTCTCTCAAAAATAAATAAATGTTTAAAAAAAAAGTTTATTTATTTTGAGAGTGCAGGAGTGTGCATGCGCGGGGGAGGGGCAGAGAGAGAGAATCCTAAGCAGGCTCTGTGCTGTCCCCATGGAGCCCTACACGGGGCTCCATCTTGTCAATCATGAGATCATGACCGGAGCCAAAATCAAGAGTTGTACACTTAACCAACAGCTACCCAGGCGCTCCTTAGCAAGTATTTATTTATCAAGTGCCTACGATGTGCATGGGAGGAACAGCAGTGAATAATACACACCAATATTCTCACCAT
The DNA here is from genome assembly GCF_046562875.1 of Panthera onca. Taxonomy (NCBI): domain Eukaryota; kingdom Metazoa; phylum Chordata; class Mammalia; order Carnivora; family Felidae; genus Panthera; species Panthera onca. The sequence continues at coordinate 67,088,848 of NC_138346.1, read as the reverse complement.
AGTGGAAATTACATTCTAGAGGGTAATAACATATAAGCAATAAAAACCAAAGTTAATTATATATTATGTTAGATGGTCCGAGTGCTATGGAGAAAAAGTAAACAGGAAAGAGAATGTAGAATATAGAGGGGTGGCATTTAAAAATTTTTTTTTAATGTTTATTAATTTCTGAGAGAGAGAGAGAGAGAGTGTGAGTGAATAGGGGAGGAGCAGAGAGATAGGGAGACAGAATCAGAAGCAGGCTCCAGGCTCTGAGCTGCCAGCAATAGAGCCTGTCACGGGGTTCGAACTCACAAGCTGCAAGATTGTGACCTGTGCCGAAGTCAGATGCCCAACTGACTGAGCCACCCAGGCGCCCCTAGAAGGGTGGCATTTTTAAATAAGCCTAATGACTTAGTACTGCATAAACAAGAGAGATAGATACTACCTTTGCCCAAATAGTGCCAATTAAAAACGAATGTGATAAAACATAACACCTGCTGGTAAGTTTTCTAAATCATCATTTGTTAAGGTAAATGTTGTTGATATATGTAAAATAACTAGTATGTGTCTTCCTTAATTTCACCAGAAAGAGAAGATATATTTTTAAAATGATAATATACTTACTACTTGTACATAAAACGTTGTCAAAATGTTTGCAAGAAGCATGCATTTAACGTGGATTAGTCCAATCACTTGCTAAAGTGTTAAAAGCTGTAACTGTTCATCTGTGTAGGGGAGAAAGTTAATCCCTTTTTTGAATTGAATAAATATTATGAACCTAAAGTAGTTACAGATCTCTATGATAATACATATAGATGACACATGGTGCTAGAAAGTTCTATATCATTGTCTTTGTTCTTCCATCATTAGTCTTATCATTTTAGGAGAGCTCTAAGTACTGAGACTGAAGATGGAGGGGAGTTATTTAAATACCTTCTCATTCCTGTAGTACTAATTTTTAATCTTTTAATTTTTTTTCTGAATGTATAGCATATTTTTATTTATTTTTATTTGTTTTAAAATTTTTTTAATGTTTATTTATTTTTGAGACAGAGAGAGCCAGAGCATGAACAGGGGAGGGGCAGAGAGAGAGGGAGACACAGAATCTGAAGCAGGCTCCAGGCTCCAAGCTGTCAGCACAGAGCCCCGAGTGGGGCTTGAACTCACGGACCGTGAGATCATGACCAGAGCTGAAATCGGACACTTAACTGACTGAGGCACCCAGGCACCCCAAGTAGTACTAATTTTTTAAAAGACACATGTCTTCCTTTGTATATCTGATTTATTAGAAGATATATGAGGTTTGGAAATTAAAATAAATTAGTCTATTTGTGATCTTCAACAAGTGAGCCATCAACTTTCATTTGATGGTAATCTGGTTGGAATTTTCTATGAAACATTATGAAATATTAAGTGCAGAGCACAGGAATCTGGAAGTGTGTATGGCCCAGATGACCTGTTTGCAATCCATCTGAACTATAGGTGAATGCATCACATAAATTGATATTATCTTAAAAGCCATTCAGTTTGACTTTCCTGTATAGAATTGAAAGGTTTAGCCAATTTGATATGCAGAAAAAGAAGTTAAATCAATTCTTTTTCAGTGTTATTAAGTCAGTGTGAAAAGAATATCTAGCCATCCAAATAAAAAATGGATTAGGAGGTCTCAGAACCTACCAAATATTCCAACTCCTTCAATATTCCAAAAGGCAGGGATTGTAAATGGTGTATCATGTAAAGGAAATAAATGTCCAGTAGTGTAGTACTAAAGAAATGATGTAGTGAAAGTCACAATTGTTTAGAAGGTCTATTTTAATTAAACCAAAACAGAGGGGCGCCTGGATGGCGCAGTCGGTTAAGCGTCCGACTTCAGCCAGGTCACGATCTCGCGGTCCGTGAGTTCGAGCCCCGCGTCAGGCTCTGGGCTGATGGCTCGGAGCCTGGAGCCTGTTTCCGATTCTGTGTTTCCCTCTCTCTCTGCCCCTCCCCCGTTCATGCTCTGTCTCTCTCTGTCCCAAAAATAAAAAAAAAAAAAAAAAAAAAAACCAAAACAGAGAGTACCTCTTACATGTGGTATAGACAGAAGAGACAGTCAGCTCTATGAGTTTGACCTGAAGAGATAACTGGTATTATCTGTTTTGGGAAAACCAAAAGAAAAGAAAACATGAGAAATGCAAGAACCATGGAAGATTATGGAGAAAACAAGGACTTCTCATGTAACGTCCCCATGTCAGAGATCTATTCCTTCAAACCAGTATTAATCTTCATTGCATTTATCTGGAAACTTCAAAGGAAAGAGCTATAAACTCTTTTATTTAAGGGTAACTGAAATGTGACTTCAAAAGCAAGTGGAAAATAGCATATGCTTTCTTATAAAAATCCCTTGCTTTCATTCTCCCTGTATTTGCTTTACAAGAGTTTAAGCCAGGAGTCCTTTACAAATTTGTACCCCAAATCCAGTTCCCCATGGACTGACTCCTCCATTTTCTCACAAACTACCACCCACAAATGTACATCTTTGAATCTCCCATCATCTGGCATGCCCATGCCCTGGGTGGGTCCTCCTTCTCCACCTTTTTTCAATGGTTCTCCAGATATCTACTACCATTTTCATTCTTCCATCATTCTTACAAGTAGTTCAACTATCCCAGGTTTCTCAGCCTCAGCAATACTAACAGTTGGATCAGATAATTCTTTGCCGTGGGTGCTATTTCATGCATTATAAAATGTTCAGTAGCATCCCTGGCACTAGACATCCGGAGTATTACACACACACACACACACACACACACACACACCCCACTTTGGAAAAACCAGAACTGTCTCTAGACATTGCCTAGTGTCCCCTTGGTACAAAATTATCCCAAGATGAGAACCACTTATCAAACCCTAACCTCCACAATCTCAATAGATAACCACTCCATATCAACCACAAAGCCTCCTAACCATCTTCAACATCTTGTTCTCAATTAAAGCTCAATGGAGACACTTTAAATTCCAGCTTCTCTTATTAAAGTGAGACTCACCTCTGACCATCGGAGTGTTTTTAGTTTCCTTTTATTTGCTTATACCTGGCTTTGTATCTAAAATGTGTCTTATGAAATAATGATTGAATGTAAAACAAATAAAAAAAAATCAGGGAAAGGAAAAAATAAAGTAAAAACAAGATTAAGTCAGGAGTGAGGTTATAAATAAACCCTTTTCTTTTCACTTCTTTTTCTTTGAATTCAGTCAGACTTGGATCTTTCCATATTCACCAAGTCTTGCTTGAAATTGAGCTTGGACACCAGCAGCTTACTCTCTACATTTCTACAGCCTGTCCTTTCTTACATGGTACCTGCAGCCTTGAACCCAAAGTATAGTGAACCCTCCCTTATACCCAGGCACATGAGTACTACAGGAGCAAATGACCCACTCTGCAGATTTATGGTTTTCTAATCTGAGTTAGTTCCTTAATAGCATCCACTAATCCTTTCCCTATGACCATGGTCAGACACTATTTCAAAAGTTTATCGCCCCACTCAGGCCATACAATCTCTCCCCTTCATTCTTGGTGCACCTGCTATTTTAACAAGAAAATTGAGGTCATTGTGTGGAAACTACTTGTGCATCCTTGCCATTCCCTCCAGCATCAAACAGCTACATGTATCAACATTCTTTCTTTCCTCCATTCTTAAAGGATCAAGAATCCTTCCTATTCAAGGCACAGCCTGTGTTTGATTTTATTCCCTATCGCTGATGCTTTGGCCATTAGTTATTTCCTTTTTGTACTTTATCTTCAATTTTTTCTTCTTTGTTCACTCTTTTCTTTCAACCTGTATACATTCTTCAAACTTCTATCCAAAAAAAAGTTAATCAGGAAACAAAAGCAAACTCATCTCTCTTCACCAGATTTCACCAGCCCTACTATCCAATTTCTCTCCTCCCCAACCCATTCAAAGTCTCCATACAGCAGTCTACCTTCATTATCTCCAATTTCTAAGATCCAGTCACTCCTCAGCACAGTGCGATCTGATTTCTAACCCCATTTAACAGAGCATGCTCTCTCTAAAGGCACAGATGACCCGGCAGCCCGTATCTTGACTGGCTCTCCCAGGGGTATTTGACACTGTTAACTTCATTTTTCTTCTTCCACTCCCTGGGCTGTTGTAACACCCCTCCCTCTTGGTTTGCCTCACACCTTGTAGACCCTTTTGTAAAGGCAGGTTCTCCTTCCTCTGTTCCTTCACAAGGTGAATCACAAAGTGAATCACAAACTCAAGTACTGATAGGTGGCCATAGGTAATATAAATGAATGAAATCAGGTAATTAAAAACAATAAACAATGTAGAGGGTAAATAACACACCCATAAAAGTTCTTGACATTTTACTTGTGCTCAAATGACAGTGCTCACCTTATTGTTCATCTGTCCTCCCTGCTGTCCCTGATCAAACCACTCTTATGACTTTAATTACAATGGCAATGACTACAACCTTTACTTGATTAAGTGACAGAATTACATATTACACACACACGTATATAGGATATCAATGCCTAACAAGGACACACACAAAAACCAATCATCAGAGCAATGGAATGGAATAGAAAGTCTAAAACCTGTCAATTTATACATGCAATCATAAAATGCAACAAAGAAAAGTCAGTTGGGAGGTTCCCCAATGAAAGACTATTAATGCTCCCAAGTATACATAATTAATTAGTGTCTGCTAGAGAAGGCATTTCAAATAGGAGAGGGGGAATGAAGCAGAGACAGACAATGGCTTACTGAATAGAAGATACTAGCACAATGTTTTAACTATATGGGGAAAACTATGGTGTGATCTACACATACAATATTAAAGTAAATTGTAGATAAGGATTTAAAATATTATTTTAGGGGTCCCTGGGTAGCTCAGTCAGTTAAGCGTCTTACTTAGGCTCAGGTGGTAATCTCACTGTTTGGGAGTTCGAGTCCCACATCAGTCTGTCCGCTCTCAGTGCAGACAGAGCCTTTCGGATCCTCTTTCACCCTCTCTCTTTGTCCCTCCTCCGTTCATGCACATGAACGCACATGCTTGCGTTCTCTCTCAAAAATAAACATTAAAAAAATTAAAATAAAATATTATTTTAAAGTATTTTAAATTACTTTAAATATTTTCAACGCTTAAAACATCATTTAACATTGAATAAATTCAATAGCTTTCAAGAATTTATGTGACTTTGGTTCAGGAAAGAGGTCACTACAAGTTTTTTTCTGTAAAAAGTTCCCACAAGAGCTTTCCAATCATCCTAATGAAGTTTATATTTTCTCAGTGATATCTAACAACTCTATATTTTAATAATATTGACCATTTGCATAAATAATGCAAAAAATAAAAAGTGAGAAGTCATTTATTCATTTTTATATTTCTAAACAGTAAAATTCACTCTTCTCGGTTATAGTTTCACGAGCTTGACAATTGCACAGAGCTGTGTAACCTTTACCACAATCAAGACACAGAACAGTTCCATCACTTCCCAAATTCCCTTGAGCTGCCCCTTGTCAGCTCCCCCCTACCTCTTCCAGTCCCTGGCAACTGACCTGCTCTGTGTCACTGTAGTTTTGCCTTTTCCAGAATATCAAAACAATAGAAACATACGGAATGTAGTCTTTCGCATCTGGCCTTTTGCATTGAGCATAATGCATCTGTAATTCATTGATGCTCTTATGTGTGTCAATAGTTTGCTCCTCATTATTGCTAAGTAGTATTCCATTGTCTGTATGTACCACAGTCTGTTTATCCAGTCACTCAATGAAGGACACTTAGGTTGTTTAGTTCTTGGTGTTTTGAATAAAGCTGCAATAAGCATCCCAGTAGAAATTTTTGTGAAAAACTGTTTTCATTTATCATGGGTAAATGCCCTAATGAAATTGTGTATCATGTGTTAAGTATAAGTTTAACTTTCTAAGACACTATAAAGCTGTTTTCCAGAATGGCTTTTACCATCTTGCATTCCCACCTATAATGTATGAGCATTCACACTTTTCCACACTTTCACCAGCATTTGGTATTGTCAGTTGTTATTTTATTTTAGCCATTCTAATTGTCATTGCAGTTTTTAATTTTCATGCCCATAATGAATAATAATATTGAACAACTTTCCTTGTGCATATTCACACCTATACATTTGTGAAGTGTTTGTTCAAATATTTTGAAATGTTTTGTCCAACATTTTCAAAAGGACTATTTTTTAGAGCAGTTCTTTTTAGATTCACAACAAAGCTGAGAAGAAAGTATAGAAATTTCACATATATTCCCTGCCCCGACATGTGCATAGCCTCTGCCATTATTTATATCCCCTCCCAGAGTGATACATTTATTATAACTGATGAACCTACACTAACACATTATAATCACTCAAAGTTCATAGTTTACATTAGATTTCATTCTTGGTGTTTTATATTCTATGGGTTTGGACAAATGTATAATGACATGTTTCCATCATTATAGTATCATACAGAATATTTTTACTATCCTGAAAAATATTTTGTGTTCTATCTATTTATCCTTCCTTCCCAGCCCCTGGCAACCACTAATTTTTTTTTTTTTTTACTGTCTTCATAGTTTTGCCCTTTTCAGAATGTCTTATAGTTAGGGGTACCTGGGTGGCCCATTCAGTTGAGAACCTGATTCTTGGTTTCGGCTTAGGTCATGATCTCACTTGTGGGTTCGAACCCTGCAGTATCATTACAGGGCCTGTTTGGGATTTCTCTCTCTCTCCATCTCTGCCTCTCCCCTGCTTGGGTTCTGCCAACCTCTCTCAAAAAATAAATAAGTAAACATTAAAAAAAAGAATGTCTTGGGGTGCCTGGGTGGCTCAGTCAGTTAAACGTCATGATTTCACAATTTGTGAGTTCAAGCCCCACATCCAGCTCTCTTCTGTCAGCACAGAACCTGCTTCAAATCCTCTGTCCCTTCCCCAACTTGCACTCTCTCTGTGTGTCTTAAAACTAAATAAACATTAAAAAAAAGAATGTCATATAGTTGGAATCATATAGTATGTAGACTTACTTCTCAGATTGGCCTCCTTCACTTAATAATATGCATTCAAGTTTTCTCCATGTCGTTTTGTGGCTTGATAACCCATTTATTCATAGCACTAAAGAATATTTCATTGTCTAGATTTATCACACTTTATTCATTCACCCACTTAAGGACATCTTGGTTGCTTCTGAATTTTGGCAATTATGAATAAAGCTTCTAGAAACATTCATGTGCAGAATTTTACTTGGACCATAAGTTTTCATCTCTTTGGGTAAATACCAAGACGTGCAATTGCTAAGTCATGGTGAGAGTAGGTTTAGTTTTTTATAGGAACCCACCAAACTCATTGAAGTTCCTATACCATTTTGCATTCCCATCAGCAATGAATGAGAATTCCTCTGGCTCCACTTTCTCTCCAGCATTTGGTGTTGTCAATGTTTTGGATTTTGGCTATCTAATGGGTGTTAATAGTATCTTGTTTTAATTTGTATTTCCCTGATGACATATGATATGGAACATCTTTTCATATTCTCATTTGTCATCTGTGTATCTTCTTTGGTGAGTGAGGTGTCTGTGCAGGTCTTTGGCCATTTTTTAATTGCTTTTCTTTTTCTTTTTTGTTAAGTTTTAAAAATTCTTTGTATATTTTGTTTTGCTCTATTTTTTACTGAGTTGCTTTCTATTGTTGAGTTTTGAGAGTTCTTTATAAATATTTTGGATACAAATCTTTTGGGAAATGTGAAATTTGCAAACTTTCCCCCTTCTGTGGCTTGTTCTTTGTATTCTTTAATGTTTTTCACAGAGTAGGGGGGTTTTCCACTTTTATGAAGTCATAATTATCAATTTTTTTTCTTTTATGTATTATGGTTTGGTGTTATGTCAATAAACTCTTTGTCTAGCCTAAGGTCACAAGGATTTTGACCTGTTCTTCTAAATATTTTATAATTTCATGTTTTACATTTAGGTATATGATTTAATTTTGAGAAAATTTTTGTATAATGTAAACAATTGAGGTTCAGTAGTTTGCATATGGACATTCAACTGTTCCCTCACCATTTAAAAAAAAAGAATGTCTTTTCCCTATTAAATTGCCTTTGTATTTTTGTCAGAAAGCAGTCATATTTGTTTAGGTCTCTTTCTAACCTCTCTATTCGTCCCACTGATATATGTATTTATGTTTTCCCATTATCACATTGTCTTGATTATTGTAGCTTTATAGTAAGTCTTCAGATCAGATAGTATGCATCCTCTTCTATTTCAAAATTGCTTTGGTATTCTAACCACTTTGCCTTGCCCTATAAATTTTACAATCAGATTGTTGATATCTACAAAAAAAATGTTTGGAAAATTCATTGCTATATATTAGAAAATGCTCCAAATTCAACTTACATAAGGAAAGACACTTAAAATATTCACAGCATATGTAAGTACATATGGTCAATATTATTAAAATATACAGAGTTGTTAGATATTGCTGAGAAAGTATAAACTTCCTTAGGATGATTGGCAAGATCTTGAGGGAACTTTTTGCAAAAGAACTTCTGGTGACCCCTCAACTTGAAAATAAAATGTTCAACATAACTAGTAATCAAAGATCCTTGATAAATAATGCTCATTGAAACATATAAAACTTTGGGAAATAGTCTAGCGTACTGACAGAAAGCATCGTTTTTAAATCAGACTGAACCTTGAGTTCATTCTCCAATTATTTGTGAAGATTTAAATAAACTTTAAACTTTCTAATGTTCAGACACTTTGCCAGTAAAGTAGATATAGAATCTGGCACATTGGAAGCACACAAATGTGTAGTTATCATCATTATATCCAGTATTGGTGAAGTTGTGGAGAAATGAACCATGTCATACTATAGGGATGCATAGGTAAATTAGTTTAACTTTTCTAGAAGGTAATTTGTTACTATGTATTAAAAGACCTTACTTTTCATATACTCTTTGACCTAGGGATTCTAACTATTTAAAAACCTTATTGAAATAGTCAATTAGGAACACAGAGCTATGTATACAAAGATGTTTACTGACATAATATTTAACATAATGAACATGAGAAACCTCTGCATGTCTGGAAAAAAATGAATGATTTAAATAAATTGTTACATATCCACTCAAAATAATATTCTGAAGTGGTTAAAATAAAAGTGTTTCTATAGCATATTTTATTATTGGCAAACTATCTGAAATGTATTAATAGGTGAAAAAGGAGGCTATAAAACAGCTCTCCCAGTGATGCCATTTATGCATGGATCAAAGGATGATTATATAAATGCATATGTGTATATAATAAAACTAGTTATATTGGGGTGGTTAAGTGTAGATTTAATTTATTGTCTTCTTGGTGTTTTTTGGTAGTCTCCAAATTTCCTCAAAATACATATTATTATAAAAAAAGACAATTCCAAATAGGGAATATGAAGGGATAGAAAACCATAAGCTACATAAAAAGATAAATAGGCAACTACTTAAAACATTATTTCATAGATGACAGTGAGGGGTGATTACTTTTATTATTGAGGGACATTCACAAATTAATAAGATCATCAATAAGACTCCAGTGAAAATATGGGCTAAAAGAAATGAAACAACTTATATTAAAAAAGAAATATAAAGAGCTAATAAACATATTAAAAAGTTCATCTTCAACAGTACTCAGGGGCACCTGGGTGGCTCAGTCGATTAAGCGTCCGACTTCGGCTCAGGTCATGATCTCACAGTTCGTGAGTTTGAGCCCTGCGTCGGGCTCTGTGCTGACAGCTCAGAGCCTGGAGCCTGCTTCGGATTCTGTGTCTCCTTCTCTCTGACCCTCCCCTGTTCATGCTCTGTCTCTCTCTGTCTCAAAAATAAATAAACGTTAAAAAAAAACAGTACCCAAAGAAATGGGAATAAAATGGTGTAATATTATAGCTATCAAATGAGCAAGATTTTTTATTGCATATCTGTTTCACTGTCATATACTACTGATGGAAATAGGTTAGTAGCAAAATATGTGAAGGAACTTCCATATGCTTATGCTTTCTTATCTTAAACAACCAGTAGATTTCTAGACAAATGGAAATATATAATTCTATATAATTATTTGAAATATTGAAAATAACATACACATCCAATATTAGAGTTTTTTAAAAACTTGTGGTACATGCACAAGATTACACAGCTACTAAAATTTCATTTATAAGAGAAATGTCATTAAATATGACATTTGTTAGGATATGTTAGATGAGAAAAATAGACATAAAAAAGCAGAGATAATAATTATATATACACAAAGGAGCATTAAAGTAAATAAAAGACTGGGAGAACTTAAACCAAACGATTTACAAATATTTTGTGTAAATATTATAAATATTGTTTGAAATACAAAAATTTCCTTTCAAAAGTAAAGTAAATAATTGGTTCTTTTTTAATTCATTACTATAATTTTGTTTATAATTTTTTAATAATTTTTTTAATGTTTATTTATTTTTGAAAGAAAGACAAAGACAGAGTGTGGGCAGAAGAGTGGCAGAGAGAGAGGGAGACACAGAATCTGAAGCAGGCTCCAGGCTCTGAGCTGTCAGCACAGAACCCAATGTGGGGCTTGAACTCAAGAACCGTGAGATCATGACCTGAGCCGAAGTTAGTCGCTTAACTGACTGAGCCACCCAGGCACCCCAAATGTTTATGATTTTTATGTAAATCTTAAAGAAGAATCTGTGTATCTCCTCCTTGCCCCAAATCTTTTCCTGCTGCTGTGTTCACCATCTCAGTTAAAAATAGCCAGTCATCTATGTCAGGAAACTGCAGAGTAACTAAGATTATTCCTTTTCACTCACCAGCCACTTCCAGAAAACCACGATTGAATTCTACAGAGTTTTTTCCACGTGCTACTTCTCATCCCCTTGTGAGAGCTGCATTGCCCCGCTTTAATTGTGTTGCTCTTTATCTCATCTGTGGTAGTTTACTGATGAATATCCCTGATTCCATTTGTGTCTCTTCCCATCCATTCTCAATACAGCTGCCCAGAGGTGCAATCTGAAACAAATATCTGACCATGACCTTCAGTCACCCTCTTAAATCTCTTCAAAGATTTCCCATACTTTGATAGGATCCAACCTATTTGTGTCTGTTACCTGGCTTCTGCTTCCTCAGTATCTTTGCTCACCATGCTCAACGTGGGTTCTACATTTCATCAGTCCTGAACTTTTTCATGGTCACCTCCATGTTTCAGGAGGTGACCCTATGCCTTTATGTAGATGCTTATTCTGGCTGGAATGCTCTTCTTTCCACCCTCTTCTCCCCCACTTAAGAAAAAAAATAAGCTCTATACCCAACGTAGGGCTTAACTGGGGCTCCAGCTCAGGACCCTGAGATCAAGAGTCCAAGCTGTACCAGCTGAGCCAGCCAAGGCATCCCCTTCTCCCTTTTCTTTGCATCACTATCTCCTCTTCATACAGAAAGGCTTAGATCTAGTGACTCTTCCATGAAGTATTTCCGTGTTCTAGTGCCTTGTATTAATGTCTATCAGATAATTGACCACTTTATTCAAATTATTTATTTACATGTTCTTCTCCCCTCAAGACCAGTGAGCTCCAAATTCTAATGCATATAACCTATGGGGTGAGCAAGAAGATCTGTTGAGAAGCAAAGTAAAAATAGTTGTATCTGTATTTATCTTTCTTTATCATTTATAACTTCTATGTCTAAACATTCATATATTTTAGATAATATATTTTTACAGTAATATATATTACATGTAAATACATATACATTCATATGTACGTTTATAGGAGAATCATACATGCAGAAACTTTTTTTTTGTTTTACTAGTGGAGATGTATGATTTAAAATGCTTGAAGACCATTGTTCTGAAGCTTCTCAAGGGCAAGGAATACATCTTATTTATCCAGAGCATATAGCAAAACGTTGGGCACATATACACTCTCTGTTGAACTTTACTGAAATTAACATTTTAGCAAGCTTTTATCCACATTTCTAAAGTTAGTAGTAAAGTTATTTAAAATTTGGTTTGGGGTGTTTGGGTGGCTCAGTCACCCGACTGAGCATCCGACTTCGGCTCAGGTCATGATCTCCCAGTCCGTGAGTTCGAACCACACATTGAGCTCTGTGCTGACAGCTCAGGACCTGGAGCCTGCTTGAGATTCTGTGTCTCCCTCTGTCTGCCCCTCCCCTACTCACGCCTCTGTCTCTCTGTCTCTCTCTCTCAAAAGTAAATAAACATTAATTTTTTTTTAATTTGGTTTAAGGTGGAAAATTGTCTCATTTACTGCACTTGACATGTATGAGAGCTAGAGGGAACTTAAAAGAGAAAATAGAAAGCAACAGAGGAAAAAGTCCATGTTAAAGTAACTTTCATGATTGCAAATATTTTTAAATCATGAGTAATATAAAGTTTTAACAGGTACATACATGCTTACAGTTTTTCAAAAGTAGCTAAAATACGACAGTGTTAAAGAGGAGAAGATCTATGGGGATTTATAAAAGGGAGTATACATTTTTAAAGCAAATGAAATTTTGAGAATAGAGTATGTTTGTTGACCCCAACTCTCTACAAGCTCAGAACTCAACTCCTTTAAAATTCTTTTACAAGGAGCTGCCTAATTTATACAATATTTATGTATGCAGGGAGATATCTGCCAATCAGTTCCAATACTAATCTGATAGAAGAACCCAAAGTCTAAACCAAAGAGAATTCCACTCAAATAAATTTGATTATCTTATAGTGAATAACTCTGTTAATTTTAATAAATTAGAGTTCAAGTTATACATAATTCCAGGCAACAAGTGTAGGAGCAATAGAATGAAAAGTCAACTTTGCAGTTTGTATAAGGACAAATGGATACATAAATGAATGAATAAACTATTTACAGGCTGTGTTTTGGTGTTGTTTCCAGGGTAAATTTGAAAGTATATATCTAAATATAACATAAGATGTTGGAAACAAATTTTTCTCTTCTGATTAGTTTTCAAGAAACATTTTATGAACATGATGAATTTGGAAGCCCTCATGGATTTTTTTTTCCTATACAATAGTGAAGCTCTATGTTTTCCTGCCCCCTCCTTTATTTTAAGCAGAGCAGATTCTAATTTAATTATTTAAGTTTTTAACATCAAGCCCAAAATAAGCATCTAAAACTTTGTGTTACTCTTCAAAGATTCTGTCCTATTCTAAGGCATACTTTCTCTGAAGCAATGTTATTTTTATCCCACTCATGATTACCTTTAAGAATCAAAAGAAATGAATTTATGGTATGAGATAGTTCTCATATGGCCTCATGTATTAGAAAAAATAAAACTAACAGATGGAACCTATTTCAGAACACCTAAAAAAATCCTTTAGTTTTAAAGTTCTTTTTATTTTCCAAAATGATTTTTAAAAGAGGATTGGGGCGCCTGGGTGGCTCAGTCGGTTAAGCGTCCGACTTCGGCTCAGGTCATGAACTTATGGTTCATGAGTTCGAGCCCCACGTCAGGCTCTGTGCTGACAGCTCAGAGCCTGGAGCCTGCTTCGGATTCTGTGTCTCCCTCTCTCTCTGCCTCTCCCCTGCTCATGCTCTGTCTCTCTCTGTCTCAAAAATAAATAAACATTAAAAATTTAAAAGAGGATAATATATATTTTGAGCACAAACAGTTAAGGAACAGTTTTAAACACAGGTTTTATTTCCAGTTGTCAGTATCATATAACAATTTCTTTTACACCCAGCAGACTATGGCAGCTTTACCTTTTTTCTTAAATATAAATTGGAAGTGTTGAGAAAATGGCTGTAATTTTATGCTTTATTTTGTCTCTAGGTCTTTTATTTTTCAGGTCTAAAGAAAGAAATATGGCATAAATAACAGCCCAAAATACAAAAGTACAATTAGAATTACTACTGACTCATTTCCAAACTCTCTTTAATCATCATCATCCTCATGTCAGACTGACAGACTGAGGAACATTCTGCTTTGAAATCTTTTTCTTTTTTTTTTTTTTTTGGTGCATCCTGTAGCAATGGGAATCCTTTACTTGGCTCTCTCTACTTGACAGTCTCATAAGGGTAAAGGGCATAACAAAGTGCTAAGAGAGGCCAAGCTGCTTCATGCTTACATTCTGTGCTCTGTGTTGAAACTTGCCCAAGTTTATTGATGCAGTGGGACTAGAAAAATGAGAACAGAGCCAATTTTCTCTATGGCCTTCACCCTTTCTCCCAGACCACAAGATAACCACCATTATCAAAAGGAAACTAGAATTTTCCTCTTCTGTTTTTTGTCAAGCTAAAATAATGGGATTTCTTTTTTCTTCCCAAGGATGTTTTATGAGGTTAAATATCAATCTTAGCAGGATATTGCTTATATTCAGAACAAGTGGTGTATTTTCTTTTCTTCTATTCCTGACATGTGAATAATATATGTATTAAAATAATCTTATATTTAAAGTTAAAGATTTTATACCAACTTGAAAAGTTAGAAAATTGTGCTTATGAATGAGCAAAGTATAAGATCATATTTTTTTATTGTTTTCAACATATCTACCATAAAATATTTTGTTGATAAAATCAATACAAGATACAATAAATCCTAAATCTAGGGGAGAATAGTTCTTCTCATAACTATAAAATTTGAGGAAAAATATAAAGAAAGAAAATAAGGTTAAAATGTATATAGTAAAATTAATGATCTCATCAAAGATTATACTACTTTCTCTAGTCAAGGAAGGTCTTGCTTTAAAATTTAAAGAATCAAAATGAGGTGTATTCCATTAAGACAAGGGCTGAATAAAGATATATTTTGTTTGGCCATTATAGCCCCCCCCCCCCCGCCCCCAGTTACATTTGCTGAGTTTCCACGACTTCCTCTTTTCTTACTCTGTGCCATTTCACATACTTCGTTATCTGTGTGGCCCTGAAGTCATCTGAGTTTGTCTTAACTTTAAAAAATAGTTAATATGTGTTTTCAAAAACACTGACAAGTGTGTTACATATTATTGGTAGACATGTAAATTTTACAGTGCTTTACAACACAGTATTTACTAAAGCATTAATTCCTTCAAGTCTTCTCTCTGAAGTTACTGTACAGAAACACTCTTATGAGTGCATAAAGGATATTCACTCATACATTGATGAAATTAAAAATCGGAAACCTTCCAAATACCTGTCAATAAGGTATTAGTTTAATAATTATATTAAGTCCATACAATGAAATATTAGAGAGCTCTTTAGTAAAAGAATCAGGCAGTCTTAATATACATTGAAATGAAAAGATTTTGAGTAAACATTAATTAAAAAGTGGCAAAATATTTTCATATTTCTATGAAAAATGATCTCATATTAAAACAATGATGCATTAGTATATTGCTAATATTTACCAAACCAATAATGGTAGCTATCTTTGACAGGGTGGGTGGGATTTTAATAGACTTCTTATATTCTATACCCATAGTTCTGTAATATTTAAATTAGTAAAGCAAGCAAATAAGACACATAATTAAAATCTAAACTTTAGAATCCCAAACAGTGAAATTTTCTATAAAAAATTATCAGATACACAAATTATTTTCCTATATTTAAACCTGTGGCAGATGGGACCCTTGCATGGTTCAATGGGTCAACTCCTGATCTCAGTTTAGATCTTAATTTCAGCATCGTGAGTTCAAGTCCTGTGTTGGGCCCCACTGGGTGTGAAACCTACTTTAACAAAAACAAGGGGCACCCGGGTGGCTCAGTCGATTAAGCAGCCAACTCTTGATTTCAGTTCAGGTCATGATCTCACAGTTCCTGGGTTCAAACCCCACATTGGGGTCCATGCTGGCAGTATGGAGCCTGCTTGGGATTCTCTCTCCGCACCCCCCCTTGCCCCTTCTCCACTTGTGCTCTCTTTCTCTCTCTCAAAATAAACTTAAAAATATATATAAAAATTGGGGCGCCTGGGTGGCTCCATCGGTTAAGCATCCGACTTCAGCTCAGGTCATGATCTTGCAGTTG